>NW_026642898.1:0-600000 GCF_028554395.1 Pezoporus wallicus | reverse complement strand
CCTCTCCCTTGCACCAGCACCCAGGTCTGGGGGGGAGGGAGTGTCTGAAGAGCCCTTCCTAGGAAGGAGCACAGCTGAAATATGTTTGCTTGCACATTTTTGCTAGGCAGGTTCTCAGCAGTCTGGTTCCTTTGTACGCATGGCTGCAGGAATGCTTGTGCCATCCTAAGGGGCACGGCCCGAGCTGGAAGGTGACAGAGAGGATGGAAGGTGACAGGGGAGTGTCTCCCTTCAGTCACAGCACAGGCTTGCATCAGGTTCAAGGAGCTGCACTGTGGTAGCCTTACAGTGAAGTAAACATGAGAAGTTGTTCTCCTTAGGTCTAACTTAGCCAGTTTTCTGGAGAAGACAAACTCTTGGAGTTCGTGCTTCCCAACTGCTTTTCCTGTAGGCTTTTCCAGATAGCTTGTATCACCTTTTGTCAGGGTGTAGGAGCTGTGCCCTGCTCATCTTCCGCATAGTGCTTTGGGAGGGTCAGGACCCTGAGCGTGTGCTGCAGCTGCTGCCTTGTTGCTTCCTCCTATTCCTCCGGGGAGGACGTGCCTCGCGTCTGGGACACGCTGTGCTGTGAAGGAGATAGAAATGTGTGAAGACAAGGGGAAAAGAGCAAAGTGATTGAATTACATAATGGCACTGGCTTTTCGTGACTGCACCTGCCTTCAGCAAGATTCCCACATGCATGAATGGCAGACAGAGCAGTTTTAGTGTTCGGTTCTTGTTGCAGCCGAGGTAGTTTTGTGTGTCAGATTCAGGCAGTGAAACAGAATCATAGATTTGGGTTAATCAGTGCACCGCGTATGACATTTATTTTACCTGTAGCTGCAAGCTGTGAGTTTTTACCCCAGTGGATAGCTAAGATTTGAGGATTTGCCTGGGGGAAGTGTTACAGTAAAAGGTGGTTTGGGGGTTTACAAAGTAGAGCTTGTTTATAGTCTGTGACTGCTGACATGGCATTTGCTTCCTCTCAGCTTTAGAGCAGGAACACCTGAACATGTGTGTGTGTATCCTGTCTGCTGTCTTCAACTCGTGCTAGCTGGGATGTTTTGAAGCAGTTCTGATCAAAGGGATGCAGATAGAGTTTTGACAATCTAAAGCAAATTGATTTAGAGGTTTGTGTGTATTAAGAATGAGCGTTTCACATTTTTTTGTCTTAAAAGCTTGTCCAGCTGTTTCTGGATAATACTTTTAAGATCTGTCTGTTTAAAATCAGACAGTTTAAACAGCAAATATGTTGACAATCTGTATCCATTAAGTAGTTTTCTCTAAGAGCAGAAGACTTTTTTGTCAGTGTGTTTGTAAACATTTAGATTAATCGTTATGTACTGGAAGCAGCTCTCATTTAGGTAAAATAAAGGTTTGTGTAGCCTTGGTTTTACTGAGTTAGTGATTGGATGTCCCTTTCTTTGTCTTTAATAATTGAACTTGTAACAGCAAATGTTCTTTATTAAAAGACATGGAAAGCTAGGACAAATTCCACTGGGCCATGTTAGATTTATCTAACTGAAGTGTCAGATCCTGATGTCCTCATCCACGTTGCTTTGTTCCAACCTAGGAGCACGTTGCAGTTACAGTAAGGACAGCGCATGGATAAATCATATTCATTAATATTTTTATACTCAAATCTAGGCATAACTCCGAGAGCAGGCTGGGACAGTGGTGAGAGGCTGTGGTTTGTCTTGCTGGAGATGAATTTAAACGTCTCTCACAATGTAATCAGCTCCGTGTGTGTTTTAGGATTGCTGTAAATCTCTCTAATCAGAAATTTTGTATCTCCCCGCAGCTTGTCTCTTTGAAATATTAAAAAGTTGATCCTTGTTCTCTTACCTTGCTAGATTCTTTCTTTTTCTTAAATCTGATTAATCTTCTTCTTAAGCTGAGCAGGAAGAACAAGAGGAAGATCTTGAAGATAATACAAAATCCAGGAGAGAATATTCTTAATCAAATTCGTACGAATTAATAAAGCTGCAACTAAAGTATCATATCTGAAGATCTATTTTCAATGGTTTCAAAAGAGGCTGTAGATTAAAAGTGAACAGTTTAGTTATATCACAAGAGATATCACTCCCAGATACTTAAACCTTTTACAAGGCTGTTATATTAACAATCTGATAGGTTTATGAGGATGTAATGGTGAAGTTGCTGACATAGTGGTATGCAGATGAAGACTGAATGGCTTTCGAAGCCATCTAAAAGAGAACATGTTTATTTTGCTTTACCTTCAAGGCTGACAATAAGGTCTGTGACGGGGCAGTTTTATTTTCCATATCACATAGTCATAAGCTTTTGATATTGTCTGGGTCACAGGTCACTGGCAAGAGGTTTGGGGAAAGATTGAGTAGAACACAAGGGAAAGTTCTTGTCCCCGTATCTGATGTAAGCCAGAATGAACGCTCTTCTAAACTGTAGTTCTTGGTTGCCCACAGTAACTTTAATAGAACTACCAGGTGCGATACAGTGTGTGCACCTGGCAGTGATTTATGTGTGTTCTGGGAAGTTCAGTGAAGGAAGAGGAAGCCAACAATGGCCAACAGGATTAGTTTGGATCATAGAGTCACAGCCTGGGTTGGGCTGGAAGGGACCTTTAAGCTCATCCATTTCCAACCCCTGCCACGGGCAGGGACCCCTTCCACTAGAGCAACTTGCTCCAAGCCCCTGTGTCCAACCTGGCCTTGGTGAAGAATGGATGAGTAGTGTCAGAAAGATGTGAACTGGCAGAAGTTTCACCTGCTTTAAAGTGAAATAGAGGCATTTAGTGCTCAGCTATTTAAAAAGGAATTTACACAATTGCCCTGAAAGGGTTCGGTACAGCTATAACTGTGAAAAGTGTAAATATCAAATACAGGCTTACTTTGCAATAGGGGTTTTAAATTTTATTAATATTTGCCTTTTAACACTGGGATAAGTTCAGCTACTGCTGTTGCTACTCTGAGAAGGAAAATTGTAAGGAAGTTGATGGTATGATCTGCAAGTGTTGGGTTTGGGATTTTACCCCTCTTGCATCTGATAGTTTGAGCTCTGCGCACCAGAGATGTGGGAAACTCACTGAGTGACCAGCGGGCAGCAGGTCTGCAAAGAAAAGTTCAGGGCAGTGCTTGATGTTGGTTCATCAGCTGCTGCTAAGTTCCACGTGAAGGAGAGAACCAGCGGTGTCACATTTTCCCCTCCTGTCTCATGCTGTATGTGATCACAGCCTTTATGTAACAACAACATCCATTTTTCTAATTTCACTTTATGCCAGGCTGTTAGATTACACTTCATTCCAGCTCCGTGATCTTTCATAGCCCTTTCCAGCTGCAGTTTCTCTGAAAATGATTTGGCTTTTCCTTGCTCAGCTCGTGTCTCTTCCAACACTCATGCTGTCGGTGTTTAATTCAGTGGTTCATGTGTTCAGCTGGTGGTGTTGCTTTGGAAGGGAGAACCTGGATTGCTCACAGTGGCTGTGAGGGTGTTGCTAACTTCCTCTTGACAAAACCAAAACTAACAATCCCAGCCAAAACCAACAACAAACCCCAAAGGCATGGGGAGGAAGCAGAATTGGACATGGGTGCTAGTCCGTCTTGTGGAGGAGCTGCTCTGAAGCACTCACCAGTGTTTCAAACAGCCTGGGAGAAGGGGATGAGGGTTTTTATGCAGGTATTACAGTGCCAACCGCAGCTCTGCTCTGGGGCTGGTTGGAAAGCCTGTTCTCTTCACTCAGATAGTTGTCATTGATGTTACAGCATACGCAAAACAGTGTGGGATTATTTATTACTTCCAGTTCAGCTGGGATTTGTTTCCTTTGTACTTCTGGGTTCACCTTGTATAGCTGCTTGTAAGAGTTCAAGAATGTTGGAGTAGTACAGTAATGTAGGTGGCTGTAGGGGCTTCGGGGCAGTCGGAAGTTGGGATAACGTTTCCCATCTGCTGTGTGGCCTGAGCTTCATGTTCATTAGGCAGCAGCCTGGGAGCAGACAAAGCACTGATGTAGAGGAAGCGAAGCTTTAAAGCCAAAAGTTTACTTGGTTTTGAAGTGGAAGTTGTGGACTGGATTTTATTTAGCATTTCAGATACATCCACAGACAAACTCAAAGTCAGGATTTGAAGAGTTTGGGGGTTTGAGCATCTCGGTGCATTTGATAGTTACGAGGAAGTGTAAGACATGCATACCTGAAGTGGAGATTGGCTGGTGGGGTCTGAAAGAATCTCCTTCCTTTGTGTAGAGGAACGTGGGGAAAGTCTTCTTTCTAGTTAAATCTCATCCTCCTTTGCTGACCAGGATGTGCTAATGTACTTTGTGCAGCTCATCATGTAATCATGATTCGCTTTACTGCCCTGCCTCCCTCAGATCTGTGTGTGTGACTGAAATACCCGGTTATAGTGAGAGAGGGCAGAGATGCAAGTTTGTTTTGATGTGTCAGTCTGGGGAACAGAGTGTTTGAAGTAGAGAGATTTTGTTTCGGCTTGGTTACAGTGTTAAAGTTCTAGCATCACAGCATCAACTTTGAGGTCCCTTTGCTAAATTCCGGGGGAGTCGGTATGGTCCTGGCCGTAGAAGGAATTGCTTTCTCGAATAATCTGGGATATAGAAACTTCTTGTTTCTAGTACATGCTGATAGATGGAAATAAACCAGCTCTGCCATAGCACATCATAATATCTTCTAGTTGTGCTGGTTTATAAACATCTTTAAAAAGGATCAAGGAGAAGGAAAGCGCTATTTTAATAGTGTGATCGTACATTATAGAATCCCAGGCTGGTTTGTGTTGGAAGAGACCTTAGAGCTCATCCAGTCCCAACTCCTGCCACGGGCAGGGACCCCTTCCACTAGAGCAGCTTGCTCCAAGCCCCTGTGTCCAACCTGGCCTTGAACACTGCCAGGGATGGGGCAGCCACAGCTTCTCTGGGCACCCTGTGCCAGCGCCTCAGCACCCTCACAGGGAAGAACTCCTGCCTTAGATCTAACCTGAACTTCCCCTGTTTCAGTTTAAACATGTCACCCCCTGTCCTATTGCTACAATCCCTGATGAAGAGTCCCTCTCCAACATCCTTGTAGGCCCCTTCATTATGTGGGTAGCTTGTTGCTATCTTTTTTTCTTTTGCCCTAAAAAAATAAGCTTTTATTAGTCTGTATATTAATATATCTGTGGTTACTTGTGACACTTCTTTAATCAAGTACTGAAATACTTGTTCCAACTTCATTCACAGGCCAAGGAGTGCAATGGCGTCAAGATTCCCATTGACACAAGCAAACCCAACCCCAATGAGGTGGAGTTTGATAACCTCTATTTGGATATGAATGGTATAATTCACCCTTGTACACACCCAGAAGACAAGTAAGGCAGTTTTTTTTTTGCTTTACAAAAAGGATTCACTGGCATCATTTCAGATGTTACATTGGATGCTCTGTGTTCTAGGCCAGCACCCAAAAATGAAGATGAAATGATGGTTGCAATTTTTGAGTATATCGACAGGATCTTCAACATTGTAAGACCAAGGAGACTTCTCTACATGGCTATAGATGGAGTAGTAAGTATTGATATATTGAGTTCCCAGTAATGGCTGTTGGGAAATTAGGATAGATGCCAGCTGCTCTTCTAAGGAACTTTGGGAAACAGTTTTCTAACCTGAAAAACTACAGGGGCAAGATAAATCCCTGTTCCTGCTTCAGTTTTTACTGATGTGGTGTTAAAGACTTGTATAATTACAGACTGGCCAGTTTCAAGGGATTTGTCCTGGCTACCAGAATCAGCTAGCAGAGAGGAAGCAATTGTCCAGATGCAATAACTGACTCAAGCATTATGATACCTTTTATAGGCTCCACGTGCAAAAATGAATCAACAGCGGTCAAGAAGATTCAGAGCATCAAAGGAGGGCATGGAAGCTGCTGAAGAGAAGCAAAAAATAAGACAAGAAATTCTGGCAAAAGGTACAGCTGTGACACTCATATCTGAGGTTTTTCAGTGAGAGTCACCTTGTTTGTTCTGAGCACTTCAGTGAGGGTTAGAAAGGGGATGTTCTAATTAGTGGGTATTTGTCTGCGTTACTAGGAGGGGATAGCAAGCCCACACAGAAGGATGGATCTGTGTTCTCCAAAGTTAGAAACCATGCTAAAGCTAATGTCACTTTTTTCTTCTTCTCTCCCTTCTTCTGCCTGAAGTGGATTTGTGTTGAGTACTCTTAAATCCTTTAGAAAAAAATTGAACATAAGAGCAAGGACAAATGTGATAGTGGGAAGCTAACCAAAATCCTCATGGAAGAAAGCATGCATTCATAGGGCTTGGTGAGAGGAAGGTTGAGGCTTAAAGGCAGGGATCAAATGGAAATAATACAGCACAGGAATAAAAAACTATGAGCAAGGATAGTTACAGTTACTTGTGAGTGGAAGCTCTAAACTCGGGCAACAAAGTCAGCACGACTTTGTAAGGGTGATAGAGGTGTGTGGAAGGAGTGTGTGTAACTAAAGCATGGGCTGGAGCAGTCTGTGCAGGTGGCTGAAGGAGGAGTGAATGCTGTAGCCCAGGCGAGGGGACCATTGTGCAGCCTCAGAGGAGATTAGAGGGGGAGGGCAAAGACCTTTCTAACATTTCTTCCTGTAGCATTTCAAGACTACGGAGACCCTTTATGAAGCTCAGAGATGAGAGAAGTTGGTGTAACCCTGTTTGTGAGCCCAAGTGAATAGATAGTGGAAACACAGGGGAGAATATGTAAGAACATAATCATTTCCTAATGTTTTATCTCATTTAGCAAGCTCTGAGATTTCTTTCAGTCTTTCTGACAGACTAGGTAATGAAACCACTTTTCTGAAGGTAACATTTGTAAATGTACTAACACCTTATTTTGAGATGGAAATAATGCAAGAGCTGTGGTAAGAGCTGTTTCAGTTTTGTTGTTTGTTTGCTTTTTTAAACAAACTAATTTTCAATCAGTGTTTATTGTTACCAGGGGAGCCATTGGGGATTTTATCATGCAAAAATATATTTACTGTTCCATATGAATTTACAATGGTCCATATGGATTTACAGTGGTCCATATTGATTTAACTCTGTTAAATGTTTTTATCGCTCTAGGTGGCTTTCTTCCTCCAGAAGAAGTGAAGGAGAGATTTGACAGCAACTGTATCACCCCAGTAAGTAATCTTGCACTTCACCCAGCAATTGCCAGGAGCTGAATGAAGGCTTCAGTTATTTTCCTCTGTCACTTTTTAGGGAACTGAATTTATGGACAATCTTGCTAAATGCCTCCGCTATTACATCGCTGACCGCTTGAACAGTGACCCGGGGTGGAAGAATCTGACAGTAAGTTTCACAGCTTCACACTTCAGGAAAATGAAGGTGATCTGTTAGGCTGGGTTGGGATATGATTGGAGAGGGACTTCAGAGACACATTTCATGTAATAACACAATCTAGCAGCACCGTTTGTTTTGATTTCATTTAAGAGCAATGAGAAGATTTGACAGTAGAAGCCACAGTTTGATATAACAGAGTTTATATAATGAAGTTCTTTTTCTTCTTTGGGGGAAAGTGTCAAGATACATTGTCTGTGTATTCTCTTCACATTCCCTTTATAACTCTTGCTGCCTCAGATGGGCTGTGTTTTCTCCTGTATTCTAATGATGGATGACAATAGATGGCAGGCAACAAAAGTAATACATACTAGCTTTCTGGGCTTTGAAATCCTCTCCTGTTCCTCAACAACTCCACTGCCACTGAGTTTTGTGTCTGGCAGCCCCATGTTTGCTCTGTACAAGAGCAGAGCAGTCAGTCCTCTCAGATGCAGATGTGTGTTGTTTTCCATCTGTTGACTGTTAAAGTGGCCTCATTAGAAGGCAGTTGACTCTGCTTAATTCCCTCCATCAGACATGAGTGTTATAAAGGCTACTGCTCATCTGGGCACCAGTATAAGGAAGTGTATGATGTGATAATGTATCGGCCTGTGCTGGAGTTCAGAAGATCTAAGGGGAAGCTGGCATATGTCTGCTTTATCTGTTAGTTCTCTAGTGTGTATTTTGATTGCCCTGGTTATTTGTCAGGAAACATTCAAATATGTTAATGTATTTGAGTCGATATATCAGCTCCATCCTAGAATGAGTAGAAAAAAATGAAGGCATATTCATTGGTTCCAACCTTTTAAATCATTTAATTTTGAATCATAATACCTTAGTTTAAACTGCAGATTAGAGTTTCCAGCACTCATAAATCTGATTCAGCATTCGGTATATGATCTACAGAAATTGGTTTTTCTTTCTGTAGCAGCATAAATTGTTCCCCTAATGTAAATGTTTCACAGGTCATTTTGTCCGATGCCAGTGCTCCTGGAGAAGGGGAACATAAAATCATGGATTACATTAGGAGACAAAGAGGTAAAATTCAAATAAATGTGATCATTTTATTTTAAATTAAGGTTAGTCAGTAATGATTTATTTTACATGACTTTGGTTAACTAAATGTAATTTTCTTTTGTATAGCTCAACCAAACCACGACCCAAACACTCATCACTGTCTGTGTGGGGCTGATGGTGAGTTCTCTTTTGCTAACAGTATGCCCTATTGAGCTGCTAGCAGCTACTGAGCCGCTTTGTTCTGTTTTATGGTTGAGGGGGGCTGTAGTTTTTAGGCTTTCACTTGTATTTGTGTGGATTAGTTTTTGAAAGCTCTGCGTAATATATGGGGAAAGGTCTAGTACTCTCTGTGGCTGAAGGGCTAACTTTCCCTTGGTTGTACTGTCTGGGTGGTTTGTGGGTAAGCACATCTGTGTGTTCACGCTTGCTTAAGGTAGAATGTACTTTGCTTTTAAACTTTTTTTACAAAACTTAATGACATATATCTTTCATTGTGTTTAATTCTTCTCTTTTGGTTGGCAGCTGATCTAATCATGCTTGGCTTAGCTACACACGAACCAAACTTCACTATAATTAGAGAAGAGTTTAAACCAAATAAACCCAAGCCCTGTGCTCTTTGTAACCAGATGGGCCACGAGGTTAAGGATTGCCAAGGTTTGCCCAGGGAAAAACAAGGCAAGGTAAGGATTCTGCTATTTGTAGAAATTCTTTTCATCTACGAGCTTTACTTTTGACAAGTAAAAATTGTACTTCTGTAGCACAAACATGCCAAACCTGATGTCCTCGCTTGTCTTCTGTTGGTTGGTGGTTGTTTTTTCACTGGTGAGAGAAAACGATCAGTAACTTCAGAGATGCAGAGTAGCACAGTGCATGGTTGGCTTGAGAAACTGCATTGACTCCCCTCAAAGTCAGCCTTTAAAACTGAGCTGAGAAACGTTAAGGTGGCTTGTATGTAATGCAGCTCTTTCCTTCTCTTTTAGCATGATCAGTTTGCAGACAGTCTTCCCATGGCTGAGCAGGAATTTATCTTCATCCGGTTATGTGTTTTGCGAGAGGTATGTTGAACAGTTGCTGTATCTGCTTTCTATAAATAGGATTTTGAACCCTATACACAATGTTTTCTAATGTCCTTTTCCTTCTGTGTGTATTGCAGTATTTGGAAAGAGAGCTCACTATGGCCAGTCTGCCTTTCACTTTTGATTTTGAAAGAAGTGTTGATGACTGGGTCTTTATGTGCTTCTTTGTGGGAAATGACTTTCTTCCTCATCTGCCATCTTTGGAGATCAGGTAGATGAGACTGTATCGCCTCTTTTCCTGCAAGTATTCCTGCTGTGCTTTTACATGATAAGAATCTCATGCTGTTGTTTGGTTTTAGGGAGGGAGCAATCGATCGCTTGGTTAACATATATAAAAATGTGGTCCACAAAACTGGGGTAAGATTTTTGCCTTTTCTTTAAAAACCTCTGGTGTTTGCTACAAAAAGAGACTTGTTTTTCAGCTGTATTCCTTTCTGCTTTGCAGGGCTACCTCACAGAAAGTGGTTTTGTGAACCTGCAGCGGGTCCAGATGATCATGTTGGCTGTCGGAGAAGTTGAAGATAGTATTTTCAAGAAGAGGAAAGATGATGATGTAAATTCTGTGTTACATTCTTGGTGTTTGGTTTAATCGTGTGTCACTGTCAGACTGTGACACTCCTTTAACAGAGCAAGCACAAAAAAAAACCCCAAGCTTTGTAATTTTTTCCTTCTAATCTCTAGTTCATTCCTGCACACTCGAAGAATGGCGATGGTGTGCTCGTGGGTGATTTTCTTTCCCTGCCCTGCAAGGCCTTTTTTTCTGATTGACATCCCAAGTAATAGCAAAATGAAAGTTCTGTTACTGCCTGCAGCTTTTTGAACAGCTGCTATGTAAATTGAGGTGCTGCAACCTGTGGAAGTGCAGGCCAGGAGCCTGTGAGCAGGGTGAAACGCTGAATTGGAATTCCCAGCACATTCTTGCTTTGTGTGCCTCCTGCCATTTGAAATGTGTCTCTTAGTTTGTCTCTGCAGTTTGTGCAGTTTTTTTCAGACATATTCCAATTTATTCCTTCACTACAGGGGATAAAATACCCTGTGGATGTAAGAGCAGAATTGTATTTAATTTCCAGTCAAAAATACCATGCCAGTGCTGGCAAAATGGGTTAGAGTTGCTCCAGCTGCACCTCTCGTGAAGTGGAAATGCCAGTTTGATACTCAAGTTTTCAGCTTCCACGGCCCAGGAGTGAGAAATCCCTTTCCCTGAACCAGCTCTTTTCCTGTTTCTAGGAGTTTAATGTCTCCTACTTTTTTTTAATTGGTGGCTGTTCCAGTGCAGGCAAGGAGCTTGTGTCCTTTGACACTGCTGTCACCTTGAAGTAAGGCTATAGCTAAACTTAGTGAATGGTATAAGCCATTACCAAAATTGATGGGCGTTGAATACACAGCTACTATTTCCCCCATAGTTTGTCAAAATAGAAAGTTCTACCCCATTTCTACTGGATTTACAGACAAGCATTGACCTGTCTTATTCAAGACATTACATAAAAGCCGTACAGCCTTCTGGTCAGTTTAGGATGAAATCAAATACTTTTCCAAGAAATGTATATATTGACTGAGTTTATTTCTCTGTATTCTCTCTATAGGATAACTTTAAAAGACGACAAAAAGAAAAAAGGAAAAGAATGAAGGTAAGTTAATTCCTTTCACAATGCAAAACCCAGCACAAATTAAACTGTGTCCGATAGCTTTCAGCAGATGTGGTGGTTGAAACTGCAGCTGTGATCATGGCAATTTCTGCCCTGTGTGTAAACTATTTTAAAGAAGGAACTGCATGTTAAAGGTTTCTTAAAAGGGAAAGGAGAGAGAATGTTGATTACAGCTGTATGTTGTGTCCTTCAAATCTGCACTTCTGTGATTAGGTAGTGATGTTTCAGCATGGTCACTGTACAGGGATTGCTTTTCATGCATTGACACAAGTCTTCTCAGCAGTTGTACTGCTGAGGGCAGTGGAGTTTAGGTTTAAATACATATACCAACTTGTATTAAACGGGTTTGCTTGATTGAAGGCATGCTTCTAAAGAAGCAAGGAAGGCTTACCCCAAGCTGCACTTCTCTCATGTTCTGCCTGCAAGCAAGTTGCCAAATACCTCTCAAATGTAGTAAAGAAGCATTATCTGTAGTGGGAACATGTTTGCCCTTTCTGACCCATGTGTAAGATTAATTATTTAAGATTATGCTATTGGAATGATGTTGAGTTTTCCTCTACTCTCAAAATATTCTGGTATTTTAAAAATGGGCTCTTGCACGTTCGTTTTGACATAGCTTTGCTCTTGGTTAGGGCATTCAGGTCAGTGTAGCTTCCAAAACTTCCAGGGCATGTGATGGTCCCACCGTGAGTACTGTCTAGATCTGGTGTTTGTTTTTTCAATTACATATATCTGTCTATCCCTGTTAGACTGAAAGAGGTTATTGACTTTGCTTACAAAGAATACGGTCCTCCCAGTACGACAGATGAAGTCTCGCTTCCCAAAACCCGTCTTTCAGCCCACATAGAAAGAACACGGGCACAAAATGCAGGGTTTGATTGGTGTCTTTAAGAAGAGCTTAATAAATTACAGGAATATAAGGGTCTCACTGGTTGAGATTATTACACATAACTGAAACTGAAGTGAGTAAGTAATGCTTGTTTTACGTAACATGTTAATCTGAAAACCGAGAGAGCGTATCATGGCACTACTGTGGAGATTACACAGCTTTTCCACTATACTCTCTGTATTTATCTTTCAGAGGGATCAGCCTTCTTTTATTCCTGGTGGACAGTTTTCCCCTCAAGCCCTGGGAAATCGATCCAGTCCTCAGGCAATCAGTAACCCCAGACAAGCTGCCTTTGAGATGAGGATGCATGACAGACAGAATTCTGTAAGTACGTGTTCCAAGGTATTTACACACAGAGGGGCAGTAATCACATCCTGTGCTGCTCTGGACACACTTCCCCCTAACCCATTGAGCCTTCTTGAAAAGCAGGCACCAGAAAATGTATTTTCCAAGAAAGTGGCTTTTAATAAGCAAGTTTTGTGAGACTGCTTGAATAAAGCTGTGTTCCTTATTTGAACGTTTGGTATGATATTGCTTGTTGCATAGTTCCGGGAGAGCAAGTGTGAGGTGAAGGCATCTGAGTCAAATACACTAACTCCTCTCCCCAGACTTGTTTGGCACTTGTTTGGAGTGAGGTTTAGGAACTCTCTCAGTAGGTTTGAGAGAGACACAAGCTGAATACCTGAGCTGGAGGTATGTTAATGCTGGTTTGGTACTTGTATGGACAAAAAGACATAGATACCTGTATCTTGAACTTGTGGTTTGCATAAGGGTGTGTTTGTTAGCTTCTTTTACTTGCCCAAGTGTGGTTTTTTGCTGGGAAGAGCTAAAAATTGGATGAAGTTTTTGAAAAGGTATTAGAAAGTGAGGGGAAGCCAGAAATAAGTTGAATTCTCTGTTAGACGTCTGGGTTGTTAATTTTAAATAATAAATATGACAAATATTTTCTTTCTGGGCATAAATCTTCAAACAGTGACCAAATTCAAGGTCCTTTTCATCATAAAGATGTGGGTCCTGTCTCTTACATCCAAAAAATAAAAAATGCTTTTTCAAAGTATAATTTCTGCTATTCTTCCCTTTAAATCTTGAAACTTTGGCACATGTGTTAAGCAAATCAGTTCCTTTATGGCATGGGAGATGTTTCTTCTCTGTAATATTAAAATAGATAAATCTAAAAGGAGTTTAAAAGATCAGTTATTTAACAGAGCAGAATAAACTTAGGGTATTTCTGCCTTTCTTGACTCACAAGCAAGATTTTTACAGTAGTCTGAGTATGAATTTTTCACTGTTGCTGTAAAATGAAGTTGTTTTAGCAATTTATTGCATCTTCTTTCTCACATACAGTGATTTTTTTATTTTTTTTTTTTTGGCCTGTATATATATATCAATGTCTGCCTTTAAATACAAATATATGTTCTGTTCTTTTGCTGCTTAATAGCTTAAGGGCTGTGTAGCTTTTGCCTTGGGTTTTTGGGGAGCTAAAACGGTGCGTGTGATTATCACAAAGCTGTTAATTTTAACTTGACTTTAAAATGCCCAATAAATCCTTCTCTCTCTCTTACCCCCCCCCCATTTATCTGTAACAATTCTGACCCTAGACAACTTCATCATCTCCAAACACCAGCCTGACTCCTGACAGTAGCCCATCCCTGGCAGGAGGAATTAAGCGGAAAGCTGAAGATAGTGACAGTGAACCTGAGCCAGAGGATAATATCAGGTGAAGCCATTTTTGTGTAGCACTTTGTTAGCAAATTGCTGAAATAGATGCAGTGTAATTAATGCCATTTAGCTCAGAGCAGCAGTGCCTTCAGATGCTTTCCTATGATCTTTTTATCCAGAGGTAATTAATGTGGAGGGTTAGAATATTCGCTGAATTCCAGGGAGATGGGTAAGCTCTAGCTGTTAAATCTAAGTATCCAGATTAGTATGCGTGCGGGTTTTCATCCTCCAAGCCACTACTCCCTTTGAGACCAAGCGCTAGATTGACTAGACATGCACTGCTCAGCTGTGATTATGTGAGCTGAATGCCACTGTTTCGCAGTTGAATTTTTGAGCTATTTAACCCATAAAATTCAGTTACATTCACGTGTGCGGCATTATTTAGCTTGACTGTTAAAATATGTTTTCCTCCATCTTTGATTTGTAGCAGAGATGTTTTGTCTGTGATGAGTTCATTAAATGGCTTAGGACAGCTGATCCCTAGATGATTACAGGGTAGGAATTTTATGAGAATTAACTGACAGTGAGGTACCAGTGAGGCTGCATTTATCAAAGGTTTAAATCAAGCCATCACCCATTAAGTCAAGGGTGAAAGTCCTTATTTTTTGTTAAAGGCTAAGTGTAACCGGTAGGTCTGTGTTTTCTGTAGAGGCAGGGGATGGAGGTGGACATGGGAAAACAATAAGTGTTACTTCATTGTGAAGTACTGATCATGAGTATCAGGCGCTGTTGTTGTGACATGTTTGATACATCTAGCCCATCAGATCTTCCAACAGCAGGTATTCAAGCTCTCAGTCTTATTTCCTTTCCTGTACATGGTGATCTGAATGAATTGAGTTCTGGTTTTTTTAATCAAGCAAGCAGAATTTGTACATAAAACCAGGATAAATTTCAGTGTTGCTTTTCATTGGAATTTTAGCTGAACTTCTGAAAAAAGCTTTAACAGTTTTACAACAACTAGTTGAATGAACTGTGGTGATTTACAAGTAGCAGTAGTTTTGACAGGTTTGGTGTTGTCAAGCAAGAGGGTATGGGCTACATTCGTCTGTGATTATTTAAGCACTTTTGTAGCTCAGAATACTTATTCGGATGCTTTTCTGAGTCAAAAATGATTTTATGCTTCTTAGCAAGCAAATGCAACCGCATAAATATATTGGATGGCAAAGAAGTTGTTTGCTAAAATATATTTTGTATCTAGAATGACTTTAAAACTAGATCAGATAGTTACAGTCAACGACCAGATTGGGTTTGGCATTTATACAAGTGCCTCACTACCAGAGAGCTCCTGGGGCAGATGCTCATAGACTGCAGATGTTCCTGACTCTGTCCTTCAGTACTTTAGCCAAGTCCCCTGTCCTTGCTCACCTGCTTTCTATGATCTGGAGAACATCTTGTTGTTTTTCCACCTCCTCACCAGTTCGAATTGTCTCTGATTAGCTCAGGTCAGATTTTAAGAAGTATCCCTGCACTGGGCAGCTAATGTGAATCAGAAACAAGGGAAGATCCATTTTGCAAACCCCAAAGGGTCTGCATCGTGTTAAAAAAGCATAGACCTATCTTTGCTCTGTCTTAAAGGCTTCATTCGCTCTATTTAGTGCTGAGATTCTGAGAAGTCTAAGTTTGAAGTGACCTCACAGGTTACCTGTGTCCTTCAGGTCCTATGTGTAATTTCAGGTGGTCACAGCCTTTGTGGAAAGGGATCTTGCTTAATGGCTTTCAGATGTGATAATGCCAAGTTTTGAATAGTTGAGAATAAAATTTGATTAAAAATCATTATTAAGGGATTATCTGATGTAGCCAGTATCTAAATCAGATTTGTAATTTGCTTTAGTTCACTTGAATACCAGAATTCATGTGAACTTTGAGATGTGTAAAATGCATACACTATGGTGAATAGTAGGTTTAAATATTATTATTATTATTATTGCTATTATTATCATCATCAAAGTAAAACAAACCAAAAAATCCCCAAAACCACCCCAAACAGTTTTGTGAGAGATCAGCTCTGAAGCATGGTATCGTGAGTGAACCAAAGTAGAGCTTTATCTTTACATTTCTTAACCTGCCTTTTTAGATGGCAGTCTCTGAGCTGAACTGGAAGATTAAGTCGTGCCTGTTTGGACTAACAGCTTGCAGGTTTATGTGCATATTGATGTGTCTTGCTTGGGGCACAATTGTTCTCTCAAAAGTGTCATGTCTCCTGCTGATTTACAGGAACACAGCAGATACAGTGAGCAGATAAAATGTCCAAGAAAGCAAAGCTCTGAGGCTGTAGGCAGCGATTCCCCTGTCTGTAGACAGACATAAGGGGGAGCTGTGGGAAGTAAGGAGCTGTGGGAAGGATGGATCAGTAGTGCCCGAAATTGCTCCTTGAACTCCAGTATCCATCTCTGGCAAGAAAGACTGAAAATCCGTGTGTAAAAGGGACCTTGTGTGATGTGAGTCAGCAAGGGTGGGATTCCTGAGTTGCAGGTAACTCCTCTGGTACTCACAGCTCATCCGAACAGCAGTAGAGGATAGAAATCAAGCTGCTGCTTATTATTTATTTGCTTGCTTTTTAACTTTGAGTAGCAGGGAAGCTATCACTTGTCTGCTTGAGAGGAGCATTATGAATAGAGGAATGAGCTTGATGTGAGAAGATACTCCAGTAAGAGAAAGATTTTGGCCTAGGGTAGATTAAACCAAACAAAGAAGGGTAAGAGTTTGTTCTCTTTGTAGTGGTTTAAAGAACCAAGTTCAGATGGCAGGTTTGGCAGTGTGTTCCTGATGGGAAAGGTGAAATTACTGAGTAGGAACAATGCTGTTGTGAAGAATCCCAGCAGCACCAGGCACAGGTTTGAAAATCATCCCTGCTCTTTAGAAGGACTTTGAAGACGTGTTTATCAGGATGCTACCTTTGGAATTTCATCTGGATTTTCTGTGATGCCAGCCATCGAATTTCATTCTCTTGCTGTTGAGCATCAGGTTTTGTGCTTTCATTTAAATTGTCTAAAGATGGGAATTGAAGGTGCAAGTGACTTTGGCTTCTGTTTCAATTCAGGTACGTGAATGTGCATATACTGACAGGTACTGACATCTGTGTGTGTGTTGTGCAGGTTGTGGGAAACTGGTTGGAAGCAGCGCTACTATAAGAACAAATTCGATGTTGATGCATCCGATGAGAAGTTTCGGCGCAAGGTTGTACAGTCCTACGTGGAGGGGCTGTGCTGGGTCCTCAGATACTACTATCAGGTACCTGCAGACTGCTTCTCAGAAAGTTCACGTTGCTCTTGTGTCTGCTCCCTGTTCTTTTCAGGAAACAATCACTGCCCCTTGCTCATGTCTGAAAAGCAGCGCTCTTTTTGAGGCTGTAAGAGAAGTGGGTGCCCGTTCCATCTGGCACTCCAGATGTGAATGCAGTTTTTGTTTCTCACATACAGTACCGCTGCTTGTTGGTTTATTAAGGCCTGATGCACATTTTTCCTTTGCCATACATAGCCGTGCATAGTGAAATTGCAGATGATTGAATGAGTGAACAAAGGACAAAGCCTGTGAAACGCCAGGAAGAATTTGAAAGGACCAGAGTTGTCAGCCTCCTCCCTGGGTTATAATGATGTTCCATGAAGTGCATTGTGATTGAAGTAATCTCTGTCAGATTTAAATCTTTCGATAATTGAGATGTCAGATTGGTGGGAGATTACACACACATATTGGGGTTGTGGCATCAGTGGTTAATAACCAGCTTCGTGCCCTGAAGACAGAGCAAGTTATATCGGTGTGTGACCTGCGAACAGAATGTGCTCAAACTGGGGGAGTTCATCTGCCTGGGCAGGGCTTTGTGGCTTGAACGCAGTGCCCTGTTGATAAAACCACATCCTTTCTATAGGGAGCTTGTGCTTGTCCAACTTGGAGCAAGGCTAACATCGCCATGCCATGCTGAAAGACTATGCAGTCATAAAGTTGGTTTGTTTTAATGCATACTCCTGGGTTTTTTGTGTTTGTTTTTTAATTCCCTTTCCCCCTTGGAACACAAAGGGAGTGTGTTCCCTTCGCTTCCACTGTATTTATTACTTGAGTTTGGCTCTGACTTGCATGTTATGGTGGATGAAAATCATGGAGTTTAAGGTTTGCAGGTCTGTTGCAGTTGCTCTGTGGAGAGCTCAGCTCCCCACATCCTTGAGCAGCTCCTTTTGCCAAGGACAAATGTCACCTGGACACCTTTATAGGTGGAAATTCCCATGATCCTTCACAGTCAAGGGCTGCTGAGAGCAAACCGTGTTCCTGCAAGCCATGGCAGGATATACTCCTACAACTCCATATGTGCTTATATATCTCCAAAGTGTGGAAATCAATCTTCAGCTTAGCTGTAAGTGTCTGCTGGAGAAGTGTCAGTCATGGACAAGCCCACTGCAAAGGGCAGTCTGGATTATAGGGAAACTGAAGGGCTTGGAGGAATGTGGTATATGGCAAAACCAAGGGAACATTTACAAGTGACCAAAGTATTTATACTCATTTGAAGATTACAAAGTTAAGTTTGTTTTATTCAGAGAAGTGTGTGATAATATTTAGAAGGTGACCAAAACATTTATAGTTACTTGAATATGTAAAGTTTGTTCTGTTCAGAGAAGTGTGCATGGGGAGGGGTGTTCATTGCTTTGCACTCAGCAGCCATGGCCTTATGCAGACATCATTGTGTGCTCTTAACAGCTGTCAAGCCAGAACTGCATTTGCACGTGCACTGCTGAGATCTGTGGCTTTAAATGCATAGGCAGACCTACACCAAACTGAAAACAATATGAGAACGTCCCTGGGCAGCACTCACTTGCTAAGCTTCTAAAACCAGTTTAGTGTTGAGGTGTATGTAGGTGACTCCTGGTCCATCTCAGTCTGTAGCTGTTGTGGCTGCCATGGCTGGTGCTTGTAGGAGGGGTGGGTGATAGCAGCTGCAGAGAAAATGAACTGGTGAGGTTGCCAAGGGCTTCAGGCAGGACCACGGTGCTCTCAGGGAAATTGAGGGGCACCACTAAGACCTCAAGGAAGAGTGGCTGTACAGAAAGTATCTTCTGGTTTAGAAGTGTCCCAAAGGAAACCTCGGTAACAGCACACAGATGTTTGGGGCTTTGTTTTTGCTGGTGTGCTTCATGCTCAGATTACTCCAGAAGTCTTTCTCTAGGCCTTACAAAATGACACTGCAGACTTAAACCAGTGCAGCAATGAAGTACTTGCAGGTGCTGCTGCTTGTGCTTGTGTGACAGAGCTGTGTGACGTGCTGTTCGTGGTATTGGAATGGAGCAGCAGTCAAACCTCTTTCTGCCCATATGGAAGTCAGGTTAGGAAGCTGTTGGACTTCTGTTGGGGAATGTCAGAATAGGTTTGCTTGAGGGTTTGAGTTTTTTCTTTTTACTATAATAAGAATTGCTTCGAATAACTTCTGCTCATCGTCCATAAGATTTGTGACAGAATCTGTATGATTGCTGCTTCTAATCTTATCAAAGCTAATAATGCAGAACATGTTTCACCAGTGGGGACACCTGTTTGGAGATGAAAAAATAGATTAAGAAAGGAAGGAAGCACCCACCTGGCTGTTGAAACACGCTGCAGCCATCTGAAGCATTGCATCTAATAATTACAGGCTCTGTAATTTTATACCCAAAATCGCTGGAAGAGCCTCATTGACATTTACTTATTCAGAATTGGAAGTCAAAATAGTAGCTTTTGTTTCAAGTGGTGCTGCTAAGAAAAATAGCTGAGGAGGTGAAAACTTGACTTCAACCTTCTAGAGCCACGTTTCTTTTCCAGAGTGCATTGTGTTCTGGTGTGTGGCGAGTTTATTTTCTCCTTTTTGAGGATTATTTTGCCTCTTTGAAGTGATGCACTTTAGAGTTCCCAGTACTCAAGACACACGAATAAGAAGGGAAAACCAAAATGTTACTCCGAGTGTATATTAGTGCTGGTACTGAGTAGAAGAGTAACAGTCAAAGCCGGAGTACTTTTCAACCTGCAGCAAAGCTTGTTCACATCTGCACACCTTGTGGAGCGCACCATGCAGGGCTCTCAGTCCCCATATTCCCAAGTTAGCAGTGGAATTTTGCATTGGGAAACAGTACTGCAGACGATGTGCTGCCAGATAAATGCTTGTGTGCTCCTGTTGAGAGCTGTAATGGCTCTGCCTGGCATGATCCTGCTGCTTACACAGTTACAGAGAACCTGGAAATTCCTTCTCTATCATTTCCCTGTTCCAGACGTGGTGGCAACTCAACACAAGTTGAAATCATGACCAGTTGTCACAGACTCCTGAGTGTAGCCCCGGGGCTGGGTACCTGTGTGGACAAACCATGATTTCCTACTGTTTGCAGGAACTTTTATGCTTTGTTGTACTGGACTTTGTGCATGTGCTTGTGTGATTTATCTCGAGGGGGAGGAAAAAGGCATGAGGTACATCAGTGTCCTGAAGCTGAGGTCAGGATGCTGCTGTAAGGTCTTCTGTGTCGTTCTGGTGCCAGGTCCTGTCTCTTTGGCTGTCTCCCTTAGTGACTCAGACCTAGCACATAGCAAGAGTACTCTGGCATAGAAGTCTATCTGCTGCTCTGTGCTGCTGAGGAAGTGCCCGAGGTTTCCACTCCCTGTCCCGTGAACTCACTCACTCTAGCCTGGCTATGAACAGTTAAGTCCCATCCTGAAGTCCAGAGTACCCTTAAAGGCAAGAGCTCTTTCTTTTCTAACCCTGGGGACTCCTCTTTCTCCTGGTTGATGCTGGGCAAACGTTGTCAGCTTTAGTTACTGGGCTTTGTGATTGATTGATTTATCTGGTGCTTCTCTGATTTGCCTGGTTGTGTTTCTCTGTCCTAGGGCTGTGCCTCTTGGAACTGGTATTACCCTTTCCACTATGCTCCCTTTGCTTCTGACTTCGAGGGTATTGCAGACATGCCTTCGGATTTTGAGAAAGGCTCCAAGCCGGTAGGACACCCTCCTTCCTTTCTTCATGACTTAGCAGCTCATTACAAGTGTCCTACATCTGCTCATTTCGTTCCAACAGTTCAAGCCCCTTGAACAACTTATGGGAGTGTTTCCAGCCGCGAGTGGGAATTTTCTGCCACCAACGTGGAGGAAGCTCATGACAGATCCGGTGAGAATCCTCGTTGTATCTCTCTGTACGTTATATTGTCTTGCAGCGTGTGAGCATGATTTGCTGCTGCTTCTTCAGGCAGAAAACTAATGGAGACCAGGAGGCAGGGTTTGGTACATTGCAGAGGTTCTTCAAAGATCCTTAAAAGGAATTCTCTGAATTCAGATGTTTCAGTGAGAAAAATTAGTGAGGATTAACACCTTGACCCAGCTATCTGCAATTATTCCATCCTGTTCCATTTCTTGTTTTGATAGTCTTTGAGTAGTGGAAGTGTCCCATCACACTTTGTGTTTCAGTGGCCTTTAATAAAAGATGCTTCTGTTAGTCAAGGCTCTTTGCATCCCCCTCAGCTGTGGGTTGCCCGCCCTGTGTGAAGTGCAGCACTCGTAGCATTCTGAATCAATCCCATAATTGACTGTAATGATTTTCTCATTTATTTTCTCAAATACAGGAATCAAGCATAATTGATTTCTACCCTGAAGACTTTGCTATTGATTTAAATGGGAAGAAATACGCTTGGCAAGGTGAATTTCCAACTTTTTATGTCTTGGGCTATACTGTACTGACCTTAGTCTCAATCTATGCAAAAATAGGAAGAAGATGGAGAATTGTCTTGGTGAGACAGTGATGCACCAAGTCACAGAGAGAACTTGGGTTCTTTGGTGTGGGGGAGAAGCACTTTGCAGCAGGTGTATTTTGGAAGAGAAATTAGTATAAAAGAAGAAATACTGGTTCAGTAAGTGATTTAGGATTGCAGTGATTATTAGTAATTCAGCAGTCATTCCAGATTCCTCAGTGTGTCCTGAGCTAGATTAATCGTGTTTCTATTTTTATCAGCCTTACTGTGTAATTGTCTTTTGTCTCCTTTGCATTTAATGAATGGATCTTGTCCTGTTCAATCAGTGCCTCATTACTACCTTGTGCAAAATGCTTTGGGGAATATAGAAATATTTGGGTGCATCCAAAGAATGAAAAAGCAGTTGCAGTGCTTTAATGCAGCTTCTGCTTTCTTTAGAGAATGTTGATTTTAAAGGTCTGACAGATATTTGTGGCTGGTTACACTGTTATGTATTATATTATTATTATACAGAAATATATGTGGTTACACTATTCAGCCAAGAGTGTAACAGCTCAGTTGTAGGTATAAATCATTATTTGGGCATCTGAGCATAAGAAAGCACATTTTTACCCTGAGGGTGGTGAGGCCCTGGAACATGTTTCCCAGAGAGGTTGTGGAGTCTCTGTCCTTGGAGATACTCCAGTTCTGGCAGCCTGAGCAGCTCATGGCCATGCTGGAGCAGAGGGGTTGGACTAGGTGATCTCCACAGGTTCCTGCTGACACCAGTGGTTCTGTGAACCCCCATGGCAGCTCACCTGTGTTTTGAGATGACCACAGTCAGGCACACAGTATCTGGCTTGGGACAGTGTTCTGTAATCAGAGAGAATATACCCAGGCATTACTAGATGTGTGGCATAGCAGGTTTTCCCTCTGTAACTTGAAGCTCTTTCTTACCCCTGCAGTAATTCTGGCAGCTTTCCTTGGTCCTTTTGTCCAGTTATCAAACCTATAGTCTAAAGCAGTAATGCTTTAAGTAGCTCCCACATGCTTTCAGCAGCCTGTGGCATTACTTTTAATTCACTGGATGCTGAATAGCATTATAAACTTTGTCTGGATTAACATCTGGAATTCTCATGGTTAAGAGGCAGTTGTGAAACAGATATTTTCCAAGCTGGAAGAACAGACTCTCTCAGTTTAAAAGCACCTTATGCTCTTAATGAAATGTTTGAAGAACTTCATTTTAGAGATGTGGTCATGCTTCTGAAAGCTCAGCATTGATCCTTTTGCAGTCTCCTGGGTTATGAACACTTCCTGGTTTGGTGTCATTCCACAACAAGCGTGGTGTGAAGGTGAAAATAAATTGTTTTCCAGGAGAGGTTTATCACTGTTTCCCTTCACAAGTAGTTATGTTCCAGCTGGGGTCTGGTGCTGTCTGAGATAAAGCAGTAGTCAGCCTGTGTGAAGGTTATCCTCATACTTTACAAGCAGGGGTTGGTGAGGCTGGCGGCAGCAGCCTGAAAGCTCTGCTTCTCACTGGGTTACAGGGGGCTAAATATAATTCTGATTCACTTAAAGTTCTGATGTATTTAACATATTATTTATAGTTTGTTCCAAACTGGTTTTGCAAGGAGAGGGTTACTTGCAATTGGGGTAATTACACTTTGACAGTTTAAGTTGCTCCCTTTCCTTCAGCTCTAGGGAAAGAGTATTTGCTTTAATAAAGCCACGTCAAGATCTAACTTCTGAAGCAAAAGTGTTTCGGGCAGACTAAGTTTTAGGTTGGGGATCTTAAGCCTGAGTGTTGCACCTTAGAGTGATGACAGGAGCATGAGATCTGCCTGCTTGATACGTGCCCAGATATGAAGCTATCATTCATGCTTATCAGTTGAGTAGAAAGCCTTTGCTTGTCATCCTGGTCAGGAAAAGTTCCAGGTGTTCATGGTAAGGGAAATAAAATAAAACCTAAAATAATTACTTCAGATTCCATCCAATAATAAGGGTGACAGAAGTGAATTTTTGAGGAATTTTCATACTAAGTTTCTTGGTGCTTTCTTGGATTTTGTTACGGAAGAAAACATATCCTGGAGCATACCAGGGAAGGCAATTCTCCAGCCTCATCCAGTGTGATTGAGTTGGCTCTGAGATGTGCTGTGTAGTGAGGGATTTGTATCCTGAAGGGAGCCTTCATGTTATCTCAGAGTAAAACGAATAGTCCCTGATGGATGGTATCTGCATCACCTCACTGCTGAACTTGGAGTGATTTATTCCATTGCAGTCTCTTAATGAATTAGAATAAAGCAGCATTGAGCTCTGGGAGGGGAGTATCTGTAGCACATGGGACTGTCCTGCTGAGCTCCTCTTGCTCCTGAACGAGGCATGTGTGGCTAGAGGTGGCTGCTTCCTAGTGCCTACTCAGGAAGGGAGGAGGAGGATCGAGGGGTGCTTGGAGACAAACTTCCCTTTCCAGCCTCCACTACCACTGAACTGTTTTTCTCTTAACAAGCTCTGTAAATGTAGGGTTTCTTTCCTGTGGCTGATGCAGCTGTTCTTCCTTAGGGGAAGATGCTATTGGAGCTTTCCATGCTGGTCTTGCTGATCTCTCTTATTTTTTGCTCAAGAACTGTGAGAAAACCCTGCTTTGGTTTTCAGGTGTTGCGTTATTGCCGTTCGTCGATGAGCGACGCCTCAGAGCTGCCCTGGAAGAGGTGTACCCTGACCTCACCCCTGAAGAAAGTGAGAACTGGGACATTCTGTTACAGCTCATTAGGACTGCTGGGTTTCACCCTGAATGAAGTGTGAATTTGGAAGTGTTCAAGGACGGGGCTTGGAGCAAGCTGCTCTAGTGGAAGGTATCCCTGCCCGTGGCAGGGGGGTTGGAACTTGATCAGCTTTAAGGCCCTTTCCAACCTAAACTATTCCATGTTTCTATGAGCAAGCTATAGCAGAAGTTTGGATGGATTGAATTGCAGCAGGGTGGAGCCTCTTCTTCATGGATCAGTTAGAACGATCCTGGATGGGTTTGGGTTTGTGACTTTTATTTTTCTTTTTACTCAAGTAGATCTGCATAAGATTTAGGCTGAAAATTAGATGGAAGCTTAATTGTATGGGAAGCTTCTATCAGTGTACATGGTCACAGTACTTGTTGGATGAACACGTTGCAATCAAAAGCATAAAGTCTGTTTCCATGGTTAGGGTTGATGGTACCACTTGGTAGGTGTGCTGGCTGTTCTGACCAGCAGGCTGGCTCTGTCCAGTTATGGGATGGGAAGCTTTGTGTTCAGCTTCTGTAGGCAAATACTATGTGTTACTTTCTCCACTGTACAAAAATAATAGCGGGTTCCTGTAAACTGTTTGGGGGTCTTTGGGGTGTTTGGTCTTATTGTACCCAGCCTCTCTGTATCTTCAACATTATCCTAAGTTCAGCATTCCTGCCATTGAGCACAAGATTCCTATTGTTCTACTGTCTGACAACTACTCTTGTGACCGGAGGCATCCTGTTGTGGACAGAGACACACTGAAGGAATGAATGCTCAAAGCTTTCTCCTAAATCGCAGTGAAGCTTTCCCTTAGTGCAGATGTCAGTAGGTGCGCTGGTCTGCTGTGCCCCTTCCCTCCCTCTTTGCTCAGAACTCTTACCCTTTCTCTTCATCCTCTCTAGACAGAAGAAACAGCCTTGGTGGTGATGTTCTCTTTGTTGGAAAACACCATCCGCTTTGTGACTTCATTGTGGAACAGTACAAGACCAAAAACACAGAGGTAGGCTGTGCTTGTCCTGAAGGGATTGTGGAAGTGGTGAGGGTTGGAAGGCTACCAAAGTGCTTCAGCTGAGGAATTATTTCTTCCATAGCCAGTGGACATTCCCCCAGAGCTGTGCCATGGGATCCAGGGCAAGCTTACACTGAATGAAAATGCTGTTCTTCCAGACCAGTGAGTATGGCTTTTGGAACGGGCAGTTTGATGCTAAAGGACATCACCTTCAGTTATCTCTGCACTTAATAAATATCTTTGTGCCCGCAGCAAGAAACCCAAAACTCCTGACAAGGCAACATGTTTAATTCTGAGGGGAAACACTCTTTTCCCACCAGGTTTCATAGTAGTGTGTCTCATCAGCAGCATGTATAAAACCCCAAGCAAGTAAAGCTTCATTCTGTGATCCTGTTCACAGAGCTGGGCTTTGAAAGCAGCATCAGAAATCTTTAAAGTGTTCCGATGTGTATGTTTAATTGCTGATGAATCTGCTTTGTTTGTCATCTGATTTCTATGTATTTAGTAATGTTTTAATAGGTGAACAGGGCCTGTATAATACAAGTAGCAGTGATCAGTGGTCTCGTTCGGTAAGGTCATGGTGTTTTGGCCTCTCTGCTTTGTATGAGTGTTAATTTAATGCAGTCTGATGTAATTTCCAATAGTGCATGCTGTTTAAAAAAACCCAACAATTCTGCTTTTTATATGCTAATCTTAATTGTATTAGAGAAAAATCCAGATAGAGGTGTTAGATATACTTTTCTGGTTTCCATTTAGGCCATAGCACTAAATTCAGAACTGCTGCAGCTACACATACAAAAAATGCTAATACTTTTTGTTTTCTAGATAATGCATTTAGTTTGGGAAGTTATCAGTGTCATCTCTGCCCTGCAGGATACGCATTCATTTATCTAACCTCGCCTAGAGGCACAGGCAGGTGTTCAGTAACTCATTTGCATTAAATGCACAAACACTCTGATTCTGTTGGACAGCAAATGGATCCTAGGTCACACTAATACTCATTTCTCTGTTCCGGGCATGGCTGGCAAGGAATATGAGCAAGTCAGAGCTGGGCTTGGAAGAAATAGCTATGCATGCAGAAGAAAAGGAAGTTACGAATGCTCCATCCCCGGCAGTGTTCAAGCCAGGTTGGATGTGGCTTGGAGCAAGCTGCTGTAGTAGGTGTCCCTGCCCGTGGCAGGGGTTGGAGCTGGAGGAGCTTTAAGGTCCCTTCCAACAAACCTGGCTGGGATTCTATGCAGCTGTATGTCAGCCTATGAAATCTCAGTTAGAAAGAAGACTTTAAGTGCTGTGGAAAAACAGCTGCTAAAATTATTTATATATCTGTATATATGAAATTCTTATTTCAAAGCCTTTTTCTTCCTGGTAAAGCAGGTTTGTGTCTTCCTGCTGTCTGCATGTGTCTGTCTCTCTGGTCTTCTCCTGCCCTCATAGAACCTCTTGACTTGTCACAATCAGACCCTACCAGCACAGGGAGGTTTCCAAGGTTCAGAGTAGGACTGAGGCTTGTAAACAGGCTGCTGGGCCCTGGGAACGGTGTGAACCCAGCATTACACAGTAGAGAATCCACACAGATCAGCTGCAAAAGTAATGGCATTAAGAAATAAGGATTTAGCAATTCCACTGCTTGTTCAGTTGATACGCTGGAGGGAAGGAATGCCATCCAGAGGGACCTCGACACTCCTTCGAGGTGGGCTGATGCCAACCTCATGGAGTTTAACCATGCCAAGTGCAAGGTCCTACACCTGGGTCGGAGCAATCCCAGGCACAGCTACAGGTTGGGCAGAGAAGAGATTCAGAGCAGCCCAAGGAGAAGGACTTGGGGGTGTTGGTTGATGAGAAAATGAACATGAGCCGGCTTCAGTGTGCGCTTGCAGCCCAGAAAGCAACCGTATCCTGGGCTGCATCCAAAGGAGCGTGACCAGCAGGGCGAAGGAGGTGATCCTGCCCCTCTGCTCTGCTCTGGTGAGACCTCACCTGGAGCACTGTGTGCAGTTCTGGTGTCCTCAACATAAAAAGGACATGGAACTGTTGGAACAAGTCCAGAGGAGGCCACGAGGATGATCAGGGGCTGGAGCACCTCCTGTATGAAGACAGGCTGAGGAAGTTGGGGCTGTTCAGCCTGGAGAAGAGAAGCTGCGTGGAGACCTCAGAGCAGCTTCCAGTATCTGAAGGGGGCCTATAGGGATGCTGGGGAGGGACTCTTCATTAGGGACTGTAGTGACAGGACAAGGGGTAACGGGTTAAAACTTAAACAGGGGAAGTTTGGATTGGATCTAAGGAGGAAATTCTTTCCTGTGAGGGTGCTGAGGCACTGGAATGGGTTGCCCGGGGAGGTTGTGAATGCTCCATCTCTGGCAGTGTTCAAGGCCAGGTTGGGCGAAGCCTTGGGTGAGATGGTTTAGTGTGAGGTGTCCCTGCCCATGGCAGGGGGGTTGGAACTGGATGATCTTAAGGTCCTTTCCAATCCTAACTATTCTATGGTTCTATAGAAGTATTCAGCAGAAAGGCAAGTTAATTTTGAAACCCCTTTGATGTGTCACAGTCTTAGTTGGCAGAGGAACAGGAGTGGTAGCAACAGAGAATGTGAAGCAAATGGTAAGGAATATGTTACGTGGTGTTTGACAGAGGTTTTTTCTCTTCCCCAGGACAGTTGAGTCTCCTGTTCCAATGCTGCGTGATCTTACCCTGAATTCTGCAGTCAGGTGAGGAAACTCGGGGGTTTAATGCAGGGATGTGCAAAATACAGCAATCAAACTCATTTCATTCAGTGTTTTGTGGTGCTGAATGTGCATCAGAGCCTGTCTCTTCATAAAACTGAGGCTTTTACTTTTAACGATTTCTGGTTTTCTGTGGGGATTGAGGCCAAGGTACTGTGTGGGTGAGCAGAGTGCACAGTGTGTGCCCTGCAGGGATGTCCAGTACTGCTGTTTCCCAGTGCATCAAACCCGTATGCTTCATCCCTTCAGAAATACCTCATCTCTCCTCCTGGTGCTTTTCTGCTCACTCTCTGTTGGGACTTCTGGCTCTTTGGCAAGCAAAGAGCAGCACCTACGGATCTTGATGGGCTGTATCCAGCCTTTTAAATGAGAAAACCCAACCGTTCATGCGAGCAAGCCTCACACAGGATTGGTATTGATCAAAAGCCCTCCAGCTCTTGAGTTTTGCCTCTTGGGTTTTGTATCCGCTTTTATTCATAGTAATTCCCAGAGGATCCTTGAGAATACATGCTTCATGCCTTTAAGAAGTAAAGGAGTAACCCTAACTTTGACAGAGTGTGATGTTTGGGAGGGTAATAAGAAACTTCATGCTGAATAAAAACAAGGCAGACTTTCCAAGGGTAAATCTCTTGTGGTCAGAGAAGATTTTAATTACTCTTGCACTTGACAGCAAACTTCTGTGGATTTAGTGTGCTATGTGTCCTTCTCACTCCATTTGGCACAGTGTGACAGGGATGGGAGGCTTGAGCCTAGAAGCTCTCACTTCTTGAGCCATGTTAGGTACTTGAGACACTGAAAATCACTTGTGATCCCTCGGTGCAAGTTTTTCCTTCACGGAGGCATAACTTGATTCAACTAAAACAACTTTCTACAAGCAGTAGGAAATGGTAAGTTGTGGCTTGTCAGGGTGTTGTAGAAAGGATGTCCCGAAATGGGGATTTAGTTACCTTGAATGATGAGTTAAAGGTGGGTTTTGGCTTTCCATCTGCTGCTGTCAGGATGCTTGGATTAGTTTATGCTTCTGTCTGTTTCTCTATTGCAAGGATTTTTCTTCTTGTCTTTAGAGATAGTATGAGCAGTCATGGTTCTGCTCTTCAGATCTTGCAAATTTGGGTGAGTTTTCCAAGGGACCATTATTCTCTTTCCTTCAAGTATCATTCATTCTCTATGCTGAAACCCAGCTGGAAGAGGAAAGTTATTCTGCTTGGCTCTTTGCTTTTATCTTCTTTGGCATTCCAAGCATCCTTCTACGTCAAATGGTAGATAGTAAGAGAGCAGGGAGCAGGTTGGTGCTGTGTGCATCACACATGTCCCTGGTGGGAGCTACCTGAGACTTTGATATTGGAGATTGGAATTGCTAGGAGCGTGGATGAATTTTCCTAGAGCAAACCCAAGCTGCTGTATAATGCATTGTACCAACAGAAATCAGGCTTTTGGTGCCTTTTTGCTCTATTACTGTTCAGTTTGTCTAATACTAGATAGCTTAAAATGCAGGGTCTGCGAGGTATCACTGAAAATAGGTGTATATCCTGTGAGGGTCACTGAAAATAGGTGTATATCCCTCCATGGGAAATGCATGCAACTGCAAAGCTGCCTTTCAGGAGAAAACCTTCCCATCCCAGGAAATCCCTCTCCTCAGTTTTGTACACTTCACTAGGCTGCATGGAAGCTGATACCTTTCCTCTGTGTCCCGTGGCAGCCTTTGAACTTCAGGTACAATCAGTGCTTCGACTAGAGGATCCGTGCTCAGTGTCCACAGAAGATAATTTCATTACCATGCATAGGACTGTTTTCTGGACCTGAAACTTCCTTTTGGACTGGCTGTTGAGTCAGGGGAGGAAAAAGGCACCCTGGGGAAAAGAATTGAGAGTCCAAAGTAATCCAAGTCCAATATAGTTGGTACATCCACGTGCAATTTTGCCATTTAAGTTGTGGGTTCTTGAATCTTCTGTTGTGTGCATCACTGTTAACTAAGCAGCAGTTACTTTTCCATCTTGATTCGTTGTCAGGTAAACCTAATCCTCAGTTATTTTCTTCCAGCATCTCCTTCAAAGATCCACAGTTTGATGAAAACTTTGTTTTCAAGGCTACAGTGTTACCGGGCGCAAAGTAAGTGTCAGCTGTCGGTTTGCACGTAGTCCCATTTCCATCTCGTAGTCCGAGTGTTTGCTCCGGGAAGTATTTATGGATCTGTTCTTCCTCTTAAGGAAACCAGCTCCAGTTCTGAAGCCAGGAGACTGGGAAAAAACCAACAACGATGGCAGGCCCTGGAGACCGCAGCTGGGCTTCAACCGAGACAGAAAACCAGTGCATCTGGACCCGTCGGCGTTCAGGGCTTTAGGGTAAGGGTGATGGCATGGCTATGGGCTGCCTTGCTGGGGTGGCTGTGCCCCTCGGCTGCTTTTTAAATGAGCAGAAGAGAAGCAAAGGGGGTGGGGATGGACTGTTGAAGGTTAGCTGCTGGTGTGCCATGTTGGAAACTTTGGCATGTGATAATTCAATATTGATGAAACCCGTGTATCACAGTGATGTGCTAATGCCTTGCATTCTTCTTGGTTTGGGGTTTGAGGGTTTTTTCCCCTAGCTTTCCTAGGGGCTCTTTCAAATTTGTTTTCTGGATACTGGCTTGAAGTACAGAAGGTACAATGAGAATATTGCTCACAAGTGATGATTAAGACTGTTATGAAGACAGGAATGTCTTTTATGCTTTTAAAAATGAAGTTTTAAAAACTCTTGTTCCAAGCACACATTGCACCACACAATCCACTTCTCAAAGCATTTCCACAGTCAGTTCTTACTAGTTCTCAAAAAATCCAAGTAACTTTCTCCAGTGCTGCAGTGTGGTATGAGAGTGCTTCTGAGTGCAGGATGAGAGAGCGAGCTGGGGTTATGTATTACACATAAAATTGTTTTCCTTACTGGGCAGTGCAAAGAGACATGTTTATACAGCCAGAAAACAGAGTGTTTTAAAGGAGAATATTATACAAGCAAATGAAATTAATCTGTGAGTAACTGAATATGAGTGTCTCTTTAGGAAGAGAAAATACTGTCTTCATCTTAGGGCTTCAGAGGAGCTTGAAGAAGAAAAAGCAGCACCCTTTTCTCCATCTGTGTACTGGAAAGTGTAATTGTTCCAGTGCTGCACTCGTGAACCATCTTCATAGAATCATGGAATGTTTTGGGTTGAAGGGACGTTAAAGCTCCTCCAGCTCCAACCCCTGCCACGGGCAGGGACCCCTTCCACTAGAGCAGCTTGCTCCAAGCCCCTGTGTCCAACCTGGCCTTGAACACTGCCAGGGATGGGGCAGCCACAGCTTCTCTGGGCACCCTGTGCCAGCGCCTCGGCACCCTCACAGGGAAGAGCTTCTGCCTAAGAGCTCATCTCAGTCTCCCCTGTTCTGGCAGGTTCAAGCCATTCCCCTTGGCCTGTCCCTACAGGCCCTTGTCCCAAGCCCCTCTCCAGGTTTCTTTTCTTCTGTTCTTCCATGTCATAGTTACAGAAATAACTATGTTATAACTGTGTAGCTGGTCACATGTGACGTCCCATTGAATTGCTATCCAGGTGACAGACACCACAAGCATCAAAGTCTACACGTGAATGTAGTTCTGCACAGGAAGAACAGCAGAGGCCTGGCAGACATGGACACACCAGCATTTGCAGGTCCCACATCTCCCAACCCTCACTTCTCAGGATATGTGGCAGCAGTTGTTTTGCTGATCTCTCACACAGTTTGCAGGAAATATGTGTATTTCTGCTCTCTGGGGCTGGCTGTAGAAACTCCAGCACAGAGCATGTGCTTCCTTTGTGGTGTGCCTGGGACCCTCGTGTGTACGCGAGTCACTGCGCCGTGCTTGTGCACATCTCCACTGGCACACTGGAGAGAGCTGGGGGGTTCCATGGGCTGGGGAGCAGCTGTGCTGGAGCACGGCATTCATAAATCATCCTGTTCTTTTTCCTCTCTGTTTCTTACCCGTAATAGCCATACGATGCCAAGGGAGAGAGTGATGCCAGGAATGTATGCCAACGCGGTACCTCTTGGAGCTTATGGGAGCCCCTACGCCAGACCGCTTTTGAGCGGGCAGCAGCAGATTCCGAAGCTGTTGTCAAGTAAGTGGGTTCTGCTTCCTACAGCTCACAGGTTGGAAAACACTGCACCTTCATTTTGGTCTGTTGCACTATTACAAATAAAAAGTGGAGTCAAGCGTCTGTCTTCACCAGCCATGTGTTGCTCTTCCTTTATGGAATTGCTGTGGTGAGATGGACTAAAATGTAATTATGTGCCTGGAAATGGGATCTCATTTTGAATACTGGGCCCAGTATTCAAATGCAATAGGAAAAATAGCCCATTGTCTGCCAAGGGTTCCCAGTTATCTGAATGTATTCTGTATGTGGCTGAATCTCAGTATCACGACCATCAGCTTAGTAAAAGCTTGGTCTTTGTTTCTGAAGAGAATAAGAGGAGGATGCTGGCCATAGAAAATAATAGAAAAGGCCAAGGCATAGTGGCAGATGAGAAGAGATTGTAGGACTGACAGGAGCTGTGGTTGGTGCTGAGATGCCAAACAGCCGGAATAGCTAATTCATAGTCCTGTACTGGCTTCTCCTGCCTGTGGTAGGTGTTGCAGCTCCTGGCAAAGAGGTGATAGGAGGCAGTCTTACCTGGGGTGCCACTGCTCCTGACTTGATGAGCAAATGGCTCACTGGAAGTGGTAAGATAAATCCTACCTAATCATAACCTAATGTGAAGAAAGAATTGCTTGTGCAAAGGGCACTAGTTAAGGGTCCCATCTCCTTGTGATCAGGAGCTGTGTTTCTGTAGTGGTGGCTTGAAACAGGAGGAGACTTGGCTAAACTGCCTAAAAAGCGCTTTAAAGTAAGACCTTCTCACTGTTCATCTGGATTCTTGCAATATTAAATTATGCATGTGTTTGAAGTTTAAACAGCAGACACAGGTAAGGTTTGAACGCCAATGTGTTGTCACATATAGAAGACCAGATTCCTGCATAGTGAATCTCTCAGCCTTTTTATACTTAGATTTTTGCTGCATATGAAACAGTGAATAAATAATATCAGTGGCCACTCTGAATTAAATGTATTGTTCAGTCCCAAGGTAGATAAAGGGTAGTTGAGTAGTGGGCGCAGAAGCTTTCTTGTGTGAGGAATCAGGTTGGTTTAAGTGGAGGCACGGATTGGATATGAGACCCTGGAGCTATTAACTTGCGCTAAAGGAAAACAAGTTAAACAAGAAATGTGTTCTAAAGAGAAAAGTGTGGGGAACGGGGAGGCAGAACTACCAGACAGGCATCGCAGTTCTGTATTGATCTCCAAAAAGAGAGAGCCTGTGTGGTTTGGAAGAGAGGGGAAGCATTCATGAGCCCTTCAGTCCCTGTACTGCTGTTCATGTCTTCTGAAGCTCCAGTCTTATTATGAAGTCTGCTTATTTCAGAGCAGTTGTCTCTGCTTTATGTGCCTAATCTTGCCTATTAGGTACTTACAAAGCTCTCATCCTCATGACACATGAGCAGCTTGTGTTGTGTAGGAAGCACTTCACATGCAGATATGTCCCAATGCCATCATTCTGTCAAACTGAGGAGGCTCAAATCTGCTGCTGGAGGTGAAAGCCCAATGCATCTGTTGCTCTCAGAAAAAGTGCCTGGTGACTTTGTAACACGTCCCTTCCTCCTTCCTCCCTTTATCTCCTACCCTTTCTCACCCTCAAACTGCCTCAGGCTTCTGCCGTTGCTGTTCTGCAGTTGTGCCTGGCAAACCTGAAAGCAAGGCTTCCCCTCTCCTCCTTGTGCTGTTTTCCTTAATGCTGCTTTTCCCAGGAGGCAGATGTTGATCTTGTGCCTTTCTGCTCCTGCAGTAAAAGGAGGTGCCAAGTCAACCTGCTGGTCCCTCCAGCCACAGTCATCCTGCAAAGGCTTTCCACAAAGCAGGGGTTGTGTTCCTGCCATTGCTCTCCAGGGCCCTTCATCCCAGAGTTGGAAGCTGGTTCCTGGCACTCTGTATTTGCATGGGGGACCACAGTGCAGCATGCTGGAAATGTAATTCTTTGTCAGTTAATTTTGTTGTTTCTCCTCCTCTTCTGCCAACCAGGCTGTCCCAGCAGGCTGGTCTTAAGCTCTAATGAATTTCTGATTTAAACTGACTTCACCATGAAGTCTGTACAAGTAATTACAGCAACAGCTGACTTGGTATTTGGAGACCATCTTTCAGTGCCTCATTGTTTAACAGAGGCATGAGGACAGTTGATGTCCCAGTCAGTGGGATGGGTGCAGGTTAAAGGGTGTGAGGGGTGTGCTTGCTCCCTAGAAAGAGCTCCAGAAATGCATCCTGCTGCCTGGGCAGTGGGTCGGGACCCAGCCCAAGCCACCCAGGACTACCAGTGCCAAGTGAACCACAGGTGTCTTAACTCCTCTTCTACAGTATAGAGTCAGACTTGTTTAAGCCCTTAATAGAAGAATACCTCCAAGGGTTGTAGCTCAAAATTTCTCCTGAAACCAGTCTTTCAGATGTTCACTGAAGGGTGCTTTTTAATGGGACCATACCCCCAACACCATAACACATTATGGATTGTGTGGGTTGAGAGTCAAGCAAACCTGTGGAGATGAGAAAGTGCCAGCAGCTCTCTGAACCTCACTGCAGAAGGAGGCAGGAGTTGAACAGAACGGTCTGCATGGACAGTGCTAGCTCCAATGGAAATGTGTGGTCAGAGTTGAGCACATGGCCCAGTTTCACCCAGTGTTCTGTCTAGGAGTACCAAAAGGCTTTCCTAGATCTGACAGCACAGCTCTCTTGCCTTTTGCAGTCACCCCTTCAGTTCAAGCAGAAATGTCTCTGTCAAAGCACAGATACCTTCAACTGGAAAATCAAAGTAGGATTGGGAAGGCATATACTGAGTTTTCTTCATGGGGCAGGTTATCTCTAGTGTCAGTCACACTCATCAGAGAGAATGGTTTGGGTTGGAAAGGACCTAAAGATCATCCAGTTCCAACCCCCCTGCCATGGGCAGGAACTCCTCACACTAAACCATGTCACCCAAGGCCAACCTGGCCTTGAACACTTCCAGGGATGGAGCATATAACTGTGAGAGAAGAGCTATATTGTTGTGGCATGACTGAATTGGGAAGCACCTGGAACCTCCACATTCCTCCAAACTAGAGCTGATGTGGTCAAAATTCTCGCATTTTGCAGCCTTGATACAGAGCAGCTTTTTCTGTGTTATGTTTTTATACATATGCTGAAGTAAAATTAGCCTCTTGAAGGGCAATGCGGTCAGGCGTAGTGCCATCTCTTCCTCAAGAGCCTGCTGTGGGTGTTCCTTACTGGTGTGCTCTGATTTGACTTGGATGTGCCAATTTTCAGCTGATGAATAATTGTCTGTGCTGATAAGTTGGGCAGTCAAGTGCAGTGTGGCAGTCCCTGTGAATGGCAGATTTCGTCCCTGCAGCACGGGATATCTGATTTCTGACTTTCATCTCAGTTAGTAAACTTGTCAATTAGCAGCATTTGAAAAGTGATTTTGATTAGTGCAATCAGTAAACACAGAATCTCCTCTTTGATTGCCACGCTGATGAGATAAATTGTTCCTTGAGGAGCTGCTGGAGAAGGCAGTTTGTTTGGCCTTATAGCTCTAGGAAATGCCTCGGTCGTGAGGACAAGAGAAAAGATTCATTGTCATTTCTGCTCCCATTTTGTACCCTTTTGAAGTGCAATTCCTGCTCCAAGCTTTTTCCCTCAGAGATTGCTCTCCATCAGAGACGTACAGATAATAGCATTGAGGTGGCTTTAAATGTTTTTATGATGACTTTATTAAACTCTTTGTTAAACTGTTCCCTGGAGCTGCCAAATGCGTGGTTACAGCAGGAGAGCTGAGGCCTTGCTCGTTCCAGTGGAAATAAAGTGGTTAAATAAGACACACGGTTTTAACCAGCCCTTAAGTAGGGTCTGTATGAACGGGAAATCCTATACCAGGGCAAGCCCAGCATCATCTCACTGGGTTTCACTAGAGCACCATTTGACCCTGGAAGTGGAACAGAAAACGTATTAATAATCTCAATTAAAATGTGGAGATTTGACCAGGGAAGGCTGGGGGGGAGCAACTGTATTAGTCTGTGATTGCCCTGATGCCTGGGGGCTTTTTCTGGCTCAGGAGTGGGAGGATGGGGGAGATGTGGCTGTTACTTACCCTGGAATACAGGGTTGTTGTCTGGCAGTTTGTGTCTCCAGCAAGAAAAAGGAGAGCTGAGCCAGGCCCAGAAGAGCTGCAGGTCTGGTTGTGGTGATGGAGCCAAACCCAAGCCCCCATCCTGAGGGTACAGGTGAAGAATTGCAGGTGGTAGGAGTAGTAATAAAGCACAGGATATCTGTGCAGGTAATAGATAAATAAATGCAGGTGCATTTATCCATGCAGCAGATGGAGGGGGTGCATCTGAAGACATTCTTAGTAGGACTCAGTTCTTCTGTATTACATGTATTTCTGCAGTGCTGGTGTCTGAGACTTAAAAATTACTAGAAATAAAGTAATCTAAGGATATTTTCTGATTGAAAAAAGTGACACGCTTGGGCTTAACCAAATGTTTTAATTAATTATTTTAATATTTATTCTTTATACTTTATTTTAAGCTTTAGTTTAATCTTGTGTCTGAATTACTTTTTCCCCCCCCAGAGCGGTTCAGTACAGTGTTAGGGGCCGGGGGCTTTCTCCTGTTGCACTCCTCTTGTATTCAAAAGCAAACAGCATCCCTAAAGCATCGTGTCAGTACAGCTTGTTCATGCATGTAAAAGTCCTCACAGCTCACAGGCTGATCAGTATAGAAGTGCCACACACCCATCTGTAGTCCTTGCAGTGCGTTAGACTGGTTTGGTTGTAATGTGTAGGAAATAACTGATTATACCTGATTACAAGCATCAGTTGGTAACTATATGTGTATATGCACATATATATATATACACACAAAGAGGTATATGCTGAGAGAGGTGTATCTGTTGGTTGCTGTGTGTATATACATCTAATGTTTAATAAACAGGTAAAATCCCTCTGGACTCAATCCATTGCTGGGCTGGATTAGCTCTGCTCAAGTGCTGCTGTGAGAGGTTTCTGCCCAGGTCAGGCCATTGCAGCCTGCAGACAATCCAGCCGGAGTCAGGAGAGAGGCACAGCTTTTCCCTCTGGGGCTTTTATTCCCCCTTTTCTCCCAAATCACTGCAGAGCTTTAGTGACTGGGGTATTGGCAGCTGAACAGGGCGTTACTGTCCCACCGCAGCGTGTCCATTAGCCAGCTTCTGGAGCCAGCTGTTGAAATTAGGTCACGCTTAAACACCATTGAAAACAATCAAAGGTGTCACTGAAACGGAGGCTTTTGATTGACAGCTGCTCTGAGTGCTGGGGCTGAGCGGGAGCTATTGATGGGCTGTGTCTTTTATCCTGTTTACGGAGCAGTTTGTTTAGAGGAACAACAAGTGTTTAATTGCGTGTCCTGTTACAGCAGTGTTGTTATGGCCGTGTCTTTGTGAAGAGTCACTTTGGGCACAAGAAACAATTGAGAAGTGGGTGGTCTTTTTCTCTGCAGTTTCTTCCAACTGCAGGGTTAGGTCTCTGGCCAAGATTTTACCCCCAAGGGTTTATTTCGGTCTGATTACATTCTCCAAGGGATCAGTAACAGATTTTTATTATGACATTATCATTGTCCTGCTTAACTTGTAAGCATTTGTTACTATCTTTAAATACATCCTAAATCTGTGTATGTATTTAAATGTGGATAAAGTGGAACTGTTCATTTTTACATACTCTGGTACTTTGCTTTATAGCAAAGCTTAGCCTAATCATATATTGAGTATTACGTATTTGTTGCTCACAAGCACGGTGTGCTGTGATGATGTGTGTCTATGGGGCTGTATTTTCTCATATAGTGGAGTGATGACTGTACCGATAAAAAATGTAAGTATCAAGTGAAGTCTTCACTTGTTATAGTAACAGGGATGGGTTTTCATTGTCAGCCTTCAAGAGAAGGTACCTGTGGGAGGAACAAGCATTAGCCAATGCCAGTTCTAGCAGTTAAAATTCATTCCTCTATTAGCATTAAGCTTACTGGCCGTACCCAAAGAATAAGTTGCCTTTTATTAATAAATACAAAGCTTGCCACTTGTGCACACAAGGACACAAGTTCTCAGCCACATGTAAGAGCAAGCGGAACGCTGTTCTTTAAGTGTACTCACTCTGGTTTCTTTCAACACCTTGTTTTACCCTCTAGATCTTAGACCCCAGGAGGCTTGGCGAGGTCCTACGCCCCTGTTCCAGCAGACACCACAAAGGTAAGGCAGGAGGGATGGATGCTGTGTAAAATGCAGCCAGGAGAATGTCCATGGTTCCACCAGGGTTTTTTCCCATCTTTGTTTTGAACTTTGTTGTTTAATTTGTTGCAATGCTGCTGTACAGCAGGTTTTATTTTAGTTAATGAATGTCCATGGTTTATTTCTGTTTTGTGACTGCACTGTGTGCTGTTCATCCTTTAAAAGGCTCGAGTACTTTGTATGGCAAAAAAAGAAGGCAGAAACACTTTCCATTAAAACTCAGACTTCAAAATTAACTTTACTGTTGGTGCTTTGGTACCGTTCTTGGTTCTTTGGCCTTTATCTTATTGAAGCTTTTGAGATACTATGAAATTGAACACAGAGAGCTTAAAACTGCATTAGATTTTGGACAGGCTAAACAAATTTCTTTTTAGGAGGGCTGTGGAGCTTAATGAGGCATAACTAATGGTGTTCCACTTTTATCATTTCTGTGCCGCAGCCGCAGCATTAGTACAGACGAGCCATTGATTCTTGCTACAAACCTCTTGAAGTCCTAATCAGCTTCTTTGGTACAAGTTTTTCAGGCCTGACAAGCCTATTGTAGGGCAGTGTCACTGTAGGTCAGTAGTTATTAGTTGCCACTGAAAACAGTTTCTTTAACTACTTAAGACTGAACTGAATTAAATGCAGAAGGGACTCAGGGAAGGATTATGGAATCTGCAGCCCAATAAGTGCCATCGAATAGAAGGAATGTGACATGGTTTGATAATAAGGGATGTTTTACATGCGTTCCTTCATTGATAGGTTGTATGTCCTTAAGTCAGATGGACTTTATAAACTCCAGAGTACCTGTGGAAGCTATGAATAATGATATTTATTTATGTTTGTGGCGGAATGAGAGGGAATGTGAAATCTTTGAAGTTTCACAACTCTTTTTTTTTCCATGGGTTTATTTGCAAGTATTAACCATAGAAAATATGAGCTTTGGGAGAATTTATTGAGCTCTCCACAATCACACTTTCCATGGCAACCATTTTGATCCCTATTGAAACACGTCTGGCTCCCTTCCCCTGTGCCACATCAATGTGGACTATTGCATTATAAATGACTCGCGCATTACAAACTTTAATGTTACTTTGTCCATGGGAATTGCTATTCCCACACCTTAATTAAATCCAATTTGCAGAGTATTGTGATGTGAAGTACTGCTGCAGGTCTGTAACTTGCCATTACTTTAACAGGGCTGTGCTGCTGTCATGTAACAGGCTGTTTGGTTTTGCAGGGTGGAAGAGGTTCTCAATTCACATATAAAGAACTTATGGCTGCCAGAAATTGTGTGTTTCTCACTCAAAACACACGTTTTTATTACAATTGCAGTAATTGACTGTCCCTGTCATCTGAATCCTATCATAAAGTTACTGTGCTTGGCTTGTGGGGATACTTTCAGAGGTGACCACGCACCGCCCAAGTCCTTTGGAGCAGTTTTGCAGACAGTGTTTGCCTCCTTGTAGTGCTGTGGTACTGACCTTGATGTTCAGCTCCCAAACCTGAGGAGGAAACTGGTGTCCCCTGAGGTGACTTTAAACTGAAGATGTGTCATCATCACCCAGAAAGCATGCCTTGGAGAAGCTTGGAGAAAGCTGTGCTAGCTTTCGGTGACAGCAGCAGAACTCCCTGTTTGTGCTTTGTTACACCCGCGGTAGTTTATGAGAACCACAAAGTTGCCAGTTTTGGTGCTGGGGATGGGTAATTTTGCCACATTCTTGGAAACATGTTTGATTTCGGAAGCAAGCCTAACTCACTCAGCATCAGCCCTAAGCATCTATTTGATTTGAGCTTCAAATCAAACATGCTTAGGGCTGATGTTGAGTTAGTTGCCGTACAGAGACAAGCACAGAGACTTAAGCATATGTTTAAAGACAGACAGTCTTGGTGCAGGGGAAACGGCTGAACCTGTTGAACCAAGCCCCTGAGAGGTTTTCAGCTTCCAAGTTAATTCCCTGGGAGCTGCTGGTTTCCCATAGGGCTACCCTCAAGGCTGTCCCCACTTGCTGCTGCAGCTGCAGGTGCCCAGGAGCAGCGAGGAACTTCAGTTCTCCACCAGTTCTGCTCCAGGGGAGAAGGTAACCGAGGGAGAGGCCAGCCCCTGCTCCAGCCTTTCAGGTGACGTGGGTTGGCAGGAGGCTGCCGGATTTGTGACATCAAGCAAGGGATAAGCAGGGAGCCCTGTCTTTACCAGGAGAGCTTTGAGCCTCTGTGCTGTTTCAGGGGTGGAGCATTGCAGCTGGGGCCAAACTAGCCATTGCTTCACAGGTAGAAGAAACCCAGGAGTGTAAAGCTGCTTCTTCACAATGCAGATGATTTATCTGCTGCATAAGTTTTCTTACTTTTAAACTTAGCGGTGCAATTATGGGCTGAGAAAGGTGGGTCTGTTCAGCTGGGAGAAGAGGAGCTGCATGGAGACCTCGGAACAGCTTCCAGTGTCTGAAGGGGGCTACAAGGATGCTGGAGAGGGACTCTTCATCAGGGACTGGAGTGATAGGACCAGGGGTGATGTGTTCAAACTGAAACAGGGAGGTTTAGGTTAGATACAAGGAAGTTCTTCCCTGTGAGAGTGGTGAAGTACCAATTTTATTTTACCTGCTGCACACTGAACTAGAATCACTGAACCCCAGCCTGGGTTAGGCTGGAAGGGACCTTTAAGCTCACCCAGTTCCAACCCCTGCCACGGGCATGGACCCCTTCCACTGGAGCAGCTTGCTCCAAGCCCCTGTGTCCAACCTGGCCTTGAACACTGCCAGGGATGGGGCAGCCACAGCTTCTCTGGGCACCCTGTGCCAGTGCCTCAGCACCCTCACAGGGAAGAGCTTCTGCCTCAGAGCTCATCTCAGTCTCCCCTGTTCTGGCAGGTTCAAGCCATTCCCCTTGGCCTGTCCCTGCAGGCCCTGATGAAGGGAATATTTGCTGGTTCTAACTGAAAATCTCTAGTTTCACTCTCTCACATGGTCTCAAAGCAAAAAATGCCCCTACATAAAAATGATACTAGTGTTTAAGTGTTTCACTTGTTAAATACCCCGATTTTTTACTAAGCAGCGCTTTAATAGAAAGTTAAACTCTGTGCCAAATACGTATTGATGTCAAATGAAATCTGTGTCAAGCTGCCTCGTGCCAGGCATGTAGCATGTGTTGGCCTGTGACCATCAGCCGCTGAGGGTGTTTGTCACAAGCGCGTTAGCAGCGTTGTAGAGACGGAAGAGTCCTAGAGCTGGAGCCACAGGGGTGATTCCCTGTAGTTTTCCTTGCGGCTGAGCAGTGTACTCATCCTCAGGTGTGCTGTTTTCTAGGAATAATGGGAGGAAAAGAAGCGAGTGCTCAAAATGCTCACTCAAAAAGCGTATTATTGTTAAAACACTGGGTTCGAGTGTTTAGCCCCTGCAGGTTTAATGTGCTGTTAACTTCAGACGCAGTGCTGCCCCTCCTAATGAATGATTCAGCGTGCGTTTCTGGACATGCCTCTGAAGCTAAAAATAAAACCTCACAGTTCAGTGTTGCCACTTGGCTTTTGTGCCTGTTGGGTTTTAGTGCTTGTATTGCACATCACATTTACCAGCTGCATGTTTATCAGGTAAGACTCATACTTTATAAGCAGGAATTGAGCTGTTTTGTTTCTCGAGATGGTAGGAGTTTCCTTTGCCTTCTTTAAGTTCAGGCAGGTCTTAATGGGACCCAATGGAGCAGCTGAGTATGAAACCAAAAGCAATTTGCATCCAAAATCGGAAAGCTTCAGGTCCAAATGCCTGTTTTCATTCGGTTTAATCTGTACCTGCCTTGTGATTCCAACTTTGCCTCTGTTCCTGCTGATGAAACGTGTGTTTGCAAGTCCTTCCTCTCCCAGCATCGCTTCCTCCGCTGCTCAGAGTTCTGTTTGTGGAGCTGTGAACCCTCCCTTGGGCAGGAAAGTCAAACCTCCTCCCTCAACCTCATGTGTGCATGAAAGAACAGATCAGCCTCTGGGTAGGGGTGACTCCTCCAGGGTGGAAGTCCTGCCTGTTTAATGCAGTAAATGTAGGCAGAGGCTCTTTGCAGACACACAGAGAAATAACTCAGTTCAGCGGAGCAGCAGGTAGGTACAAACCACAGTGCTCATGCTCTCTGCTATTCCTGCCTCCCGGCACGCCGGTCACACACTGCTCAGATGACTCCCTCTTAAGCAGGGGTCAGGAGAGATTAACTGGCTCCACTATCCAGTGTTTTTTCCCTTTACAACAACAGATTGTGCTGCAAAAGATGAATTCTGACAAGAGTTGTACCCTTACCCGCGCTCAGCTTTAAAGACTATATCATGCCTATATCATTTTTCCAAATATTTTATAGCAAACAATGATTTGCTGTATTATACCTGTTGCTTCATAATTGTAATGTTAGAATAGGTACTTGAAGGCAATTAAAACATTTCTTGCTGTCAGTAATCTAGGGTGGCAAACTAGCTTATAATGGATGTTGAATTTGCGTTCCCATATAAACTGTACACCAAATGTCAGTCAGTCCATGCCAATTAGTGCTTATGTTGCTAGGTCACCGTGGTCAATTGAAAACGGCATCAATAGAACTTGAAAAGGTTTCTTCCCGATCAGACCTTCTGACATATTGAGCAGAATAATGGATGGGAAAAAGCAGCCAAGGCCCCTACCCTAGATTCAGAATACTCGCAGTAAGAATTCATTTGCAACCTGCAATTAACTAGAAAGAATGGACTCCCAGAAGGAGTCTGGACGTTTAGAAAAGAAAGCCTCATTCTCCTGGATCGCACATGTTTGCTCTCTGGATGGCGTGTTGCGGTCAGCCAACGTGGGGAGCTCTGGGGTTTAATCCCCGCTCGGGAGCGGTGCGGGTGAACTGCTGAATTTGCCCCTCAGCAAATAAAAAGGTGGACTGAATCCTCCCAAGGAATCTGTAACGTTGCACTTGCTGCGTGCGGTGGTACCTGGGGCTGTGGCTTTTAAACTGGGATGGAGGAAGCAGTGCGCAAGAGTAGCCTTTCAGTAGGAGAATCCTGGAAGAGGTGCCCCCTCCCTGATCTATCCCCAGCAGCTTGGCTGTCTGCAGTACCGCTGCAGGCATAGCTGGGTGTGACAGTGCTGAGCTCGGAGACAAATCATTTAGTGTATGAGACCGTAGAAATCCGGGTCTGCGGTGCGGAACTCTCCCGGAGCCCAGCTCACACGGTGTGTTTCCTCTCTGCACAGATCTGCTGGGGCTGCTCCTCTCCTCCCCTGGAACCGCATGCTGCAATCCCAAAACCAGTTCCAGCCGAGCCAGTACCAGGGGCTGGGCGGACCCATGGGCTACCCACAGAGACCCGAAGATCGCATGGACAGGGGCAGACAGGTAGGAAAGCTTTGTCCCATTCTGTATGTGGTGTTCTCCTCCTGAGTAAGGCTTCCATTGTGTGTGGCTGCGGAGAGTGACTGGGGTGGAGGTGGCCATTCCCGAGCTGGTTTTAGCCCAGGAGCCAGTGAAAGCTCACAGGTAACGTCCCAGCTGTGTCCAGCGCTTCCACATGTATCCCTGCAAGAGGCTCATGTCATCACTGGGCACCAGTGCTTTTCATTGCAAGTAGAACAAACACCCAAGCAAGTCACATACCTCTTACAGCCTGAGAAAATATGATGGGAAGGCAAGTATTTCAATCAGAGTCTTCCTCTTCTGTAAGGAAGTCTATCCACTACAGTATTCTGGGGATTCTCCAAGTTTCTCCACAGTATGTTTAAAATATAGATTCTTCTGACTTCATTAATTTCCCTCCTCAAATGCTTATTGGTTTTCTCTTAGCTGAAAAACTACTTAAAAGCAAATGTTAGGTACTAGTAGCCAGAGAAATAAGCATGTCTGTGAAAGTACATGTGAAAATAGCTTTGGTTAAATGAAAGCAAGGGAACGTGGTAGGAGAACCTCATCCAGAATTCCAGGTGACTTTGCCATCAGCTTATGAAAGTGCCGTAGAATGAAAACGCTCCTTGAAAGCAGCAGATGATTCTGCCTGTGTGATTGTGTGTGTTCCCAGTAAAAGCATAATCTGCATATACTCTTGTATTAGAAATGTGAGTATTTACAGTGCTGTGTGCTAGTTTAAAATAAATCTCGGGTATCTATAGTAAACGTTAAGTTCTGCTGCTCTTTGTGTAAGTCAGAATTACCACTTGGTGGTGGGAAGGTTACTGGCCAGTAATGTGGAAAGAGGAGGAAGAGCACTCAGCTGCTTGGTAACGCTGTTTCCTAATCCTTTTAATGGAAACTGAGGCACAAACTGTTTGAAATTTGCCTTCTGATGGGACCTGGTTCCCATCTTAGCTCAAGCCAGGTCACTTTTTTGTCTGCACTCCCAGTTTTTCTTCTTCCCAGTCTGCCCATCTCCCTTCTACACAGAAATGTGTGTTACAAAGTGCAGCACCACGCACTCAAACGTGGTGCTTGATTTCTGGGGTGTTTCTCCATGCCAGTGGCAGCATTACAGTCACATTCGTGTGGGTATAAATTCTGTGCTGCTGTATGTGCATTGGGTAAGATCCCAGTGTCCTTTGCTTAGGCAGCAAAGCCTGCAGGTGCAGTTCCTTTAAATACCGATGTCATATGGCACATGTGGAAGTCTTGTTGTGTTTTTACCACTTCTCTGCTGCTTTGTCTGCTGTAGGTCTTTTCTGTTCTGGCTGTGGGTCTCAGCACTGTATCGCAGCCGCCTCTGCACAGCGACGTTGTTACGGTGTGCGGGGTTTAAGGCAGCTATTGCAGTGAAAACAAGCGCTGTCAAACCAAGTCTGGGAGGGAAGAGCCTTTGGCCTTTGCTGGGGAAGGTTTTTGCAGAGCCCTTCTCTCTGTGGTTGAGCTCGTCAGGCCCCAAGCCCAGCAGCAGCAGCCCAGAGGCTCAGCATTGTCTGTGGGTGCAGGATTACTCGGGGCTGCTGAAAGGCTCTGCAGCAGCCAGCAGCCTGCCCAGCGCTCCCAGCTCAGAACCTCCTGTTCAGCTGAGCCCTTTCAGCAGCAGCGAGGTCCCTTCTACCCCCAGCTCCTACCCTGGAGCGCTTTTAGTGCAAAGGCCGTTAAGGCTGGAGTACAGATTGTCTAGGGCTCCTTCAGTTGTCAGGTTGGTGCTGCAGCAAGAAACAGGGGGGAAAGAGGCCAGTATACCACTGTGCATGCTTGCTCCAGGGATAGCAGGGAGGCATTAGCAGCATAAATCCTTCCAGAGGTGGTTTTGGTTATAAGCAAAACTAGGCAGTGTGGCTTACGATCACATTAGGCTTAATGGGGAAACACTGAATCCTTTTTGTGCTGCCCAGCTAGTCCCCAGAGGGGTTTTTTAAGGTATATTTCTAATTTGGATGAGGCATATTGATGGGATCAGTTTTCAATGACCTTTGAAAGTCCTTTTCAACCCAAACTATTCTATGATTCAAAACCCTTTCATTTTGTGCTACACTGGTTTACCCAAAACACTCGAGGAATAAAATGCATAATTGCACTAACCCATAACAGGGGCTGCTGTAATGATGGAGGAAAATCAGCAGAGGATTTTGATGCTGGTGGAGCCTGGGTGGTATTTAATTAGGGTTGGAAAATAGACACTTGAAAAAGTCTGTGTGCTGCACTGTTCTCTGCTCTACCCTTTATCCTGGTAGCGTAGGTAGATATATTTGCAAAGGGAATCAGTGCTCAAACTAGTTCATTCCCGACCTTAAATCTTTGTGTTAACAGCTACAGCTGGAATCACAAAGGAGAACAGGAATTGTCTCCCAAGGATGTTTGCAGCAGGGGCTTGGGGAGGGCATCTCTCTTAGGAAAGGGGAAAGCAGCCTCCTAACCACAGGGTCTCGGAGCACTGTGGATGTCTGCAGCCTGCCAGTGATGGAAAACCTCAGCCCTTGCTGTTTTCTGGCTATTTGCAACCTGAATGATTAAATAGGAGCCTTTTGGACATACTGCAGTCGTGTCCAAAGCCTAATTCACTTGTCACGAGCACGGGACACGTCTGCTGGATCATGAAATGAAGTTTGAATCTGGGTAGGGACCACAGCTTGAACCATCATGTGTGTGAATATGAATGTTAAGGACAAATCTCTCGGCTCAAGTAAATTCGCTTCCTTAAATTCCCCTTTGCATTTCTGCTGTTTTCCACCTGGTTTTTATTTCCTTTATTTTTTTGTTGCCTTTTTTCTCTCCTTTTCCATGTTGGTTTTAAATGAACTGTCAGATGTCATTATTTCCCGCGGGCCGGCAGCGCTGCAGCAGAATTAGAAGCTCCCTTAAAGGGTTTTGGGTGCAAACCCAATAATTGAATCTAGCATTGCTGCCTGTAGGTTTCAAAGCTTTAAAGCCTTGAAAAGGGATTCAAGTGGAAGTGGTGACACGTAGCAGCATAAATAATTATCTTTGGTCCCTTTCACCTCTGAATTCTTTTTTTACAGCATACAGAACATGGTCTGAAGAGGTTAATAAACGCGCTGCTACAAAGTGCTTACGAAATTAATGCAACTGCCATGGATATGGGTTGCTCTGTGGTGAAGGGGGGGTTTGCTGGAGGCCTCCAGCTCCTCCACAGAACCTAAAGATAAACTTGATGGCGTTATGCAGGTGTTTGACATCTTGATTTTAGGCTGCAGCAGCAACTGAAGGGCCAGATAAAGGCCTTGTGTGGCTGGATTGCACTGCTGCGCTGGGGTTGTGTGGAACTGGAAGGGCTTGGAGCTTGTTTCCTATTGAAAGTGCTCACAGTTAGACCTGAAAACAAAGATAAAACCTTCCTGATGGCAGAAGCAGCGTATTCCACACAGTGCTTTTGGGTGCACCACATGGGTTTCTGTCCGGAGCAGGCTGAAGCAAACCACTCCAGTTTCCCTGCTTATCCCCGAGCCCCCGTTGGAGAGAGTAAGGATGGATTTCCCTTTAGAACGAATGAAAGGAAGCCCCTCTTCCCCAAACACCAAAAAACTCCTGGGAGGACACAAAGCCCCATCGCTGCCGTTAGTGTATCCATTGAATGCCCTTCCTGCAATGCATCAGGTTTTGCAACCATTATAAATGTTTCAAAGGAACTCGATGCAATTTTTCACTGGATTCAGTGTACAGAATGCCTCACCTCAATTTAAATACACAGATATGCTGGAGTGATTTCCAAGGTGGGATTTCGGCATCTTTCACCTATTGTTTCGAATGAGTGAGTTCTGGAAAATGCTGCTTCTGTAACAAATACAGCTGTTTTAATTCTATTTTTCCTAAAAATACTTACTTGTAAAAATACCCGCTCTGCTTTAGCATCACACTGCTCACCATTAGAACAGGAAGGTGGCACTTGAGGGGCATTTTTCCTCGACGAAGTATTCATGGTGGGAATCATGAATCTCAGCGATGCTGTAACTCGCAACGTGACATTTGCGTCCTTGCTCTCTGTAAAGCATAAAGAGTGCGTGGAGCAAAGCCACGTTTTCTGTCCTAATTGGAAAATTTCGTTTCAGATCTGCCCTTCCAGGGGCATGCATGGTGATACATGTCTGTGTATATATATGTCTGTATATATGTGTGTGTGCATAGATGTGGCTTTAATGTACTGGTTTCTGTGCTCGGGGAAGTCCAAGCTTGTCTTCCCAGGGAAGCGCTGCCGTCGGGAGCGTTGGGCACCTTCCCGTGCAGGGTTTATTGTGTCCCTTGTGTGGGCCATGCTCCATGGACCTTGTTTACCACCGTGTTAATCCAAAAAATAAATGCTTGCTTTTGTTTGTTTGCTTGCAGGCCTATGGCCCCGGGAGGCCCTACCCGCTGCCGCCTCCCTCGGGAAGATACGGCTGGAATTAGCTCCTGGCGACTTCCTTTTTAATCACAAAGTGTCCAGGCTTTTTGTTCTGTTCTTTTATTATTTGGGGGGGGGGGGAGAGAATCCCAATGAAACCATCCCTGTAGTTTTTAAACTTGTTTAAATGTGCACATTTCGTACCCAACTGATGATGATTTTTCCTTTGTGGGAGCTGTGTCGCTTGGGAATAGCAGGTTGCGGAGTGCGAGCGCCCTGAACTTGCTCTGCTTGTGAGATGCTGGAGGAGGTGGGAATTCCTTATCCCCATCCCGCTGTGCTGCCCTCAGCTCCAGCCATCCTTGGCTGCACACACGGGAGCCTGGAATCAGCCCCGGGGTCGTGCGGGGCACCTAGAGAGGGGATGGGGTCAGGCACCTGGGCACCGCTGTTCCTCCTCGGATGCTTCCTCCAGTGTCTCACAGAGAGAGGAGATTTTTTTGTGGGGAGACTTTGAAGTAAAACATTTCAACTTTTACACCTGGTGCCTGGTTCTGACTTTGTTCTGTCCCAGCAGGGCGTGCGGACTGGGCTGGGTTGGGGTGCGAGGTAAAGGAGCTGCGCAGGCCCGCGTTCCCCTTTGGTTTTAGCCCTCTTTGTAGGGGTTCCGTGTGGCTGTACCAAATCAGTGCTTATTTTTATTTGCTTTATAAAGTGGCTTTAGAAACGGGGAGCAGGAGCGAGTGGTTCATTTCCAACCCCTCCACCGTGGCTGCGGATCTGTGCTCTGGACCTGCCTGAGTGTCTTTGTAGTCATTTCTTGGGAAATAATTCCAACAGCATTTAAAACCTTTTGATTAACCCTAACCCAAACCCAAACTCTGGGATTAGCTGAGCAGCATTAATGCCACTGTACCACCTTTCCCATGTGCCACGCTGGGACTTGTCCCATGGAAATCGCTCAGCTCCCCAGCTCTGGAGTGGTTTTCCAGCCCTGTCCTTCGAGGTTCCTGATGTTAATCACCAGCAACGAGGAAAAAGATGGGATCTATGTAACCTTGGGAGGAAGAAAGGATGAAACCGGGTTCTTTATTTTCAAGTGACCGAGGGTGGAGCAGAATTCTTCATTATAATGCAGAGTTCCATCCTGCCCGGACCTGGGAGCGTCAGCCCTGGGCCATGGCCTCCCTTGGCCAGGAGGGTGTTTGGGACTCAAAAAAGTCATTTTTATTTTTTGAGCAAGACAAAACCAGCAGCAGATGCGGATTTTCATGTAACTATGATGGTTGAGCATGGGACTGGAGGGAGGAGGAAGGACCTGGGGGCTGGGGGGGGGTGTCTCTTGTTCCCTGGGTTTGGGGGTATGGAAACGGAGCTGGATAAAGGGTCTAGGGGGTTGCTATGGGAAGGGGTTGTCCCTTACACAGTTCTTCACCCCTTGGCTGCTTCAAGCCTCCGAGCTGGCTCCTCAGCCCTGCAAGATGTGGAGCCCACCCCAAGGCTCGGAGCAATGCTGTGGTTCCTCTGCTCCGTGGCACGGGGGTGGGATGCAGGCCCTGACTGGGGAGCATCACTATCCCTGCTCTGGCTGCCTCTGTGTGGTACTGGAGCTGGCCCTTGTGGCCAGGATCCCGGTGGCATCCTCAACCTGCTCTGCCTGCACATCCGTACGTTTTCCACGCTGGAGCCGAGCCTGGGCCATCCCCTTTGTTTTAGGAGGGTTGAAGGGGGCCTCACTCACCCCCTGGCCCGGCCCCAGACCCATCCCCTTCCCACATGCACCCCTCAAGCCGCCTACGTGGGAACCAGCAGGGAGAAACGCTCCAGGCAAGCACGGCCGGGGAAGGGGATGAATCGCGGGGGGCCCCCGAGGGAGCGGCCCCGGGTGGGCACCGGCGGGGATCTCCCCTTCCCCTCCCGGGGGCCGGGAGCGGCTCCGTGGGCTCACAGAGGCTGAAATCCCCTTTTTCTGCCCCAGAAGCGTCCCGGGAGCAGCGCGGCCGCCCCTGGGGAGCCCATGCGAGGCCGGGGGGTCAGCGGGTGCCCCCAGGAACAGAACCCCTTTGACGGCTGAGAGAGGGGAGGGAGAACGGGGTTTGGGGATGTCCGGGGCGGCCAAACCGCGTCCGTGCGTGCGCCGGGCAGGAAAGAGCGGCTCGAGAGAGCGGGATTTCCTTTTATTGGGACTGGGGGGGGAGAAGGGGGAAAAGATAAAATAAAAGGAAAAAATAAACCCCAAAAAGCCGGAAACTTCCGAGCGCCGCTCCCGCATTCCCGGGGGAAGGGGCGCGGGGACCGACCCCGCCGCCCGCGCCGTCCCAACGCTCCCCGCCTTTCCTCCTCCGGCCCGGGGGACCCGGCCCAGGGAATAACGGGGTCTGGGAGTCTCTGCAGCTCGTCGGAAGCTCACGAAGCGCCGCGGCCGCGGCGGCCCCGTCCCTGCCGGGCGCTCCCTCGCCGAGCAATGACCGGTACCACAACGGTGAAAGCGCTGTGCCCCGTTAAACCCCGTCCAACCCCGTCCTCCGCCGGGCGCCCTCCGCCGCTGCCCCGCCCGGGTTTGGGTTAATTCCCTGCCCGCCGGTACCGCTCAGTTCCCTTTCATTCGCATCCCATTGGAATCGCGCTGCGGGGGGGTTGGGGGGGGGGCACCCTCACAAATGAGCTCTGCCGAGATCGCTGCGCTTCACAGGATTTATTGTTCGCGTCCGCGGGCCCCGTCCAGGTGTGCGCGCACCGGGGGCGCCCCGCTTCGGGCTGCCGCTGCCCCGGGAGCGGGATCCCGCCATCCCCAGGTTCCTCCCCGGCCTCCCCCGCCGAGCGGCCGCCCCGTCGGGGCCGGTCTCCCGGGCCGCGCACACCGGGCCGGACACGGAGGCACAAACACGCGTCCGCACCCGCACACCGCAAGTAACGGCGCAGCCCCGCGCCCGCAGCACCGGACCCACGCGTGGGCTCCCCCCCCCCCCCCCCTTCTGCGGGCCCTGGTCTCCAAAACCCAGAGAGTCTTAAAAAAAAACCAGCGCAGCGAGGCCGGGGAAGGAGCGGGACGGGCCCGGGGCCGCCGTCGGGGCTCCCCGCAGCGCCGGGAGGGCCCGGTCCCGGCGGGCGGTGGCGGGGGGATGCGGAGGGACGAACACCCAGGGATTACCACGTCCTGCCGTAGAGCAGGTTGGGGCTGACCATGCCGCCGTTGTAGTCGACGCCGGCCGAGTCCAGAGGGGCCAGGGGGCCGTGCAGCGCCGGCGGGCTGGGGGACAGCTCCTCCAGGTCTGCCGCCTGCCCCAGCGAGCCGGGGTGCGGGTGAGCGGCGGGCGCGGAGGCGGGGGGGGCGGGCGCGGGCTGCCCGGGGGCCGGGGTGCCGCTGCCCGGCGGCGGGCAGGGTTTGCCGTCCTTCACCAGCACGGGCACGGCGACGCGGCGCGGGGAGTGCTGCTGGCAGAGGCCGCCGTCGGGGTGCAGCTGCTGCGCGGCCGCCGCCTTGTCCTTGGCCTGGCGCTTCATCTTGTAGCGATGGTTCTGGAACCAGATCTTCACCTGCGTCGGGGTGAGGTGGATCAGGCTGGCCAAGTGCTCCCGCTCGGGCGCGGACAGGTACTTCTGCTGCTTGAAGCGCCGCTCCAGCTCGTAGACCTGCGCCTGCGAGAAGAGCACCCTCCTCTTCCTCCGCGGGGCCGCGTGCAGCGGCACGATGGCCTTGGCGCCCTCGGCGATGCCGCTCAGGCCGCCCATCCCGGCCACGTTCATCCCCGCCGACGGGCCCATGAACCTGGAGACTGAGCGGGACGGGCGGCTCAGCGCCGGCGGCCGCCCCGTCGAGGGCAGCGGCTCCCCCCCTCCCGCCCGCCCGCTCCCCGCTCCGCCGCCCCACGCCCGCACTTACTGCTGGAGTACCGGGGGTCGCCGCCGGCCCCGTACCAGCCGCCGCCCGCCGCCGCGCCGCTCCGCATCCCCTCGGGGTAGGCGGGCAGCTCGCCCATGTTGCCCAGCCCGCCGTTGCAGTAGCCCCCGACGGCGCCGTGCGGGAACTGGGAGACGCCGTGAGGCATGTGGTAAGCGGCCGCCCCGGTGGGGCCCGTCACGACGTGCTGCGGCACAGCGGCGGCGGCGGGTACCGGCGGCTGGCGGTAGGGCCCGAGGGGCGCGCCCAGCCCGCCCGCCCCGTCCATGCCGCCGAACTTCTTGTAGCTCTCCTCCATCGGGCTGAGGATGTCGGTGACCGAGAAGGGCGTCGTGTGCTTGGGGCTCAGCGACATGGCGGGGCGGGACGGGACTGGACGGGATGGGCCGGGCCGGGCCGGGCGCTGCCGCCGGCACGGGCGAGGCGCGGCGGCCACCAGCCCCGGGCGCCGGTAGCTCGCCGTTTCTTTTAGCCCGGCGCCGGGTTTACGCCAGACGCGGGGGGGCGGAGCGAGCGCGCCCGGCGGGGGAGAGCGGCGGCGGCGGCCCCGTCCCCTCCCCGCCTCCCGCCGCCCGCCCCGGCCCCGGCCCCCTCCTCCCGGCCATTGTCCTGCGCCCGCCGGACGCCTCTTAAGCCCGGACGCCCCCGGGCCGCGCCGGAGCGGCTGCGAGCGGCCCAGCGGCCGAGCCCGTAAGTACCTGCGGGGCCCCGTGGGGCGCGGAGCGGGCGGGGACAAGACAGAGCCCCGGGGCGTGGGGGTGTCCCCCAGAATCCAGCGCCTCCAGCCCCGGAGCCGCGCGACGGCTGCAGCGCGGAGTCGGACCCGACGGCGCGGACGGGTGGCAGGAGCCGGGGACAGCGCTGGCGGTTCCCCGCTGCGGGGCAGGCAGCGCGATTGCCCCGGGCCCTCGGGCTGCGGGACGGAGCCCCCGGGCCGCCGCCGCCCGCGAAGCCGCTCCCGCCGGGGTGCGGGCCCGGGCGGGGACCCGCGCAGCGCCGGGGTCCGTCTAGGGCTGGTGCTTCGTTTTCCGTTGGGGTTTGGGGTTGGGGTTTGGGCTTTTCCTTTGGTCGTTGTTCGTTTGTTCGCTGGTTTTGCGATAACGAATCGCGCCCTCGGGGCTGCCCGCGCGCCCGGCCGGGGCTCCCCCTGCGCTCCCCGTGCCCCGGGCTGTGGCGCTGGAGCCCCCCCGCGGCAGGGCCCGGCGCCCGTCGGGGGGCAGTGGCCGGGGCCGGGTCCTGCCCATCCCCGCCGCTCCCAGGGGCTCTTTGACGGCCGTTTGCAATCCGAGAGGAAGGGGTATGGGGGTACCCGCCCCTGGGGGCATAGGTGCTGCCAGCGGCTCCTGCCCGTTCCCCCTTGGGGCGATCCGACGGGGCGGGCGGCAGCCAGAGCTCCCCGCATCCGTGCGCGGGAGGACACGCTCGGGATGCACAGCGCCGTGTGTGTGCGGCACCGGCAGCACGGAGCCGACCCCGCACACACTGCGGGAGCCGCGGGGTCGGCCCGAGGTGCCCCCCGTGGGTGCCAGCCCACCCGCACCCATCCATACGAATGGGGACCAGCGGAGCTGCCCTGCACCCCGGGGAGGGACTGGCCCCGCTCCGGGAAGGGATGAGCCGCACTGTGGGGCGCCAGTCACGTCCCGCACCTCCGGAGCGGACCCTTCTTGTCCTGTCTCCAAACCCAGTCCGTTCCCCGGTTCCTTCGGGCAGAGCCGCCGAGCAGAGCGCCTGGAGCTCTTGGTGACCACGGAATTCAAACGAGAGATAAAAGCCCCGAGAAGGAGCAATTCCGTTTCTCAAAGTTTGTTTCCCCCTCCCTAAGCCCTAAGTCCGCGGTGCGGGGTGACTTGAACAAGTTCAGACCTCAGCGTGCACTACAGCTCCGGCCCGAAGCGCCCGGGCAGTTTTCCTGCAGCCCTTTATCCAGTTGCAGTTTCCCCACAGAATTCCTGAGCTGATTTTGTCCTGGTTTCTCCCTCCCTGCTTCAAAGGAGCATTTTAACCCCTTCCTCCGTGGCTGCCCGTCATCGGGAGGGCCTCCTGCCGCCCCTCTGGCTGTGCTCTGCCGCTGCGGCTGGAGGTGACCCATCAGTGAGACCCCCGGGGGTTCACACACAGCCCTGTCTGCTCAGCCGGGGGTACAGGGGCTGCAAACAGAGACCCCGGTGCCTGTTCCCATTGCCCGGGTGTTTCCAGGCACTGTTGGTACACCCGTGCTGTGCTGTGTGCTGCTGAGCATCATCTGAGCGCAGCTCCAGTGTCTTCCTCAAAAGGCTGACGGTTGCATTGGATTTTATTTCATTTCATTTGATTTGATTTGATTTTTTCCCTCCCTTTTCCTTTCCCCATCCCTTGGGCATGTGTCCCCTCCTTTCTAGGAGTCAGGAGCTGCTGAAAGCTCCATCCTCGCCGGACTTAAAGGCTCCTTTTCGTGTTCAGGGCCAGTGGCATCACTCCAGTGGATGGGGATCAGGTCGGAGCTCCCCCGGGCAGGCAGGAGGAGGGATGGGGACCCGAGTCAGCCCTGCAGGGAAGGAGCCCTAGGGTTAACCGGCAGCTTGGCAAACCAGGGACCCCGGAGGTGGATGGATGGAGCTGGGCCGGGAGAGGCAGAGCGCCGTGTCCCGCTCCCGTCCGGAGGGAAGAGGCTGCTCCCGGTACCCCGGGGATGATTCTCTGCACGCCGCTGGGGCAGGGAGGAGACTGGGACCTCAGTGGGGCCTCGGTGCTGCTCTGGTAACAAGCCAGGCAGAGATACGGTGAAGGGATGAGCGGGACTGGCCCCGTGAGCCTGGCAGGGGTGACCTGGGGTTTGGGATCTGGCACCACCGAGGTGGTCCATAAGGATTCCTGCGATGGACTCCGCTTACACACAGGACATTTAACTTGGGAGCTGTGCAGGAGGAATGAAATGCGATGGGTAACCAGTGGGAGAGCAGCCCAGGATGGGTGCACCGGTAGGAAAATGACCCCGAGCGCTAGAGCCGCGGTCAAACTGCCGCTGGAGGAGCGGGATGAGGGGTGACGAGGGAGGTTTCACCCATGATGGGGCTGGGACGGGCTCTCGGGGTCCATGGTGGGTCCCTGCCTGCTCCGGACGTCCCGGGTCACCCCCTGCCCGGCTCCCAGGGCCAGAGGCCGCTGCTCCCTGCACCCCCTTGCAGAGCCGAAGGGGAAGCGCAGCCTGGGCGGGGGGGAGCCGAGGGAAACGGAGCCAACGAAATTCCTCGGTGTTTGCGCTGAGCCCCCCCGGATCCTGCCCACATCAACCCCGCGGGGCTGTTACCAGGAGCGCAGCACCGCAGGGAAGGGTTTCCCCGTTTCCGAAGCCGGAAACTCCCCCTAAACGCAGGCTTTCGGCAGGGTCAGTATGGAACGTTTGGTCCCGTTGGAGTGTTCTTCCCTTTGCTGTTTCCCCCTGGCAGAAGCCCATCGCTCCCCTTTGTCCCAGCCCTGCTCCAGGGACTGTTTTTTCTCATGGGAAGATGTTTCATTTCGTTAGACTGGGCTGCTGGTAGGGAAAATCCTGTTGGAACAGGAAATGTACCCCCCGAAACACGTCCCTCATGTAGGCTCTTCCAACTTAAGCAGTGGAAGTGCCACACAAGGACCGCGTCCCTCTGTTCCCGGAGAATATCAAGCCACAGCTGCAAGCAAAGCAGCTTCCAAAGCCGGTTTCCAGGGGCGGCATCGCAGGAGCGATGGGGTGGATGGTGACGGGAAAACACCTCCCAAACTATGAGGTTCTCCTCCTGTGGCATTGTTTCCCGAGCTGCTCGGTGCCCCCCCGCCCCGGTGCAGATGTGATTTCAGAGAGCACGTTGTCTTCCTGATAATAATGACACACTTTGGCCGTGCGGCGCTCATTTCCACACTAAGCCGTTCCCGCTATTGGAGGCCGTGCCTATTACAGCGCAGATACTGACCTTGGCAGGACACAATTGACACCCAGGCAGAGGCTGATTCCTGGGGGTTGCGGTGGTTCTCAATAATCGTATAAATGCTAATTTCTTTCCGTGGCAGCTTGCCTAAAAGCGATGGTTTCTACTGCACCATCAGCGGTGGCCGCTCGTTGCCCGGGCACGGCGTTGTGATCACAGCTGATGGCAGCCTGCCTCCGTTCCACTCTTACCAATAATTTGCAGACATTAGAAGGGCCTTGGAAACGGAGGCTTGAAGAATTGCTTTCTAAAGACGTTGTTAGATGGAAAAAGGAACCTGGGGTTTCCAGTGCTCTCTAAAATCACTTCCACATAACCCCCAGTTTAGCAGATTTAAGTGTCACTAAATGGGCTGTTCGCAGCAAAAGGAAGATACTGATGCGGTGAAAGCGAGCTCTGTTCCTGCTGCGGGTGCTGGGCTCGTGCCTGTGCCTGGGTACCTTATGCTAAACTCAATGGCAGGCTTATGGGAGGTATATGTGTGTTATTCTTGCTGTACCTGACACCGACCCCCTTTAAGGTTCCCTTCATCTCCCTCTCTTTACCTGACTATGATTTCCATCAGGCAGAAACATTCACAGTATTTTCCCTTGTGACTGCAGGTTTTCCTTACGCTACTCTTTGGGAGAAGACCGCTATAAACATATTGGACTCGTCAGATCCTTCTCTGCTCGCCAGGTGGATTTTTTCCCTTGGGGCTTTGTTTCCAAGGAGCCTTTCTCACCCTTTTCCTGGTGCCCGCAGTGGGCAGTGTCTGCTCTGCCCCACTGATGCTGTGCGCTGGGCTGAAATCACCTCCTGAGCCATCAACTACCCACCCCATCCAATCCCACCCCCGGGATAGCGCAGCCTGGCAGGGCAAGGACACACTCATCTGGTGTCTGTGCCTCCTCATCCTCACTGACAGCTGGGGGCACTGCCTGTCCCATTCCTGGCTGTGTCCGCGCAGCTTCATCCCTCCTCTGCCCTTGATGCCCAGGCACATGGATGCTGTATTTGGGTGCATTAAGCCGCAGCTGGGTGCTGGGTGGCTCCCACCACCTTTTAGGAGCACCCTTCCTGTCTCATTTACCGTGCTGTTAATTTGATGGGGGGGGTGGCTGAAAATCCTAACAGCTCTCCCAGGTTTTCTGCCCAGCCGCTGTGGAAGATGCTGACCCCTCTGGAAACACCCTGGAGGCTGGCAGTGGGTGCAGCCACTGCCAGGGATCAGTTGCCAGCCCCCTTAATGAAGGTTACATTGATTTCACCATTAATTCTGGTGCTGGATGGAATCAATGTGCTGATATCACCAAACCCAGTCCCTTGGGCCTGGGTTAGGAGATACCTGCAGTCATTCCTGGTTTTCTCTCATTGAAACAATGACAAAATGCTCTCCCTGGTGCATTTTGCTCCCAAACAGGCCCTAACTCGGCTGCCAGCTCCCGGTTCTTGTGCTTCCTGCCATTGGTGGTGGCCTGCCAGGAGCAGCCACAGATGTGGGCTCTTATGGGGAGCTGTGATTGACTCCTACCTGCAGAGTTTATTAAGGCCCATGGGAGGGTGAGGTGTTAACCACGGGCTGCTGCGGGGTCTGCCCCATTCCTGCTCCGCCTGCTGCAGGGTTTGGGTGGTGCAGCCGTGGCAGCACAACCCAGTTTTCCTCCTGCTTGTGGAAGGGGATGTTTCCAGCTATGGATGTCCCAGGTAAGCCACAGACTGGTTTGGGTTGGAAGGACCCTTAAAGCTCCCCTTGTTCTGCCCTCCTGCCCTGGGCAGGGACATCTCCCACTGGAGCAGGTTAAGTGTTTTGCATCCTCAGGTTGTGCTGAGGAGTGTGGTGGTGTGAGCAGAGCATCTCCTGCAGGCTCTCCGCTGTGGGGACCATTGGTCCTCCTGCTCAAGTGAAATACCCAAGAGCTGGTTTGAACGTTTCCTGATCCCTGGTGCAATAGGGCACGCTCCAGTGCTGTGGGTCAGTGAGCTGTCGCCCACTGAGGTGCCAGTGGCTCCTCCCCCAGCTTTCCCTCGGGTACCAGGCTGCCCATGTTTATTTGGCATCCCAGCCTCTCCTGCGCTGCCGCTGCCTTCTTTGTGCTGCTCCATAGCTCACAGCCGGCTTCCCCCTTCGCTCTGTTGATGCACTGCCCTCTTGGTCCATGTCGGCTTCCCTCCCCCTTTAATTAGCAGGGCTGAATAACGAGGCTGGGTTTCCTCATCCCTGCGGGGTGTGGGGCTCAGGGACTTCCCTACCAGGGAGCTCTGGGCCCCTGAGGTACCGCTCGGGTTGTTCCCTGTCCCTCTTGGATTTCACATTGCTCATAACTGCTTCTGGCTTGGGAAGAGGAGCCCTTTCACACGGGACCTGCCTCTTCGTGCTGTACCTGGGCTGTGCTTGGCGCTGGCAAAAGGGTCATCCAGTGTCTTCATGCTCCTTGATGAGATGCACGCCCAGGATGCCAGGGCTCTGTTAGGCTCCTGTGCCATGGGGATGGATCCAGGAGGGCTCTTCCTGCTGATGTGGGGTTACCCAAACCCACGGGGCTTCTTCCTTCTGTTAGAGGTGACTCCCCAAACCCATTACCTGAGTATTTCACTCACTGAACATTGTTACTTTGCCTCCCTGTACCCATTGTCTCCTGTGCCCAGGTCAGGGCTGAGCTGAGCCCTCTGTCAGCTCTACCATCACGGCTGTGTTGCAGAACTGACCCCCAGCTCATACCAGTGTTCGCTGGAGCTGCTGAGTCCTCCTCTGCCCAAGGCCTTCATGGCTTGAGCCTCTTTCCCTTCCACCCAAACTCCTCTGGCACCGGTCCCTGTGCACGTTCAGGAGCCCGTGCTGCAAGCAGTGCACGGTATTCAGTGTATAGGAGGCTGGAAGAGTCAAAGGCTGCCTGCATCCAGCCTGGATAGCAAGCTGGGCAGTCTCCAGATGCAGAGTTGGCTCTATACAAAACCCCAGGTGGGTGTTTAGCAACACATGGGGTTTCCTTTGGAAAGAATAATTAAAGGAAAAGATGAAAGCCCTCCGTATTCATTTGATGACATCTCCTGATTTCTTTTGTTGGCAGCCGTGTGTCAGCGCCTGGTCAAGGTGACTCTTTGGGTTAGATTTAGATATAGTGAGGAAATTGCAAGGTAGAAAGACTTCCTGAAGGATCCTCTCCATTATCCTGGAAGTCAGAACAATATTCCTTGCACAATTAGAAGTAACCATAGTTACTCAGGGCCCTGAGCAGAGCCCTTCCTTCTGGAGGAAGAGTTCCTGTGCAAGCCCTGTGGAGTAGGAGCGTGTCTGATGGGTGGTGTGGGTCCAAGACCCAGCACAGGCTGGGGAGGAGGAATTGGTCCATTTCCCAGTGATGTGGATGGGAATTGGTTCGTTTCCCTGTGATATGGAGGGGAACTGCTTTGTTTCCCGGTGATGTGGAGCAAGGGAAGCTGGTCCATGGATCTTCGTTCATCAAAGGTGTGGGTGCTGGTGTTAAATGGTACTCAGCTGTGAAGCTGGGCTTTAAGGATGCTTATCTCCCTCCCCATTGCCTGGTGGGCTTCCCTCATCTGGTCTGAATTAGGGGAGCTGAGGAGCACCTCTTGCTCATCCCACCTCGGAGATTAGGATGGGAGGATGCAGAATAAAAGGCCAGATATTCCCAAGAAACGAGCTGGGCACAAGGGAGCCTCCAGAAAGCAGCTTTTTAAAGGAGAAATGGTGGCTGAGCTTTTCCTTTTGATTGAACTACACTGAGGGCAGCCAGCGCATGGAAGATGACTTTACAGCATCCGCTATTGGGAACCAGGAGGCACTGAGCTGAGCCTGGGTCCAAATGCTGCCACAGGGACTGAGCAAAGCTGGGCTGGCAGGCGAAGGGGTGGCTGGTGCTGGGGTGCAAGGTGGCTTCTGGCTGGGAGAGGGGGTCTCTGTGTCCTCATCCCTTCATTTCCCTGCCCCTTTGTGCAGAGGGAGGGTTGCCTTTAGGCCACACGGTGCCTGCTCGGGGGTGTGCAGGCTGTGTGACAGCTCATGATGTGAGCAGGGTGCTCCAGACCTCAGGAAGGACCATAAACCCAAGGGGAAAGCCAGAGGGAGTTTCTGCAAGGGCTTTGGGCGCTTCAGGCTGCTGTTTTGTGGTGCCGGGCCTCTCTGATGCGCCCAGAGCATCCCTGCGCCCTGCAGTTGGGTACCAGCTCATCTCGTTGGGTGCCCGTCAGCATCTTCAGGCACTGAAATAGCTTTATAACCCCCCTGGGGTAAATCCAGCTCTGGTTTGAGCACTGGGCAGCCACGTTCCCTGCTGTGCTGCCCTGCCTGGCTCAGCATCTCTGTTACAGCACCACACTGCGCTGGAAAAGGGCACACAGAGAGCCCTTAAATCTGATGTATGTATCCAGTGAGTCTGTAGTTTAGTGTCGTGTGGCTCTCGATGAATATGAAAGTTTATGGGACAGCCTGGTGTGGAGGTGATCCAAAGGAGGATCCCTGTGTGGAGGTGATCCAAATCCTAAGAGCAGAGCAACACAGTGAGCAGCAATAGCTGGAAATAAGAGCCCGGTTCAAGACTGAGTCAGGAGGAGGTGGTTGAAGTGGTTTTATGGGTGATGTGAACCTGGAGGAGCCTGGTTCTGCTCTCAGATGGGCAAGTGCTGGTGAAAGGCATCTCCCAAATGCCCTCCATAGAGATCCCCATTGCTGCAGCCACTTTTGCCTGGATCCAAAGGTGTTGCACAGGGAAATTACCTTTGGGGTCTGGAAGGTTGTAGGTGGGGTGAGTGCTCTGCTGATGCCTTCCCAGCTTCTGGAATAGGCTGCCGCATCCCAAGGAGCAGCATTCACTGTCCGAGCTCCATAGTGTGTGCTACCCCAATGGCTGATGAAGGTAAGGGTTGTTATTCCACTGCTCTCCCCTGCAGGAGGCAGCACTTTGGGGGTAACAAACCTGGGGATGTCACGTTTTTGGGGTGCTGGAAGATGCCATTGACAGGCCAGGCATGTTAAACCAGCAAAGGCGAAGGAAAGAGGAGCTGGCTACTGGAACAAAGCATCCCAGCAGACACTGAAGGAGCGCTGGCCTCTTCCAGATCGTGTTAATAAAAGACTTCATTAGGTTAAAAGAAGAGGAAACCTCACTGAAGGGCTCCTCGCCTCTGCTGTGTGCTTTCTCCTCCTCAAGGCCGTCCTCCCCTCTGTACCTGGGGTTACTGCTCCAGCTCTTTGTTTTCCTCCCTTGCTGCCGTATGTGCTGCACCAGCTCTGACCCGTGAGTGTCACGGGTGCTGGTTGTCACCATGGAGTTAGTGCCTGTAAAGTGATAGTGGCATTAAAGATGAGGCTGAAAGGAGCATTGCCTTCCATAGGCAGCGGTGGCATCACTGCCTGGGGTGCTCAGGAGATGGGTGCCTGGCACAGTGGCTGCATTTACCTGTATTTTTTACCCAAAGACCTCCTGGAGGTGGATGGGAGGGGAGCGGAGCTGTGGGAGTGTTAAAGAAGCCATGGATACCTCTAGGATTCCTCCTCCTCATTTTTCCTTCTCTGCTCCAGAGCCCTGGCACTGTTTGGGGTGGAAAACATGCCTGAGTCCCAGGGTAGGAACCATGCCTGGGCTGCTCCATCGCACCTCGTGGGCTTAGGAGGGCTGGTCCAGAGCCCACAGCAGGGTGTGGGGTGTCCCATGCAGAGCTGCTGGGCTCCAGGTGTAGGTGAGTACACTCCCAGTGCCTGCAAGGGCTCTGCTCAAGGGGCTGAGTGTCTTCTCAGGGCGATTCTTGGGTTTGGCTCTTGCCAGGAGCCACCCTGGATGGTTTTTAGTTCTCTTTGCACATCTGGTGTAAGGGACTGGGTTTCACTGGGGTCTGAAGCCTCCCACGTTGGTTCATGGGGAAGTGAGTAACTCTACGTGCTGAGGAGCTCCTTTCCTCCCTGTGGAGTGGGATTGTACCCAGGTGAGGTTTGGGAAGGCTTCAGGGCTATGTCTTCATATCTACCCCATGCAAGGGGGGAGCTCTGTTGTGAGAGGGGCTGGGAAGCTGTTGGATGTCCACTGTCACAATGGTGCTCACTGAAAACACAGGAACAATGTCCTGATGGATCGAGGGGAAGGTAGGACCAGCCTTGACCTCTCTGGAAAGCAGCAGGGATTTGGGGCTGTGCAAACCAGCCTGAGCCCTGGGACCCACCAGGGCCGGGCCTGTGGTCCCAGCAGTGGGAATCACTGCCCGGCTCCTTGAAGGAAGACATCCAACAGCATAAAGATGGGAGATGAGAGTTTATTCCCCATCCCTCTGTGATTCCAGCTGAGCTTACCCTAAGGGGTGGGGATGTGGGGCCCGTTGTGTGGTCCCTGCCATAGGAAATCCCCAGTAGCATCCCTGCACGGTCAGCGCCTCCCGGCACGGAGCTCCCCGTAGCTTGAATATTTATAGCCCCTTTGCTATGTTCATTCCAGCATTAAACTGCTAATTAATTATGACATTTGTGCTAGTTCATTTTCCAGCGTGGAGCCGCAAAACCTGGCAGCAGTTAATGAGCTCTCTCTATGCAAAGGATACCAAGGCAAAATAATTGCTTGAGGAATCAGCCCGGCGTTCTTTCAGAAAGGTCTTACCTATGAGCTGCCTTCGAGCTGCCTGGATTTGCACTCTGAGAGGCGCCTCTGTCAAAGGCCAGTCCTTTGGAAGAGAGATTTGAAGGAAAAGGTTATCTGGGCGCTGGGTGTTATTTAGTGCTTGTAAGTCCAAGGGAAATCAATTATCTAAACAACTCCTGCTCTGCAATGGGTTTCTTTATTCTGTTCTAAATGTGTGCTCATCTTTGTCTCCGCATTGATGTGTGCAGCCAACAGAGCTGGGATTGTGGGAGGCGAGCCGTGCTCCTCCAGGCTTCTGGCAGCTCCTGCCTGGGAGAGGGCGAGGAGCTTCCTCGTCGTGGTCCTGCTTACTTAAAATGGGAATTCTTATAACGGGAGCTGTGGGGAACGGTGCTCACACACCGGCCCCGCTGTCACGCACCCGTCTTCTCTTCCCAAACGCATCCTGACCTCAGGAGCACACAGACCTGCTCGAGCCTCTCAAGGGGCTTGGTGACTGTGATGATGGGGTGATGGCCATGTTGCATCCTGCCTCTAGGGTTGCCCAAGCTTTCAGATTTTGCTGGTTTTGGGGGGCATTTGCCCCCCCAGACCAGCCCTCAGAGGGTTTGGCAGCGCATTGGGGTATCTCCTACCTGGAGCAGGGCCCTGGGGCAGCTCCTCCTCTGTTTCTCCCATCATTGGTGCTCTCTAAAGCGGGTGTTCCATGGCCCCATTGGTGTGCCAGGCGTTGCTTTCTTATTTCCTGGCTTCCCCTATAACAAGCGCTGGTCCGTGACCGCCGCAGGCTCCTTGGATAAGGAGCAGGGTTTTCTTCTTGGGTGACAATGAGAACAAAATAATGAAAATGGTATTTGTGCCTCCAGGGAGAAACGGGCGTTTTCTTAAACAGATGGAAGCCTACAGCGGGTACGCGTGCCCTCGGCGCTGCCTTGGAGGAACTTGTGTTATTAGCAGCTAGTTACCTGCTGGGGTTACAGGAGGAGCATTACAGTAATGGAGTTGACACCTATATAATGGAGTTGACATTTTATTGAAAAGGAAACGGAAAAAACCTTAACAAACAGGTCCCCTCCCTCCCCTCTCTTTATTCCCTGATTTTGCTGTCATCAATTGCAAGAAGGCCCCAACTTTGAACAGCCGCTGATGCTGGCAAGGTAATAAAAATTCATACAACAGTAGGTGCTTCAGGCATGTTCACGGGACTAATCAGTGCTGCAAACTTGAACTTTGCTGGGAAATCAAGGCAATAGCTCGTTCAACAGCAAATCATAACCATTTGAATCAATCCTTGGCAGCGCGCTCTTGTTACTGCTTACACGGAGGCTTCCAGTTTGTGCTCGATGCTTTTAGCAGCAAGTTCAGAAGAGAGATCTCTTTGGAGGACAAAGCTTTGTTTCTGAGCTCACTATAGGTGGGCTTTGCTCTGCTGGGGCTGCGGTCAGACTGTGTCGCTTTGGCGTTGAATTGGGCTGGGGTGTAAAGAAAACTCCGTGTGTGCCAAATTCATTAGAGGAGGTTTGGGATAAGAGGGACAAACAAGCCCATCTGGGCTTGCAGAGATGGAAGAAGATGCCAACTGGAAGGAAAAGATATGGAATGGGAACACAAAAGCATCTCCAGTCTCTGAGCCCATGAGACGTGTCAATGAAGCATTGCTCAGACCTCCATCTCTAGGAGCATGGTTTGTGATTCCCGTATCAACTCATGACAAGGGAGTAGGTGGGTACAGCTGCACTGTCACTAAATGGCTGTAAAACATGGGCCTTGCTCGCTGTGGGAGATGAGCAGTGGAGGTCTTTGTATCTGTGATTTGGGTGATCAGGAAATGGATGTGATCCTCAGGTCTCCTGTCTGGTCGCATGGCCCCAGCCTCCACTTGTTCTGGGTGTAGCAAAAGCATCACTTAGGAGCCACAAAAGCTCTCGGGTCCCACAGTACTTTTCAGATGTAATGTCTTTGTAATTAACCGAAGTTGCAGGTCCCCTGTTGGCTTCTGCTCTTCCCTCTGCTGCAATTTCAGCGTCACATCTCCTCTTTTTTCCTTCTGATAACTTTGGTTACTACAGCCCATTGACACTTGTATTTCTAATGTAATAAATGCTAAAATACAGAGATTACATTTGGATCAACACATTCAGTTCTTAAACCCTGGAAGTAATTATCTTTTCTCATGTACAATGAAATGGGAATATTACTGTATTAACCAGTAGCAGCTCTATTGTCTGAACGTCAGCCAGTGGCACCACTCGCAATGTCATCTCCTTCTGGAGGCTGTGGTTTTCCTCCTGCTGGGAAGTCCTTGGGAGCTGTGGGTGATTCCTATGCCACGGCATCATAGAGTCCTAGAATAGTTAGGGTTGGAAAGGCCTTAAGATCATCCAGTTCCACCCCCTCTGCCACGGGCAGGGACACCTCACACTAAACCATAGAGGCACACTAAACCCTCAAGAGGCACCATCCTCACACTAAACCATCAAGAGGGGCATGTCTTCCTTGCAGGTGATGATTAACTCGAGTATGATGAAGTGTTCACGAAGTGATGAGGCTCTTTAAGACCCCATGGCCGAACATGGAGCTGAGGTCCCATTAACACCACTCCTGATGCCTAATTTATGGGGAGCCTCTCGGAGCTGTCTGAGCCCCTCAGGACACCACAGGGTGCCCGGATGAGACCTGATCCTGGCTGAGGCTGCTGCTTGCCTCATTGCCTTAAAACCAGAGTGCAGAGAAGCCTTTAAACCTTTCAAGAGCTTCTTGCAAATGCACACGCAATGGAGCGTGCCCGACCGCTGCGTGCCTGCCTGCATGGTGCTGCCTCGGGCATTGCTGCAGCGTGAGCTGCACGCTGCAGAGGCTTAGAGGAGCCCTTCTGAACAAGCAGAAGGTGTCAGTGGTATTTGGTTTGCTTTGACACTCGCAGCCATTGCTTGTGTAAACTGGAGGCCGAGGCTAAACGAGGGTTTCAGTTCTGGCCGTGCGACCCTTGATCGTGTCACTCCTGTTCGTTGATGGCTTTCCCGATGCTTGGAAGCGAAAAGCTCTCAGGCTTCCTGCTGTGTTTGAAACAGATGCAGCCACTGGCTTTCCTGGGTAAATACCCTGAACAATTTCCTTGCCAACTCCTGTGAGTTCCTGGGGGGAGATGAGGAGCGTTCCCATTTCTTGGTTGCAAGGGGATTACTCCAAGATCCGGAGGTAAGACTCCAGGATGATTTGTAACACATGTGCCCAAACAGAAGTATTTCTAACCTGTGCTGAGAGATTCTCTGTTGTTAAGGTCCAGCATGTTTCAGACAGTATGATACTCACCACATCACTATGGAAATCCTGCAAGGTTTGCATCCCAACAGCAATCTACACTTGGTAGGCCACTGAAGTGCAATACATGAGTTTCGAAGTGTGACGGTGATCCCTGGAGACCTATTGCCAGGTTTCCAGAAGAGGCTTCATCATGTTTCATTTCTGAGTGTTGTGAAGCTGGAAATTCAGACCCTTCACCATCACCTTCCCATGGTCTTGTAAGAGGTGGGGATAAAGCCGTGAGTCCTTGTTGGCAGCTGCTGGTGCACATTGGTGAGAGGATCTGCTCTATTCAATGGGACGCTGTGGCAGTGCTGGCTGAGCATCCAGCAGGTGTTTTCCTTGGGTGCCGGTTGGTAAGTGGCTGTGGTTTGTCCTCCGTGGAGGTGGACGCCCACAGTGCCAAAATGTAGGGGTGATATTGATGCAATCCAGTCTGTCATTGTCCAGCAGGGTGTTTTGGGTATCAGCCTGAAAGGTGGGTGCTAACCAGGCTTTGCTCTTTGGGCAGCTCTGGGTCATCCTTGGCTGCAGTGAAGCTGGTGACAGCAGGACCATGTGTACTGCAGGGGCCTAGGAGCAGCACCCTGGCCAAAGGGGCAGGTACATTTCTGTACTGAGCTCAGTGCCCCCTGCGCTGACTTCTTCCATGAGTCTGGGACTGAAATCCCTGACAAAATGTGATGGCTTGCCTTGGGATGGGGTCTCAGGTGAGGGTCACCCCGTCCAAAGGGTGCTCCGAGCCCATGCAGACCTTTTGGAGCAGGCAGCTGGAGTCTGGGAATCTGCAAAGGCTCCCACACAGTGAAGAATTGGCTATCAACTGGCCTCCTGCTTCAGATTGAGGGTAAAATGGGTTAAACCCTCACGGTTCCCAAGTCAGAGCAAGGTCTTAGAGCTTCAGCTGCTGTCCAGCACATCACGCGTTAGCCTGGCTTGAAATCATGGTTAAATTCCTTTGGTTTCCTGGCAAATCCAGTTAAAGAGTTGGGATATCCCTGCCCGTGGCAGGGGGTTGGAACTGGATGATCTCGAGGTCCTTTCCAGTCCAAGCCATTCTACAATTCAGATGCTGCTGCTCTGTGTGCAGAGGGCAGGCAAGGGGTCAGTGGTGGCTGCTGGGCAGGCAGCGTTCCAGGCTGCCAATTCTGCCCGTGGTTCCAGGGTGAAGGGCAGCTCTGCCCCTTCAGATGAGAAAGGGCCTCGAAGGAAGGTAGGAAACTGCTGGAGCCCAAGCTAGTGAGTGCTGCCCAGCTCTCAGGAGCTCCTGAGTTGAACAGGAGTTCCTGTTGAACAAGGATGCCATCAAGGCCCACCAAGGATGCTTCAGAACGCATTTGATGCAGGGGAATTGTGCAGGTTGATAAAGAAGTTGATAACGGTGCGTGCCTGAAGTGGAACTGAAGCCAATGGCTGCAAACCCTTTGGAAAGCGCTGACCACAATTAAGCACTTAATCGGGAGAGAGCTGCAATTTCCCGAGGCTCAAAGTACAAAAATCCTGAAGTACAGATCCCGAGATAGGAAGGAAAAATGTCTCTTTGGCAATTAAGATCCATTCTGCTCAAAGGCTGCAAACGGTGTCATTGACTGACTTTTGTTGCACTGAATTATCTAAAATGTAAACCATTGTGTGTAAAATGCCACTCAGTGAGTAAAACAGCGTCTCCTGCTCCGCTCTTACTCGGCGCGTTGGCTTCTGATGGTATCTGCTTTCAAATAACATTTAAAACGGACTCTTTTTCCTCCCTCAGGAAATGAAGTGCTGGTTGGAGGGACCTGTGCGAGCAGACCAAGGGTAATGGGGTTTTCCCCAAGGAGCTTTCCTATCTGCACATAGGTGCAATGCCTGCCCCAAAGCTGATGTGCAAAGCCCCTGAGGAAGGTGTTGGTTGGCCCCACAGGAGAATGTACTGGGTGCCTGCCCCACTCCTTCTTTGCACTTACGGTTTAGAGGTTGGTTGGTTCTCTACTTCACCTCACAGATAGTAGACTTCCCCCCCTTTACTGGGGGTGCATCCATGCCATGCAACGGCCAATGCAATTGTGCAAGCCAGTGGTGTGGGTGAAGAAGCCAAGTCCCCATCCATATGGTGTTGCCAGGAGTAGAGGTAAAGGAGCGTGGTCATTATTGCCCACCACTGGAGCCCAGCAATCCTTGAATCCATTGGGCTCTCGAATCCATAAATCCCCCCAGATCACACAGTAAAGGAAGGGGAGCCTGTCTGTGCCTCATGGAGACGTGCAGTGTCTCCCAGGGTGGTTTTGGAAAGGCTGGGGCCGCTCTGGCATGCGAGGAGGTTGACTTGCTTCATAGAGAGCTAACGTGCGTGTCTTGCAGGAGACTGCTGGTGACCTACAAGGAGGGACCCTGGCCCCTTGGGTGGCTGCAGTCACATCCTATGCTCAACCCCCCATTTGAGGAGCATCTCTGGTGGAAGGCAGAGCCCATGCCTGGAGGAAGATGCTATCCAAAAGCACTCCAAAACTGAGGTGCCAGCAGATACCCACAGGAGGAGCCTGCCCGCAAACCCACCTTGGCAGGTGCTGGGGAGAAGATAAAATGGCACTGCTCCAGACCTGATGGCAAACCCCATGATTCTGTGGCCACAGGAGAGGATGACGTGGTGCCTTCAAGGGGTACCAAAGGGCTCCTACAGGTAGGTCCGTCACGGTCGTGGGTATGCTATGGTGGTGGTGAAGGAAAGCATCCTCCAAGTGCTGGGAAGTGCTGCCACAGTCAGAAGAGAGCCGGTTGGTGTCCCTTCAAACAGCCTTTGGGTGTCTGTCCCCTCTCATGTCACAGCCACGGTTGAGATCCACTAATGATGGGTACATGGGAAAACCACCTTTGCTAAAAGCAGGGGCATGTGCCCCTTGTCCCCAGGTCACACTGAGTGAAGGGACCTGTGAGGATGGTTATGGAAGAGCCTCTGACTTGCCACACAAGTGCCAGTTGGCATCCTGACGTTGGTAGCAGGTCACTCTGGGAGCTGGCTGCAGGGCATCGGTCAGGAGCAGCACGTGGAATTGCCAGGGAGGCACATTCCCTGTGCCCTGGTTGTTGTTCCCCTCGCAGGGTTGCTGTTGCTGTGACTGGATCCTTGCAAACCCAGCTCTGTTGTGTGTGTGTCTCTGCTCTTATCCTCTGCAACCCCTATGTGTTAATAGCAGATCTGCAACAAGTGCCACTGGAAGTACTTTATGCTGCAACTGCTGCTGTTTCCACTTACTTTACACTTGATTATAAATGATCTTGTAGAGTTTTATTGTTGATACTTTTTATGCGTCTGTGACTTGTCAGAACTCCTTATTGCATCTCCAGATGCCAATAAATGTGAAGCCTAAATCCATCAGTCACTTCTTGAGGCTCGTCTTCCTTTGAGAACCTGATTCAGTGTCTCCTGAAATCAATGTGAGTCTTTCCATTGATTCCAGTGGATGTCAAGTCAAGCCCTTCTTTAGACTGAGATGGCAGGCACTGTCTTTGAATTGGCTTTGAGTGTCCTACACCTACGATGATGGGGCCCTTATTCATCCTGGCGCCCCTAAGAGCAATATTAACAATGATGGTGAAGTCCTCAATGAAGTTCACAATGATGGTGAAGTCAAATAGATTCAGATGAAACCCTCTTATCACACCACATCTTCTCTCTTGTTTTTGGAGGGGCCTAGACAAAACTAGGTTTGAAATAACTTCAAGTTACCTCTTTGAGAGCTGTGTAGGCAGTTTAGGAGGTAGGAGAAGACTCAAGTGGTATGTGTTATTTGCTTAAGTCTGGTAAGGTGGATAAACAGCATGGAAAACCATCTAGTTGTGTGTATTTGTAGGTGCTCCACTCCTGTTTGCTTCCAAAGCTTCATAAAGGAGGACAGAGCTGCACTAACACAGCCAATGGAGGAGTTGAGGGTGGCTTTTATCCTCTGATGACTAACATGCTGCAGCCAGATGGAATGGTATAAATCTCTTCTTACACACATCCAAGCCAAAACAAATATTATGCAATGATTAAGTGGCAACCCAAACAGAAGCAGGCATCCTGCGGGCTGGAGCAGGAAATCTTGGGTTCCAAACCTCAAGACGTGGTTAATTTGATTTGGTGATATGGTGGATGGCTACCTGAATTCATGGCCCATGAATTATAGATGGGAACTGGGAAAGCTGATGTTTGCCTTGAAAATCCAGCTGAAGAAAGTGGGAGCTGAATATTTAGGAACATCATTACTGTTTGCATGGGTCACGCGAGGAGGTCCCCGCAGCCTGACACTGTCCCTGGTGGTGACCATTAGAGGAACATACATGGAATTCCCACTCTCTGCTGTGTTAATGGGTTGTTACCCAGCAAACTAATCATAGTCCTTTAATGCAACCAAAAGGCACTTAATGGAGTGGGTCAACCCCCTCCACTCCTAGTTCTTGGATAGGGGAAGGAAACTGGTTTTGTTCATGTTTCTGCTCTATAGTGCCATTCTTCTCTATGGTGGGATCAACCGAGATGTTTCTTGTTAAGCAGAAGGCTCTTTTTTTCCCTGATGGCTTTTTAATACCTTCTGCAGGCTTTGGAGACAAATGTGTGAAAGATGGATACAGGGGTGTGGGTAAGCGTAACCAGTCTTTATGCTGAGGAGGTTGTTCATCTTGATCTTGTGGTCCCAAGGGACACGGTGGGAGACGCATCACACAGCCAAGAAACCAGCTCTTGAGGGCGAACCCAAGCCCTGCTCTGCCCTGCTGGTGCTCTGAAGGAGGAACAACGGAGTTCTTCAGCTCCTCTGGCTGAGCTGGGACAGGAACCTCCCAAAACACAGGTAGGTGCTGCCTTCTGCGCTCACCTCGAGTAGTCAGTGTGAGCAGGGGACTGTATCTGAAGGGGCGACTATGGGAAAGCTGGAGAGGGGCTTGGGACAAGGGCCTGTAGGGACAGGCCAAGGGGAATGGCTTGAACCTGCCAGAGGAGAGACTGAGCTGAGCTCTTAGGCAGAAGCTCTTCCCTGTGAGGGTGCTGAGGCGCTGGCACAGGGTGCCCAGAGAAGCTGTGGCTGCCCCATCCCTGGCAGTGTTCAAGGCCAGGTTGGACACAGGCGCTTGGAGCAAGCTGCTCCAGTGGAAGGGGTCCCTGCCCGTGGCAGGGGTTGGAGCTGGAGGAGCTTTAAGGTCCCTTCAACACACACCAGGCTGGGGTTCTGTGAGTAAACTTCTCATGCATTACATAGCCAAGTGTTTCTAAACTTTATCCGTGGTGCTACTGAAAACCAGGTCCTTTGTGCTTTCAAAACCTCCATCATGCGAAGAGCCATTTCCTTCAGTTTCTGAATCATATTAACACTTCTCTCACATGGAACATGCACAGAATGGCGTGAATGTGAGTGAGAGCTGTGGCAGTGGAGCTGCACTCACCTGATGAACTGTTCTTAGCCTGAGCTGGTCCTGGATCCTCTCATAGCACCTGCAACCAGCCTTGTGTCCCCAGGGAATGGTCATCTCCACCTCCAGCACAAAGCCAGGCAGGTTCCCCCTGTCTGATGGAGGATGCTTGGTAAATAATGAATCACAACTGGTGTAGGTGGTGAATGTGATTGAAGGGTAAGACTGCAGACCAAACCCAGGGGTAATGTGACAAGGGGCAGATATCAGCACTTTAGCTGAAGGATTGAAGCGAGTGTGGTGTATTCCTCTCACGGTGAGGCTGCATCGCTCAGCCACAGAGCAAACGGCAGGACTGAAGGCTCTGCATCCTTACCAAGGAGAGGGCTGGAATGAAAGGGGTTACCTGGCAGTGACCTCTTGCTGTTGTAAGAGGTAGTAAATAAGATAAAGGTGGACATGGGATGATGAATGAATAGAATCATAGAACAGTTAGGGTTAGAAAGGACCTTAAGGTCATCCAGTTCCAACCCCCCTGCCATGGGCAGGGACACCTCACACTAAACCAGGTCACCCAAGGCCTCGTCCAACCTGGCCTTGAACACTGCCAGGGATGGAGCATTCACAACCTCCCTGGGCAACCCATTCCAGTGCCTCAGCACCCTCACAGGAAAGAATTTCCTCCTTATATCCAATCTAAACTTCCCCTGTTTAAGTTTTAACCCATTACCCCTGTCCTGTCACTACAGTCCCTAATGAAGAGTCCCTCCCCACCATCCCTATAGGCCCCCTTCAGACACTGGAAGCTGCTCTGAGGTCTCCACGCAGCTTCTCTTCTCCAGGCTGAACAGCCCCAACTTCCTCAGCCTGTCTCCACACAGGAGGTGCTCCAGCCCCTGATCATCCTCGTGGCCTCCTCTGGACTTGTTCCAACAGTTCCATGTCCTTTTTATGTTGAGGACACCAGAACTGCACACAATGCTCCAGGTGAGGTCTCACAAGAGCAGAGCAGAGGGGCAGGATCACCTCCTTCGCCCTGCTGGTCACGCTCCTTTGGATGCAGCCCAGGATACGGTTGCTTTCTGGGCTGCGAGCGCACACTGAAGCCGGCTCATGTTCATTTTCTCATCAACCAACACCCCCAAGTCCTTCTCTGCAGGGCTGCTCTGAATCTCTTCCCTAATAGTCATCCTTAAAGTAAAATAAATAGCACACTTTTATCTGCCTGGGCCTCTGGAGGACCACCATGGCCAGAGGTGCATGGGGAGGGCAGAAAGCAGGGTTTACTCCAGGGAGCCGGTGTGATGTACACAGAAAGTTGTCCAGGAGCTTCTCCAGAGCTGTGACTTGCAGTGGTTTGTGAAGAAGAGAACACGCTCCCTGCAGTGTGCTCTCAGCTGGAGCACACCCTATGGGCTCTAATGGAGAGATGCTGTTTGCCACTCGCTGAAGATCTGACCTCAGCAGTAACAGAGAGGTAAAAGCAAGGCGATGGAGAACAAAAGCCCGTCTCTAGCATACTTTAAGGTTCTTAACCCAGACACAAAGCATGGCTACAAAGGAAAAGGCAGCCCTAGGGCTTTAGTTTAAGCCAAACAAAATTGACTTGTTATGGAAAAACAGTCTTACCTTGTTTACTGCTTCAGCTTTACATCTGAGCTGCGGGTGGGATGGAGTTGAACAGTGCTTGCTTTTAGGTTCCTATATGAATACTTCCACAATGTTTTAGCTAAATGGAGAGTCTAGATTCATTTAGGGTCTCCGTGACAGTGGTAAACTGGTGATATGTTAGGCCAGATGGCTTAGAAGATGCCACTGAGCTGATTTATTCCTTTACAGATGCTGGAGTGTCCAGAAAACAACATTTCCCAAAGTCTGAGTCTTCCAAAGGCAAAAAGGTCCTTCAGTGAGGTTAATGGGTGTCTTCAGACTTTGATGGGCTCGGGATCAGCAGGGGGTGGACCCACACATGTCAGTACAGGTGGGAGCTTGAGGTTCATGTGCTTTTTGGTGAAGCATTTTCCCAGAGCTAATGTACCGTTGCCATAACCCTTATGAAAACTTCTGCTCCCCCTGAAGATGACAATGCCAGGGTTCTGGGATTGTCTGTACCAGCTGGCAGTCACTCACTTACTGCCTGTCTGTCCCAGAATGACTTCGGACAGAGCAGATTTTGCCCAGGTTTCTGTCTCAGTAGAGCACTGAGGCTGCAGTTTAATAGTGGGGTGGTTGGTACCCGCGGGCTGCAAACACAGAAGTACTTGGTTCAGAAAGAATAGAGAAGAAAAGTTAATCCTGGATGACCTGGACTGCAAAAATCACTTTCAATATTAGCATTTCTCCATCGGTTTAATTTTGGAATCCATCTATTTTAATGGATTTATTTTTGCCGATCTTTATATTGGAAGGGAGTATGCAGTTCCAGTGCCCAGCACAGGGAGTGGTGGGATGCCGGCTGGTACAGATGGGGTGACCATAAAGGTCGGGCTTGTTGATCTTAAAGGTCTTTTCCAGCCTGGCTGATTCTGTGTTCCTATGCTACCGTCTTTGCTTCTCCTTCCCTCCTCCTCTTAATCAGCTTCATTTGTTCTTTGTTGGCTCTGGGTTGAGTTTTGTTTCTGAACCACTTACCTTAAGAGAGCCAAGCCACGAACAAGCTGCCGATGTTCCAGTTGCTGTTTGCTTCCCCTCTGTAATACGGAGTTTTAAGTGGCCTCACTTGAGAGGGACAAATCAGGCAGTCTCCTGAAGACCACAGCAAACAGCTGCTATCCCAAGTCACTGCTAACAATAACAGTGAATTCTCTTTTGTAGTGGATTTTCATCCAGCTGTTGCCTAGCTCTGAAAGGACCATCAAAGGCAAGTCCTGCGTTTATCCATTGCTTCAAAACAAGCATCCTATAAGCCATGAGCGAGGTTTTTCTTTTGACCTTTAAAGCCTTTGTCTTTGGGAATTCGTGGTAAGAACTGCATGAACCTGATGTATTTTCATGCTGGACAAACTGCTGCTATGGCAGGGGTGAATTAATGTGCTGCCTAGCACTGCCAGCACCCCTTTCTGTGCCTTTCTTGAATGGGTGTGTAAATTCATGCGTTGCATATATAGATTGAGGCTGGTGATGATCACAATGGATGCACGTGTGAAGGCAGCATCCATGGAGCCAAGGATCTGCAAGGGTGGCAGTGAAATGTTCTCCCCTTAGCCCCTTTGTGGGTCTGAGGGTGCTCATTCCCACCATAGGGCTCGTGCTACTCCCTTCCTCTGGGCTCTGTGGCAACCTCTGAAATCACCAGCAGTCCCCTCTCCTTCCTCCCTTGTCATGGGACCTGAGCATGGAGGTGGTGGGTCTGACACGTAGCTGCTGCCCCACGGCACCTGGGATGAAAGCGGTGTGGGAATTCCAAAACTCTCTGGGTATCTGTGATGCACGCTGAGCTCTGCTTGCATCTCAGCAAAGGCAAGGTCTTGTCTTTCTTCTAAGGCAAAGTAAGGTCAGGTTAGAAGTCACTTGTGTACAAATGGGTTTTCTGGGATCACTCCATGGGCTGGGATTTACACCTGGCTCAGGCTACACCCTACTCCTAATGGGGTTCTTATGGCTGTGGTGAGCTTTAGTGAGTATAGCTGGGGAAAAACCTCAAGGGTTGTTTGCTGCAGCTGTGTTTGGAGGCACACAGACTGTCCCTGGCAGTGCTCGAGGCCAGGCTGGGCACAGGGGCTTGGAGCAAGCTGCTCCAGTGGAAGGGGTCCCTGGCCGTGGGAGCAGGGGTTGGAGCTGGAGGAGCTTTAAGGTCCCTTCAACCCAACCTCTTCTATGATTCCTGCCCCATTTACTGAACTAAGCATCTTTCTGCTTGTGCTTAGGTTGTGGAAGGAAAGCTGCTGCGCCATGGGCTGGATTTCTTCAAGCACTGGAGGGGTTATGGAAGCAAGAGGAGGAAGAGGAACAAGCAAACCCAGCAGTGAAGCACTGTCAAAGAGCGCATCTCTCCCATTGTGTGCACCACAGGCTCTGATGTCCCGCACCATTGCTGTTGCATCCTCTCCTCTGCAGAGTTATCGGGCTCTGGGCTCCTCTGGGAGCAGCTCTGCACCCCTTTGGCTTCCTGAACAGGGAGCAAGGCAAGTCCTTCTCCATGGTGTAGCTGAGGGTGAAGCCTGGGCTGAGCCTTGGATAAAAGACGTGAGGGATCTAAGGCCGTTTTTATCAGAAGCATATTGAAGCTGAATTTCTTGGTCTGATCTTGGATAACAAATCAGATGTGTGCTTGTCTGGGTTAGAACAACCTGGGACTTTCAGGCTTTTGTGGCACAGCTTTGAAGAGGGGGAAAAGGTGTGTTTGAATAAGAAAATAGCCAGGAAGCTCCATGACTGGGGAAGTCCTTCAGGGATTATCTTGGTTTTTATAGTCTTGGACAACAGGAGATGAACTCTTCCCGCAAATGCCTCCTTCCTGCAAGGTGTTATTCTATGATTCCATGTGTGCAACACATTCCCCCAGGTCGCAGGGAGGGAGAAGCTCTCCCGTGTGCTCTTCACAACCCACTCATCTCCATCAGCCTCAGTGAGTGACCACAGGGATGAGGGATGCAGCCCCTGCCACGACCTTGGGGCTGGCACTGAAATGATGCCCCAATAACCAGGGGAGGATGTAGAGACCTTCCTGGCACTTTGGTGATGGAAAGCCCACTTTCCATGAATGGTCACCAAGTCCACTTAGTTTCTTAGGGTCGATATAACTAGATGCTAAGAGGATCCTGTGCTTTAAGTCCCTCAAACCTCCCCCATCCTATATACTCCTTGTAGTCAGAATAAGGTTTGGTATGTTGAGATGCTTGAATTCTGTGTGTTTCTTGGAGTTATGCTGGTGTACTGCTTTTGGTGTCCTTTGCACTTACATCAGAATACACATCCACCTTCTGAAAGCAGCTCTTTCCTGTAGTAGTTGAAGCAGTTCAGCCTGTTCCCAAGCCGTGGCGGTGATCAATGTGATTTCACGGTTTATTCCGGGCAGCTTTGCTTGCGGTTTTTATCTCGTGGAGAACCTTCTCCCTGAAACGGTGCCGAAGCCCATGAAGCACAGCTCATCTCAGTGCAGGATCAAGGACTCTGCCTCAGTGACTGCAGCAATGCAAGGCAAGTTTCTCTGAGCTCTGTTTTACATCGCATCGTGAATGTTTTCTATCAATAGCATTGATGCGATTTCTAGCCGTTAGATCCCAAAGATGTGACTTGAACTAGGACCTATTATATGCACCCCACTTATTTGTATAAAACATTAAAATACATTCAACATAAAAATGGAGACGTGAAAACTCATGTTTTAGGTTGCTTTCGTCTGAGGTAAAAGACTCTTCAAAAAGAGCTGTTTGGTTTGTGTGTCAGCACGTTCCTGCAGCACCTCGAGGGAGCTGCACATTGATGCTCATGCTTTTTATCCATGGGGCAGACTCCAGTTGCTGTGGTTGGCCAGAGCTGCTGCTCGTGGTTAGCCTGGGAGCCTGCAGGAAGGGAGGATGCTGCAACACCCTCTTCAGACTTAAATCCTTTGTTTTCCAACCCAAATGCTTGTCCTTTGGACCTGGAGTGTCCTAAGTGCTCTGAACCCGCTGGTTCGGATGCTCCATCCCTGGCGGTGTTCAAGGCCAGGTTGGACAGAGCCTTCCTTGGGTGACAGGTTTAGTGTGAGGTGTCCCTGCCCATGGCAGGGGGTTGGAACTGGGTGATCTCAAGGTCCTTTCCAGCCCTAACTGTTCTATGGTTCTATGTTTGGGGTGGGACCAGCATGTCCTGGACATGGATATGGCCAGGAAGAGGGGAAAGAAGAGGACAACTGCCAGAAAGGGGAGCCAGAGAGGGATGTTCCTCTTGGCCAGCCCCCTGGGCCAGCTGGTGTGGGCAGCATGAAGAAACCCAGTGCCATGAGCTGGTGCTGAAGCTGCCTCTGAAGCCTCTTGTGTTGGGAAGTGGGTGGCAGCCACCCCCAGGTAAGGTCCAAGCACCCAGGAGTGGCAGAAGAACAAGTGCTGGAGCATCGTGTCCCCTCAGGTGAGTGATGTCTGCCAGGCCCCCCATCTGTGGAGCCACGGCACCACTGTGTGAGGTGGGAGCAGTGCTGGGAGCATGGGGGGCACCTCCAAGGGGTGGCTGCTGCACAGTGAGGTCTTCGCCCCATGAACCCAGCCAGCTCTTGTTTCTAGGTGCTCTTATATACGTGTATGCACATGTAAGGAAGGGAAAAGAGGCAGAACTGGTGGTTCTTTGTACAAAGTGTCATTAACTAATGATACTGTGCAGACCCCAGTGAATTTGCCATCACTGGAGGGTGAGCCCTCTGAATCAGAGTCTTGCTGTTCGCTGCATTAAATGCAGAATTTAAGTGATGCTTCACCTGGGGGGAAATAAGCACGGGACGGATAAGCCTGTGAAGAAAACCAGGTCGTTGTGGGGCTGGGAATGGGTTATTTCCTGGCGAAGACCTGGAGGTGTCTGGGTTGCAGAGTGCTCATTGTGCTGCCCCCAGAGGGAATGGCAGCCCCTCGCTGTGGTCCAGGGTGGGCAGTGCCAAGCCTCCAGTCTGTTTGCTTAGGTGAGGGCTGTATCTGATTCTCTGGAAGCATTTCCTGGTGGGATCATGCTGGGGTGGTCACTGAGGAGGGGTGAGCAGGTACCGCTGCTCCTGGGAATGAGCTGCTGCTCTCCCAGAGCCAGATCTCGGGAATGAGAGCTGGCGCTTTCCCCACACTGGGTTTTCCCGGTGCAAAGCTGTCCTAACTTGCTGCTATGGGCTCTAACCTGTTGCTCAGATGCTTTCACATGCCAGAAGTGGGACCAGCTCCTTCTGGACTCTTGGTTTTGGAACAACATGGGAGCATTGAGATGATTCTAAAGCTGGTTTTGGCTCATAGCACAATCTGAACAGCACAGGGAGGGGAAAAGCTGCCCTGAGCACCCCTGTGGCTGTTGCACAGAGCAGTGGGCTACCAGCTGGTGGTGGGGCCTTCCTGAAGGCACAGTATGGGCAGCCAGAGGCCACCATTTATTTGGCCTTTCCCAAAGCACTTTAGAGTTAGATCCTTCAAAACCAGGGATGTCTTTAAGCACGTACCTGCAGCAGTTAGATGTGTGACTGCCTCTGTGTGAGCCAGGCATGCTCCTGGTGCACTCAGAAGCAGGGAGGCAGCTGTAAGCATCCCCATAGCTGCCTCTGACTCCACACAGGGATGAGAAGAGATAGAAGGCTGGGAGGAGAGTATGCAGGTGCTCTCTGGAATGCTGCATTACCCTCGCTGCTCCACTGGTGTGGTTATTCTTCTAGTGTTGGTGATGCTCATAACTGTATGACACAGGTGCATGCCTTGCACCAAACCTTGCTTAGGCCTTGGACATGTGTTGTTTGCCCAAAGGATGGGTCTTGAAGGGCTGTGTGACCCCTGGGAGCAGGAGGGGCTATAATACCCCCAGTCTGGGTAGTAGGAGTCCCCAGGCTTGGTGTCTTGCCCCATGTAAGGATATGGGACTGACATTTGTGCTTAGAGCTCTGTTGTATTTCAAAGCAATGGCTTGGGATTCATCCGTTTAGGCCCAAGGATGCTCCCTCTTACAGAGGGGTGGCACTATTCCCATTAACCCCTGGAGTGCTCCCCATCACAAAACCAGCCAGGCTCGAAAAGCCCTCCAAGCTCATCCAGTCCAGCCATTGCCCAGCACTGCCAAGACCACCACTGCCCCATGGCACTGAGGCCTCATCTCCACGCTATGTGAACCCTTGCAGGGATGGTGCCTGCAGCCCTGCCCTGGGCAGCCTGTTCCAATGCCTGAGCACCCTCTGGGGCAGGAATTGTTCCTCAGCTCCATCTAAACCTGCCCTGGTGCAGCTTGAGGCCGTTTCCTCTTGTCCCATCCCTTGTTCCTTGGGAGCAGAGCCCAGCCCCTCCTGGCTCCATCCTCCATCCCTCTTCTTCTTCTGTCCGAGCCGCTGCCGTGTCTCCGAGCTGGTCCAAGGGCCGTTTCCCCGGTGTGACGCTGCGCAGGCTCCAGGCCGCGATCGGCACCAGCCGCGTCGACGGGAGAGGAGTCCTGGGGCGGGGGGGCGGCCCCGACGGCGCGTCCCTTATCCGGCAGCGCCGCCCTGCGGCCGCCCGGGGCCCAGCCCGGCGGGGAGTGGAGACGGGGGGTCGGGGGCCGGTGCCACCGCCTCGGATCCCGCCGGTTCCCCTCTGCCTCGGCCCCGGGCGAGCGCGGAGAGGTAGCGGTGCTGCGTCCGGTGCTGCGCGGGGCTCTGCTGCCTCCCTGCGGCCGCTGCTCGCCGAGGGGGGGTGTGGAGTTCCATCAAATACATTTAAAATACATCTAAAATGCATCTAACATAAATCCTTCCAGCTGCGGGGAGCAATAAACCCCCCCCGGCTCTTTCTGTCTGGGGAGCCAGCGCGGACCGGGGCTGGGAGTGGAGATTGCAGGTGCGGGGATAGGAGGGAGGGATGGAGGGCTAACGTACAGGGATGCGGGAATGGTAACGGGAGATGATGTGGGATAACAACGGGAGAGGATGAGGGATGGTAACGAGATGGGATGGGGGGACAACGGAAGAGAGTGTGGTGGTGACAGTAGGTGATGCGGGGATAACGGAGGGGCTTGCGGGGATGATAAGGGAGAGGATGTGCGGGTAACATGTAGGGCTGCAGGGATGATAACGGGATGGGATGTGGGATAACAACAGGAGGCAACGTGGGGACAACGGGAGTGAGTGCGGGGGTGACTGGAGGTGATGCCGGATAACAATGGGAGGGGATGAGGGGAGAGCATCGCCCTCCTGGAGCTACAAGTGCCCTCTCGCCGCATCACCGCCCGGGCCGTATCTCGCCGCTCCAGCTGCCCCGGGCAGGTCCCCCTGCACCCTTAACCCCCCCCGCAGCCCTTCCCCACCAGCCCCTTAATAAACACCGCCGAGAGTTGCCCTTCTACTCGGTAAATATTGGCTTAGCTTTTCATTGACCGGCGCTCTTGAAAAGACCCGAAAAATCCACACCGGTTCCAAACTAAGCCAAACAGTCAATAGGTGACGAAGTAAGTTATTTCCAGGGCTTAAGGGGCTTCCAGCTCATTAGCAGGTGATCCGCCCGCCTGAGCAGCTCCCTCCCTGCGAGAGGGCGGCGGAAGGAGAAGATGGGGGAAAGATGGAGGGGGGAAAGGGAAAGGAGCCCCAGGAGCAGGACCCAGAGCTCCTCACCCCCCCAGCAAACAGGTTCCTGCACCGAGTCGCCATCATCCGCGGAGCGTGGCGCGATCCGGACCCGACGGGCGGCTCTGCCGAGGTGCGGCTCCCCCGCGGCTCCCGGTGGTGGACAGGGGGGCAGCGGGGGGGTGAGGGGGGTAGCGGGGCAAAGAGGGGAGGCTGATGCCAACAGCGACGGCAGTGAGCGGGGCGGCCGGTGTCACCAGCGCGCCCGAGCAGCGCTGCGCAGCCCCTCTGCCTGGGACTGGAAGTGCCAAGGACAGTTGGGTTGAGAAAGCGGTGTCCCCCTCTTCATCTTTTCCTCCTTTTTTTTTTGTCCTTTTTTCTTTTCTCCATTTTCTTTTCTTTCCCCTTTTTGTTTTCTTGGTTTTTCTTTTTTTCTTGTTCGTTGTTTTTCTTTTTTTCTTTTTATGGTCTTTCTTCTTGTCTCTGTTTTCTTTTCTCCCTTTTTTCTTTTATGTTTTTTCTTTTTCTTTTTTTCTTTTTTTCTTTTTTCTTTTATTTTCCTGCTTTTCGCTCTTTTTCTCATTTTTGCTCTTTTTCTCATTTTCTCATTTTCTTGGTTCCTTTTCTTTTATCCCTTTTTCTTTTTCTCCTTTATATTTTTGTCCTTTCTTTTTCGTTTTCCGTTTCTATATTTTTTCAGGATTTTTTTTTTAATTTCTTCTTTTTTTTTCCCTTTTCCTCACCCCCCTCCCCCCGCTTTTTAAATCCTCTTTTCTTTTTCCCCATATTTCTTTTTCTTTTTTTTTTTTTTCCCTTATTTTCCTTTTCCATTGCCCTCCCTTCCCCTCTCTCCCTCCCGTCCCCGTCCCCCCCCCGGCCAGCGGCCTGCCTTGCACAACCAGGAGCTACGACAAGAAAGAGCCGTTTCTCCGGGGCAGAAGCGGGACGTGCCAGCCCGCCGCGCGGTACGGCCGGGCCGCGGAGGGAGGCCGCCTGCATAACATTACCGGGCCCTCAATGCAGCCTTGTTCTGCTGCCCGCCGCAGCCTCCGCGCAGCCCCCGCGCAGCCCCCGCGCAGCCGAGCTCCGCTGCCCGGCCGGAGGCGCAGGAGCGGGCCCCGACGTGGGTTTTACGGGGGAGATGCGCTTGGGTCTCGTTGCGGGGGGGAGAGTCTAATTTCCTGTGAAATGAGAGAGAAACTTGTCAGCGGGGACCGGGAGAAGAGGAGGCCTCTGTTAGTCTTCAAAGAGAGCGGGAGAGAGGGAGAGAAAGAGAGAGGGATTCTTTTTCCTTGTGTCCCCCCCACCCCCCGGGTTTTTTTTTTTTTTGCCTTCCAGAATAGATATAGCACGAATTTTTAATTCGTCTTCCTTTCACAGACAACAATGCTGGGTTTGAAAGCTGGGCACAATTTGGGTTTTGTGAGGGGTCCCCCGGCCCAGCTGGCCATATGGGATACAACATGTAGAACACGCCTAACAATGAGCACGAGTGACAGCCCTAACAAAACGCAAAGGACACTGCTCCCTGACTCCGGGATGGACTGCCTCCCCGAAATGAATGGAATGGCCCCAAAAAGAAGGGAGAAGGGGGGAGAAGAAGGGAGGGAAGGCACAGGGAGGGAAGGCACAGGGAGGGGGCCCACCCCGCCACCCCCCTTAGGCTGTCTTTCCTCTTTCTCTCCCCACTCCCGGCCCGGCCCTGACTGCCTTGGCCTCCATCTCTTTAATATGCACGCCTCTAACATGCTCACCTCCCTGCCTCCCCCATTGTGCTGTTTTGTGAAGTCTACTGTATATTGTGCAAAGATAGACTGCCCGGAGCTGGCCCGGCAGCATGGGAGATATAAGGCCACGGAGGTTAGGGCCACACAACTGGTTTTATAGACTTAGCAGAGCCTGGGGGCAAAGAGAAAGAGGGAAAAAACAGGGGGAAAAATAATCAAGAAGGGGCAGTTTTCCTTCTCTCCGCTCCTGCCTCGCACGTTGGGGCTGCAAAGGGGAAAACCCGCACGTATTCGTGTTCCGCCGTTGCTCCGGGACCCGGCGGAGCTTCCCCGGGGCTGGAGGCCGGTTCCCCGCTTGTCGGGCTGGCTCTGCCTCGGTGGATCCCCGCAGGGGCACGGGCAAGTCACCGGTGGCGTCCACAGAGCGGCTGCCGGGCCTCGGTGGTTTGGGGACGGGCTCACGCGGCGGGGAAAGGGGGAACGGGAAAAGGGGGATAAAAATACAGATAAACCCAGGAAAAGGGTAAAAGCAACCCAGCCGCAGCGAGGGGCGCTGCCGGGTCTGGCGGCCGGAGGAGGCTGTGCCGGGGCGGACTGGCGCGGAGGGGCACGGCGGGGCCGGTTCCGATCGTTTCTTTGCTTTGGGTGTTGAACTGAACCGGCTCCGCTCGGCTCGGCCTGATAGCGGCGGGACGGGGCGGGCGCTGCCGCGGTCCCCGCACCGCACAACCGCCGTTTGTTGATGCATTTGTTTGGTGTTTGAGCATCTTTAGCAGCCTAAAACCCGCAGCGGAGGGCGAAGGGCTCGCAGCCGCCCCGGCGCTGCACAAACCCGCTCCGAGCCGGAGCTGCGACCGCCCGAAACCGGCCGCCGCTTCCCAAGGGCCGGGCCCAGTCCTCGTTCCACGGCGGCCAGGCCGCCAACACCCGCACCCAGCCCAAATCTGCTGCTTCTCCCCCTTTTTTGGGGGGTACCCCAAGTGTTCCCCTCTCCCCGACCTGCCCCAGCCGCCGGCGCATCCCCGAGGGCTGAACGCGAAGTTTCCGAGCTCCCTTCTGCGCAAAACGGACGCGGGGGGACGCGGGTCGGAGGGTGATGATGGTACCCAAACTACAGTCAGGGGAACCCCGCACCACGGGGCACAGGGGGGTGGAAAAGCAAAGCCACAGATACCAAATAATCCTTAAACCTCTCTCCCCGATTTTCGCCAGCGGGATGAAGCCGAACGCCCCGAAAAAAAGCAGTTTTGCCCCTCCAAGGAAGAAGTTGCCGGGGGGCCCTGCTTAGCCCGGTCTCCCCTCCGGCCCCACGCCGTAACGTGGCTGTGAGGCGGCCGAGGAAGCGAACAAACCCGGCTGGCCGTTGTTATCGATGCCGTGAATTGTTTTCCTTAAAAGTTGACATTAAATTTCCTTAAATAAAATTAAAACTCGTATTAAAATATCGCGCAGAAAGAGCCGCTTCCCCGCGGGGGTGAACGGCGAGGGTTTAACCCGCGTTTCTTTTCCCTCTGCTCCCGGTTACTCGGGACTAGTTGTGCGCAACCCCTAAGCGAGCTCGTCCGAAACCAACATCCCGGCCGCTCCCCACGGCACAAAACACACCCGCTCCGAGCTACCGGGGGCTCCACGGGGCCGAGCATCCCCATGGAAGGGGGGAATCGAGCCCCCCGTGTCCGGGTGCCCGCCCGGTCCTCACAAAACCACAGGAGCAGCGGGGAGCGGGGTTTATTCTTCCTTTATTTTTTGTTTAATTCTGACGATTTCCCCCCCCCCCCCCCCTTTATTTGAGCTGTAGGTAGACAGGACCACTGAATGGCGCAAAAATTTCTGTAAACAATGACGCACAAAAAACACCTCCCCTCCCTTTCCCCCCTCCCTGCCTCCCCCCGAAATGAAACCGAGCCGCCCCCCAAAAAATAGAGGGGAAAAGAAACGGGAGAGGGAAAAAAGAACCAAACTAAACCCCCAAAAAACAAATCCAAACAACATAATAATAATAATAGCAATAATAATAATAATAATAATAGCGTTTCCCTCTCCATCCCTTCCCCCGCAGTTTTGAGTTTCATTTTTGGAGCATCAGTCTGTCTCCCTCTCTGTCTCGCTTTATTATTTCGGGGTTTTCCTCCTCTTTTCGCGTATGGGGGGTACGCGGGTGCGGGGGGATGCGCGCTCCCCTCCAGCCTTCACCAAGTCCACTGCTGCGCTTGTACCAAGTGGTGTGCTGTGGGGTACTGGGGGTTGCTGGCCGCGCTGTACTGGGCGTTGTATTGCATATGCTGTAGGGACTGGGCGCTATAGGCGGAGAAAGGGATTCCCGTCTGGAAGGTCGCGGCTGCCAAGTCCTGAGCTTTGAGCGTGTGGCAGGGTTTGCCGTCCCTGACTAAGACCGGCACGGCCACCCGCCGCGGGGAGGGCAGAGGAGTCACTTCCATACCTTTCTCGGCCCGGGCCCGCTTCATCTTGTAGCGGTGGTTCTGGAACCAGATCTTCACCTGGGTCGGGGTGAGGCGGATCAGGCTGGCCAAGTGCTCCCGCTCCGGCGCCGACAGGTACCGCTGCTGCCGGAACCGCCGCTCCAGCTCGTAGGTCTGCGCCTTGGAGAAGAGCACCCTCCTCTTCCTCTTCTTCCCCGCGTCCCCGCCGCCCGCTGCTTCCTTCTCGTTGTCGGGTGACTCGTCTGCCGACGGCTCCGGTGACTTGGCCGATGGGTCCTGGCCGCCGCCTCCCGCCGCCAGCCCGTGCACTGCAACCGGGAGCGGCCCGTCAGGGGGGAGCTCGGCGCTGCGCACCCTCCGCACCCCACATCCCTCCCCGCATCCCGCCGGCGCCGGGCAGCTCGGCTCTCCCCGCCGCGGCATGGGGCGGGCGGAGGCACCGGCCGGGGCTCAGCCAGCAATGGCGAGCGGCGAACACCCCCCAACACCCCACAGACACCTCCCCGACCCCTCCTGCCCCACCGCCGGGAGTGTGGGGCTGCGCGGCCCCGTCTCCGCCGGTACTCACGGGAGTATTGGATGCCCTCGGCGCTCGCCAGCCATCGCGTGTAGGGATTATCGCTGCTATCGTAGAAGGGGTTCTTCAAAGGCAGCGTCTGCACAGCGTCCAAGGGGGTCTGCCCCAGCACCCCCGCTTTCCTGGGGGGTTCCGGCGCTTCGCTCTCCTCCTCACCCCCCTCCGCAGCGGAGCCGTCCTCATCGTTGGTGTCGGGGAGGTCCAAAATGTCCTTCACCGAGAACCCCGTCTTTGTGTTGGTCAGAGACATGTTCCGGCCAAATTTAGGCAGGGGAAGTTGGAGGAGCGGCTCCGCCGACCCGCCGTGTCACGGGGGCCACGCACACGCGGAGCGGCGACAGCCCCGCCGCGCACGGCCGCGGGGAGCGGGGCGGGGTGGGGGGGAGGCACGCGTGGAAGGGGGGGTAAATATAACGGGAACACAGGTTTATAGGGAGATAACCGAAGCGGTTGGTGCAAAAGAAGACGCGGAGCCGCCGCGGTGGATCTCTGCGGTGGTGGTTTCCACGGACGGGCTTGTCGTGCCACGGGGGGAAATTCAGAGAGCGGGAGCAGCTTCGGAAACAGTTTGTAACTCCAGGGGGAAAAGGGGAGAGACACGCCAAAAATTAAAAATAAAAATAGAAAAAAGAGGGAGCGAAGAAAAATACCAAAAAAAAAAAGGAAAAGAAAAAAAATAAAAAAAAAAAAAGGAGAAAAATGGAAGGAAAAAATAAATCACTTCTGGCTGTTGCTCAAACACCCCGAGCCCGCGCCTGCCGCTTGGAGAAGCCGAGCCATTGCTGGAGCGAGCAGTCCGTGTAAGGCTGGTCCCCACACATGAACCTGCCGAGAGGAGGGAGAAAAAAAACCTACATTAAACCCGGGCAAGGTTGGCCACGTGTGGGCGGGTCCTGGGAGTCAAGTGGATGAAGACAGTGTTTGCAGATGTGAAATTGCGGGTTTTGGGCGAGCTCCGAGCTTCCACCATTGGTGATGAGTGGTATAACGTGTCAGTTAATTACCGGCGTGGGGAGGGCCCTTCCGCGGGTGCGGGGGGGGGGTGGGGTGTGTGGCTCGCCGGGAGAAGGGAGGGGGTGATTTTCTCTTTTCCCTTGTTTTTACGCCCTGTATTTACATACAAAGAGCCTCGCACCGATATTCCCCGCACTCCAAAGTGCGTTTTCCACCCATTGCCTTGCGAGGCAGCGGAGAAATAAAATACAGATAACTATGGGATAGGTGCCCTCCCCCTCTCCCCGCGCAGCCTGCGCTCCCGCGCAGCCCCGGGGGCAGCGCTCAGCGCATGGACCGAAGGGGGAAGGCGGCTCAGATGGCAGGAGACCAACTTATCTAAACCGCCTAGGTCAATATTTTGGTTGAGGCTTAGGGATGAACGCTGGAAATTAAACAGCGAGTAATTGATTCTAGTTTGCTCCGAAATTAACCGAACTGGCAAAATGCGATCGTCAGTCACGACCCGGGGAGATGCGGGAGGTGATTACTTGAGGGAGGGGGGCTTTATTTGAAGAGGTCTCATTGATTTTGCCTCCTTCTTCCAAGGGAATAAAACCCGGCCAGTTTGGTTGATTTAACGGGCTGGAGCCCAACGGAGCTTCAAATAGAGCTGAGGTTTTCCTCATTTATTGGGGTTTTGGTTTTTCTCTTTCGGGGCCTGGGAAAGGAGCGGGTGAAGGGGCTTCTTTCCAAAACGGCGTTGTGGGAGGCCGGACTTTCAGGTGTCACATACACAGCCACACTCCGACGGCTGAAGAGCCCCGCAGCATCCCCGGCTGCGGATGCCGGCGCTGCTGCGCGGTGCTGCGCGGCCGCCCATGGTCTCCACTCCGCGTTTCCCCAACTTCTTCCCTCTCTATCTGACACCAACTTTTATCTTCATTTTCATCCTTCCTCCCCTTCCCCGCACTCTCGGCCGTAAGCACCCCTGCCCGGACCTTCTTTTCCTTCCTCTTCCTCATCCCTGAGCTGGAGCCCGGCCCGGGACAGCCTTATGAGCGGGGATAACGGTGGTTTCCGGAAGGAGAGGGGGGGGGGGGGGGTGTCCACAGACAATTTGGGAGGGGGTTTTATTCCTGAAAAACCAAAGTGGACCGAGTTTCTCTTCCAGGAGAAGGGAGCGGTAATGCGGCTGCTGGTGGTGGGGAAGAGGAAGAAGACGGTCCCTCAGACATCCCCCGGCTTGCCGATCAATGCGTCCGCACCTTCCCCTCCTCTCCCTGCCCGCTGCCCCCATCCTTCCTCCCCCAGCCCCCAGCCTGCCTCCCATAAAGTATGTGCTGTGGCTGACAATGCCCAGGGATCTTTTTTTCCCCCCCTTTTTTTTTTTAAAGCGAGCCCCTGAGCACATCCTGGGTGGTCGGACCCGCGCAAACACAAATACAACCCTATGGCTAAGCTGGAAACAATGTCCGCAATGTAGACAAATGTCCGGCTTCTGTTGGAACCCTTTGTCTCGGCGCAGTTTTTGCATTTATTTCAGTGGCGAAATAATACGTGATTGACGCCCTCTTTCAATGTGTCCTAACTGTTGGGAATAAATCTGAGGTTGTTCCTAGTTGTCATGGTATTCAACCGCACTCAATGGCTATCTCTTCATCCATTCCGGAGTCCTCCCCGATATCGAGGGAACCCCTTTGGGCGGGCGCTCCCCTTCCCGGGAAGGGGGTCTGGGGCACCCACCAGACACAGAGCCCCAATTTCCAGCCAGGCTCGGCCTTATCGATCGATTTATTCAGCCTTCGGAGCGCGTGGGGGGGGAGGGAGGAGGTTTAATTCCTTCCCACCGCAGCGAGCAAAGGATAGAAATTGCCGTAATGACCAGTGCCAGTCGCGACAGAGGCAGCCCGGCGATATAACGTCTCGATTTAAAGAATCCCGGCGGAAGCCAACCGGGAAGGGACAGGATGAGCATCTCCACTGGCGTGTGCCGCTTCGTGGGGCAGCTCCGCTCCTCGGGCCGGGGGAAGACCCGGGCTTCGAATAATAATAGTAGGAATAGAAATAACAGGAATAATAGTAGGAATAAGAGTACAAATAGAGAGGAATAAGAGTAATAATGATAATAATAAAAGAATAAGAATTATAGGAATAAAAAATAAGAATAAAAGAATAAGGATAAGGACCCACACAAACCCAAACTGACCCTCAAATGCCACCACACAGGCAGAGCATCCTGCAAGCCCCACTCGACGTGGGGCCCGACAGCGGCGGAGCGGGGGCTGCCCACGAGCGAAGCGCGGCCCATTCAAGGCGTACACGGCCCCGGGGATGGGGGTGCTGTAGCCGGGCCCCGGTGCCAGCCGCTATGGAAGGACCGAGCGGCAGGACAAAGGTCTCTTGCGGGTGCACGAAGCTCCGAGGCCACGGGGATGGGGGTTTGGGGGTGTCCAAGGAGCAGCCAAGGGTGAGGCCCGCGGCCGCTCTCACTCCGCACAGGGGCGCCGTGACGTAACAGCCGGGGTGGTGACGTAAGAACCGGTCGGGCCCTTTGACGTCAGAAGCGGTCGCGGGGCCGGGATGCAGCCCAGCGCTGGGAATCCGACGGCAGGTCGGCGGCTATCGCGATAGCGCCCTGCCACCCTCCGTGCCTTCCCTCTCCTTGTGCCCCTGCCCCAGTGCCGCACTGGGAGCCCATCGCCGCATTGCCCGGCCCTCCCCACGGATGGGACCAGCCAAGTGAATTGTGGGGCTGCTCCAGCGCGACGGGAAGGGGGCGGTAGGGCAGGAGGGTGCCGGGCGGGTGCAGGGGCTGCTCCCCCCGTCCCGCTCCCCCGGGTTATTTGCACAGGCCCGCAGGAGGCCGGCGGCGCGGTGCACACAGGCGGAGTGGCTGCACTTGTGCCTCTGCCCGCGGTCGCTGTTTACCTGCTTGCTCTCACAGGTAGCTCAAACACCCTTCTCCTCCCTCCTCTCTGCTCGTCCCCTCGCCTCCGCCTGCGTGGGGACCGGGTCCCGCAACCCATGAGCGGCGGGCGTTGGATTTAGCGCCATTAAAGCTCGTTTTGGGGGTTATTTAAGAGCGGGGAAGAGGCGCTGGGTGCGGGATGAGAGGGAAGGAGCGCTTTCAAGCGTCTCTCTGGTCACGCGTGGCCCCGCACCCGCACCGGCGAGGCAGGGAGTGGACCCACCGGGTTCCCCACGCCACGGGCAGCCCAGGGGTAGTGGACTTAAACGGCGAGGAGCCGTAGCTTCCTCCTCCACTTTTAGGCTCCCGCTACCCGCAAAGCTCCCGGTTTCTTCCTGTGTTTTAAGCCACCGACGCCCCGACTTCATTCCCTTCTCTGTCGAGCGACATCATCCACATACATTAAATATAACACTATATAATACATGTATAAATGAGTGAGAAGGTGTCTGGCGCTGTGCGGTTCTCCCACTCGCACCCCAGCCCCGCATCGCGGGTACAGCCCTCAGGTGGATCACTTTATTGTTTGATTAGACCCGAGGTGCGAGCTATTGTTTTCCCTCACTCCAGGGCCCAAATAAACAAACAAGGACAGCACCTTGCCGCTCGGGAGGGATTAGCGAAGCCCACACGAAGCCTTTGTTAAGGGGCCAGGTTTATTTTATCTCTTAGAATGGGCTACTTGAAAGAAATAGAGGAGGAGAAGCCAGCCCATGTCGCTGCTGGTAATTGTTATTAGGGCCTTCAGCTCAGGAGCATCCCCTGTAAGCGACACCCTCTTTGTTTTAAAGTGTGGCGGGGGGGGGGAGGAAGAGCAGCTTCTTTAAAGATGTCTTTTGTGAGTGATAAAGGAACCAGGCAAAAAGCAAAAACCAACAAGAAAATTAAGAAAAAAAAATCAGGAAAAAATAAAAAAATAAAAAAGGCACCACACAAGGCCCCCAAAACCACCACCAAAAAAAAAAAAAAAAAAAAAAAAGAGGAAAAATAAAACATAAACCGATCGTTTCTGCACGTATCCTCCGGGGTGGGGGGGGGGGGGGTGTGGTGGGGATTTAAACGGCATTTTCCGTCGCTGAAGCCGCAGCGATGCTGCCGGTTCGGCGGGGCCGCGGCCGCGCCAGGCCGTGGAAAGGGATGGGACACCACGAGCCCGCGGCTCCGCGTTCCCTTGTACCTGGTACAGCGGCGGCCCGGACTGGGAGGGGCAAAAATCCCTATTTCCTGAAATGGAGGGGAAACCAGAGCCCTCTGCATCCTCCGCCGCTTTCAGGAACTTAATGGTAACGTGCGGGGCTCGGAGTTTCTGCCGGGTGGAATTCCCGTTTCTTTTCACGGCTGGAAAAATGGCATCGACAAAGGCGTTAGGGGTGTCGGGGGAGGAAGGAAAAAAAAAGAGGAAAAAGGGGGGCAAAAAAGGGGGGAACCTTCCCCCACACACGGAAAGGGACCCGGCCCCAGCCTTCCCCATCGAAGCTCAGAAGAAAGCCCCCGCGCCCCCCAAAATCCTTTCTCCCGCAGACAATTAAATCTTCTCCAGGACATAGGAATCTAAATGAGCTTTCCTATAATCACGATTACTCTATCTCCTTCCCCCCGAAGCTTCAAAGGCGGAGAAATCCTTCCAATTCACCGATATTACTTATAAATTTGTAGATGGAGATCTCGCCTGCCCCCAGCCAACCTCCCGAGGTGGTGAATTGTAATAGAAATTGGGATTTGTCCCCCCCCGCCTCCTCCTCCCTGGGGGCTGCCGGGGTTATGTCAGAGCCGGAGGGCACATGTTAGGGCTTTGATAAATGCACTTTAATGAGATCTTTGAAAATATTGCCAATAGTGGCAGAGGCAGTTTGTTAAGGCCGTGCGGGCGAGCACAAAGCCGGAACCCGCAGCCCCCCCCCCCCCCGACCCACCTATTTGTTGGTCTTATTTAATCCCCCCGCTCCAGGACCCGGCCCAAGCTATAAACCCGGCCTGGGGCTTCCCTTCCCCTTCTAGTCTATCATAAATTGTTCTATTTGCCGGGCAAACGCTTCTCCCCCTCCGGGCTCTATTCGCTCCCGTCTCTCTAATGATTAAACATGTCGCAATGAGATTAAGCTTTGTCAGCAATGTGTCCCCCCCCCTCGAGGAAGGGAGCCCGGCCCCGGGCAGTGGCAATGCGGGGATTTACGGCCGGGAGCACTTTCTTATCTGAATTTACTTCTCGCACCCGCATACACAACATGGAGGGGAGCCCGGCTGCGCGGGGGGGGTGTCGCGAGTGGGGTCCCCGTTAAGCCTCCGAGGAGAACTCCGGTGCCCTCCCGCCCTGCGCAGAGCGGGGAAGAAGAGGGAGGTCAGGCTCCTTTCGGGAGAAGGAAGGAGGGGGAAAGGTCCGTCCGGTGGGGACGGGACCCAAGTGCTCGTGCCCGAGTCGGGGCAGCACCGGGGGCAGCGATGGGAAGAGGTGACGGCAGCGGGAGCGCGGGGACCGGGGCCATTCCCGGTCCTCTGGCGTACTCTGCCGTCGCAGCCGAGAAGTGTGCCGCCACCGGGGCGGGGGGGAAGGGGATGGGGATGGGGGGAAGGTGTCTCCCCCCTCCCCGGGCCAGGCGGGCGGAGCGCCCCAGCCGCGCTTCCACCGACCCCACCGCGCACCCGGGACCAGGGACCCCGCCGTCGGGGCAGAGGGACGCGCCCCCCCCCTTCCATTCAGCATCAACTTCTACCTGCCTCCCACCCCCCCCCCCCCCCCCCGTCGCCAGCCCCGTCCCACCCGCGGCCCCGCGCCCCGGGGTCCCCGCGTTGCTCCGCACCCCGTGCCCGCCGCGGAGGGGCTCACCTGGTCTGGGGGGGGGCCCTAAACGGGCGAGGGGTGGGCGCGGCGGCGGCGGCGGCTCCTCCGCGCCTCTCGCATTGTCTCCGCCGAGCGCAGGGCGGCCGCTCCTTCCTCCCTCCGGCCTTACACCGCCCGGTCTGTTTGCTTTCCTCCCCGGCGGGTGACGCCAAGCGCAGCACCGGCCATATGCTCGCCGGCAATAAATTGGTTATAAGCGCAAACACGCCGGTTCCTGGATGGCTCTTTTAAGCCTTGCCCCGGCCCCGCTGCTGAGCCGGCCCCTCTTCCCCCGGGGGGTAGAGCCCTCCCTCCACCGCCCCCCCCCCCCCCCCCCCCCGGCCCCCAAGATGCGGAGAAGCCGCTTTCTGCCGGCGCTGCCCAAATCCTCCCTCCCCCTTCAGTTCCCCCCCACCTCGGGGCAACCGCAACTTCCCCCGGCCGAGCCCGGGCTGCTCTTCAGCGAGCTCGGTCTCTATAAATCGCTCGGTAGCTAAGACGCTATAAAACCCAAATAGCCAGATGTGGCACGTTATTTATGTGTGAAAGCTCGTTTACATTAGATATGCTGATCCAAGCTCTGATAGCAGGGGTTTGCGGGAGATTAGAGCTGGGCTGCCGGGGACGGCTCCAGCTGCAGCCCCCCTCCCCTGCCCCTTTTCGGTTTGCTGGGTTTTTTGATGGCAATTTTCTTTATTTATGTGTTTTTTCTTAAAGGGGAGGCGAAGAAAAGGTGATGGAGTTGGGGGGTGGGGAGGAGCGGCGCTGTCCGACTTCCCTGAAGCCGGCGATGGGAAGTGGTACTTCGATGCAAGAGGCTCCTGTGAAAGGTACGACCCTTCGAGCGCAGACATGGGAGGAGGTTACAGCTGGCCAAAGGGCTCGCTGGGCATCTCTGGTCGCCCGTTTCCATTCCAAAGGCGTAGAGAAACACCAGAGCAGCCCCGCATCGAGGTGAGCTCTGTGGTCACTGCCCACCCGAAAGGACCCATCACTCCACCCAAGGGCACCACTGGTGGCTGCTGGGGCTTGAGTGAAGGTCACAGGGGCCCTTCCCCATCTCTTCTCATCTGGATTCTCGCCACCCCCTGCTGTGTTTTTAAGAGCACTGGAGAGACCTTGGGCTCCCCTGTGAAACTCCCCAGGGCCCGGGACAGATATCTCTAAGCTAAATACCCTGGTCACAGGCAGCTCTAACAGAGCTGCCCGCAGATAAAGTGATTGATCCTTATACCAATCAATAAAGATCTTGTTCCGAGCAATTAATAACTTTGCCAGGTTTGTTTTGTTTGGATAAGGAAGTGCCCTCATTGCTGAGGGAGGGAATGAAGCTGGGGGGGAAATACCCCGTTGCCCACATGAAAATACATGTTGCCCACATGAAAATACAAATGTAGCTGGCTTTTGGTTGACGTACCTGCGAAGCCTTCAGCTTTCTCAACAAGAGGTTCAGCCTGGATGGCTGGGAGGGGAATTACATTTCCAGGTACACCTGGATAAGGTTATAAACCTGTATAAGAGGTGTGAGCCCATGGATGCATCGTGTGTGCAGGTCCCCCTGCAGCAAAGCCTGCTGTGCCCCGTGTCCCACTGCCCCTTCAAGCATGGGTCCTGCCTCCCCAGCATCCACGCAGCACAGCAGGAGGAGGAAGAGGGTGGGAGAAAGGAAAAGGTGCCACAGCTGGACTTGGAGCAGGTGAGGGAAGGTCAAAGGGAAGCAAATGGGAGGGAGGGAGTATGAAGCTCAGAGCAGCTGGATGAAGAGATGGGGATGGAGAGCTACAGGAGCAGCAAGATGTGCCTTCAGGAGGCTGATTCCAGCCTGGGCTCCACACTGCTGCCCCTGCCCAGCCACTGACAGCCAACCTCTGGGCAAGGAACAGCTCTAAGCCCCATGTGGTGCTGGGTGACACAGGACCTGCTGCTGATGGTGTTCCAGTGCCAAAGTGGTGCCTGATGGAGCACAGGGGTCAGAGCCTTGTACGCGTCCTGGTGACAGTGAAAACCTGCCTCTCTGGCTGTATTGTAAACCATGCAGTTACTATGTTATTAATAAACCCAATTTGTGTTCATTACTGAAAGCAAACCTTTTCTGGGGGCTTCTTGGCACCTGATGGGTATGTGAAAGCCAAGCTGCCACGTCCTGGGAAGGAGCATGAAGAAGGCGACAAGGATTTCCACACCAAACCCACGTGGCTTCATTTGGCTCAATAGTGGGAATTACTTTCTTGGTAAGTAACAGCAGGCTGGGAGGTTTCATTGGAGGGATGTTTCACGTGTAGGGCAGGTTTTTAGGTATCTATTTGTAGGATCAACAGATGTTGCTTCAGGAAAAGGTGGAAGAGCACAGGGCAGGATACCTTTCCTCCATGGGTTTGTTCTGTCTTCCTTAGATAGCCCCAATAATGGTAATGGTCTTGTTGGAGAAGGCTGGACTCTCCAACCATGAGGATCCATTGGAAGCACTGCTGGATCCATTTCAGCTGCAGGGAGAATAAATGGCATTGAGCTGGTGATGAGCTGCTGCTCAGCCCTGCCTTATGCTCTGGTACCTCCCCATCTGTTCCTCCTTCAGCAGCTCCGTGGGACAGCAGATGTCTGCCCCCCTCTCCATCCCCTTTACCCCATACACTGCCCATCTTGAAGACGAGAACACCCTGCTCCTAAAACACCCTTGCACAGAGTCTCTTGGAGAGGTGGGTGTGAAGAGGGGTTCAGTCTGGACCCTGGTTTGGAGAGGTTGGGATGGGCTCCACCATGTTACAGGGTGGTTATTCCCAGGTTGAGTCCCAGCCTCAACCTCCCTCATGCAGCATCCACCAGCACCTCTTTGTGCCCTGGCTCTGGGCAGGACTGTGAGTAATGAATCTCCATGTGCCGCACAGGAGGGGAAAGGGCTTTTCCCATTTCAAAGCTTGGCCAACTTCTCAGGCTCCTGCAGCTGCAGGAGGAGGTGGAACCGCCTGTTCTCCTCCGGTTCATTGCTCAGAGAGCATGGTGCCAGTGACCGGCTACTGCCGGTGCTCATTCTGAGCCAGTTCAGGCTACCTCGGCCCTGTCAATAACCCAGTCTGGCATTTCGTGTGCACCATCCCTGGTACTCCTGGGAAGCGATGTCTGGAGGCTGGTTGAACCTCCTGTGGGCCCATTGGCACTGATTCGGAGGCAGCCCCTGCTGCTTTGGCCTGTTGGAGGCTGGTCCATGACACGTGAAGGGGAAGATTTGGGTATGGCCAAGGGGGACTGAAGACACGTGGGCTCCACAGAGACCCCTTCTCAGGAGCTAAGCTTAAGGAAGCAGTCTCTGGAGAGCATGGGCATCTGTGCCAGGTAAGCCCAGACCCAGAACCTGGCCTGCTGGCACAAGCTGGGGCAGACGTGAGCCCAAGCATTCCCGAGAGGTCCCTAAATCCTGGGACCAATCTCATCTTTCAAACCAAAGGGAAGCACTAAGGTTTGGTCGGTTGCATTGGGATGCTCAGGGTTGATCAGGTAGGGTGAAATAAACCCAAGTTTTTCCTGAATGGAGGAATATATTTCCACTGCTCATATACTTGTTTCATAAACATGAAGGAATTCGAAGTGACCAGAAGGAGCTTCTCCCCTGGAGAGGATGAGAGCTCAGGAAAGGTCTTTACACCCTGTGCTAGGACATGGCATGTTTCAGTGAAGAGCAGGAGCAATTTCTGTGACGTCTGTGCTAAGTTATCCCTTGTTCCAGACTTGGTTTATGATGGATAAAGAAGACAAACCTGTTCACCACCAAAGCCTTCAACCAGAGTCCCCAGAGACAGTGCTGGGGACAGTGATGCAGGCAACGGGAGCGGGATGGGGGAACATGCCACACGTCACTTTAACAGCCCCCACCCAGGCCGAGTCGGGTGACCGCTGTGTTTGAGGAGCCAGAAGACTATCTCTGCTGTGGCGTGTACACACCTGGGGCAGCAGATGGCCAGGGGCTGTGCTGCGGGTCTGAGCACACACTGCAATCTGGCAGCAGCAAAGCCTGCTCCTGTTCATGGCACCTCGGCAGGATGGGAGAGGGGAAGGGAAAGATGGAGCCTATGGAGGGGCAGATGTGAGCTCCCCTCCCACCCAGGTTTGATTTAGAGGCGTGCGTCCATTCTTGGGTTAGGTAAAAGGCAGAAGCTCTTCCCTGTGAGGGTGCTGAGGCGCTGGCACAGGGTGCCCAGAGAAGCTGTGGCTGCCCCATCCCTGGCAGTGTTCAAGGGCAGGTTGGACACAGGGGCTTGGAGCAAGCTGCTCTAGTGGAAGGGGTCCCTGCCCGTGGCAGGGGTTGGAGCTGGAGGAGCTTTAAGGTCCCTTCAACCCAAACCATTCCATGATTCTATGACTCTAAGATCCATTCTTCATGCTCTCATTTTATTGACTTTTATCCTGGAGGTTGTAACGGGGAGGAGCCGTTGGTGGAAGTGTTGGTGGGAGCTGGTGGGGCACAGCAGCTGGTGCTGGGGGTTGATGGAAACGCATCAACCTCAAGTCACATCTGTGCTCAGACACCAGCCCTTGCCCATGGGTGACTGCGTTGGGTGACCAGAGGGGTCCCCTAACCTCCTAACATCATCAGTTTTACTGGGGTCCCCCTGGAGATACCGTGGGTTTGTCCTGGTCTCACCTGCCTGGCAAAGCCAGAGCTGCTCATAGCACATACGTGGGATGTGGGGAGTTTCCCAGTGTTTCCAGGTGAAGATCCATGTCCCTGGGGAAGTGGAGCTGCCTGCCCAAAAAGGGGGAGAGGGAGGGTTCTCCTGGTGATACAACGATGCTCACACTCAGACTGAATTTCTTCTTCCCCTTAACAAAGTCTGTCCACCCACTTCTTCTCCATGTCTAACCTTGGTCTTTCTTTGTGCACCCAAGTTCTGGTATTGTATTTGCCATCATGATGTTTAACTAAGAATCCCCATGGAAGTTGCTGTAGATGGATTTAGCTCCTGCCATGAAAAACAGGTACCCATCTCTCCAAACTTACCTGTCTCCCATTCACAGCAGGGAAGGATGAGTCTTCCCCAGGAGGGTTTGTCCAGTTTTACTAATCCTGAAGATGAAACGGGCTCACTGGGACACACGAGTAGGTGTGAAAGAGCCAAGACAGGTCTGAAAAAACAGGAAACCCAAGGCAAAGAGAGTGACATTGATGCCATAAACCCTGTGAGAGACACGGGAACCAACTGGGAAGCCACAGATAAGGAGCACGTCGTGGCGTATCGCGGGCGCCCCATCAATCACTCGTCCATCTCCAGGCACCCGGACCCCGGCGCGGCAGGAGCGATGGGAGGGTGGCTGCGGCATCACTGTCAATAGGGATCAGTGAGGCTGCTGGTGGGGATGCTGCTAACACGGGTTGTGGTGCTGGCTGGCACCAAAGCAGACATGGCTGGGAGGTGGGGGTGGCCATGCCAGTGCCAGTGGCTTCCCAGGAAGTACCCAGGGAGGATTTGACCCAGTATCATCCCCATAACACCAATGGAGATGGGTCTTGCTGGCTACGGGGCCACTCTGGGAGATCCAGGAGCTGAAACAAAGTGCTGCTTAGCTCGTTTTTCATCCATTTTCATCACTTTTCAGCTGAACTTGCCCATCACTAATGACGTTACCCTACACAAAGCCTCAGTGAGCGGAAACACCGATTGCCGACACTCCCCAGCACGTCCGGTGCTCAGCACCACTGGTGTGCAGCAGTGAAACCCCATCTGGAGCAGGTCAACAGTGCCCTGTGCTCCAAGGACTTCCCTGGGAAAAATGTGACACGTCCAAAGTGACAGCGTGATGGAGAATACGGCGAGGGCTGTCTGCAGGTGGAAGCGGGATACGACCGCAGTGATAAGCTGAGCCCTACCCCCAGCAGAACAGTGCAGCTCTTGTGAGGGCTGCCCCAATGGAGGGGCTGGACAAAGCCTGCTCCCAATATCTCTACCTTAAAGCCCAACACTAAGGCCTGTGCTCTTGGGGCCACAATGGCAGTTCCTGCTAGGAAAAGGAGGATGCGAGGACGACTGGAAGAGGGTGCCCAGAGAAGCTGTGGCTGCCCCATCCCTGGCAGTGTTCAAGGGCAGGTTGGACACAGGGGCTTGGAGCAAGCTGCTCCAGTGGAAGGGGTCCCTGCCCGTGGCAGGGGCTGGAGCTGGAGGAGCTTTAAGATCACTGCCAACCCAAACCCGTGGGGGATTCTGTCATCCTGTGGTGGTGATGGTGGTAACAACTGTCCTTGCTGCTGAGGAAGTGTGAAAGGGAATGGGACATCAGTGTGTGGGGCAACAGAGTAATCTGGGGAAGGGAAGGGGGGCAGAAGGGTCTGTAAACAGGGGAAAGGAGGAGAAGGGGACTCGAGCTCTATGGGACAGCCCCATCAGGAGTTCACAGAGTCAGGACCATCCTGAGAAGAGCACCCCTGGACCTTTCCCAGGAGCAACCTTCACCAGGTTTCCCTCATCAAGGCCCCTCTTGGGCCCATAGAAAGGGCCCTCCCTGCATGTGGGGCACCACCAGGTGCCTGATGAGGCTGCCCTCCCCTCCCGGGGGTACATAAACCCTACCAGGGGGCTTGCTCAGGCTTTGCCCTGTCCCTGCGCTCCTGGCAGATGCTGACACCCCAAAGGAAGGAGAGCAGAAGGTGAGGTAAAGCTGGTGGGGATGTTACACATTAACAGTGTCACCGACTGCTTTTCCTTCTGTCTCGTAACTGTTCCTATTCCCGGGACCTTGGTGCGGCTGCTCTGGCTAATGTGTAATCCCAGGTACTCGCTGCTCTCTCCCATGAGGATGTCCCAGTAGCCAGGGTGGCTCAGGGAGAGGGGGCTGTGCTGTGGAGGTCGGTGGCATCTGTTGGGACAGTATTTGGTGGTTATGATCTTTATGGATAGCTGTTTTCCTAGTGCCCCTTCCTGGTGGGCTTAAAGCAACCCTGGGGAGCTCTTGCACCAAACCAAATCTGTTCTGCTCAGTCCTCAAAGCAGGACACTAGTGGTTCCCTGCCTGCTTGGCTGGGCTGCCTGCTCCGTGGGGTCATATCCAGGGGGGAATTGCAAGCATGGAGCTGCAGGGGTTGTGGTGAACTTGTGTTGTTTCCTCTGGATGCTCAGGCTTCAGGCGTTGGGTGGTTATGGTTTGTATGCATGTGGTACTAATAGCACTGCTGGAGCTATTGGTAATCATAGCCTTGCCATGACAATAATTAAAGCATATATTGATCAGTCTTTCTCCTTGGTGTAACTCTGCCTTTCCTTACTATAGAGATGCCTTTATTGGTTTGCCCCTTTTCTTTCCCTAAAGACTTATCTGGGACTCCGAGCCCCTGGCTGGCAGGTTGTAGCCAAGTGATAAGCTGTGAGGTGTTTCCCCCTGTTCTTTGAAGCAAGATGGGAAGGAGAAAGGGCTCTTTTTGGTGGTTTTCTCCCTCCTTTTGTTTTTCTAGGTGGTTCTGTTAGATAATGATTCTCAAGGGTTTGGTTTCTTTTCCTCTTAGTACAACTAAGTAAACTCTTTTGCTTATGAGATAGTGCTACATACCCCATTTATTCCAATAGTAGGTCACATTATGTATTAATCAGGATGCTAAATGCTGTCTGTAAAGCAAAGTTTTTCATCAAAGGCAAAGACCTGAGCGAACAGCTGAGTCAAGTAATGACTATCAGGAGGGTTCTGCTCTTCAAAGGCACAGAAAAGTTGATTCTTTTCAAGATAAAAGCCTGATGCTTTATAAAAATAATAATTAGAAGTAAACCTAAAAGGTTTCCTTATCACAAGATGTGATTCATGCCACCAGCAGCAGCCTGGCTTCTTCCCCACAGCTGACTGGAAGGTGTTTTGTGGTTTCTGATTCAAGTGGGAGGCAAAGAGGAGTGAAACTGCTATTGGGTAGAAATTGGGCAGATTGAGGACTTTGGTTTAGGGCTTCTTCAGAGAACTGGGTCCCTTTAAGATGCTCCTTGCTGGGTGTGGAGGTGCTGGTTGTTTGGCTTTGCTGGGGTAGGAGCAGACTGGTTTCACCTCTGAGCGTTACCAAACCCATTTGCTGCAACTATTTGGGGTTCTAGGGAGGAAATTGGGAATTGTCTCCTGTTTCTACTGCTCAATGCAAAGCAAATCAGCAGGAAGGCCTTAAAAATGAGGAGATTGACTGGGAAAGGGGGAAGGAAAAACCCCAGCGCTGCTCTGTGAGCTGTGCAAGAACAGCTCTACTCCAGTCCTCTAGAAAAGCCAAGCATGGGGTGGAGATACAGGCAAGCTGATAAAGCTTTTGAGGCATTCAGCTGAATGCTGAAAGCCTGACCCATGCTGTAATCTGAGGGTATATTAATAGGCTGTGATGTAGGTAGGGAAGCATGGGCTTTTTCTCACTGTACCCAACCAATTTAGGATGCTTCCCCCCATGCCCTCCCCCCATAACACTCAAATGTAGTGGAATGAAACTAAATGAGCTTCTTGGAGTGATTTTTGTGTTTTGCCTCTAATCTCTGGCTTTATTTAAATGCTCTCTTTGCAGTTATTTTCTGAGGCTCTTTCCTCATGTTGAATGTCTCCTCTTGAATAACTCCTCAGACACTGTAATTTCAGGATCAACAGTGATGCCGACAATAGAGGGGGAAAATTACATTGTGAGGCACGGGAAAATGAGTCCATATCCCCACCTTCATTCTGCGAGAGCATCTCTGTATCCCTAGTCCAAATTAATACAATGATCAGCTTCTGCTTGGGCTACTTGTGCTCAGACGTGTACAAAAGGCAGATGTACATGGGCACATTAAGCAATTGGAAGCACTGTGGGACTCATGACCTCGGGTAGGGAAGCCCATGATTCCAGGTGTATAAAGCAGAGGCTCCCTGGGAAAAGGGATGCTTCAGGCAGTAGGAAAAATATGATTGGTGTTTCTAAAGCTCAGGGCTGAAAATCAGGCTCTTTGGTTCCCATTTCTCCAGCCATACTTGCTTGCTCTGTAGCTCATGCAGCCATACTTGCTCTGACTACCAGGATGCTGGAGGTCCTGGGAGTGGAGGGAAGTCTGTAGGAACTGGTGTAAATGTACTTGGAGGTGTCAGTTCCCTTTGCTATAAAGCTGGTCTAAGCTTGAAGATGCTTAGGTACCACTTCATCCAGCACATCCCTAGTGGGGATGCCCTGGGGGGGATGTAGGTGTTCGTCTGGGGGTTTCTCTCCCCTTTTGCTGTCACCAAAGTCATGAACAGGAGCAGGATCCTTATTTAAATATAAAAAAAACCAAACCCAAACAACTCCCAGCCCCCAAGACCTCAAGAAACCCAAGGCAAGGCACCACTTTCCTCTGCAGTCTCCAGTGAAGGCTTGCGTTGTGTCCCTTGTGGTTGTGTCTGTGGGGCTCAGAGCTGCTACTGAAGTACAATCACCCAAATTTAACCCCCTCCATCTTGCAATACTGACATCTCGGGTGACCACAGTCACAGCTCAGGGGCTGTAGTCCTTGGGGAGCCGGGCTGTTTCCTTCCCACCCCATTCCTGCATCCCCATGTAGGGGAAGGCTGAAAAACCACCTAAACCTGCAAGATTTAGAAGAAATGAGCACTATTTTAGTACAAAACATTAGCTGTGTGTGCAGCGGGGTAACGGAGATGGTTTTTTGTCATTGCAAATCCCTGTGGTTTCGCTGGACAACTTGCTTCAGTGGTACCAGAGGAGACCTTGGGGCCATGGGCATAATTTCTTAGGCAGCAGCCCACATCATTGTGGCACACGGAGCTGGCATCCAGCAGATGAAAGGCTTTGGTACTGTTAATCATTATTCACTAGGGCAGAAGCTTGTCTGGAACCGCAGGGGGGTGCAGTGCAAGAGCTGGAGGAAGAGATGACAGCTCAATGAAAAGAGGTTCAATGACTTGTTCTTCATGTCCTGGCCACCTGGAATATTTTCCTTGAACTTCCTGCATTCAGTCAAAAGCTCTATATTATTTTCTGAAGGACACCAGAGATAATTTTATTCATAACAGAATAAATTCTGTGACTGTAAAAGAATAAATGAAGAGACTTAGCACAAGAGAGGATACGGAACGTGTCACAGCGGTGGCATTTCATTGAATATGCAGCATGTCTGTCTCAACTTAAGTGAATTGAAGAGCTTGAAATATATTCACCAACTCTTGTAACTACAAAAAAAGTAAAGCAAGTGCATTACCGGGGTGGCAGGTGTCAAGTGACTTAGCGTTTTAACATTTCCATTGTGCTTGGCAACAGTAAACAGAAAAGCAAGCCAAGGTTTTCTCTTATGAATTGCTTCAGGTTTCTAAACGATACGTGGTGAAGTCAAAGCCGGCATGAAAATCCAGTGAATTTAAAGAGAAAGCAATAGGAATTCATCGGGGTTCTGGTCTCTGGGTGACAAGTGCACGGGCATGGGCAGATGGGTTTGTCACAGCTGAGGTTTTCCGGCCTCCTCTGCAAAGGAAGGGCTGATCCCAGTGTCTAGAAGCTTTGGAAAGCACCTAGGGAGGGTTCCTACTTTTTGAGGTCTCTTGGTGACGCTGTTTTCCCAGGGACTGACTGAAATCTTGATGGATTTGGTCTGTGTGCCGCTGGGATGCAGAGAGTTGCTGTGCACTGGGGCGTTGGTGAAGCTGAGGCATTGAGCTTTGGGCTGCTTCCAGCGGGGACCAGTACAGTGTGTGACTTGGGGTCCTCTTGTCTCATAAAATGGTTAAGGCTGGAAGTGGCCTTGTACCTGGGAAGAATTGGGTAGGTGGAGGAGAGAGGTCTGGGGAAAAGGGGCTTTTCTTGAGATTAAATGTACGGCAAGGACGCGATGATGCTCACAAATAACTGAATCAGCAGCAGCGATCCCTGCTGTTAACGGGAGATGGTGATACTGTGACCTGATGCCAGCAGCTAGCGGTCACCGGTGCCTGTGCCTCGGGACTGAGGGTTGGCTGTCCAGGGCTGCGGCAGAGCCCCACGGCATTGACACCCCAAACCCAGAGCCCTCCAGCCCACGGGGTCCTGCGCATCCCTGCCTGGCTCCTGCTGCGCTGGAGCCCACCTGAGCCCTTGGAACCCGCGCTCCCTTCCCCGGAGCCGCGGGGTTCACAGCGCTGCCGAGGTGCCGGCGCCAGCGCGATGAATAACACTGGGCTCGGTGCGCCCGCGGCACAATGCACCGGCTCTTTTGTGACTCCCTGACTCGGGAGCTCTCTGCATCTGTTCGAGGCTGAAGTGGCTCTTGGGCTGTTTAAAGGTTGAGTGCTACTGCTCCAAACGACGGAAGGCAGATTCGGTTAAATAAACACAGGGGCTTAGAAATAAATTGAAGGTTACGTGAAGAGCTGGATCAGAATATAATGTTGTCAGACACATTACAGCACGCCGGTCTGAATGCGGCTCTCCAGCCATATTACTCTGAAATGTGCTTTGACACATTGCCTCTAAGTCCCCGCTGCTGTGAAGGCGGTGGGGAAAGGGGGGGCTCAGGGCTGGGAAGAAGAGGGCGGATGGCACACGACCAGGAACCCACTCGTTTAGATGCGCTCCTGCTGCCTCTTAATTACTGCACCTTTAATTTCCCCCCTCTAGTGCTCTGTATATGGGGTCTGTCAAGATGACATGGATCTCCTGCCATCAGCACTGACCACCTTTTAATGCCCTGTCATACAATATAGTCTTTATAAAGCTGTGTTATTCCTTAATAACTGAACGTACTGGTTTACTGTCTGGAAGATTGTTTGGCTTTAATTCCAGGACCTCAGCTGCTGTCTGCAAGGTGAAGGCAGTGTGCTTTGATTTAATTCTTGCCCCCTATAAACAGGTATATGTTCTGGATGTTGCTTTTGTAGTGCTTTGATTTGGAGAGTGCTTTTTGGGGCACTGAAATAGCTGCAGTAACGCAGCTCCCATCACACTGGTAACCCCTTGCCTTGTTTATGGGTGCTTCTGCATTTGCCAGTGAGAAGTCTTTGTCAGTAAGACCTTCTCAAAGGTCTTTTCCAACCTAGTTGATTCTATGATTCTGTGTGTCTTTTGGCCTGTCAAAACCCCATCATTCTTTAGAGATGAACATAAATGCTTTGATTAATTATAATGAACTGATCATCATAAGACTTACGAGATGTGGGGAGACAATGGTCTTGCCTCTCCTTTCAACATTGCCCTTCTCAGTGCTGGGTTTGAATAAACTCCTTGCTGTGCTCCAGTCACAGAGTTTAAGATCTTTCAAGGACTTGCTACTAAACTTGATGTACAGATGATGAAACTGATCGAATTAGGAAACCCAGATTCAACCTGAGCAATGGAGCCTGATGAGCAGCAACACTTACTATTGGCTGAAATGACCTTGTAATTGCTCAACCCATGGTTTAGTTCTTTATAACTCAACAAGCGATGGAGCGTTCTTGTGATATGAGTGAAAACAGCAATTCTGCGTTGTCCTGTTTGTGATGCCTTGAACTTCTCAAAGGCACTGAAGGGCTTCCAGTGAATTTGCTTTTGCCCAAATCAAGAGAACAGCTTTTGCCACCCTGTGCCGGGCATTCCCAGTGTTCCACGCTGCTGGAGGTGAGGATTCAGCCCGCTCTATGTTCAAAGTGTCTCATTGCAGAGCAAAGCCCCTCTTCATGCTTGTGTGAGTCCATCAGTAATCTTCTGGCTGAGAACAGTGTTATGTGAAGTGTGTTTGTGCTGCTGTTGGAGAGGAGAGATTCCCCGTGAATAGACCAAAGATTATTCTGCAGTGGCTTAGCCCGGTTTTCCACTCGTTTCCCTTTCACACCATCCCAGCTGCTCATCTGCCCAAGGTGGAAATTCCAGTTCAGCCCATTGAATTTTTGTGTGTTGAGGACTTTCAGGCATGTATGGGCACAGAGCCCCAGCCTGGGTTGGGCTGGAAGGGACCTTTAAGCTCACCCAGCCCCAACCCCTGCCACGGGCAGGGATCCCCTCCACTGGAGCAGCTTGCTCCAAGCCCCTGTGTCCAACCTGGCCTTGAGCACTGCCAGGGATGGGGCAGCCACAGCTTCTCTGGGCACCCTGTGCCAGCGCCTCAGCACCCTCACAGGGAAGAGCTTCTGCCTAAGAGCTCAGCTCAGTCTCCCCTCGGGCAGGTTAAAGCCATTCCCCTTGGCCTGTCCCTCCAGGCCCTTGTCCCAAGCCCCTCCAGGTTTCCTGCAGCCCCTTCAGGTATTGAAAGGCTTCTTCCAGTTTCTAGCAAATATTTCAAAGCAAACTAGTCACCTACCCTTAGGTTGGGAGCCCTGGGCAGTACAGAGCCCCATGGCACTCCCCTGGGCCCTGCATCTCCATGCTTGCCCATCCCAAGGGGCAGCAGGACTGTCTTAATCTCCTGTGCTTGGAGACATCCACTTAAAATGCTGCTCAGAGCAGCCAGGGGTCCCTGGCCCATCTCTGGTTTTGGTGGTTATGTGCTGGGTCTTGGTCCCTGTCAGAGTTCACCAGGGGATGGCTGGGGCAGCAGTGGTGCAGGGGAACAATTAAGGAGTCTGTCATAAGATGCATCTTGTGCCAGTGCTCTTGAAGTGCCTTTGGTGCCCTGGCCCCTGCAAGGTGGATGAAGGGTGGGCTGAGAGCTCAGTATCTCATCGCTCCACGGAGTAGCTCAGTTCCCTTGTGTGGGCAAACAGTGTTCTGGCCAATGCCACACTCCAAAAATGACTGGAGCACGGGGAAGGCAGGGAAAAGGGAACTTGGATGGAAGGAAACACCCAGACTTCCAAGAAGAGCTTGTGAAACACCCCTACCTCGTGTAAATGCTTTGTTATAGCAAAGTGTGGGGAGGGTTATGCTGCTGACTGCCATTTGTCACCGTGTTCCTTCTAGTGGGTTTGGTATTTGTCAATACCTGGGAACCCGGCTGTGAAGTGGGACCTTGTTGTGCTGGAGGTGCTGTGGTTCTGGGCAAGGGGAGCGATTGGTTTCACTTAATCTCTGCAATTGGTCTTAGTCATTGTCTCTGATTGCAATTATTCAGGTGCCCCAGCTCAACCAGCTTCATATTCCAGAAGGCCATAAAATCACACTCGGGGCTTATTGATCCCTCTTATTGGAAGCCCTAGAACACACAGCTGGTTTTAGAGCCTCATTGGCTGGATTCTGGCTGTTACATTCTTGTGTGATCTCTGCTCTGGTTTGAAGGGGGAGAAAAATTGCTGGCTCTGCTGCTTGTAGTGGGAGATCTGAAGTAGGTGCATCAAAGGGCATGGACACCTGGAGATGAGGGCAGAGAAGCCTACTGCATCTAAACTGTATTGTTTGAAGCAGAACTCATTTCTCAGGGTTTTCTATTACTACCTGGGGCACGAGTGGGATGGAAAAGGCAGCCACCGACCCATGGTTGTGTCAAGCCAAAGGAGGCTGCAAATGCAGCCTTGGCTGGGGTGGGCTCCTCTGAACATCTCCCCCCATCAGCAGACCATGGCAGGGGGAGGCTTTCTGAACTCTGTTTGAAAAGTTCTGCCCATTTATTATCTCTTGTGGTTTTTCAGTGTGGGGTTGGCAAGGTTAAATAGTAGGAAATTGTATTTCAAACCTGTATTTCCATGCAGTACTGACATAAACAGAGGACTACAGCACTCCCCACACTGATGTAGCACCACTAAAATAGGCTCGATAACCTCACTGACCATCTGGGTTAAAAGGTAAATACCGACGAATTAGAATAAACCCACTGAAGTGAGACTGCCCGGCACATGAACAGCCTGAGCTTGCCTGTGTGAGCTGGTGGAGGAGCCTGTTGGAGCATGGGGTGAATGCCAGGGCTGGGGATGCCCTGGGGATGTTTGCAGTGGAAGATGGTGGAACAAGGAGTGTGGGGGAGAAGGAATGAATAGAAAATGGGCAGAAGAAGGGAAAATGGGGGGTAAAAAAACCACTAGAGAGGAGGCAATTGTGGCAGAGATCATCTGTGCATTGCAAAGTGTCTGTTAACCTGATTTGGGTTGCTCATGCCACCGCAAAGGCTGGAGTGGCAAATCTCTCTGGGTCAACCTTGCTGGTCCTTTACCCTTTCCATTTTGGGGGTCCTCGGGACAGGGCACTACCTGGGGCAGGGCAAGCAGTGGGCAGTTGCCAGCAGCATCTTCCCCCTTGCACCACCCAGGGCCATCGGTGTTTTCCAGCGTAGGGGGGGGAGCAAAGGCGAAGGGACCGCCGAGAAGTGGCCGGGAGGCTCCCGGGGAGCACAGGCTCAAAGCGAGCCCACCTCCGCCGGCGCTCCGGGCGCGGGGCCGGCGCGGATGCGGCGATCTCCGCTGACCCCGTGTGGCGGATCCCCGCATCTCCGCCGCCAGCGCGGGGTTTAATCCCTGAATCCTCTCCGCATCCCTTCCGAGCACGGGGAAGCGCCGCTCGTTGCAGGGCCGGAGGCGCGGTGATGGGCGCAGGGTGCGCATCGCTCTTCTCCCCGCTGCTGTACGGACGACAGCTCGCAGAGATGCCCGCACTGGGATAAGTTGGATTCGGGAATTTCCCAGAAAGGCTTGTCTGGGATCACCTCTGCTGAGCCAAGATATTTTTATCCCCTCACCCCCTTGCAGTGATCAAAAGTGCCACATCTGATTTGGGAAGGACAGAGACCTTTTATGTCCGTCACGAGGCGCTGGAGAGGAGCCGTGCCTAATGTATTCAGCTACATGTATTCTTAGTAAAAGCTCTTTCTCCTTGGTCTCTTCCAGCCATGAGGAGTTGGCAGCCTGAGGCTCAGCTCTGCCTGTGCTGGGGCTGGAGCTGCAGCCAGCCTAGTCTGCAGGTGAGGGGGGCCGGGGGGCACCGAGCCTGCTGCCGAAACAGGCTCCTTATTCTTCCCATGGGGAAAAATGAAGTTACTCACTATTGCAGCAACACAAACCCGTTAATAAAGGGAGAGAGACCTTTATATAGGCCTCACAGACCGGGCAGAAAACGTGTTTAAGAGGACAAATATCCCCTTGCTCCGAGCAACGCCAGGACCCTGCAAGGGCTCTTGCTGTGTTTGGAGGGTGTCTCTTCTCTTAGGGCCCTCGGACAGGCAGCGAGCAGAGCAAAAGGAAGATTTAGAGCTCAGGAAAGAGCCCAACAATAGACAATGGAGCCATTTAAGGGACAACAAACAACTTTATGCCCTGTGAGTTTGTCCCATTGAAGTCACGGGGTGAGCTCCGTGGTGGAGGGGAATGAATGGGTGTTTTACTCTCTGTTTGGAGGGAGCCAGGATTTTACCCACTTCAGATGCTGGAGCATTTAGGTTTTGTTTTTTTTCACAGGATCAGGGCCAGAGAAAGGATGGGAACAAAAGCATCACTTTTACTGTCAAAAAGGAAGGAAGGGAGAGAAAGGGCTTTAAAACAAGGTGCAGATGGGAAAATATGAATGTTCTGGCTAAGAAAGGCAAGCAGAAAGAGACTGAACCTCTCCCAGAAATGGCTGTGGGACTGGTCTGAAGCTGGATTGCTGGGGCAGCCCCTCCTCTGGAGCATTGGCGGTGTTGGTGCAGGCTGGAAAGCTGAAATCTGTGCCCAGCACTGTTTGCAGAGGGCCTTGCCCCGTGGGCTGGGGGTGCAGGGGGCATCTTTGCCTCAGGCACCCCTGGATTTGAGAGTGTTTGGCTGGAACAAACCCTGTGGGTGCGATGAGTGAATTATCTGAGTTAGCTCCAGTCCTGATCCAGCTCTGGGGCAGCAGCATAAGAGGGACGTGGAGCTGTTGGAGTGAGTCCAGAGGAGGCCACGGAGATGCTGCGAGGGCTGGAGCAGCTCTGCTCTGGAGCCAGGCTGAGAGAGCTGGGCTGGGGCAGCCTGGAGAAGAGAAGGCTCCTGAAGGGGAGACCTGAGAGCAGCTCCAGTGCCTGAAGGGGCTGCAGGAAAGCTGGAGAGGGGCTTGGGACAAGGGATGGAGGGACAGGCCAAGGGGAATGGCTTGAACCTGCCCGAGGGGAGACTGAGCTGAGCTCTTAGGCAGAAGCTCTTCCCTGTGAGGGTGCTGAGGCGCTGGCACAGGGTGCCCAGAGAAGCTGTGGCTGCCCCATCCCTGGCAGTGTTCAAGGCCAGGTTGGACGCAGGGGCTTGGAGCAAGCTGCTCTAGTGGAAGGGGTCCCTGCCCGTGGCAGGGGTTGGAGCTGGATCAGCTTTCAGGTCCTTTCCAACATAAACCATGATCCTGTGATTAAGACCCAACAAGGGCAGAAAGCTTTGGATGATGAGGTTTCTTGTTCCCTTTCTGTGTTGCTCTGCTGCCTGCAGCTCAGTGTGATGGGTTTTGGTAGCGGTTCCATGCAGGAGCAATAACAAGGTGACATAAAAATAGTTTCTTCTGGACGCAGGAAAGATCAGAAAACATTTCCTTCTCCTCTAATTCCAACCCTGGCTGCCACATGAAAGGGCTGTGCTTCGCTCCACGCACAACGGCTGCTTTACCAAGTGAGATGCTTGTGCTTTTGGGCTCCCTGACTTGTGTTTGTTGCCTTTTTATTGTGTTGTGTGCTCTGGGAATGAGCTGTGAGAGCTGGAGCAGCTGCAGGAAAGTTAAAGCATTTTCCTGGACTTCAGGAAGTTAAAAATAGAAATAATTTGAGGGCAATAAAAAACCAATCCTCAGCTGAAGCAACCCAGATTGAACCAGAGCAAAGCCAGGAAGGGAGAGCAGGAGATGTGGGGTATGTGCTGAGTGAGATGCTCCGCATCCTTTAGGGTTTGGTCCTCTGTAAGGACTCCAGCCCATTTGCAGCTGATTTAGGCCTGAGTTTGCTTCCATAAATAATTACTTTTAAAGGAATCATGGGCAAGTTGTCACTTTCCCCATGCAATCAGTGATGGTGAAATCAGACACTCACAAAGAGCATCTAAACCCACCTTCCCCTTATCCCCAACTGCATTATCTGTGTGATGTGGGGAAGATGCTGCCATCGCTGCATCCTTGGTCCTGCCAGGCAGGGAAATTCTCTGCTTCTCCCTGTCCCTGCTCCAGCAGCTGCTCTGTGTGTGAGGTTAATGAGCACAATTAATAGTGAATGCTCTAATTGCAGACATTTAGTGGGAGACTTTATGATGATTGTTTCGTGCTGCAATTGTGCCGAACACTCGGGTGTCTCCTTTAATAAAGGAAATAAAGCCATAATTAGTCACAGTCTAATCCCAGTGCTGGCAGGGGACCTGTGGGGATGCCACAACTCCGTCTGGAGTGATCCTGGATGGATCCTATCATTCCCTCACTTGCTGCCTTAAATGAGGTGGGGTTTGGAGTGGATTGGTGCAGTTCTGAGCCCAAACTGCTGGCTTTGACAGGGAAGTTTGCACTAAGTGAGGCTCCCAGAGTGCACACAGCAACGTGGGCTTAATAACATGCCCAGAAAGCCCTGCCTGGGTCAGCTCTCCTTTGGTAGGGATGTTTCAGTAATGAATTTCTCTTCTAAGTGAAATTAATACAGATTGCATAAGTATGGTAGCCCTACACTCCGTTATGTGATATGAAGATGTGTCTGAGAGTTTCATCTATACTCTGGGTGACACTATTCATACAAGTTTATCTCTTTTATGGGTTTGAAGCTTTTTCAGATACATATCAAAGACCTTTCCTTGCTTCCAACATGAATAATATATGCTGGCACAGCTTATAATAAATCATCTCGGCTCCCTGCACAACAGCGAGAGAGCAGGGCTATTTTAAGTACAGCCATCTGCATTACAGACCATGTCTATGGTTGTAAAACCAGGTTTACCTTCCTCCTGGCAGGCTGTGACCTGTCCTGGGGATGCTGTAGGGGCCAGCTTGCAGGTGGGTGCCTTCAAACCCGCTGTGTTGGGGTCATCCCATCAGCTTGGCAGGAGATGCTCAAGGAAAGGGTCAATCTTCAGTCCCATTTGGGTTTTTTTTTGCCTTCCAAGGTGGGCTCTTGGTGCTGGCCTCTTCCTGGTCGTTGCAGGGGGATCCATCGCTGGTGAGGCATCATGGATGTGGTTGTGTTTGGCTTTTCCTTAGTGCTGGGGAACGCCGTGGCCTGGGAGCATCCCACCATGCCCAGCTGATACCCAAGGTGGTTCTTCGATGAGCATTAATGCTAAAACCCTGTGAAACCTAATGACTTTCAGTGATTTGAGGGCAGGGGAGAGCTGTGTTGGGGGCTCTGGCCTGAGAAGGGGCTGGTGGATGCCTCAACCTCACTTTCCTCCTTGCTTGCAGTTGTAGCCTTCACCCCTGGGCTCCTCCTCACAGAGCCCCAGTGCACACAACAGAAGTGCATCTACTCCCACCCATAGCAGTGGCCAAGCCCCCCTGGGCAGTCAGCACAGGTACATCCATACCCTGATCTGGCGTACAGAAAAGCTTCTCGTGCGTAAGGGGCATTCCCTTTAAAATCAATTGTTTGGGGTTTGTCGAGTGCATTTTCTCTCACCTCCTGAGCTGTACCAGTAGAGCTGCTGATTTAAAGGTTTGTTTTTTTTTTTCCTATGTCACCTTGGCATGTCTTTTATCAGAAATCATTTTGAAACTTTTTAATTTATGGGCTTTTATTGCAATACTCAATTCATCCTGAGTAGTCTATTATTAAGTGTTCTAGAGGCTCTTATTGTCCTTTATCAGAGGATTGTATCTCTGTGCAATTCATCTGTAGTCATTCTTCATAGAGAAAATCTTTCATATTAGGTTTCTTTCATCACTCGATGACAACTCTTGAATACATCATTATTCAGCAATGGGTTTAGAAATTATAATCATTAGGCAATTTTTCATATAATCTGATTTTATAAACTGTTTCTTTTTATTATCTTTTGATGGAAAACAGTAAATGCATCTGTCTGGTTTGATCCTCTCTGATAACAGTAATAGAAAAACTAAGTAAGGACATCTTATTGAGGAACCAGCATTTCTTCTATGCACAGAAGCAAAGGTTGGTTAGTGTGAAGCAGAACTCTGTATCCAGTAAGACGCACTGGGCACAAGCACCCAAGTGGTAATACCCTGGTTCTTGTGTGTGGTTGTCACCCCTCAATTGACTTTGCTCTCCAGGTGGCTTAGGGGGTGCTGGAATGGCATTTATACCATTGGAACTCTGCTGGACTCTGCACCAGAGTGACAGCAGCTCTGCCAGGTTACTGGGGGAGTCAGGCACATCTCCTTCCTCACTCATCTTTACTCCTCTTCCTCTTGTTTTTGTTGCCATCCATTCATTTTCCTTTCCCGGGTGTCCTTGGTCCCCTTCCCTGCTCTGCAGCAACCAGCTGCTCTGGGAAGCACTAGGGAAAATGGAGCTGGAGTAAATCAGATTTCTTCTAGAGCATCGTAGGAGTAAGCATCCATTGCAGTCCGGCTGGGGAGGAACTTGGAGCTCCCTCGTAGAGGTGTTGTTTCCTTTAGAAAACACCCTTGTGATTTTGCTTTGTAATGATGGAAGATCAAATCTCCAGGTTTCTTTTCTCCTCAGAAGCTTGGGAGAGGGAGCCAAGCCTCCCTGCTGCTCAAACAAGGCTGAATAAAGCAAATATACTGCTTTATCCCTTCTGAGCTCCTGGACTGTAAGGTCCGTGATGCCCGAGGTATTTATCCTGTCCTCAGACCTTGCTGTCCTTTTTGGGCCATCTCCCCGTTTCCGGGTAATTAGAAAGGAGTTATTTCAGTCTATTTCCAGAAATGCGATAGAGAAGCAGTGATTAAACGACAGCTTTTTCAGCCTGGCCGTGGCTGTTGCAAGCGCTCGGTGGCCATCCCCTTTCCCAGGAGGGGAAGCACCACTCGCTCTTTCAGTCCCCATGGGAGCAGGGAATGCTGGAAATCGCAGCACAAGCCCCTTTCTCCTTTCCTCTCCCCCAAAAGAGGAGCTGTGGTCGCTCGTGTGAGCAACCGCAGCGCTGCAGCCCAGAGGGGCGAGGGAGGGAGGTTTGATGTCTTATTTAGCTCGGTCGTAACCAGCCTTCAGTGACATGAACCAATAAAACATTGTTGATTCAAAGCTTAGTTCATGACGCCTCTAATCCCACCGCAGATAGCAAACAGATAAGAGAGACACTCTAATTTTCTGTAGTTTATTCGAGAATATAGAGGGAGATAATGAGCTGCAGGGCAAATACGCGTTATTGCGTTAAATACAAGAAATAAATCCCCATTCATTTAGAACTGTTTCGGAGGTGTTGCTCCGCGCAGGACCTATCTGCGAGGCTATTGGCTTTAATAGCTCTATTCGCGGCGTGTTTCGGCAGCAGCCTGCAGCTCCCTTCCCGGCGGCCGGGCAGGGAAGAGGACGATTGCCATCTCCCGGCGCGCTGCGAAGCTGCACGGTGCTGCTGCGGCACCGGCGCCCCGTAAAGCGCCCTTGCAGGACCCGGCTTCCGCACCCCGTGGTCTGGGGGGGTCTCAGCATCCCTTCGCTGTGTGTTTTTTCCCCAGTCATCACACGCAGTTGTGCTATGATTCGGGGAGCTCTGCCGATGCTCGTCATCAACCTGCTCGTTGGACACGGGGGCTTGGAGCCAGCTGCCCTAGTGAAAGGGTCCCTACCCATGGCAGGGGTTAGAACTGGAGGAGGTTTAAGGTGTTTTCATCCCAACCCAGTCTGGGATTCTGTGATCATGTCTCATCTTGATTTTACCTTCTGCCCATGAGCTTTTCTGCCCCTGTGTATGGAGATGCTATGCAGGCTCAACGGGAGGGATAAGGGCAGCTTTTGGCTTCGAGCAGCCCTTACAGTGTTGGGGAGGCAGTGGGCTGAGGCTGCTGTAGTATTAGATCTTAGGCAGAAGCTCTTCCCTGTGAGGGTGCTGAGGCGCTGGCACAGGGTGCCCAGAGAAGCTGTGGCTGCCCCATCCCTGGCAGTGTTCAAGGCCAGGTTGGACACAGGGGCTTGGAGCAAGCTGCTCCAGTGGAAGGGGTCCCTGCCCGTGGCAGGGGTTGGAGCTGGAGGAGCTTTAAGGTCCCTTCCAACACAAACCATTCTATGATGATTCTTACTGGGAAGGAGATACAGGGTCTGGGACAGTCGCTCTCACTCTGCCCATGGTCTAGAGGGCTTGTGCTTTAGTCCCTGGCACCGTCCCTCACTCCGAGATGAGGTCTCAGTGACTGTAAAAATCCTCCCGAGGAGGAGGACACTGCTGGGACTGAAGAGGCTGCAGGTGGAGCAGAGCACAGCAGCTCCATTAGCTTGTGCTGGGTTTGAGGCTTTCAGAAGTAACTCAACAGCTTGTGCTGGTGCACCCATTGGTTGCAGTCCATGTTGGATGCACACGTGAGCTCCTCTCACTTGTTTCAGTTCCTGGTTGCAGATGAACCGAATCAGATTCCCTGGGCAAATATTTGTCGTGTAGCACTCCTGTGTGTGTTGGCAGGTACACAGGTATATAATGAGGTATTTAATCTGGGGCTTGGACCTCTCACTTCCTATGGTTTTTAACACTTTCTTGGAATTGCCACAGATCATGGCAGGGACAATGCTCCAGGTGAGGTGTGCTACCCATGGCTTCTCAGGGGGACCGGGAGGAGCTACCCTGCAGGCTCTAGTCCAGGTGACCTTGCAGCACTGCCTTGCAAACGGGTCAGTCATAACATCCCAGCCTGGTTTATGTTGGAAGGGACCCTAAAGCTCCTCCAGCCCCAACCCCTGCCATGGCCAGGGACCCTTTCCACTGGAGCAGCTTGCTCCAAGCCCCTGTGTCCAACCTGGCCTTGAACACTGCCAGGGATGGGGCAGCCACAGCTTCTCTGGGCACCCTGTGCCAGCGCCTCAGCACCCTCACAGGGAAGAGCTTCTGCCTAAGAGCTCAGCTCAGTCTCCCCTCTGGCAGGTTAAAGCAATTCCCCTTGGCCTGTCCCTCCATCCCTTGTCCCAAGCCCCTCTCCAGCTTTCCTGCAGCCCCTTCAGGCACTGGAGCTGCTCTCAGGTCTCCCCTTCAGGAGCCTTCTCTTCTCCAGGCTGCCCCAGCCCAGCTCTCTCAGCTTGGCTCCAGAGCAGAGCTGCTCCAGCCCTCGCAGCATCTCCGTGGCCTCCTCTGGCCTCGATCCAACAGCTCCTCGTCCCTCTTGAAAGGAATCTGTGTGTTTACCAGCAGGTTTCTCAGCAGGGAGCAACAACCGTGCCTGCTCGCATTCTGGGGGTGCGCTCTGCTTTCCCTCCCTCCCAGTAAAGCATCTCCGCTCTCAGATGCGGCTCTGAGCATCCTCGGTACCCAGGGCCCGCCCGGCACCTCCCGGCAGCGGCACTAGAGGGAGCCGCCGGCGGCACCGCCCGGGGCTGCGCCAGCCTTGATCCCGCTTCCTGCTCCCTTCCGGCCGGTCTGGGGCTGTTTCCCCAGTTCAGAAGGCTTTCTGGTCCGTTCTGACCATCAACGTAACCCGCTCCTGAGGGCGGCCGGCGCTGAGAGCTCAGTGACCACCCCAAGCCCCCACCGCAGCCCCCAGCTTGTTTTAACCTGAGAAATGAGGGTTTGGGGAAAAACACTTCTTCCTCGCCTTATCTGGAAGGGGTCAATGCTGACAGCCTGTGGAGGGGGTTAATGGGGAAGGGGTCAGTGCTGACAGCCCCGAGATGTTTCTAATTCTTACCAAAGAAACCATGCTGAACTTTACCTCCACTTTCAAACTTCAGGCCTTAACATTTCCAGAAGTGATGGCCGATCAGATAAGGGCACCTCCTTCATCTCCACTCTTCCATTTCCCCTTAAACCCGGTAATGTTGCCAGAAAGGAAAAAAGCTCTAATGTAAACAGAGGGGTTTTGGGGTGAGGGAGGGTTTAAAGCGCTTTTCCAGCTCATGTGGGCTTCTCCTTTGGCACCGCTCTCGTCCCCTGAGGGTTTGCTGCGGTGCTCAGCCTCTGTGAGCTCGTCCCTGTGGTCTGTCTCTGAGATTTCCTGTGCCAAAATGCAGGCAGGGTGGGAGAGGGGTGAGAGAATCCTTGGGGATGCTTCCTGGATGGATCTTAATGGGAAACTGGGGTCTGCCGTGTCATAAAACTCCCTCTAGGCTCTGGACACCCGGTTATGGCTATTTCACTCTGGGCTCATCACTGACTGTTTAATGAGGAGTTCCCTGGACCACTGGACTAATAGGCTGGGCTCCAGCAGGGACATGCTTTGCTGGGCAAGCACCTTTCTTCATGGGTATGTGGCACTGAGGTCAGTGCAAGCACAAAGCTGTGGGCCCCCATGGCTTTCCCAACCTCCTGCAGGTATGGCCTGGGTTGTGTCTCCCCTAAAACTGCCTGGATCTGAACAAGGAATGAAGGTGCTGCAGGTTACAGGTGGTTTTGTTCCAGAATGGGCTCAAGCAGCACATCACAGACTGGGTTTTTCTGTGTTCGGTGTCCTGAAAGCTGCTCTTCCCTGGGTAAGCTTTCTGCTGCCTCCTCTTTTACATGGTTGATTGCATTTGATCTTGTTGCTGGCTTTGCTTTGGGAAATGAAGGCTGTTGCTGCTGTCAGCAGACTGAGCATCTGGGGCCCCGCAAAGCACCTCCATAGCAGTAGAACCCAAAGCTTATTCTCTGTGCTTTGCATATGGAAGAAAGAGGGTATTTCAAAGGTGTTTTGTGTTAGAAATACCCTCATGGAGCAGCTCAACATCAGCTGCCACTTCAAAGAGCCTTGGCTGCCCTGCACCACAGCTTGGTTTGCAATGAGAAATGCCCTTTCACAAAGCAAACTGCATGTAACCCCAATATCGGGGCTGGGCTTCTACACAGACATTGCTTACAGCAGCACTTCTGGTGCAACCGGTTCCTCTTGATACAGAGATGGTATCAAGTCTGAAGTTCAGGCTGTATTGACAGAGATTTTGTCAACAAAAAGGTGTTGAAGGATGATGTATTTGTGCAGGAAGTCACAAAGAGGTGAAAGATATCCCCTTCAGGAGTCGCTTTCCTACCAAACAGGCAGTTGCTTGCTGTTGCTCTTCAGGTGAAGCTGGAGGTGGGGATGTGGTGGCTCTCGTCTCATCCTGCTCCTCCTTCCCGAGCCAGACCAGCTTTGCAAACATCTACCCTCAAAGTGACCATGGTGAGAAGTGATGGAGCAGCTGATGAAGAGCAGAAACCCGAGCCCTCCTGCAGCTGACCCACCCTGGGAAGTGGTACAGGGAAACAGGCATTGTGGCTTCACCAAGTTGCGTTTTGGGATGCAAGCATCCTAAAGAAGAGGCAGTTTGTGCTCTGCAAAGTGGCAGCAGCTGACCATGGAGAAGGGACTTCTGAGAAGGGCCTGTATGGACAGGCCAAGGGGAATGGCTTGAACCTGCCCGAGGGAGACTGAGCTGAGCTCTTAGGCAGAAGCTCTTCCCTGTGAGGGTGCTGAGGCGCTGGCACAGGGTGCCCAGAGAAGCTGTGGCTGCCCCATCCCTGGCAGTGTTCAAGGCCAGGTTGGACACAGGGGCTTGGAGCAAGCTGCTCCAGTGGAAGGGGTCCCTGCCCGTGGCAGGGGTTGGGGCTGGATGAGTTTTAAGGTCCCTTCCAACCCAAACCAGGCTGGGGTTCTGTGATTCCTGTAGATGACCAGGACACAGACTCCACCTTTGCCCAAGTAAGAGCAATGTTTAACTTTTTTCCTCCAGATGTCACCCATTTTCACCCCATTTTCTCAGCTGTCTTTAGGGGTGCAGGAAAGACATGTCCCTATGGAGCAGCATGTTGGCATCCTCTTCACCTGCAGCTCCTTGCTAGGGCAGGCTGAGCACCACCATCGCCCACCACTGATGGCTTCATACCTCCTGCAAGGCTCTCGGCTCCTCTGCATCCAACTGGAGCATGTAACCCTCAACCCAGCCTTCTCATCTCACCTCGTCTCATCAGGGTTGGGTGAGCAAACAGTCAAACACCCATGAAAGAAACACAAAGCCCAGCACAGCGTTAGCAGCTGGGAGTAGCTCAGGGTCTGCTCCATGATGTTTGAATTTCCACAAGGATGCACGTCAACTGGATGCCATCCCAACACGCTAAATGCAACTCGCCTCTAATTGCATTGTTTCCGCTGATCTCCGGCGAAATTCTCTCTGTGTCTAACAAGCATGCTTGGCTGAGGCTCTCTTTAAACTTTATGTGATTTTTCCATGTGCTTGTTTGCTAAAAAGAGCCCAAACACGAGCAGGTTTCAGTTTTTTTCTCCCCCCCCCCCCCCCCATTAATTTGTTTTCTTTCACTGCTTCCCATGTACTTTTACTGTCTCCCTCTCCTCGGGCAGTGCCAACAGCAGAACAGGAAGGGTGGCTGGAGCGGGGCCAGCTTTCGCTTCAGCTCATTTCTCTTCAACACACACTGGTCTCTGACACCCCCCCCCCCGACTCTGTTTGTCATTTGCTTTGCTCTCCCAGCATTGTGTCATGGCCATGGTATTGCTGATGGATTCCGAGCTTGCCTCATGGAGCAGTGCACAAGGTTTTCATAAGCACATTCATCTTAAAAGCAAAACTGTCAGAAGCAAACAATGCCCCTATGAATGATGTTGTAAAGACACATACTAACTCTAAACATCCATTACCAAACAATATTAGCTTATGGAGCAACTCCATTTCCTCTTACTCATTTTTAATAGGTACCTGATACCCAAAGTACTTCCACATTGGAAAATTTGCTCCAAGATGTGAAATTGCCCAAGATAAAACCTCTCAACAGGATCTTTTTCAGCACGGGCCCAGCAGAGCTTGCGTTGGGCTGGAGAAGGGGGGGGGTGTCTAAAAGGTTGGGGGCTGACAGCTCCTTTCTCTGTTCTACTCCCATTTTGGGGTCCTTCTGTGCCCCAACCCTTTCACTCAGCAGCATCTCAGCCATCAGCATGACCAGGTACCACAGACCTGCTCCAGAGGAGGGCAAGCAGCTGTGGCTACCAAGCCTCACCCCACTTGCCTCCTGCTGGCAGCTGTTTTGATGCTCCCACGTCTGTGGCTGTAGATACCTGACGCGTCCGCACGCTTTTTGTTTGGAGGCGAGCAGCCTGTGTGGCAGGAAGAAAACATCTGAGATCGCTTTAAATGTCACTTGGAGCCAGGCCAGCAGCGTAGGCAAGGAAAAGCTGGTAGCTTGTTTTAATTTAATGGTGTTGAAGTGTTCTACTGCAATTAAGCATCTGAAAATTAAACAGAAACAGTCATTAAGTCTGGTGATACAAACCCACTAGACCAGAGAATATAAATTATTTCAAATGGTAAATGCCAAAGCAGTGTTTATGATAGGGATGTTTCCCCTTATTAGCCATTATCGGTTGGTTTAAATCAGAGGAACTTAATCCTGAGGACATTAATCACTGCACATGTTGAAGCCCAGAGCCCCGAGCAGGTCACTCACTCTGCTGCAGGGTGCTAAAAGGCAGGGTGGGGGCTTGGGAAGGGGGAAAAAGGATAGAGAAGAGCAGACAACGTGACATCCATCCCTCCCACCCCTTGGTCCGACCCAACAGGCAGAGCAGGGAATCCCTGCCTGAGCTGGAGGTTCAGTTTTTAACCTGCCCATGTTATTTGCTAGGGATAAAGCACCTTCTCCCTGCATCCTGGCTGGAGTAGCTTGTACGCAGGTAGGGATGCAAAGCCACCGGGCTCCTGCAGGACTTGCATGTGCTCTTTCAAATGCATTGTGTGCATGGGGGGGGTGATGCCTGGTCCAGGCTATTACTGCAGGGGGGCTTGTGGCACCTGCTGGGGCTTCCTCCACTCCCCCAGGCAAAGCCAGGCTGCTTCAGAGAGAGGGGTTTGGGGAGGAACTGATGGTTTTATGCTGGCAAGGAGTGAACCTGAGATAGAATCACAGAATCCCAGCCTGGTTTGTGTTGAAGGGACCTTAAAGCTTCTCCAGCTCCAACCCCTGCTCCCACAGGCAGGGACCCCTTCCACTGGAGCAGCTTGCTCCAAGCCCCTGTGTCCAACCTGGCCTTGAACACTGCCAGGGATGGGGCAGCCACAGCTTCTCTGGGCACCCTGTGCCAGCGCCTCAGCACCCTCACAGGGAAGAGCTTCTGCCTAAGAGCTCATCTCAGTCTCCCCACTGGCAGGTTCAAGCCATTCCCCTTGGCCTGTCCCTACAGGCCCTTGTCCCAAGCCCCTCTCCAGCTTTACTGATACCTGAGTGCTTCCTGGGAGCAGACAGAGGTGCCTTTCTCCCTGTGGTGGCAGTGATGAAAATCACCCCCTGAGCTTCATTCACAAGGGAAATGATGGCCAAGAAGGGAAGAACAGGGCAGCCTCACCTAAAACTGTCTGGCTAGAGCATGGGGCCATGCAAACTGGTGGTGCTTACCCCAAAAGCTCTGGGAAACGGAAGCCCTGCCTTTGTGAAAGAGCTTTTCCCCCTGTTGCTGGCTGGATAATGCAGGCTGACAACCTGGACCCGTAAAACTTCCAACGTGTGCTATTCCTGAAGTATTGCTTTTACGAGCCTCAGCTTCTCTCTGCTGTGAGCACGAGCCCAGCTCCGGTTCAGGTAAGCACATAAATGCTTGTTTAAATTCCTCATCTTTCAGCAGAAGCATACGCTTACATCTAATGGCCTTCGGTGAGACTTAAGCCTGGCTTTAAAGTTAAGCATGTGTTTTAAGTGCATTCCTGAATCAGGGCTCTGAGATCCATTGACGTGAACAGAAAGATTCCCCATTGGCTTTAGTGGGATTTTTCTTGCCTGAAATGGAGTCCAGATCTCATGAAATAAATACCCATGTCTTTGTAGATGTGGAACCACATGGAGACTTATGAATACTTGTTCCCAGAAAAGGATCCAGCTCATTCATATGCCTACATCATGTGTATTAAATTCTCCTGACATCTACCACAATTCTAGCATATAAATGGGAAACAGAATAGATACTGTGCCCTGAAAGCACTCTGCTATTGATGGCTTTGAATTCGTAGCAGGAAGCATTGTTTGTGTGCAGCCTTTACAAACTGTGCTTCCATTTTCCTTTAACATTGTTTCGTTCTCATTTTATCCCAATTACTGGCCTGGCTTTCCACAGGGATCAAACTCGCTTGGTCCTGGTCTGAAGGAGAACCTCGGGGTGTGGAGGAGAGGGAAGGATTTGGCACTTGGGGCACACCATGGGGACTGGGGCTGGCTTTGCCCATCCCAAGCCAGTGGCTGTTGGTCCCAATGAGGCTGGAGCGCTGCTAACCCCCCCCCCCAAATCCTTTCTGGAGAAGGAGGAATGCACAAAGACAGAGGGAAATAAGGTCTGTACCAGACCTGCTGCTCAAATAAATCCTCACATGCAGAGCAGAGCTGTTCAGGTTGGATTCCGGAACAGCAAAGGGCTATACTGCTGTTGCTTCTGGCATTGCACGCGTCCCACAGCACACAATAACTCAACCAACCTGCACTCAACCCTACAGGAGCGGTGCTCGATTCAGAGGGGGAATTCCAGAAAGAACACGCTTTTTGTTTGCAGCCCGTGCTCCCCATCCCACCGATGGCAGCCAGAGATGCAGATGTTCCCATTCCAACACTCTCCGCTCCTTCCTGCCACTGCTTTTCCAGGAAAGCAGCAGCAGCGTCCAGCAGACATGCACCATGCTTCATGTGTTGCTTAAAACCTTTAGGAGCTGATATCGCGGGCACAGGTTCAACAGGAGGAAGGAGCTGCCGGGTCCATGCAGGCTCCCTGGAAGATGCCGGGCTTCCTGCATGATGAAGCTGCTGCAAGTGCCCATCGGCTCCTCATTGGGTCTGCTTTCACCTCCCAGCTCCCCCCTGCCTGCTGATGCTCGTAGGATCAGCCAAATGTAGGTAGGTTAAACCCAATGGCGTGTTATCCAAAACAAAATCAGCTACTTTGGAGCTTTCTTGGGAGGGGACAGAGCAAGAAAAGGTCTTCTTATGCCCATTTCTGGGTGGAGGGAGCTCTGCACCTTCTGTCTGACGTGCTGCAGCAGCTCTAACGCAGTATCTGATTTCAAATGACATCTGTGTCAGCTATAGCCCGACGCGTGCCTGTGCTAACAAGTCTGGTAGCTCTGGGCTCTGCCTGCAAGGACGGACACCGAGGTGAGGAGGGGCTGGGAGGAGATGGGAAGCTTCAGGACATTGGGAATGGTTTGAAGAAGTGGCTGTGAAAGCGCCATCGTGTTATTCAGCAGCTCTCCTGCTCCATCTGCCCCTACAGCTGCAGGCCAGCGCCACGAGTATGTTCTTTATAAGAGCCTACTGCAAAAGGCTGTGCCTCTCGTACAGGAAAAACCCGAGATGAAACAAGCTAGGAGGGGTTTTCCTCTCTTTCAAAGCAAACTAACAGAGCAGCTCCCTTCAAACCGAACCAGAGAGATCAGAATGTTTTGCCTTTTCCCTTAAATGAAAGCTTTCCCATCTGTAGGACTGGGCATTTTCTCTTATCTGTCAAAGAAATACAGTCAGAAACCCATCTTTTGCACCTTAAAACATTTCTACTCAAACCCACAACCCTCCAAAACAAAAAAAGACCCATTTTGCTTAAAGGACTTTTTCTCCCTCTAGAGAAAGACTTCAATGAAAACAGTTTATAGGAACATAAATAGCTGTTTTGGGGGTTATTTTCATTGGGTTTGGCAGTCCTGTGTATTCAGGGAGATGAAGGGAATTGAGCAATCACTGCCATTCCAAAATAATCCATGTCTGAACATGATCCCCTTTGATACTGATGCTGTGCAGCACCGGTCACTATCTATGAGTGCTTTTATTATGGGAGCAGGGCATAAAACCAATATCAGACCCTGGCTTCACCAGGAAGGGTAGGAAAGTGTCTCACACAGACTCATCTTCAGGTATTGATCTTCACCTTTTATATTTGAAATCCAAAGCGTCATTACCAGCCATGTCACAAGCTTCCCCTCCTTCCTGTGGCACAGGAAAAGGACCATGGCTGTGCCACCAGACCCATCTTTGGCCAAGGACCATGGATGCAGCATGCCGTGAATGCTCCATCCCTGGCAGTGTTCAAGGTTGGGTTGGACAGAGCCTTGGGTGCCATGGTTTAGTCTGAGGTGTCCCTGCCCATGGCACGGGGGTTGGAACTGGATGATCTTAAGGTCCTTTCCAACCCTAACTGTTCTATGGTTCTATGCCTCTCAGAGCAAAGGGGATGAGAGGACCTGAAGGTCCTTCCTCCTCATCCCTCCGGCCATGCCATGGTTTTGGTCCTGAAGCTACACAGAGAGCTCCTGGCTGAGATGAAGCCTTGAGAAAAGCCCTGCTTACCCCAGGAGCTTTGTACTCCGGTCATGGTGTGTTGCTGCGGCCAGGTGGAAGGGAAGGAGAGTGTGGGCAAACCTGGCAAACCAGCTCCAAGAGCTGGCAATGTTTGATTAGGGACTTACAAAACAAGTGCAGGACCAAAGAGAGGGGTGAACTGCAGGGTTTACCTGTTGCTCCCCTAGGAGGAGGGAAGGCTGTGCCTTCATGCAGTGCAGCCTGCTGCTTGCAGTGCCCACCCTTAGTCTTTGCTCAGTGTCCAGGGCAGTGAAAATCAGGTATTTCCCCCCCACCATCACCATCTTTAATTGTAAGGGCCTTGTGCAAGCAGCGCTCTGCCAGCACGGGCAGGCAGGAATGAGAAGCAAAGGGAGAGTCACTGGAGCTGTCCCTTGAGAGGTGATTCAGGGGCTAGAATGGACAAGGCAGCTCTTCACAGTGCTGTAAATCCCACTTTATATCCCCCGTGCCACGTACAGGAGAAATAAACAGAGCTTTGTGATGATTAGTCAGAGTCTTTATGATGGTTATAACATTCTCTGCTTACCTCGCTCCTGCCTTGCTACCTCGGTGCGTTTTCATATTGCTACAACTTTCTGCTGTGAAATGATCCCTGAAAAGAGTTTACCTGCCACTAAATGGCTCTGAACACTGTGAGGTGCTTTGGTACAACACCGTGAAGCATAGCTCTTGGCTTACTGGGTCAACACGCCGAGCACACACCTCAAACCCCCGTTAAGAGCTATGAAGTGTGGCACCAGGTCGTAAAGAGCTGCAGGAGACACGTTTTATTCACAGCTCAATGCTATAAAGTTTAACCTATTACATCCTTCACCACCTGTAACACCAAGCCAGGCACGGAGCAAAATGCATGAGGCAAGCTCCTTTCTTTTGCCAGGGCTGTCTCTGCAGCCAGGGGAGCAGGTGATGGGCAAAGTGGGGGTCAGGGTTTCCCACTGGAGTTGTCCTGGCTGGTTTTGACATCCAGGAGGATGAGCCTCAGGTGAGACCTTTTCTTCAGGTTCATGGACCTCGTTGCTCTCTGAAAGGCAGGGCAGGTTATTCCTCCATAAGATCCTAACCAATTGTTTATCCTATTTTAATTCCGAACCATTGGCTTTGGTCACCCTGACGTTCATCCCTTCCTTTCTCTCCCCATATTCCTTTCCCAGGACTCCTTACGGATGAGCGGATCCAGCTCCAAACCGATGGAGAACCTCCTCCGAGAGCCTGGGGGTGATGCGCCAGACGGATCCACGCCATAAAGCCCATTGGAATTAAGCGTGAGTAAAGATACCCAAATCTCATCCCAAATATTTTCCACAAGGAGGAGATTCCCTGTTCTCTCCTGAGGCCACGTGCGCACCATCCAGCGTGCAGCCGCTCTGTGCACGCGGTGCCAAATGCAACAAGACGACCCGGTGCTGTTTCAGCCTACACGATGTGTTTTTCCACCAGCACAACTTAACATCCCTTTCCCTTGCCAAGCGTGCGGCCTTCCCACTTCATTATGGTCATGAGAAAACCATTCCAGTAAGAAAACAAAGGACTAGGTTGAGCAGCCCTTCATCCCTTCTGTCTGCGAGCACGTGCGGTGCTTGTTTGCAAAGTTGGGCACGAGCTAATAGGCTGATCTTGCAAAGATTTACGCTCAGGCAAAGGCTTCCATATGGGCTTAGCGTTAAGCAGGACCTTAATCTATAGGAAAATATTTGGAAGGGGTTTTTCTGTTTCTCTTTCACTGTAGGACCAATGAAATATTCACCATAGCAAATGGAGAGGCTGTTGCCGAGTCCTGAGGGCTTGGGGCAGGCAGGAGACAAGGACCTTATGTGAGTGCTCGTTGTTTCTCACAGCACCTACAGCTCCCACCAGTGCCACAAGGACTGTCTGTTCTCAGCGCTGTGCTGGGTGAGCATTCCGAGTGGTCAAAGTCAAGGCTCCTATCCCCAGGGACCCCCACTGCTGCAATGAGGAGCGGGGATACACCATCCCCATCCATCTGAACTGAATCTCAGCGCTGATCCCAGCGTTCCATGAAGCCATTCCTGCGAGCCAGCTGTCTCCATACGCCTGGCAGATGTCTTGGAGCAGGACTGAGCCTTTGCAAGGCAGAGGCTTGGCTTCACCCCTTCCTTTGAGGCACAGCCAGAGCAGGCAGTCCCGTCCCGCTGCCGGCTTCTCCCAACAGGCTCCCCTGCAGCGAGACCTCTGCGTGCCGTTAGCGTTGGGGCTCCTTCAATGCTCCTCTCATATTGCTTTGTGTTCTTACTGCTTCAGTACTAGTGAGGCAAGGTGGTGACTGCACCTCCATAGCTGGTGGCAGATGGAGGGATCCAGACTGTAGCTAAAAAGCTCTCCCACTGCCTGCATTGCTTCTCAGGGCGTGCGAAGAGGTTTCAAATCCACACGCAGTAACTCACAAGCGGTCCGAGATGCTTTGCAGGCAGAAAGGGAGAAGAAAATCAGGATGATGTGTGTAAAAAGAAAAGTAGTTTGTATCCACCGCTGCTTATTTAAGCAATGGCAATAATTACAAATAATCTCTGTTGTCCTTACATCAGCAACGTTTTACACAAGAATTAGAGCGTATTAAGGATCCAGGATATCTTTTTCCCATTCAGAATCTGTGATGAAAAATGTAATCTTTAGGAAAAAAAAAACCCCAAGCTTAAAACTCCAGGATTTTTGCCTTTTTTTCTCTCTCCACGAGGAGTTATGGAGCTTTCTGGCTTGCAGAGGGGTATATTTTATAGACCTAAATCGCTTTTGACAAATGAAACCGAGTTATTGTTAATTACCCAACCTGTGGCCTTTACCAAACCGAAATAGATGCTTACACAAAGTGGCTCAGACAGCACACAGAGCTTTGAAGGATGATTTTTCTCCTCCGAGCCCTCAACGCCTGTTCTCCAGCAAACTGAAGCAGTTTCTTTCGCGGCAGCGGGACTGTTCAGCTCTGTATTAAACCAGTGTCAAAAGGCTCGGGGAAGGAGACTGTCGGGAGTAATCCTGCGACACAAAACGCACTCGCACCCGGCTTCTTTTTGCGAGAGAGAAGCGTTGTGCTTCGTTTTGGGGAATGGGAGCCTGTTTTGAACCCGCTGCGACGGGATTTTCCTGTTTTGATTGATGGACTGTGGCAGAAAATGAGCTCCAGAAACTAAATATCCCCTCCAAGAGCCGCAGAGGCTCTGATTCCTTAACGAATATAGAACAAACAACGGGGCACACACGGGAGCCCCCACCTTTAACGGTACCGGTTCCCAGCTCCTGCAGCGGGGCAATAATCCTGGTATTTCTGTTTAAAAGGCTTTCGGGGGTACCTGCTTCGCTGCTGGTACCGACCTTATCCAGCAGAGATCTCTCTGCGGAGCCGTGCATCTCCCGCACGGAGCCCAACGCTTTGGGAGGCTCGGCGAGGACACGGGCACCGATGCCCAGCAGCTTTCGCAAGTGGGGTTAAACTGAGGGGTTTCTGAGCTGCTGGCACAGCAGTGGCGAGGGGAAAAGGGTGCTGATGGGGAAGGGTTTTGTCCGTTTCTGAGCCCAGCGGGAAGCGCCGGTGAGGAGCCATGGAGTGCACCCGGGTCTGCCGGCCCCGAGCAGCCTGGCCCTGGCCCTGGTCCCGGCCCCGGCCCCGAGAGGGAGATAGGGACAAGGAACGGGACAAGGACCGGGGCTTCCCTCCGGCCCTGAGCTCCTCTCCCTTCCCTCCCAGAGCGTTTCCCCGCGGAGAGGAGAACCCCCGACCCTGCGCCGGCCCCGCTGCCCCCGGCCTCCCGGAGCCCCCCGGCTTTTCCTCTTGCCTTGCTCTTTTTCTTTCCTTCCTTTTAACTATTTCCCTTTTCATTTTCCCTTTTATTTTCTTTTTTCACCTTTAAAATCTTTCATTTTTCTTTTTTATCTTTCTCCTTTTTTTCGTTTTTATTTTTTCTTTTTTTTTTTTATTTCGTTTGTTCTTATATCGAATTATTTTTTTGTTTAATTTTTTATTTTTTGTTTTTTATTTAACTTATTATTTTCCTCTTTTTATTTTTTCCTCCTTTTCCTCTTCTTTCTTTTCTTTTTTTCATTTCCCTCCTCCTTTATTTTTTCTTTCTAATTTTACCTTTCTTTTTCTTTATATTCCTTCTTCTCATAACTCTTCGCTTCTGTTTTCTCCTTCTTTCCCTTCTCGGTTTTCTTTTTGTTCCTATTTTCCTTCTCCTCTTTCTTCTTTTCTGTTTTCGTTTTCTTTTTATTAGGCTTTCCCTTCTGATTCATTTTGTACCCCTTTTCCCTCTTCGTTTTCTTCTCCATTTCTCTTTTCTCCCTTCCCCGCTATTTTCCCTCACACCCGCCTGGGACGGGTCGGACTATCGCACCGATACTCGGCAGCCCCGCAGCCCCGTCTCCCGTCCCCTCTAACGATGCCAAACCCTTGTCCCTTCCGAACAGGAGCCGAGGCCCGGGGAAAGCCCCGGAGGGGTGCAGTGGGGCGCGGTGCTCCCGGGGCCCACGGCTCCTGCCCTCCGCCCCTCACCGCGGATCCGGCCCGCGGGTTTCTCCGCGCTTCCCAACAGAGGGAGACAAAGGTTGGCTCGGCCGAGGAGGGGCGGGTGGGCTCGGGAGAGCCCGGGCCGGGGCTCCGGAGCAGGCACCGCTACCCCCGGTCCCGCCGCGCCGTCGGGCTGCCCGGGGGTGCTGCAGCGCCGGGGCTCCTCCAAGGGAGAAGCGGCCCTGAGGGACTCGGGGGGTGTTCAGGAGCCGAGCCCGGCAGGCCTCTTCCGACCCCCGGCTAAGAGCAGCCCTCTCCGGCCCCGGGCGCGCTGCGGCGGGACAGCCGGGCTGCGGGCTGGACACGGCCCCCGGGGTAAAGGCTCTTCCGACGGTGGGAAGAGACCCCCGCCTGCCCCCCCAAATCCAAGGCAGGGAGAAAGGCAGCGGGTTTCCTCGGCCGCCTTTCGATTTCCTCCGTCCCACGGCTGCCGGCAGCAGCTCCTGCCTGCTCCGCTGGAGCTGAGAACGGCAAACTCATGGCCACGGCACTCCCCGGAGGCTGTAGCCTGATGGTGCGGTGAGTGAGGGATGCACACCGGGGTCACTCGTCCCTTTGCGCTTCTCAGCAGCTTTTTAATCGATTCGTTCTCTTTCCCCGACCACCGGTTTCCAACGCACCCTTCGGCGGGAGCACACGGGTTTAACCTCACGGCTGGGGAATAGGGGGGGTAAAGGGAAGGGGCAGCCGGGTGGGCACCGCGTGGGGTTCTCCCCGTGCCTGTCCCCGCACCGATGCTGTGCCCCTGGCAGGAAACGCCGTTTGCTTCCTGCCCGCCACTGTCCGCGCTGCCGACGGGGCGGCCGCAGTCCGGGGCGGGAGGGGGGCTGTGAGAGCGGGGCTGTCCGGAGCCGCTGCCCCCAGCTCCCCCCATACCCTCAATTCAAAGCCCCGGAGGAGCCGGCTTTCGATGCGGCTGCAAACAAAATGCCCGAGGCCGGCTGCGAGGCGGTTTTCCACTCTCCCCCCAACCTTTCAGTCGTTTGCGGGGAAACGCTCACGATCTTCCTTCCCATCGACCTTTCTTGTAGAGGGAATCTACAGACCCCCCCCTTCCCCCGCCAGACACGCTCCCATCCCCGTTTTACTCGGCTGCATTCTTACTCGGGTAAGAAACAGGCGGATTTCGATGCAGCGGCTCTGCGGGGGGAGCCGGGTGGAGGAGATGCCCAGACCCCGCACCGGCAGCTCCCCCCAGGAACACCCCCAAACTCTGACCACCCTCTCCGGGCCCCGGCGATGTCCCTGCCCGCAGGTCCCGGCCGTCGGGGCTGGAGGAGGGGCAGGTGCCCGTCCCCCGTGGGAAGGACGGCGGGGGGGGGACGGACGGACGGACTGTGTGCCTCAAACTGGGGGGGGGGGGGTATCGACCCCTCTCTGCCTCCCCGCAGCCCTAAAGCGGGCTTGGAGAGGGGCATGGGGGGGGGGCGGAGGGTGCCGGCCCCTCCCGTCCCAACCCGTCCCGTTCCCCCCCTTAGAGCTGGGGAGCGGCGGCAGCGGCCATTTAGGGGCGGCGCGGGAGCCAATGGGCGTCCCGCGGCCGTGACGGCCGGGATTGACGTGTTTCCCACGTCAAATTGATCCCAAGTAGCGGCGGGGGAAACCGGCCCGGAGCCGCCAGGACACCCCCGCCGCCCGCCCAGCCCAGCCGGGCCGCGCTCCGCCGCTCCCGGGGCCCGTCTATGCCGGGGCCGGGGCTGCGGCGCGGCGGGCAGGCGGTGCCCCCTCCCCGGGCGGAGCGGCGCTGCCCCGGCGCCGGGCGATGGGTAAGGCGGGCGGGAGAGGGGAGGGCTCCGGTTCGGGCTCCGCGGCGGGGTTTGGGGGGTGAGGGGAGCCCCCGGGCCCCGTGGCTGCCGGGGCACGGACGGGACCCCGGTTTCGGCGCGGCGCTCCGGGCCGTCGTGGCGGCGGGCGGGGGTCCGGCACGATGTGCCCGGCTGGGAGGGAGCTCGGCTCCCCTTTCCTCCGCGCTCCCTTCCTCCGCTTTCGCTCCGCTCTTTTCTTTCGGTTCTTTCTCCAGTTCTCGTTGTTTCTCCTTTTTTTTTTTTTTTTTTTTCCGGCCTTTCCACCGCTGCCTTTTTAAGTTCTCTTTTTCCTGTCTTTTCCCCTCTTTTTTTCTTTTCTTTCGCCATCCTTTTTTCTGTCTCTTTTCCTCCATTTTAAATCTCTTTTTATTCCTCCTTTTTTAATCTATTCTTTCTTTTTTTTTTTTTTCTTATTCTCCCCCGCTCCACTTCTTTTTCACCTCTTTTCTTTCCGCTCACCCTCTTTTATTTCTTTTTTGTTGTCCTTCGTGTTCCTGTCTTTATTTCTCTCCCCCACCCCGTTCATTTCTCCTTTCCTTTCTTCCTGCTTGTGTTTCTTTTTCTTTCTCCCTTTCTCTCTTGTTCTTATTTTTCATTCGTTTCCATTTTTTCAATTTTTATTTCAATTTTATTTTCAAGTTTCTTTTCCGTTTTCCCTCTTCTTTCTCCTTTTTCTTTTTCTCTCTTTTCCCCTCTTCTTTTTCCTTCCCTTTTTCCTTTTTTTAATTCCTTTTCCTTTTCCTCTCCTTTCTCCTTCTCCCCTTTTTCCCTTCCCCTTTGCCCCTCTTTTCCTTTCCTAGACCTGCGGGGCGGGCCGCGACTGGCGCAGTGTCCCCGTCCCCATCCCCTCGCGTCCCCGCCGCCTCCTGCTCCTCGCGGGCCGCCGGTCGGTATCGCGTTGCTCGGTGTCTCGGTGGTCGGTAACGCGGCGTCCGGCCCGTGCAGAGCACACCTACGGGGAGGTGAACCAGCTGGGAGGTGTCTTCGTCAACGGGCGGCCGCTGCCGAACGCGGTGCGGCTGCGGATCGTGGAGCTGGCGCAGCTCGGCATCCGGCCCTGCGACATCAGCCGCCAGCTCCGCGTCTCGCACGGCTGCGTCAGCAAGATCCTGGCCCGCTACAACGAGACGGGCTCCATCCTGCCCGGGGCCATCGGAGGCAGCAAACCGCGGGTCACCACCCCGGCCGTGGTCAAGCACATCCGTGACTACAAGCAAGGCGACCCCGGCATCTTCGCCTGGGAGATCCGCGACCGGCTGCTGGCGGACGGCGTCTGCGACAAGTACAACGTGCCCTCGGTCAGCTCCATCAGCAGGATCCTGCGCAACAAAATCGGCAGCCTCTCGCAGCCCGGCCCCTTCGAGGGTAGCAAACAGCCGCCCCCCCAGCCCGCCCTGCCGTACAGCCCCATCTACCAGTACCCATACCCCGGCCCCATGGCCTCGACCGCAGCCAAGGTGGGGGCTCACCCCGGCGCTCCCCACGTCGGGCTGCCCCGTTCCTGGCCCTCGGCGCACTCCGTCACCAACATCCTGGGCATCCGCACCTTCGTGGAGCAGACGGGTGGGTATCGAGCACCTCCCCACAACACCCCCCCAACACCCCCCCCCCCCCCCCCCCCCGGCTTTATTTGCTTTAATTCTATTTTTGATTCTTTGGTTGGGAGCATCCCGCTCGGGAAGGACGGGGCGGGAGGGGAGGGAAAGAGAAAGGGGAGGATGGGGGAGATGCGGCGAGGCTCAGACATCTTGAACTTTTTATGAAAAATGTGGAAAATATTTTCTCAGGGATGATAGATTGCCGACCGCAAATTCGGAGCCTGAATTTCCCTTTGCGAAGGGGAAAATAAAACATGGAAGGGGGGTAAAAAGGGGGGAGAAAACCAACCCGGGAGAGGAAAAAGAGGAGGGGGGAAGAAGGCGACGAGACTCTCGGAGAACGGGCGCTGTGTTCCCCGGGATCTCCCCCGAGAGTTCGCTCTGGTTTTCCTGAAAACCAAACCGGGAGAAGGCCCGGCGCCCCTTCAGCTCCCATCCCCGTGGCCCGAGCCTCGGCCCGCCTGCCCAGCCGGCTCCGAGGGTGACAGACGGGACGGGACGTGGAGGATGGGAGAGGGAGAAATGCGGGTCCTTTTATCCTTCCAAAAGCCCGGGTAAATCAACCGCATGCGTTTCCCTCCGTGCATAATCATTTATCTTTAAAATTCCAATGTCACTTTTATAAATCTCCTTCGTCAGAAGAGAAATTGGGCCTCCTAAATTATAGGGAACGTGGAAGCGACCGGGGGGTGAGCAGAGAGACCGTGTTTTCGGGGTGGGGGGCTGGAACACAACACATCAAGTTCCCCCAAACAGGGTGCATCTAAATCACCGAATCCCAGCCTTTCCCGGGCCTTCTAGCGGGGAGCGGGCTGTATCCCTAGGGTGCCGGCAGGGACTGGGAGGCGAGGTGGATCTGCGCCCTCCCTCCTCATCGGGTTTACATGAACGGGCACTTGCAAACCGTTGTTTTCCCCATGTTTCACCCCAAATCCCTGCTCCGGGGGCCAGCTCCGGGGCCGAAGTGGGGTGTAACGCTGACGGGGTGTCCGTGCTCTCCTTCGCAGGGGCTCTGGCTGGCACAGAGGGGTCTGCCTACCCCCCAAAAATGGAAGACTGGCCCAGCGTGAACAGGACGGCGTTTCCCCCGGGCCAAGCAGTCAACGGCATCGACAAGGCTGCCATGGAGGGAGATATCAAATACCCGCAGGTAACTGCTGGACACGCGCACGGCGGACGGGCACGGGCATTTCCCGTTGCTCCCTTTCCTCCTCCGCCCTCCACCTCCCCGTGGGGGTAACCCCGACAGCGCCCGTTTCGTGCTCCGTCCCCGACGCGTTTCTCTGCCTGTCCGCAGCCGGCCCCGGGGCTGTCGTCGGTGGGCAGCTTCCTCCCAGCCTGCGCCTACCCCCCGTCCAACCAACACGGCGTCTACGGCGGCCCACCCGGCGGCTACATCCCCCCGGGGCACCCCTGGCAGCCGCAGGGCAGCCCCTTGGCCCACCACGGCCCCGGCGTGGCGACCCACGGCGGCGACCTGGCCGCGGCGATGGCGTTCAAGCAGCACGGGAGGGAAGGTGAGACGGGGGACACGCACCGGGGGGTGCGGGCTCCCCGGGGCCTCAGCAAGAGGGGCAGAAACGGAGGAAGGGGGTGAGCGGGTCCCCAGGAGGGGGTTATCCCGCTGGATATTTCCGGTACCGGTGATATTGCCCCCCCACTCCCCGGTGTTATCGGGGTGCTCAGATGGGCTGGCGGCCGCGGGCAAACCCGGTGCCCCCGGCTTCCCCTGAGAGCCGTGAGCTGCCAGTACCCCCGACGGTGGTTCCCGTCTGGCTCGCAACCTGGAGCCCCGTTTTCCCTCGTTATTTGCGCCTGTAGAGAGAAGCGAGAGGATTTGAGGCCAATCCTCCGCATTCCATTATCCCCTCCATCCCGGGCAGGGATAGCCTTCTCGGCGGAATTTGTGCCCCCCCCCTCACATCGGGGCCCTTTCCCCCAGTCCGACCCGGGCTGGACGATATTAATGTTATAAATCCTCCGCTTTGGGGAGTATTTAAACTCCCTATGCCAGGCACAGGGAGGGGGTTGAATTGAGCGTTCGTATACCCGAGGCATTAATTGGGGCGTTCCTTTTACCTCCCCTTAATTGTTTCGTCTCATTTATGGGAGCGAGGTTCGTTTCCTTGATAGGCGCTTTCGATTGAAAGCTCCCATCTCAGCTGTTGTGGGTATTAACCCCTCGGCGATGTCCTTCTCCTCTTGCGCGGTATTAGATTCGCTATTCTCGTCCACATTTGCGATTAATTTCCCACTCATTAGTTCATTTCTTTATTGTTGGTTTTCTGGGGTTTTACATTTTTGTTTATTTGATATTATTTTATGGCTTTATTTTATATGCGTGTATATGTGTATATATGTATTTATGTAGATACACACACGCCCTTTGCCTTTTCTAAAGCAGACAACCTGCTGCGGGTTAGAGCATCAGCTGTGCTGGGGCTGAGCTATTGCGAGTGCCAATGGGTGAAAACGGATAATTGTAAACCAATTATTTGGGAAAGAAAATACAACAGGGGAACAGAGTGTGCGAAAGGAAAGGGAAAAGAAAGGAGTGAGGAAGGAAAGGAGGAAGATAAACGGAGGAGAGATGACTGCGGGGATTTAATGTGATTTTCGAGGTATTTTAAGTGACTTGGAGCCAGTTTTCTGACTTCAAGCTGTCTTTGCCGAAAGGCCCATGGACTTCCTTCAAACCTTTGTGGTTTTCTTGGTTTTGCGTTTTGGGCTTTTTTTAAAAAAAAATATATAAAAAAAAAATTTGTCTTAATTTTTTAGTTTTTTTTTTTATTTTATTTTGTGCCTTTTTTTTTTTTTTTTCCCTTTAAAAGCTGATTTTCTCTTCAGTTCCTTTCGAATCGCTTTTCTGGTTCCGCTCCTTACCTGCCACAACCCAAATACGGGACTATGGGAAGAGCCGTTCCCCCCGGGCCCGAGGAGGGCTGGAGGAAGAACGGAGCAGCCCCGGGGCCCTGCTCCGCTCCCGAGGAGCCGCCCGGCTCCGGCTCGGTGCTGCCCCGCGTCGGCATCTTGCGGGGAGAGGGAGGGGAAGGGACAGAGAGAGGGGAAGAGAGGGAGGGAGGGAAAGGGGGAACAAAAGGAGGGAAGGGAAAAAGAAGGAAAGGAGGAGGAAAGGCAGGAAGGAGAGAGGGGAAAAAAGGGAGATAAGGAAAAGGAAGAGAGGGGAAGGAAAAAGAGAGGAGAAGGAAAAGAAGGCAAGGAGGAGGGAAGGGAAGGACAGAGAGAAGGGAAGAAAGGAAAGGAGGGAAGGGAAAAAAAGGAGAGAAGGGAAAAAAGGAGAGGAGAGAAGGAAAGAAAGAAAGTGAAAATAAAGACAAACTCAGCAGTTTCACTCTGCAATTCAGAACTTTTCTGACTTCACAGCCCTTATTTCCTCAGAAAACCCTTCCTGCTCATCCTGATGCCTGCAGCAGCCCCAGGACCTTCCGTGTCCCATCTTCCAAAGCCTGTGTGTGGGGATCCTCTGGGCCTGGGCCAGCCTCTGACCCTGCACCATGATGCTTTCTGTGGCCAGGTTGTGCCTGGGATGAGCCAGGGATGGGGAGAAGCTCAGCAGGAGGCTGACCACAGCTGGCACAGCGTCCAGATCCATTCTCCTTCCTGGTGCTGGTGGCACAGTCCCTCCCAGGCCACTGCAGCCACAGGCTTTAAGGAAGTCCACGGGATGTGTTCTGTGTGTGGCTGGGGTGGGCCTGGGTCACCCCCCCAGGCAGAGCTGGCCCCGCGGCAATGGTGAGGGTGCCTGTCCTTACCACCATTATTTGGCATCTACATCCACCCCTTTCCTCTCCAGTTCCCATAGAGAGGTCCAATATGGGGTGCCTTGCCTGGGGAGAAGGGTTGGGGGGCCCATTGCTCTTGGGGGGGCTGTTGAAGGAAGGCCCATGTGTGCGTAGATGTGACTGCAGTGATGTGCTTGGAGTCCATCAATCCACTGCCTTCCTGTTGCATTCTCTTTTTCCCTTCTCTTGCAGTGGTGGACAGAAAACCTACCAGTCCCGTGGGGAAATCTTCAGACTCTCTAAACACCATCCATGGACTCTCTATCCCAGCCTCCTCTTCCTAGAGCCACCGAGCAGCAGGCTGGAGGCAGTGACTCTTGGAATAAGCACCTGCAAACTGTAACGGAAGCCTGGAGTGCCACCGAGCTGTGCCCAAAGTGCCGTCAAACTGTGCCCAAAGTGCCACCACCCCCAGAAGGTGCCTGTTGGGATGAGGAGTAGCCTGTGTGCTGAGAGGTGCCATCGTCCCCCTGCAATTCCCAGTGCAGGGAAGCACGGTTGGGATGTTTGCTCACGCTGGCTGGACACTTTACCTCAGAAAGGGGTGACAGAGGAGACTCAATCTTCCTTCTTTGTATTGTTCCCCCCCCCCCCCCCCCTTGCTTTCAGTTTTTCTTTCTCCTTCTGAAGACTTGGATGCAGGGCAGCAAACGCCTCCATGCCAAGACAGTGCCAGGAGCACCGCAGCTCCGTTAGGGGCCAAGGGAGCGTGTTTCCTCCAAGGAAGGGTTTCTGGCTTCCCCAGGCTGCAGCTGTGTGATGGAGCCCTCCCCATTGGAGCCCCCCAGAGCCCCTGCCCCGGGGCGGACATGGACAAATGTGCCACGGCGGTGCGTGATCTATTTTTATAACAAGCTTTAATAAAAGTGACTCCCGTGGGCACACGCAGCTCCCTGCTTCCCTTGGCACCCGGCTGAGCACCATCACTTCACCCTGTGTCCCCCGGCCTCCAACAGCATCTGCGGGGGTCTCAGGGGGCACTTGGCTGGGTGGGATCGCCCTGTGCTGAGCCTGGGTTGCTGTGGGTGCATTGCAGCCCTGCTCCTCACGTCTCCTTGCTGCCCAGATTTGGGGTTCTCCTGCACTGGGGGGGTTGTGGCCTCACGGGGTGAGTCCTGGTGCTGTGGGGCCAGCTCTGGGTGCCAGCAGGGAGGTGGGCAGGCGCTGGGCTGTGTTATCCCTCTCCTGTCCAGCCGGCTGGGGCGCATTCAGGATGGGCTCCGCTGGGCTTTTGCATTCCCTGGCTCCACCAGCCGCTGCCATTGGCTTCGGTCCCTTCATTGTCTGGAGAAGGGGAAGGTCCTACAGCGGGGCAGGGAGGAAATGTCCTGGCAGGAGAATACAGGCCTGGCTTTTAGCAGAGAGCGTGTCTTTGTGGGAGGGATGGGGGGGACACACATGGATGATGCCACATTTGACATCCCATCCCAGGAAACTATTTTGCCTTCAACCTCGGGGTGGCAAAACTCGGTTTTGCCTCTGCTGCTGCAAAGCCTCCAGACAGAGCTGGTCTTTGCATCCGAGTACAAAGCACAGGAGGGAAAGGAGGGGATTTTAAGCAGGCGACAGCACTTGTACCAGGGCCAGCAGACTGTCACTGACGAGGCTTTAAAGGATGCGAGCATGGAGGAGTCACCTGAAACAGAAGCCTGGTGGCTGGTCCCTGCCAGGTTCATCCCCTTGCAGCTGAGTTCCAGTCTGTAGCAGAACAGCCTCGGCGATCATGACTGACAGCAGCACCCCTAAAGCCGGGACGCAGCACACGTGGCCCCTGTCCACCCTGCAGCCTGGGCACTGCAACCCTCCCCAGGGGGAAAGGGCAACACGGGGACAGCCCCAGCCAGGCCTCTCCCAGGATTCTGCTCCTCTGGGAAGTCAGATCCCTTCAGTCCCCAGCGCCGAGACCTTGCTGCTCATGAGCCTGAAGGAAGGAGTCTGTCCTCCGTGTAGGGCTGCCAGGAAGCCCTGCTGCTGGGGAGCTGGGAGAAGCTGCTTCTAGGAGCTGGAGCTCATCCACGCCGAGCTCCTACACTGCAGAGGGATCGAGTAAGTGAGAATGCCCATCACCATGGGGGCAACCTGTTGTAAAAGGGCTGGAATAGCCTGAAAATGTTGTGCTGTGCCCCACAGGTGGTTGTGCTGTGCCCCACAGGTGGCTGTGCTGTGTCCCATAGGTGGCTGTGCTGTGCCCCACAGGTGGCTGTGCTGTGTCCCATAGGTGGCTGTGCTGTTCTGCCGGCCACCTCTAGCCCTGCAGCACCTTCTGGTTCCTAACGCCTGGGCCCTTGTGTTTCAGGGCTCGCTATGCCCTGACCCCCACCTCCCAGCACCCCATACTCACACTGGTATATGCTGGATTCACAGCACCCTGGCGAGTGGGACCCAGATGTGATTCCTCATCTCCCCCATCCCATGCAGGATGCTTCCACACTCCGTGGAGATGGGACTGGGGCTCGGATGGGATGGGATGAGGAAGACACGAGTGCTGGGGTTGGACAGAGACATAGCACAGAGCCCAATCCTTTTAATGAGCATCCTGCTGGGGTGGTGTGCCAGTGCCTGAGTTATCCCCTTCCAGGGCTGTCAGGAGCCTGCCAAAATTCCCGAACAACAGCTCGATGCTTTGCATCCGCTGCAGCCCCAAGGCAAAGACATCCCTGTGCAAGTGCTTGCTGGGTGCAGGCAGCTGAGGAGCATTGCATGTGGGCAAAGCACCGTGTGCCCAGCCTGGGGATCCAGCCTTGGGGATGAGACTGGGCTCCATCCGTGTGATAGTGGGACACAGTGTGTGATGGAATACAGCATGTGATGGGATGTATCACGTCATTTGATGTATGGCACAATGGGATGAACCGTGTGCTGGAATGCATTGCATGACGTGACACAGTGTGTGATGGGATGCATCACGTGCTGGGATGTGCTGTGTAATGGGCTGCGTAATGTAATGGTATATACGGTTTAATGGGATGCATTGTGTGGTGGGATGCAGGGTGTGATGGGATATAGGCTGTGAAGGGATACAGTGTATGATGGGATGCAGCGTGTGATGGGATGCAGCGTGTGATGGGATGCAACGTGTGATGGGATGCAGCGTGTGATGGGATGCAGCGTGTGATGGGATGCAGTGTGTGATGGGATGCAGGGTGTGATGGGATGCAGCGTGTGATGGGATGCAGCGTGTGATGGGATGCAGTGTGTGATGGGATGCAGCGTGTGATGGGATGCAGGGTGTGATGGGATGCAGCGTGTGATGGGATGCAGCGTGTGATGGGATGCAGCGTGTGATGGGATGCAGCGTGTGATGGGATGCAGTGTGTGATGGGATGCAGCGTGTGATGGGATGCAGCGTGTGATGGGATGCAGCGTGTGATGGGATGCAGCGTGTGATGGGACTCACTGTGTGACAGAATGCACTGCGTGATGGGCTGCAATGTCTGATGAGATGCATCGTGCATGGTCCTGCGTTGGTTCCTACGGGAAGCTGGTGCCAGTGGTGCGGCCCGGGACATCCTGGGAGCCCCTGCAAAGTCCACGGGACGCAGCTGGAAGCCAACTCCGCTGTCCCACAGCCCCATCCCTGCCTGCTGCGGCCGCGCACCTCGGGCGGGCTTTGCCACCAGAGGGAGACCCCATTGCTCCGCAAGCAGCAGCCGCGGCCGCAGCCGGGAGCAGACACGGTCCCCGCAGCGGGTGCCGGGCACGGCAGGAACCTGCTCCGCTGCGGGTACCTTTGGGGTACCTGAGGGGGCACCAGGAGCAGCGGTGCCGGTCCGGGGGTGCTGCTGCAGGGCAGGCAGGAGCAGGCAGCGGGTGAAGCGCGCTGGGTGACAGCGGGTGGCTGAGCAGCCGCGCTTCTGGTTTCTGTTCTTCCCTTGAGCTCCTGGCTGTTGGTAGCCTTTAAACGCGGCTGTGACGATGATGACCAGAGAGGGGACTTTCTCATTAAACAACCACTTCTCTGGGGATTGTTTCAGCCACTGCATTTAACTCTGGGTTTCGTCTGGAAGCTGGGAGCTTCCTTTCCCCACTGCGCTTTGCTGTGAGAGCGGAGTTTCCACAAGGAAGCCTGGCTCGGTTATCCATCTTCACAGATGCTATCGCTGAGGCATTGCTGGATGGGATCAGCTCACTGTGTGCATGCAGAGGCACGTACAGACCCACAGCCACTCTCCTCAAAGCGTCTTTCAACCCTGTTGCCCTTCCCAGCAACATTTCTGGTGCAGGCAGGGAAACTGGAAAGCAAGGCACGGGGGCCTGGAGATTTAGGTTAAATATAAGGAAGAAATTCATTACTGAGAGCGGTGAAGCTGTGGCTGCCCCATCCCTGGCAGTGTTCAAGGCCAGGTTGGACACAGGGGCTTGGAGCAAGCTGCTCTAGTGGAAGGGGTCCCTGACTGTGGCAGGGTGTTGGAATTGGATGAGCTTTAAGGTCCCTTCCAACACAAACCAGGCTGGGATTCTGTGATGATCCACTATTACCTGCTGTCACCTGTTGAGGCATGTCAAGGATGCCACGGCTTAGTGTCCCCAGTGGGAAAGCTTAAGGAGAAACCTTTACTGGCTGGGAATATGCTTTTGGTACCCATGTCCCACCTCATGCTACTGGAGGGATGTGGTCCTTATGCATAAGCTGCATCTTATCAGCACCCAGCTGAGCCAAGGGGCACAACTGGACTTGGTCTAAGCAGAGGTCTCTGAATGACCAATGCATTTGCAGGAGCAAAGCAAGGGTCATGGATGGCGCTGGGGACAGGTGGGAGGTGAATTCCTCCGCACACAGCTGCAGACGCTGCCCCACGAGCAGCCCCTCCATGTACATGCTGTTGGCCAGCAGCAAAACCAGAGAGCTCGGGGGCTGTAAAGCTTCAGGTGCAAAAACCCTCCAAGATACGCGCCCGAGGCAAATCCCCCACCAGAAATCACTGCTCGGGAAGGCTGGAGCAGGGATGTAAAGGGCGGGTTGGCCGAAGCGAGGCAGAGATCCCGCTTGCTGGGTGAAGGCATTAGCGTTCCGGCAGGCAGCAACCAGCACAGGCACACGGGAGGTGGGTCTGTAACCGGAGCTGGGGGGGACGGACAGCCTGAAGAAGAGGGAGCCAGGTTTCAGAGGCGTGAGCTCTTACGGGCTATAACCCAGCCTGGGGAGTGTAAAGCTCGTCCCTGCCTATCAGCGTCTGTAGTGATGCTCGTCTGAGGCACGTTTAGGTTTCATCACCTCGGCGTCTGGGTTCTCCCCCTGCCAAGCGTATTTGCTCTTAATTAAGGCGATTGGAATGAGGTTGGGTGAGTGCTGGGGCTGGGATAGCCCCTGGTGTGGGAGACACATCTGCCATAGCTCCGCTCAAGCACAGGGTGATGAGGAAGGGAAAACCTGGCGAGTGGAAAGCCCTGGAGGACTGCCCGTGCCAGCAGGGCTTTACCTGTGGTCTGGCTGCAATCTAGCCGAGCTCACAAATCAGCGGGGTGGGAGAGGGGCTGCCTGGGAGGAGGATGAAAACAGGGGGGGTCTCGGGGAGGAAACGCTGATTTATTTCTTTGGTTCAGGTCTGGAGCGCCGGCCGCCCGTGATGCAATCGCTTTAGTGTCCATGTTATGTTATTTACTGCACTGAGCAGCATCTAAAGCTCCCAGAATCTGCCCGGAGACCTACCAGATCTGGAGGCTTCCCCAGAAAGTGCTGGCAATGTAAGAGCTAGCCATTAAACTGCTGGCTCCTAACGCCAGTACCCACTCAATAGGCTCTCCAAGAAGACTTATTTGGCTTTGGGCTATTATTGGGCTATGAAATAAGGATTTGAGCTGGGATTTTCTCCTCGGAGCAGCAAAGAGGGACTATGGGGAAGGTCTCCATGGCAGTTGGCACAGAGGGAACGTGCGGGTGGGCAAGGCTGGGTCCAGGCCAGTCCCCCCTCTAAACCGAGTAAGCCCAGTGGCCCAAAAGGCTATTTATTAGGAGGAAATGTTACAAAGTGCCAGAGGAATCTGCAAATAAATTTCCCATTTTCGAAAGGCACTTAAGCAATTGTGGGAAGGTTTCTAAATCTGCAAATGATGGTTTGGCTTGCAGCTTCTATTGGGAGCTAGTAAGAGCTGGGCACGTATCCTTGTGTGTTTGCTTGCAAATGCACTACTAGGGGGAGGCTTTAGTTACAAAGAACCCAACCCATTTGAACCAATCGATTTTGGAAGCTGCATGTAGGATGTTTTCCAAGGTAAAGGCTGAAAACTGACCCCGTCTGAGAGCCAGCTCTTTGGCCAGGGTGATCTCCAACCACACTGCTCAGCCAGGTGTACACAGCCTCTGGGGAGGGTTATTACAGAGCCACACTAAATAGGCTGCTGCAGTGAAGGTGCCCAATAAGACCTCCCCTAAGGAGGTTATAGCCTAGAAAATAACAGTTGTAGGAAATGCACATCATCAGTCTAAAGTTTCTCTTCTTTGGTTATTTTCCAAGTCCATCTGTATTTTCCTGATGGTGCAGTAGGAAGACCCTAAGTATATGTGTATATGTACACATACACATATATATGTATGTGCATGTACACACATGGTATGTATGATACATAAATCACAGAATCCCAGCCTGGTTTGGGTTGGAAGGGACCTTCAAGCTCCTCCAGCTCCAAGCCCTGCCACGGGCAGGGACCCCTTCCACTGGAGCAGCTTGCTCCAAGCCCCTGTGTCCAACCTGGCCTTGAACACTGCCAGGGATGGGGCAGCCACAGCTTCTCTGGGCACCCCGTGCCAGCGCCTCAGCACCCTCACAGGGAAGAGCTTCTGCCTAAGAGCTCAGCTCAGTCTCCCCTCGGGCAGGTCCAAGCCATTCCCCTTGGCCTGTCCCTCCAGGCCCTTGTCCAAAGCCCACCTCCAGGGATGTATGGTATGTATGTGTACGTGCATGTGCATATATACATGCACAAACGTATATATAAGTATATGTAAGCCCACAGATGCTCTGCACCGCTGCAGAGGACGGCTCGAAGCACCGGCTGAGGGGAGCAGCCGCAGTCTGTACTTGTGCCAAACATCTGCAGCACCCCTGCCACGGCACGGCTTGTTTCTAACCAGAGCGACGGGTTTAAATCTCTGTGATTCTTAACGTGCTCTAAAGGAAAACAAGTATGTGGTCCAGCAGCGAGTCTCCAGTAACACAGTGCAGGTCTTTGAGTGGGGGCTGTAATGCGCTCCATCCCGCTCTGCGCTCACCAAAGAGACAGTGCTAAAGATGTATGGGGCAGGTAGAGCTGATGGAAACAGTTTCAACCTCATTTATTTCCTGTTGGAAAATGCCATTTTGTCAAAACGGGCTTTTTTTGCAAGGGATGGTATCGATTTTGACAGAGCTGTCACTGAAGAAGTGTCAGAGCAATTGTTTTCACCCTCTTGCTTTGTTCCCATTAATCCAAAAAGCTCCACTCCAATCAAATCCAATTTTCCCTGCATGATGTCAGTTTGCCTGCACAGAGCGGGGTTTGCTGTGAGCCTGGATTCATTGAATCATGGAATCCCAGATGGGTTTGGGTTGGAAGGGATCTTAGAGCTCATCCAGTTCCAAACCCCTTGTTCAACACCTTCCACTAGAGCAGGTTGCTCCAAGCCCTGTCCCACCCCACCTTGGAAAGTCAGAGCAGCATGTCATGTCATGTTACCTTGTGTCAGACACTGATTATATCTGGGGATTTGTTTGGGGTCTTTGACCCCAGCATTTTCTGGCTCCTGCCCTCTGGTTTCAACAGCAGGACCACACTCTCTTTTGGAGCTTTACACGGCAGCGATACACTGGAGCAGCCAAAATCCAGCCTCCCCACCACTCCTGAGCAAGCTCTCAGGAAGAGATCTCTGACTCAAAACCTAACCCCTTAGGATGCCAATGGGAACACTCCTGTTAGCTTGAGCCAAACCAAGCAATAGATGACCACGATAGTGCCCCAAGGAGAGTCTTCACCTGGTGCCTGCTCGCTGTGCTCTGCTCTTCCCTGCGGGACATCCCAGGAGCCTACAGCCCTGCTGATGTACTATTGCCTATGTGGAGAGACACAACATATTGCTGCACCAGATGTGTTACCCAGAGAGTCCCAGAGGTGACCACAATGAACTCCACAGTTGTAACTCTGCCTGTGTAAGCCCCCACGAACATCAGCACCTACAGCTGCAATATTTATGTCACTTGGTATCCAAGCCATCCACTCTGACAGCGAGGGGAGCAGGTTTGTATTTCTGGAGGTGCTGAGAGGTGTTTATAACCTGAAGCTTTCGGGGGAAAGCAATGGCTGGCCTCCAGCATCAGTCTGTGGAGGTCAGCAATCAGCTGGGCTTGCATCAAGTTGGCTGCAAATCCTCTGCCTGCATTAGCCTTTATCTGAACACTGCGGTTATGGGATTTTGTTGCTTCTCTTTCCTTTGAAGGAAAAGGTTTACTGCATATATATATATATATATTTATATATTCAGGAAATAGAAGCGTCATTCAGCCTCCAAGGAGCACCAGGGGTTTTGTCTCCTTTCAGAACCATTGTGTGTCAGTGGGCACTGGACCACGTTTGAGCAAGCTGCTCTGGTGGAAGGTGTCCCTGCCCATAGCAGGGGTTGGAGCTGGAGGAGCTTTAAGGTCCCTTCAACCCAAACCAGGCTGGGGTTTTGTGAAGCTGGGGAAGGGAGATCAATGACTTACACAAAGATGGCAAAGACAACGTCTTCTGTTCCTTGACTTGATACTACAGACGTGAATGTAGTATTTCCCTTGGGGAAAACGTGCCCTCTCCCATCCTCGATATAAATATGAAAGCTCTTTCAATCTCAAAGCTATATTAATCTGGCAAAGATGACAAAAGCTTTCGCAGAGGCTCTCCCAAAGATAGCACTGTTTTGGCATCAGGTTCTCAGAAAGTGATGTCATCCTGGATTTATACGCCAGAGTTTTCCCTTTCTTCTTCGGATTTGTGGCAATGTCAAAGTTCTTCTCTAGAGCAGATCTGGTTTTAATATTTCATATTTACGTTCTTCATTTTGGGGCTGGCTGAAACATCTCTTGGTTTCAACCTTGCAGATGCTCACATGCATGGACAGCCCTAAACTCTTGAAGGGTTTCTTGAAGAACTGAGGGATTAATAGAGATTATTCCTAAATCTACATAGGCCTATTTTTCTTCTAAAACATGAAGATGACAGCAATCCCTGTAGCTCCACTGAGTCAGTGAGGATGCACCTCTTCTCACGAGCGCAAGATCTAATGTCAGGTACTTTAATTCTATGACAAAGAATGTTTCTGACAAAGGCCTAACAGATTTCCCTTCATAGCTGGTAAAATCTGGGTTTTGGGAGAGCAGAAAGTGTGACATATCATTATTCAGCCTGGAGAAGAGAAGGCTTCGTAAGAGGAGACCTGAGAGCAGCTCCAGTGCCTTAAGGGGCTGCAGGAAAGCTGGAGAGGGGCTTGGGACAAGGGATGGAGGGACAGGCCAAGGGGAATGGCTTGAACCTGCCCGAGGGGAGACTGAGATGAGCTCTTAGGCAGAAGCTCTTCCCTGTGAGGGTGCTGAGGCGCTGGCACAGGGTGCCCAGAGAAGCTGTGGCTGCCCCATCCCTGGCAGTGTTCAAGGCCAGGTTGGACACAGGGGTTTGGAGCAAGCTGCTCCAGTGGAAGGTGTTGGAGCTGGAGGAGCTTTGAGGTCCCTTCAACACAAACCATGCTGGGATTCTGTGATCATGTGGAATTTCACATGGCCTCCAGGGGAAGATAAACACAAGGCTTCATGGTTACTGCTGTGAGCACAAGCTTTGATGGATCAGAAAGCAGCTTCACCTGCGCAGTCCTCACAGGTGAGCCCAGGAGAAGGTTTAAGGACCTCCCTGTTAGTCACACAGCTATGAAATACCCCCTAAGAGCTTTGCTGTTCTTTTCCTCCTTCCCCCCCATGCAGCCGAGGCTGCGTGCTCTTGCCACCGCAGCGTGCTGTGGCCAAGCCCTCCCTGTGTCCTCGGCAGTGCTTGTTTGGGTCAGTCCGCTGTTTCCATGAGAGATGTGGCAGAGGAGACCTCTTTGTGACCGCTCACTCATGCAGATGTGGCTGCCACGGCCAGAAGGTATTTGCATGAGGAAGGGGAGGTGGAAGGGTTTGATGGGCAGCGTTGGGTTTGTGAGCCTTGGGAAGTGGCCTTAAAATAGTCCCTGCTTATTTCTTAGGAGCTATGATTGCTTCCACTGCGGCCCAATGCTGTTTCTGTGCCACTTCCCACAGGGAAAACCTCCCTTTGCCAAAGAGGAGGTCTGGCCAGCTGATCCCATCTGTGGTGGCCTTGGCTGGACCTGCCAGACCTCATCCATTTACATCAAGCTCCTGGGCCTTGCAACCCCCAGGGGCCAGCCGTGGCTCAGCAGGACTGTGGGGTGATGCACAGGGTCCAATTGCACCCATATCCATGAGGTGGTGCCTGGCAGGAGAGGACCACAGTTTATCATGGCTTTTTTCTGACCCTACTTGGCCTCCAGGAGAAACCAGAAGACACGTGGAGATGCTGGGATCCCCAGCTCCATGTGCATCAAGCACAATCCCATCTCCCTGTATTTCTGGGGCTGCAGCTGCCTGCTGGCACCCAGGGGAGCAAATAGGTGGGCTCACAGTAACTTGCAAGAATAAACCAGGGTGGGATTCAGGCAGCTTCAGACAACCTTGGTTGCAGTTGCATTGTGCCATGCAGGCTCATCCCTTTCCTGCAGACACACTCTGAAGGGATTTGTCTCTTGGGTTGCCAAAGAACCGTGTTTTAAAGCTAGAAATAGCTGTCGGCCCCCGGAGCGGCTGACGCAGATGTGACAAGGAGCGAGGTCAGATTACAACTGAGGCCGCTTCAAAACCACTCTCGGAAAGCAGGAGGCTTGGAGAAAGGATGAAATGTGCTGAGGAAAACAAAACAACACAGCCCGGCGGACTGCTTCCCCATCCGCCTGCAGGTGAGAATGGAGCAGCCTCTGGCAGCTGCTTGCTCTTGGCAGGAGACAATCACGGAATCAACCAGGCTGGAAAAGCCCTTTGAGCTCACCCAGTCCAATCTTTACCCCGGCGCTGCCAAGTCCATCACTAACCCGTGGCACTGAGCACCTACATGGTGGATGCATCCTGCCTGTGTGCATCTTGTTGCTTTCCATGGTCACTGATGGAATCGACCGGTAAGCTCCAAAGCCACATAAGCCACATCTCTCAAAGCCCAGCTCTACACCTACAGCAAAGAGTCCTGAGCAGTGTGGGCTTGCAAAAGCACTTAGGGTTTAGCAGTAGGTAGAAAAGGGCTTCCCAGCCTGGGTCCTGTGTGGGTCTTACAGGATGGGCTGGAGATGAACACGAAGGTAAGGAGCTGCTGGGTAGCCACCCGTGGGTCCCTGGTAGGGTGCTCTTAGCAGCTTCCTGAACTTTATGCTGTTTTACTGCTGGGTCATCTCTCTTGGTATTAAGTTTTTGTACCACCACAACTTCCCCATCTTATTAGTGCCCCTTTCTGTGCTCCCAACATGAAAGTGCCACTGCAAGGAAGGACTGAGCCACCTTCACTGGCCAAAGCTGGACCATCTCCCTGTACTGAGGTTGTCTGCAGCTTGCCTTGCCTAAATGCAGTAGATGGGTGGGTCAGGGTTGCAGATGGGTGTGCATGCACATCTCCAGCCTCATGGGATGCAGGGTAACTGTGCAAGCCCTGCTTTGCCAGCTTGAGTGGTGCCCGGGGACAGGAGAGGACAGGGAAAAGCAATCATGGTGTAAAGGAAACAGCCTGGGAGGACAAAGCACTCTCAAAGCCCTTGTCTGAAAACCATGCTCATGAGGATCACTGCATGGGGAAAAGCCCTGCGTTATGATGCTGTATTTGCAGACCTTTGGTTCCTGCTGCTGAAGCTCCTCATGGGGTACCTGATGGCTTCATCCGGAGGCTGCACTGCTGGCCTGAGCTGAGAGTGCAGTCCTAGGGTTGATGTTGTGGTGAAAGCTTGTGTAGGTGCTGTGATGAGCGTATAATGAGCCATGGGGCTGTGGCTCTGCTGCATTGCTGAGTGATGCAAGGGGCACCGCTTGCCTTTCTATAGCACCCCTGTGGAGACACCAGTGCAAGTGAAGTAGCTCTGTAGCTCTGCCTTCCCTGCTCCACAGCAATAACAGAAACCGGCCTCAGAGCCAGAACTGTCAAGTTCCATCGGGCTCTGAGCCTGAATTTCTTCTCATTTCATCTCCGAAGCAATACCAAAACATCATCGCTATGAAAAGTTGTCAGGAATGTAATTGTTTTGCAAACACTAGAGATACCTCTTCCATTTCAAGGAACAAGTGGGGTTGCTTTTGGTTTTGGAAGGATTGAGTAAGCATGAAGATTTCCAAACTTGCTCAGATACAAAACACTATTGTTATATAGTACAGTGAAACAGCTGTGGTTTATAAGTACCATTAATGTGAAACTTTAACTTAAAAAAAGAAAAAACCCCAACCCTAGAAGAAGTTAAAGGAACAGAAAACATTTCATCCATATTAATGTGAGGTTTCAAACGTATCAGCTTTTAAGTGAATTGGCCATAACCACAACAATATTTTGGGTCTGACCAGAGCATATATTGTATGCAGATGTTAATTTGGCATTGGCATGCATATGCAAAGGGAAAAAAAAATCTTTTCTATGTGTTTTTTAACTTGAGTGCATTGCGATCTGGACTCGCTTTGGCTTTACAAACTGATTATAAACACTAATTACCTGAAAACATGCTGTTTGCCTTCCTACGTGTCCTGTAGACTTAGGTTCTGCCTTAGAAGAATGCAGGGTTTAGCCAGCATGTTTGCCTCTTGCTCCCTGTGTAGATACATACGTTTATAAAAGCAGCATGTGGTGGTTTGTACAACATCCAAATCCCCCGTTAACCCTCTGGCTCCTGTTTGGGAGCATTGTGGGTCAGGTGAGCATACGATGTTCTGGGGGGGGTTATGTGACTCTATGTGCTTTCCTTGGCAGGAAAGGTGCCTGTTACATTGGGTGTGCCCAGCTGGTCTGGGCCCCATGCATCCTTCTGTCATTCCCACATCCATGGGGTGAGTGTGTCGGTACTGTTTGCACGCGAAGGAGCTTGGCATTAGAGGCTGCTCAGCTAAACACATGGAGGAAACACTGGTCCTGTAAATACAGCCATCAATAGAGATGATGGTTTCTGCAAGGAGGTACCAAAGCCAGGGAAAACAGTTTCCCACGTGGTTTTCCAATGGTGCTTTCAAGGTCAATTATTCCTGAAGGAGATTATCCAGAAGAACAAACTCTGCATAAGAAAAGCAGAGCCCACAGATGGGCAACCAGATCTAGCTGGAGGTGTCCCTGCTCATTGCAGGGCAGTTGGACTAAATGAGCTTTGAAGGTCCCTTCCAACCCAAACTATGCGATGGGTCTTCAGGAGGCTGTGGAGAGGGTAGCCAGCACTGAGCATCTCCAGCTCTGGGCTGCTGCTTCAGCCATATCAGTATCTCCTTGGGGTCAGACCTTCCAAAGATGCTATCACCCCTCCTTCTCATTCTATCTGCTCCACACACTGAAGTGAGATGGGTTTCGTGATGGCCTGCTTCTCTGACAGCTCTCTGCTGTCCCACTGGCACCGTTTCCATCCATCCTGAGGATGTGAAGACAGCGGATGGGATAAAACACTTATTGTTCTGCACTATAAAAGAAGTAACATTTGTGGAGCACGCTGGTGCTCGGAATGGGGGTCTTCGACCTTGGGAAATGTGGAATGAATTAAACAGTGGTAGCTGGTTTCAGGGTAAAATGAAGAAAAATTAGAAGAAACAATGTTAGGGAAAAAATATGCTTTTTTTGTTCAAACTGAATCTTATCTTTGTGCTGGCTTTAATACTTAACTAAAGCAAGCCTTATGTTCAGCTGGCTGTTTTGCTCGTTACCTCTGTTGAATCTTTCCCAAAGGTGAGTCCTCCATTTAGCTTTAGCTTTTGCCCTCTAGCTGGTGAGTGGGTGAGCTTATTTTCGGTGTCTAGTTTAAGACAGCTATTCCTACATTCAAACATCATAAAATCGCATGATAACATTAAAAACTTCATTGGCTCAGGAGAAGTTGGGGAGCTTGGTCCCCAAGCAGTTGGGAGTTTGCTTGGTCCCTCCCTGGGCCCTACAGGAGGTGGCTGTGCTGGGGCTGCTGATGCTGAACTGGCCAAGGCAAGTGGTTGTAGATGCCTTTGGTGCCATTTATAGCATAGCCACCCAAACCCACGGGAGGAAAGGAGCTGTGCGGATGTTCTGCCAATGAAGCAGAAGGGGTGAATCACAGAACCCAGCCTGGTTTGTGTTGAAGGGACCTCAAAGCTCCTCCAGCTCCAACCCCTGCTCCCACGGGCAGGGACCCCTTCCACTAGAGCAGCTTGCTCCAAGCCCCTGTGTCCAACCTGGCCTTGAACACTGCCAGGGATGGGGCAGCCACAGCTTCTCTGGGCACCCTGTGCCAGCGCCTCAGCACCCTCACAGGGAAGAGCTTCTGCCTAAGAGCTCAGCTCAGTCTGTTGCAGCCGTACATCCTCTGGTGTCACTTCATTAACAGAGTTATGCTGTGGTCTCAAAGGGGAGGGAAAATACAGATCTTGGCTGGAGAGAAACACTCCTGACACCTACCATCGGGGCTCAGCCTCTATTCACTGCAGCCCAATCCAGCCTTCTCCCCACAGGCTCCCGGTGGAACAAGCTCAGCTTAACTCTCCTTTTAGTCTTTTTCCCGTTTATTTTCAGTGGTTGGATTCCAGGAGGGCTCAGGTTAGCTCAGCGCAGGCAAGCTAAGGTGCTCTTGTCCCATGGCACATGCCAGGCGAGGTCTGGGTCTGTCCCATCAGCCTCGCTTGCCATCACCTTGAAAGCATGAAAAGCATTTTTGCTTCTTTCAACTGTTCATCTTCTGAGTGTTTTTCTTGTTAGTTCATGCTCAGCTTTCATTCATCTGCAGGGAATAACGCTGCAGTAACATGATCCACAGCAAATATCAGCATTTAAACAGAACCAACCCATCGTGAATGAAGACTTCTGCGAAGAATGGGAAAATAGAGCTAAAGGGCTGCTAAGTAAACTCTTTTATGTGTGACATTGTGCAGGCAATGCTTTTGGAGTGTAAAAGAGATTTTTCATTATATCAGTGTTATTAATTCCATCAGCTCGGACCGGATTGGTACATGAGCTGGTTGTGTGTTTCCCAGGTTAATAAATCTGCATAGGTTTATTGTTCGGAATAAAACCTATTTTCCTCAGCAAATAACCATGATCATTTGGGGTTACAGCCATTCCTCAGGAAATGCTTTATAACTAACATTTTTATTGGTATCATAGGAAATTCATATGCCAAATAACATGGGACTATAACTTTTATCTGACTTTAAAACAAAATCTGTTATCTTTTATGGCCAGTTTCATTTAGTCCCACTATCAGTTTCCATAAAATTCAACAAGCATTCCTCATTCAGGCTGGAAAATCAATAACAGAGTTGGTGGAAAAGTGAAAATGTCTTTTTTTTTGCAAACATTTTTGAGATTTCTGAGTTGTTTCCATTTGAAAGCCTTTGCAACCGGCTGATTCCTGGCAGAGACAAACCCCTCTAATGCTCCTGGTAATGTTTGCTGCTATACTTCTTTAAAACACAGAGGACGTTTCTGAGGATGAGATGGACGTTTTTCACAATGTCAGCTTTAATGGGTGATTCTGGGTTTTGAAACGTTTATTTTCCATGTTAAAGCCTCGAATTAAAACCATTTTCACCAGACTGAAGCCATAAAACCCCACTTAATTATCATATGGGTTTATTAAATCGATCCCTATTGACGAGATGCTGATGGATCAAGGGTGATCCGTCCACTGGCTATAAAATGGAGCTGTGACACCAAGGAGAGGGGCTTTGTGGTGGCTTCAGCCTTTGCTCTCTTCTGGTGCAGGTTTTCTGCATGACTTCATTGCTTTTTTGGGGTGGTTTTGCAGAGCAATAGCTCCCTTTTGCCTGCCCAAGCCGTGGGTTTCAGCTGGAGCAGCAGCATACAGAATGGCAGAATTTACAACCCGGCTTAATATTCATAGGTGAGTTGTATTTTCTCCCTATCTTTTCTCTTACCCACCCCCAATCCCTGGGGCAGAGACAGCCTAATATCCCGTTTTCATAGAGCACCAACCACCGCAGGGATCTCAGTCTCATTCAGAGCCATTTACGCATCTGCATTGGACAATCATTCATTAAACCACAGCATAAATAAAGTCATAAGAGACATGGGGAGAGCCCGTGAGCTCATTAAGCCGGGGAAGTTTCTGCAGTTGACCTCCATGAAGCCAGGCTCCTACCCAGCTTTAGGAAGTCTTCAGGAGTTGGTCAGGATGGGATACAATGGGCCATTAAAAGAAAAGCTTTACACAAGATTCATTTTAATTTGGCAGGGCTGTCGTAGGGCCTATTGCAATTATATTGCCATGTCTTTGCACAGCCAGAACCTGGGCCGGCGCCCGCCCCACTGAATGGAGATGTTCCCCTCGGGATGCGGGTGAGGGATTGAAGCTTCCTGTTTGTTTTTTCAGGCAGCGTTTCAGTATGTGCTTTACAAAATAAGGCTCTGGGGGAGACACTCGCAAACCTCCCATCATCAATGGGAAGTCATAGAATCACAGAACGGTTTGGGTTGGAAAGGACCTTAAGATCATCCACTTCCAACTCTGCCATAGGCAGGGATGCCTCACACTAAACCATGGCACCCAAGGCTCTGTTCAATCTGCCCTTGAACACTGCCAGGGATGGAGCAGCCACAGCTTCTCTGGGCACCCTGTGCCAGCACCTCAGCACCCTCACAGGGAAGAGCTTCTGCCTTATCTCCAACCTGAACTTCCCCTGTTTCAGTTCGAACCCATCACCCCTTGTCCTGTCACTACAGTCTCTAATGAAGAGTCTCTCTCCAGCATCCTTGTAGCCCCCTTCAGACACTGGAAGCTGCTCTGAGGTCTCCACGCAGCTTCTCTTCTCCAGGCTGAACAGCCCCAGTGTTCTCAGCCTGGCTCCATACAGGAGGTGCTCCAGTCCCTGATCATCCTCATGGCCTCCTCTGGACTTGTTCCAACAGTTCCATGTCCTTTTTATGTCGAGGACACCAGAACTGCACACAATGCTCCAGGTGAGGTCTCACCAGAGCAGAGCAGAGGGGCAGGATCACCTCCTTCGCCCTGCTGGTCACGCTCCTTTGAATGCAGCCCGGGATATGGTTGCTTTCTGGGCTGTGAGTGTACACTGTAGGTGGGTTATGCCCGGCTTCTCATCAACCAACACTGAATGGGAGGCCAAGTCCTCTCAAACCATCTGAGATGCCAGCGATGCCATGTGAGACGATTAGGGGTGGTATACTCAGTATGGGGAAGAAACAACCCAACAGAACAGCCTATTGATGGAGATCAGGTTTATTTGTAGGAAAGATTAATACGTAATACAGTTTATCCTCAAAAGGTCACTATAACCTCATGAACATCCCGCAAATCTTCTGACTCATCGCTGCATTGCATCTATCATAAATGATGTTTTAAACATGTCACAGGAAGTATCATGCGTTGTATAGAGACACAAATTGGGTTTGGGTTTGTTTTCAATTGCACACCACCCCCCCCCCCCCCAGGGTTCTTCAGCCAGGAATATGATTTAGAGAGTGAAAAAGTTAAACTTATGATATATGTGAAATAGGTAATTGATAAATCATAAACTGGGTTGAGTCGAACATGGAAAAATACTTAAGCTGGATGAATTCTATCAAATTAAAGCAGGCTATTAAATTGCCCAGGATCCTGCTTAATAAAACTGATAGGCTGTTTTATGCTGGATGTTTGCAATGGTAGATGGCTTCCCGGAGCAGAATGCATTTCATCTGCTGGAAAATCTGACATGAGGCGAAATTAAAGCTGTGATCTAAGGCCTGCAGCCTTTCATGAAGATCAGTAGTGAAATGTTGGATCCTCTGCCCTCAGAGGAATGAGTTATCCCAGGTTCCATGCCTGCTTCCAGGTGTCTTGGCTGGGCATGGAGACCTGGGATACAGGGGATGCTTTAGGATCAGGGGCTCCACAGAGCAGTCGCTGCCTGTACTTGTCATCACACTGGTTGCACCCAGGTTCTCCTGGACACGTGTGAATAACCCACAGCAATTAATGCGGGAGAAAGAGGCTGATATTTCTTGGGAAATTACACATTTTTTTTGGAAAAAATAGCTGAGGAAAAAAAAAAGAACAACAGTTTCCCAGCTGGGAAATTTGCTGGCATATACAAAGCAGCACAGGTTAACATGTCTTGCTGCTTGTAGAAGACATCAACCCATTAATGTTGGCAAAGTGGACAACTAATTTCCAGTTGCATTAATCTTAGATTGATATATTTTCATGATTTTTGGCATAGATTGTATAAGTGTTATTGGTATATTTCTAAACTGGTACAATTGCCACCCATTTAACGCTTACTTTGAAGGAAAAATGTTGGTGCGTACCTAGGAAAGTGGAGAAATGCTTCATAAAGCTCCCTGTACTGTCTGAGGAGCAAAACTTCCTTAGTGGGATGGGCCATTGGAGTGTAAGACTTGGTAACCACCACCCGCAAGCCCTTCTTCAAGTTCCCAAAGGCATGGAATGAGCATTGGAGGTAATTAAAGCTCTTCTGTCTGTTCCGAGTTGATGACCAAAGCGGCACAGAGCACCTGGAAGGAGCCAGATGTCCTGATAATTTGTTAAAAGACCCTTTAAGCCAACACCCGGCAGCTTCATGGGAAATGCAAAGGTACAGACAGGACGGTTCGTTATCTCCTTGGGGTTAAATTACCCCATTCATCCGTGCTTCAGAGGACAATGAGCACGGCAGGCGTAATCCTCTGACCCAGCCCTACCTGCAGTGACACCGGGGTGAAGGAGGACTTTTAGGAGGGTATCAGTTTCCACAGTAAACTTTCCCAGTAGCCGGGAGCTGAGGAATTGCGGTTCTGCCTGGGCAGGGAGTGACGCAGCCTCATGCATCCTTTCTTACTCGGGGGGGGGGAAGATGGAGACCCAGCGTCTCACAGAGTCAGGGGTGACCTGCAGTCAGCACACAATGGTTTTGCAGCAGTTTCCATGGAACCCCAGCCTGGTTTGGGTTGGAAGGGTCCTTAAAGCTCCTCCAGCTCCAAGCCCTGCCACGGGCAGGGACCCCTTCCACTAGAGCAGCTTGCTCCAAGCCCCTGTGTCCAACCTGGCCTTGAACACTGCCAGGGATGGGGCAGCCACAGCTTCTCTGGGCACCCTGTGCCAGCGCCTCAGCACCCTCACAGGGAAGAGCTTCTGTCTTATCTCCAACCTGAGCTTCCCCTCTTTCAGTTTGAGCCCATCAGCCCTTGTCCTATCAAAGAGTCCATGATGGAGAGTTCCTTTCCAGCATCCTTTTAGCCCCCTTCACACACTGGAAGCTGCTCTGAGGTCTCCACGCAGCTTCTCTTCTCCAGGCTGAACAGCTCCAATGTTCTCAGCCTGTTTTGCTGCTCTTGCATTACAAATTCTCCTGGGGCCGTAAAATCAAAGCTCACTGCATTGCACCAGTTGAGGTTGAGAGGAGACACATGGCCCCGTGGGACTAGGTAGGCTGATGTCCACCCATGCCAGCCTGGCTGGGCTTTTCTTCTGCATTTCTACAGCAAAAGGGACTGGCCTGACCAAAGGGGAGTTTCACTCATTCACAGCCCTATTTGCCACGGTAATGCCCAGAGACAGGGTTGGTTATTTGGGCCAGGCATGGGCGATGTGGGGAACACAAGCTCAGACCCGTATGGGATGGCTGCTGGCAGCAGCATTGTGTTTGCTTTCCTCAAAGCAGGCACGACTTTTACTCTTTTTTATCTCAGCTATTGTCCTTCCCCATTGTCCAAACACATTTCTTAGCGGCTGGTAATTTATGGAGTGTGTGCTGTAACACCCAGCTCTAGCCCATGCCACTGTAAACTGACTTAAATAAACTCAGCTCGCTCAGGATGGAGCAACTGGCCAACTTATTGTAAGTGCAGGCCTGCAGAGGAGAGAACAGCAAAGAGAGGACCACATTCAGAAACACACTGGAGTGACAGACACCACCGAAATCAGCACCAGCCTTAGCAGACCTTTGTTTTTCCCTGCACTGGGCGCTGGGGAGGCTGCACCTCGAATCCTGTGTTCAGTTCTGGGCCCCTCACTGCAAGAGAGATATTGGGGTGCTGGAGTGGGGGCAGAGAAGGGCAGCGGAGCACAAGTGTGATGGGGAAGGGCTGAGGGAGCTGGGGGGTTCAGTGTGGAGAAGAGAAGGCTCAGGGGGGACCTGATGGCTCCCTACAAGTGCCTGACAGGAGGATGGAGCCAGGAGGGGCTGGGCTCTGCTCCCAAGGAACAAGGGATGGGACAAGAGGAAACGGCCTCAAGCTGCACCAGGGCAGGTTTAGATGGAGCTGAGGAACAATTCCTGCCCCAGAGGGTGCTCAGGCATTGGAACAGGCTGCCCAGGGCAGGGCTGCAGGCACCGTCCCTGCAAGGGTTCACAGCCCGTGGAGATGAGGCCTCAGTGCCATGGGTTAGTGGTGGCCTTGGCAGTGCTGGGGTAAGGGTTGGACTGGATGAGCTTGAAGGGCTTTTCCAGCCTGGCTGATCCTGTGATTCTGTGATTCTATTCCCTGCTCATCTAATGGGAGCAGGGCTTAATGAGGGCACATGCAAAGAGCAAGAGGGATTTGTAGTGATTTGAAGATGGTGTATTGGCCAAGGTCCTCACTCTATTAAGAAAGGCCACCTCCTGCCTGGTTAAAACAGATGCATTTTTATTACGCCCCAGTAGCTGTTGGCTGGCAAAGGAAGATCCATTAAGTCCTGCGGGAAGGATGAACTCAGCTCAGGCAGTGCAGCAGGAGAGCGCAGGGTTCCTGCAGGCTCCCCTTGCAACAGGAGACCAGAACTATGCTTGGGCAGGGCAGTTTTTGTTCCTCTGAAAGTAATTTCCTTTTAGAAGAGTTTTAGGAGAAAAGAGAAACTCTTCACACTTCCAGGTCAGATTCAGCTGTTGATTTCAGCTGGAAACAGCACAGATTTCTCCTTTTCCTTTTTTTTCCTCTTTGAAAATGTCAAAACATTTCACTTCAGATTTGCTAAAGCTTCTGACATTTCCCAAGCAAAACTTTTAAGCCTTTTGTTTCCAAACAGCATTTGTTTATTTCTGACAGGACCAAATTAAGACACAAAGTTAGAACAAAAGAGTTAAAACACTCTGCAAAGCGCACAGAAGTACTTCAGATCTGAATGGAAGATGACCTTTCAGGTTGACCAAAGACGACATGTTTTAGGGTTTATATTTTTCCTCCAAGAAGCTGAAATTCAGCACACGCTGGGGTTTTTGTGTCTGGTTTGGCCAGGGAGCCAAGAAGTCCATTATGGGTCCAGCTTGATGAGATGCTCTTCCACAGACTTCACGGTGGGGAGAGATCCTTTCTTGGGATGGGAGTGTTGAAGGGTGAGAGGAGCCTTCTTGGCCAACAGGACAACACAGTTGTCCTCATGCTGGGATGAGAGCAAAGAGACTTGTGGCCACTGGACCCAGCTGCTGAGAACTTTGGTCATCATCCCAGAATCCCAGCCTGGTTTGGGTTGAAGGGACCTTAAAGAAGGGCTGCAGCCCAGCACACGGGTGGGTTCTGCGCTCAAGCACGCACTGAAGCTGGGTCACGTTGAGCCATCCCTGGGCTGGTTTCAGCAGCTTTGGCTTCTGAAGCTCCAAGCAAGGCTGTGTCCCTGTGCCACCGGGGCACGGATACTTTGAATCCCACATTTAATGTGAGTTCAAGGTAACTTGCAGCCCGTGACAGGGCAGGCACGCGTGCGCATCCATCAGCAGCGTTACACCATCATTAGCAGAGGTTTGGGTAAGTACACTACCCAAGTATTTGATTACTGGCTCACTTCCGTGCTTCGCTTTTGGTCATTAGAATGTGAAACTTCAAATACTGGCTTTGTTTTTTCTGTGGGGTAGGCAGTTCATTTACTGCCATAAAGCAAAAAAAAGGCCACTCTGGTGACATATTTAGACTCCTTTTTTTCCTGCAGATGATTTTTTCCCTTCAGCTGTGCTTGACAAATGAACAGAAATATGGGGATGAAAGAGAAGAACAGAGAGAGGGAGGGAGAGAATAGAAAACAATAATAGCTTGAAGAATAACAAATTGAATAAATATCATAAGGAAATAATCAAAACTAATGTCCCTTGTTCCAGATGCTGAAATGTTTTGTAAATCGCACTGGAAGAGGAAGGTATCTTGGCTTTGTTTTCCTTCTTTTTGATGCTGTGTCTGGGGTTATCCTTTGCAGAGATGCATTTCAGGGTGGAAAATCCTGGAGGCTCAGAAAGCCAGGATGCAGCTCCTGGTGATGGAGTTTTTTGGGATGTTACCGCGTGTCCCAGTCCTGTTTTGATGGGTACTGCCACTCCGAGAGAGCTTCCTGGGCTCACTCCATTGAAGACCCCAGGGAGGGGATGCACCATCCCTGTCACATGGGAAGGCAGCAGATGCCAGTGGGTGTTTTACTGAAGAAAAAGGGAAGATTTGGCAGTTCTGGCTGAAAGGCCTCCTTGGAAACACAGCTTTGCTCACCCATTTGTCCTGGCCTACCATCAACCCTTGGGTAGGTTTTCCTGGACTAAATCCTAAGAGGATTTAGGAGGGCATCCTTACCAGCACTGAGAGTAACCTACAGGAAACCTCCAAGGGAAAACCACCCATCCCTGCTGCTGTGGGGCCATCCCAGCAAACCTGCTGCAAGCTTGCTAGAAAGCAACCGAGAGTGCTAATTGGATTGTATCAAAACTGCATATTTCATAAACATTACATCATTTCCTTGCTGCTTTCAGCAGACTGATTCAACAAATGTTTTCTATTTTACTCCAGGATTCAAACATGAGATGGGCTCAGAACTTGGCAGTAATTTACTTGCAGCTTAAATTTATGACATATACGAACATTTATATTCATTTAAAATGAAAGGCAGAGCTGCACAAACATTTTTCATCCATTTTTTACTATATGTGCTGGTTTTACCTTCTGTAGAAATTATTATATGTCTAGTTATATAGCCAAGGGAAAAAGAGAAAAAAAGAAGTCCTTTCACTTCAGGGGAAAATGTGTACAATTAATATCAGTTTACACATCTGTAATAACATAAAATATATACACCCGAGGTTATGTGTCATGACATAAATCATAAAAGGGTCATAAAAGAGTTATTTAAGAACCTTGTAACAGATTTTATTAAATAACATTATCAAATATTAAAGCTTTGTGTGAATAAGTGCTGTGGAAGGGCTGCACAAGCTTCCTTTGCCCAGTCCACAGCTGTAAACAAATTTCCCCCTATAAGGACTTAAAAGCCAGACCAGGTTCCTGGTTAGTTTCAACCAGGAGCAACCACCTGCCTTTAGCAGGGTTAACCCAGTCTAGCCAAGCTGGGATTAGCCTGTTTGTGTAAAACCCCGTGGTCTGAAAGAGGTGATGGTAAAAGCTTGTCCTAAGAGGTGTTAAAAGCTGCGGGGTTAAAAAGCAGGAGGAAAACCCTTGCAGGGTTACTTTGGGAAGTCCCATCGCCTTCCAAGGGATGTGACCTTCCCAACCCCTCAGAGCAGGGGGAGATGCTGGGGCAGCTCTCCTCTAAACCCATCTCAGTTCCTAAGGCACCAGACCTTCAAATCAAGGCATTACCCAGTAAACAACACTGGAAGTGCTCTCAGAGATCCCTAAGTTTGCCTACAGGTTTATTTCCCTCTTTCCTCCCTTTCAGGACCCTATGCTTGGTGTATAACACTGGAGAAGGTCGGGGTAGGAAATGCAGCACCCATAAAGTTTTATATCCTTTCTCTAATATGTATTTTTCAAGTAAGAATTTCTCTGCACAGCGTGTTTGTCTTTGCAGACGTGGAGGACCTGAGCCTGCGGTAGGGTATAAAGGTTTTATTGGCACCCATTTGGGATGGTGCAAATAAACCTCCCCCCCCTCCTCTCCTTGTAAAACTTTTAATAAAATAAAATTATAGAGCGTTTAGGAGAAAATTAATATCTCATTTTGCTGGAATACCAGAGCACTGCCAAGCCTGCTCAGCCCCTCCATAAATACAGGAGCAAGCAGAGAAGTAAATGAATTTAGCCAGGCTGGCTTCCCAGTCTCCCTGCTGCCTGCAGGGATCCAAATGCCAACCCCATCTCAACCCTCCCATCAGCCACTGGGAAGAGCCACAGGGATGGAGACAGGGACTCACCAGTACTATGAAGCCTTTTCCCCTTCCTACCCACTGCATAGCTGGGACCATCTCCTCCTGGTACGCCCATAGGTGCTGTGGTCCATGGTTGTCCACCCAGTTGGAGGTGTCTCTTGCTGCCTGCTCCCTCTCGCAGGCCGGGAGGAAGACCAGCATCTCCCAAGGGTGACCCAAGCTCTGTTAAGATCGTAGGACTTGTCCTGTGGTGGCACTTTGCCTTTCCATGCTGGATCAGACCACTTCGAGATAGCTGCCGAAGCAAGGTGAGATCAGTATGGTCATAGGAAGTAAGAGGTGGAATTTCAGCCACAGGCTGAAGAGAGAGCTGAGGGGACATACCATGTGGTGTAAGCATACACATGACAGCAAGTTTTACTGCTGTTTTATAAGACTCTATTGAGACCTTCTTTAACAGAGAATTCAGGAATTTGGTCATCCACGTGCAAGGGAGCTCATCTGGAGCTAGACCTGGCACAGAGACGAGGTCCACGGTACCCTGGAGAAGGGAGAGCCTGTCTTCTAGCCAGAAGTGAAAGCTGAGAGCAGATACAACTGCTGTTAACAACCACATCTCAGGGATGGAGATGATCCAGTGAAGTGCTGGCTCCAGGCAGGTGGATCTCTGCTGGCCTGGAGCCACAAGAAGCTTTCCAACCATCCACAGAGATGCTCCCATGCAAGCTCTGGTCGTGAAATCTCCCCTATCTGAGGCTTTATGGAGGTTATGAAAGGTATATTGCAATGTGCGAGTCTCCAGCACAAAAGTGGTTTGTGTGCTGCTTGAGACCACAGAAGTTCAGAGAGTAGGAATATTCTCCCCCAAGCACTGCCCTATGGGTCTCCACATTTCCAGCCATGCAAGGCCAGGGAGAAAGCTAATCCTCCTTTGGTATCCCTCCTGTTTTCAATAAGAATATGTTTTGGTTTGGTAAATATCAGCAATACAACCATTCGTTATAGATATACTGGAAATAACTTGCTTGTGTTATTATATCAAAGTCATTAGGCATCGCATTCAATTCGCATACGCTCTTAATTCCCCAGGAACCAGGGGGTCAGTCAAAGTGGTCTGACTTTAAATAGAATGCAGTGGGCTGACTTGGGAGATATTGGTTGCAGATAATACAAGATTTTTTCGATTAAAGTGTATAAGAATCTGAATAAGAATGCATTGTTTGGAATACATTTCCATTAGTCTCTGACAGAATTCCTACTTGCAGATATATGTGGTTTGAGTTAACAGGAGAAGGATTAAAAAAATACGTTGGTTTGGGCTAATTCTTGTAATTATATATTTTTGGTGAACGTAAATTGATTTGGTATAATGGGTCTGATTGGAAAATTACCTGTTTGAGATGGGAAAATAAAAGAGACCGTTGGGCAAGAGCCTGGAGAGCTGTTGGTTTTCAGTAGGACGCTTTGCTCTGAATGAAAGTCTGTTTCAATAAAAACCTTGATTTGAAAATTGTGGTTTTTAGTAGGATGGTATTTGATCCATTAAAACTGTATTGGTTTCATTCCTCATGTTTGCCTTGCGCTGAAATACATCGGGATGAAGCATGAAATAAGCATGTGTCAGGCATTACTCAGAATAAATAAGGAAGAGAAACAAGAATAGCAGAGCAGCAGCAGCTATAATTGTGAAAGCGAGCCTAAATGACCCAAAGTGATTCCACACCACGTGGCCCTCGCTCTGGAAAAAGCCAGAGCCACAGGCAGAAGGCTCTGCCACGAAGAGCCAAGAGAGCCTGGCCACTGGTGCCACTGGGAGGAGGATCAGGCCCCAGGAATGCCAAGATGGAAAATATCTGCTTTATTAGATCAGCCCATCCAAAGGATTGTTCCGCAGAGGACGGGCGGAATTGCTTTGTCTGGCCCAAATTTGCACTGTACCAGTGACAGGGATCCTACCGCTTCCCTTGGAGGACTTTTCCACATTCTAATTGATCTGATTGTTAGGAAATTGTTCATAAAATTAAGAATCTTGGAAGTAAATGAGGGAACCCAGGCAGAACTGCTCCACGCAAAGAGCAGCAGCCATATGGAATGAGTTAGGCTGGGGAAGGCAACTGAGCAGTATAAATGAGTTCAAGAGACATTCAGATTTATTTCTGGAGAAGGAAAGGGACTGGGAGTATGATGAAGGAAAGCAGGGAGGTGGGTTTAGCAGGCATTTAAAAAAGGAAGGCTCCAAGGGAGGATATTTGCAGGAAGAGAACTCAGAGGATGTTTTTCCTAGAGCTTCTTGGGTTTATTGATGTTTGGCATGTGAGAAAATGGCATTCCCTGTTGCACAGAAGGTGAGAATGGTCCCTTTTTCTTGAAGAAGGGTTTATTTCAGGCAAAATACAGCTGAAGAAATGGGTTCTGTACTCGAGGCTTCTGTTGTGCTCTTCTCTCAGCCTTAACATGTGCCTTGCTGGGGCCACGCACTGAAATACCTGTGATTTCAAGGTGAATACCAGAACTGTGTGCTGAGCCCTTATGCTTGAGGAGCATGGAGCAGTTGCAGTGTGTTGCAGGAGCGTGACCCTTCTGGCCATTCCTGGTGGCCAGGAGAGCCCATTTGGCAGACTACAAAATCACAGAATCATTAGGGTTGGAAGGGACCTCTGGAGATCCTCTGGTCCAAGGCAGGTCCACCTAGAGCAGGTTACACCGGAACACATCCAGGCATTCACCACTCCAAAGCCAACTCCAGAAGACCTCCACGTCTGCTCAACAAACACAATCCAAAGACCATGCTCACAGAAGTAATGCTTACACCTAGGAGTGTAGGTGTTTGGAAACCTGGATGCGATGCAGAGGTTGCCTGAAGAGGCAAGGCAAGAGCACAGGAATGATGGAACACAGCTTGATGCAACCAGTGGACCGTGGGGCTTGTGGCAGCTGCAGTGGTTGCAGGGTGCAGGCTCCAGCATGCTCAGATTACGGTCTGAATTAACCATCCTGCTTCGTTTCAGAGTGTGGTTCAAGTTGTTCTTGCTGCAGGGCATTGTTGCAGCAAAGCCTGTCCTACAATCATAGACTCATGTAGCAGATTGGGTCGGAAGGGACCTGCAAAGCTCATCTGGTCCAATCCCTCTACAATGAGCCAGGACATCTTTAACTAGATCATGTCCTTCCTCACCCTGCAGGCTTCTGCTCTGGCAGAGAGCATTGGTGCTTGGTGCAACAGGACTCACACACATGCAGAATGGGAATAAAGCGGTGCAAATAACAAGAGAAAGAATAGCATCACTGCATGTATAGTGTTAAATTTTAGACAAATTAAAACGATTAAAACCTATCCAACAACTGTGCCTAACGACAGGGGTAGGCTGTGGACAGCCAGGCGCTAGCTCAGGGTTATAAGCTCAGGTCATAAATAGGTGGAAGTAGAGGCACGTCCATAAGAAGTTCCCGAACAAATCACAGCCGTTTTCAGGCTCGCTGGCAGGCCTGGCAGAAAGGTGTCAACTAAAGAGAGTGGCAGCTCCATGCTGACAAAGGCTTCCTTTCTCTGCTGTCCATCACCCAGAAAAGCATTTCTGTCGCTTGACCCTGCCAGTCACATGAAAAGCTGAAAACCTGCCCGGGGAACACTCCAAAAACGAGTCCCCCCCGGATCTGTCTAGAAAATGAATGAGTGTTTGCAAAGAACGGCTTCAGATGGAGGAGGCCAGGGCAGGAGCTGCCTGGTCTCGCGGAGCTCTGCCCGTCTGATGGGGCTGCATTGGCCTGTCAGTGTGATTAATTGTGCCACGAAGGCAAGGCCACAAATGCACTTTGTCAAACGCCAGGGGAAAGCCCAGGTTTCCTGAAGCCACTGCTGAAGAAAGGCTTTTGGGATAGAGAGGTCTGGAATTCAGAGCAGCAATGAGCCTGGGCAGGAGGAGCACAGAGAATGAGCTCCTTGCCTCGTGGACATGAGGAAAGCTGGAGGTGAGGAAGATCCGTTACAAAGAGGGTGGAAAACCACTGGCACAGGCTATGCAGAGAAGTGGTGGATGCGTCATCCCTGGAGACGTTCAAGGCCTGGATGTGATCCTGAGCAACCTGATCTAGTTGAAGATGCCCTCCCTGCTCACTGCAGGGAGTTGGAACTGGAGATCCCTTCCAACCCAAACTGTTCTGTGATTCTGTTCTATGGTAAGTCAGATATTTCCCGCTGTGACTCCACCACGGCAGATGGGCTCCCCACAGAACCGTCTTCCTGTCATACGGAATGCCAATGGAGCCGCAGAAGCCAAGAGGTGCACACTGGGGTCCGCTTCAGGGTCGGTGCTGACCAGGGGCGCGGTGATGGGTCCGTGCTCCTTGCAGCGTGCAGGGCATCTAGTGGCCAAACCCCAGAAGGCAGAACCCAGCGAGAGAGGGGCTCCGAAACCACAGTGTTCATCCCTCAGCTGCAAATCAGGACCAGTTCGTTATCCCTGACAAGGATTAATAATCCTTATGGATTAACCAAGCTTTAGCCTTCAAGGTCATCACTTCTTTATGTCCTCCTCTCCACTGCCACTGGCAAGCTGTTACCCATTGCCATTAGGAACTGCTCTTGCTGAGACTTGAGGCAGTTTCTCCTCTATCTGCCCACCATGGAAAACCCATTCCCATGCTTGTCCGGGAGCCTTCTCCCTGCAGGCAGGATGGGTGCTGATCACCTCTTCAGCACAGCATTAGCATCTCCTGCCTGCTGCTGCCCAGCTGCCAGGCAAGCTGCAGCCCCAGCCCACCTTCATTCGGAAGCTGCAATAATGAGTGCAGGACCCTGCTCCTCAGGGGCTTTTCCATAGGTCCAAAAGATGTTTCCAAAGCAGGCATGGAGCTTCCCGGCAGCCCAGAACCCCCCCATGTGCTGGGCTGCATCCCCAGGGAGTGAGCAGCAGCTCAGGGAGGGGATCCTGCCCCTCTGCTGTGCTCTGGGGAGACCCCCCTGCAGCCCTGATCCAGCTCTGGGGCAGCAGCACAAGAGGGACGTGGAGCTGTTGGAGCGAGGCCAGAGGAGGCCATGAGGATGCTGCGAGGGCTGGAGCAGCTCTGCTCTGGAGCCAGGCTGAGAGAGCTGGGCTGGGGCAGCCTGGACAAGAGAAGGCTCCTGAAGGGGAGACCTGAGAGCAGCTCCAGTGCCTGAAGGGGCTGCAGGAAAGCTGGAGAGGGGCTTGGGACAAGGGATGGAGGGACAGGCCAAGGGGAATGGCTTGAACCTGCCAGAGGGGAGACTGAGCTGAGCTCTGAGGCAGAAGCTCTTCCCTGTGAGGGTGCTGAGGCACTGGCACAGGGTGCCCAGAGAAGCTGTGGCTGCCCCATCCCTGGCAGTGTTCAAGGGCAGGTTGGACACAGGGGCTTGGAGCAAGCTGCTCTAGTGGAAGGGGTCCCTGCCTGCAGTAGGGTTTGGAACTGGATGAGCTTTAAGGTGCCTTCCAACCCAAACCAGCCTGGGATTCTGTTATTCTATGAATGCTCAGGACCATAGTTTGTAATGGGGGGAAAGAAAGAATCACCCCATAATAGTATGTTGAAAACTCTTTTAGGATGCTGTTTTTTGGCACTGTTAGAGTGCTCCAGAGTGATCTACTTTCCTATATAAAAATGAGGATGCTATTCAACATGAGCTTATTCATCACTGTCATGGTTTAAACCCTATCCAGACAGCTTGTTCACTCACTCTCAGTGAGTGGCGCCGGGCTGAGAGCAATCGAGGCCCCCCCCCCTCTGGGGCTCTCCCCTTCCCCACTCCCGGAGGAGCGGGGAGGAGAATCGAAAGGGTGCAACTCCCACGGGTTGAGACAGGAACAGTCCAGCAACCGATGTACAACACAAATCACCACTGCTACCACCAACGACAACAATGATAAGAGAAAAGAACAAGGGAAGAGAATACGATACCACTGGCCAAGAAATGAGTCCCACCCAGAAGCCCGTGTCCTTCCGGGTAACCCCAGTTACCCCCCACCCCGGGCATGACGTGCTGTGGTATGGAATACCCCTTTATCTAGTTTGGGTCAGGCGCCCCATCTCTGCTTCCTCACAGCTTCCCCTCCTCCCTGGCAGAGCATGAGCCTCACAAAGTCCTTGGTCAGGGTAAACATCACTTAGCAACAACCGAAAACATCAGTATCACCAGCACTGTTCCCAGGCTGGAAGTCAAAACACAGCACTGCATCAGCTACCACGAAGGAGAAACATGACTGCTACTGCTGAACCCAGGACCATCACCTAAAATGTTTAATGTTCATCCAGACCATCACCAAATTTTAAAGTCTTACGAAATTTGTGTTTCATTTCTTCTGATAAAGAGAGCTGAGACCAGAGCACCCCTTACCCTGTTGCTGGCACCACGATGAAGCCTTTTGCTTTACAGGAGCAACGGTGAAGGCAGGAACTCATTTTGCAGGGCAGGATCGTGCCTTAAATAAGCATCAGCAATCCCTCTTACAAAGCCCTGGACAGGCTCCACAATACCACACACTCTGTAATTGTTCTTATTGGACTCCAAACCCCAAATGAAACCTGGCACACGCTCCCCACTGTGCCTGCTTACATGTGAATATTCCATATTCACAAGTTTTAAAGGCGCCTTGCTGTTCTGCTCTGATTTAGGCTCAGATAAGAGTGTGAATAACGGCTTCACTCCTTGCCTTGTAAGAAATCCCTTCTGACACCAGTATGACTTTGGGGTCTGCACTTAACAGAATGTAAGGAGGATCATTTCAGGCTCTCCGAGGAGGCTGCAATACTGACTCAGTGATTTGCTGATGCTGCAGATTGGTTTAATAGGGTTGAGCTCTAGTTAAGCATTTTAATGCGCATGTTGTAAATAAATAATGGAGGACGCTGGTTCTTTAACAGAGCAATAATTAGTTTAAATTAAATCCTTGTTACAAAGAAATTAACTTTCACCTTGCTGACTCCATCACTTATTGTGGAAGAGTTAGATCCCTCTTCAGCAGGGGAATTCTTTGCAGATGGGAAGTGAGAACTGCATTCGTTTGATACAGCATGAATTACTGACATTCCCATCATAAAGGAAAGCTGAATTTGAGGCTTTTCACAAAACACTTCCATCAAAACCTCACGTTTGTCCCACTCACTGTTTGAATTTCCCAAGTTTGTATGCAGAAAAATCTGCAGCCCAGATTACCTCCTTAGCCTAGACTGGTGGAAAAGCATTTCAAAATGCTCTGGCAGCAGAATCTTCAATCTCAGACTTGTAGAACTAATTCCAAGCTTTGTCAGAGTCTGGTTCATTCTTTGTTTCATCATAGAAACACAGAATGGTTTGGGTTGGAAGGGACTTGCTTGGAGCAACCTGCTCTAGTGGAAGGTGTCCCTGCCCATGGCAGGGGATCAGAACTTGATGAGCTTTAAGGTCTCTTCCAAGCCAAACCATTCTATGCTTCTATGACCACTGCATCCAAGGTTTGTGGGAAAGTTAAGACCCTGTGAGCCATCCTTAGGTGCAATATCTACATCTAGAAACACGGGCATTGAGGAGAAAGTCACGCTTACCTGAAGGGAGGGAAGTCCACCTGATGGCCCCATCCTCTGCCGTGGTTATCTCTTGGTGATGCTTGATGGCCTCGCTCTGCAGGGGAAGGAACAACAGCCCATTCAGAGCATCAAAAGGCATTTCACACTCCTAATAAAGCAAAGCTGGTACTTTCCATGCATTGAAAAACTCAATCAAACAAATCAAACCATTCTTTATGGATTGTTTTTTTACGTTTCCTGGTGCCCACCCCCATGCCTGTCTTACCTCTCCTGAAGAAAAAAGAGAAGGAAACCACTCTTCGAAGGATGGAGATCAAATTGAGTTTGATCCTTTTTGTTTTAGAGTGCTCCAGGAATACGCAGGCATCATCCATCACCAAAGCCTGAAAACTAGCACAGGGGGTGAGCCTCTCTGATTTATCAGTGAACAACACACATGGAAAACTGTTGACATCCTCCTCCTGAGAGGTCTTGGAGGAAGACTGCCCTAACCTTTGTATTGCCAAGAGGAGCAAGCTGAGAGATATCAGAATATCTGGGATGTGTCGGCATTGCTGCTCCCTGTTCCTTTTTATAACCACCAATTTTTTGACCTGAAATAAGGTGGGGAAGGAAAAGAAGTGATTTCCTCTTTAAATCTTTCTGAGTTCTGTTGCAGAACAAGGCACTGTTGTGAAACAAGGAGGGCAGGGAGATACCCAAGGTGCAGGAGAGCACTACCTGCACTTTGAGTACTACAAACTGAGGGATAAATTCAAACTCAAAGGGATGTGGCTGCTTCCACTGAAGGTAAGTCCATGAGCTCATAACGTGGCTACTGCTGAGATCCTGTTGAAAGCTGAGCTCTATTGAGGCTCTGGCAGTTCTGCTGTTGGCTCAAGAGGGTTAAGAAGTCTGGGGATGTCTGGACTTCATGGGAGAAGGTCAGGAACCCTTTGTATTGGGGAACCTCAGCTGGCAGCACTCGTCTACAACTGCAAATGACTTAGAATACACATTTGATGCTGCCTGATACAGGAGACAGGTCACGTTATATCAGTCTAAACTCTTCATCATGGGCAGTTCAATCACTTGAGTTGATGCAACTGCCTTGTGGGAGGTGGTGACATTCCCACTGCTGGTGTTTCATGTTACTGAGGTGGTATTTTGGGGAAGAGGAGTACGGTTTGGGTTCTAGTCCCACAGAGCTCCTATGCTAAGCCCAGATCCTTCCCATGCAGCCACCTCTGCAGCTCCGCTTTGCCTTTGCCTCATCCCTGTCCCCTGTCAAGGTGCTGGGAGGTCAGCATCCGTCTTTGCTCCCAAAAATAGGTATTACCCCCTTTTCACCAGGGTAAGCAGATTTACAGTAAACGGGATTCGATTTCTGCTGTCCACAGGAGAGGACAATGTGTTGCATGGAAATCAATGCACAGCACAAGGAAGGGCTGCCTAGCAGGACGGGTGGTTTCAATCAAAAGTGTATTTAAATAAAGACTCAAAAGAAAACCAGCACTAAGCCCCTTCAAAAGCATCACTAATGTTTGCTGCAGAGCACACTAATGACTGCAGTACAGAAGTGAAAATGGAATAGAACATCACAGTCTTGTCATCTCCTGAAAGTGAGGCTGTGTTAGAGCCACCCATAAAGCTTAATTGAACAACTGGAACCATGCACACATTTGCAGGATGGGAAACCCACCCGATGTGGGGCCACGAGTTTCACAGCCATTCCAAAACAGGCAAAAATTGGCCCATCTCACATGTAGGTTTACTGCAACGAGGTCAATCATTGAGTATTTTAAGCACTTTTAGGCTAATTTGGAAGAGCAGCTTCCTCTGAAGGTTGCCTGCGATCTCCTTTGAAGGAAAAAAAAAGATGATAACCTTAATCTTTAAAGTAGTTTGAATTATTTCCTCCCAAGCCTTTCTCTAAACAGATTAAGCTCCTATTTGAAATGGAAGTAGATGTTTGCTCTTGTAAATAAGCATTTTCTCTTGTATCTGACGGTAAACAGATTAAAGGATTACGCTAAAGACCTTTCAGATTTTTAGTATTGGGGTCCTGAAATCTTCGTGTTTGATTTCCAACCCTCAGCATCGCTACGGGCAGGGTGGAAGGTTATTTTCTCCCATCAAGTACATCCTAAATGAGGAGATTTAAAGTCTTCAGTTTTGAAAGACTTTGGTTCTTATCTGCCCCGTTGCCACTTCACGCGAGCAGGGGAGCACACAGAGCTCGGAGCATAAATGAGAATCAGACACAAAGACTTTGCTTTAAAGAGTCACAGTATGGGAAGAATTTACTTGATTTCTAATAACATATATAACATACAATAAAGGAGACCAACATATTTCATCCCCTGTCAAGAAAGTTTTGTCACTTGGTAATTTGTTTTAATATATTAGTTTCTAAATATAAGAGCAGTCAATTGATGCATTATTAATGTGATGTGTACGTGTATAAATATTCTTTTAACTTCCAGGATGGTGGATATTAATGTTGTGGCATTTGAAAGCACGAGGCATTTGAAGTGCCCCGTCCCGAGGCAGGAGCCGCACCGATTGCACCAAGCCCCATTTATAACTCCTCTGGCTGGGGAATGAAAGGGCTTTGATGTAAAGTGTTGTTTAAATGCTCTTGTGAATAGAAAGTCAGAGGGATTTTTCTCCCCTAACATCTGAGGCAGCAAAATGCCCCCATCAAGTGCAAGGGTAGTTTAGTTGTTGGAATAGCAAGGTTTTGAGGGAAATGCTGGTTTCTGAGATGATCAGAAGAGGGGATCTGAACATCAGCTGGTTGCTTCACCCCATTACTTTAACATTTTCATTATTTTCACCAACTTTGGCTTCATTTTCTCCACCCCTGGCAGTGTTCAAGGCCAGGATGGACACAGGGGCTTGGAGCAAGCTGCTCCAGTGGAAGGTGTCCCTGCCCATGGCAGTGGACTGGAGCTGGAGGAGCTTTAAGGTCCCTTCCAACCCAAGCCAGTCTCGGATTCTATGATTCTATGATATCAAGTAAAAGGAGACTCCAAACAGCCTGATTTAGCTCTTGGTTTATGGATCTGCTGCAGCTGAGAATATTTCAAAAAGTCTGGGAATATTTCAAAGCTAGGAAAATTTCAAGAGTGCTATGAAGGGAAGGAAACATCACTGTAACCTACTCCTGCTTCTGCCTGACCCATTCCTGCTCTGATAGGTACCACACTGGCTTAGTCTGGCATAACTTGACATTTTCATGCTAACCTCATTAGGGATTTAAGATATCTTCAGATTTATCAGCTGCATGTACGATGCTCACTGATATTATAGAGCCAACAGTATATTTTCCATATAAACCACAACGGGATCACATACTTCTATCTGACGGAAGTCAGACACAGCTTGGTGCATTGTACTGTGGGGTCCCTCACTATGTTCCAATTTTAGCTGCCACCAGAAAATAGGAGAAACAATATAGTTACATTGGCAATCTCAGAAGTGTACAAAATCAATCAGGAAAGCAGAAGGGCACAAGGAATATTCCCTGTTCACTGGGGCTAAGGCCATTAAAAAGGCATTTTTTAAGTAGGTGAGGAATAAATCTAATTCCAGGAACTGGGCTAGTCCATTCAATGGAAAGTTGTCAATACTAACACAGAACTGGGAGAGGCTGAGAACAAACACATCTTGCCTTATGGCAGCAGCCAGAAAACATTGCCAGTGTATGGAAAGGAATAGAAGCTGCCCATTCCGGCATGGGATGCTGAAGAGGAGCTGCTCCAGCTAAGGATTGCACCACCAGTTAGTAGGCTAACTGGGATCAGTGGTATGAAAGGAGCTGTCTGAAGAGCCACTCCGACTCCTAATGATGATTTCCACCTAGAGCCAGAGCATTGCCATCGCTTGTAGGCAAGGGGAGGACAGAACAAGGTCAAAAGTGGTAAGCGCATCTATCAGAGGTCCTGCCTGGGGTATTTGTGTGCTGCTGGCATGGAGAGCTGGATGGATTTTCTCCCCCATCCAGCAGCATTAGGGTTTTTAGCCCACCAAACCCCCACCCTGCAAGCTCAAGTGCAGTGCTCCATAGGGATGCTGCTCCCATCCTACTCATCCCTGCACCGGGCAAAGCCACAGGAATGATCATCTTTTCACTTGAGTGGGCAAACCACAACAATAACAAATGGAATCAAATTATTTCAAATCAACCGGAAGGGAAAAGAGAACAGTGGTGTTTTTTTGAGGGGAAGGATGAGGCAGGGAAGGAGAGCGGCAATATTCAAGTTTGGATTAAATTAAATGCCTTGTTTCACCCCGAATGAAACAAGATCATTTTGTCTTTGGGGTTGGTTTTTCCCCATTTCACATACTAAAAGCAAACAAACCAGTTTGCTTTAACTGCGTTTTCACTCAAAACACCATTTGGGAATTACAGTTCAAGATCCCAACATGCATTTCAAAACATATCCCAAAAAATAGCAAAATCCCTACCCCAGACTCACAATTGGACTCTGCCTCCCTCATTTTACCTCCCTGCCAGCAGGTTGGGCTGAATCCAGGCCAGATCAATGAAGAACTGTGGTCACCCAAAACTTACTGCTTAACAAATAAGCTCCTCAGCCAGCAAGTTGTGCCCGTCTCAGCTTGGCCAAAATCTGCAGTCAATTCCCCTAAAACATTCAGAAATTCCCTTTACTGGGGAATGTGTGTGTTTTCTTTCGGCTCCGGAGGCTTTTCCAGGCAGTGAAATCAAGAACTCGGCATCACCCCTGGGGATGCTCCTACCTGAGGATGAAGTCAAGCTGCCTCGACCCTTCCCATGCTTTATTAATTTTAGAAGATTTAGAAAAAAAAGAGATATTTTTCTCAGCTAATACATTAAAACATGGTATATTTATAACACTGCACGAAAGAAGGTAAGTAAATGTGCAGCAGATTTGATTTGCCATTAAAATGCTCTCCTCTATTAGTTAAAACTTGACGTTGCTTCATTCTAAACGAGGAGCTTTTTCCTGGGTGAAACTGTGGCAGGCAAGAATATTGGACAAAGTATTTTTGTACAAGCAACCCTTAAATTAATGGTTTGAGATATATACAGAAAGAAAAAAGAATACAGAAAGGTTTGCAGTGCACACTACCTGACCTGAAAATAATAAGCTTTAAAGTGTAGTTGGAAGCAGTCACTAAAACCATGGGAGACATGATTTTTATTAGAATTTAGATAAAAAGATTTAATGTTTTTTAATCTAAGAGACCACTGGAGGTTAAACTCACCATCTGAAGTTAGTTTGTGTTTTTCATATACGTCTTTTCCCCCCTCCTTAAACAGATCTGCTCATTTAAAGAGTCAAAAAATAAGCGAAGGTCATCAGAGCCCACTCAATAAAGTATTTGGTTCGCCTTCATTTGGCTTCGCGAAGAGGCCTGTGAAGGAACAGGAGCTGCACTATGTTATAAACCTCTTCTGGAGGTTTTAAGGTGGGTTTCCCCCCATGGATGAGGCTGGACGGGCCTGACGACCCTTTTCCAGGGTTTCTTTGGCAAGCTGGCAATATTTTAAGGGGCTGTCAGCCGCAGCCCGCCTTATTACAGCGGAGATGAAATGATGGTAACTGGAATTCCTTCATCCATAAATTCCCCTTGCCATGGATATTTCCACATTCATTAGGAGGAGAATAAGTAGCAGCCAGGCGGTATCCGCAGAGGCTTTTACCGGCTTTTTGATGAACTGAGGCTGAAGGGGTAAAGCAGCGGCGAGGCCGTATTTTGATGGTTTGATTTCAGATGTTCTACCTCTCCAACTGGGGAACCTTTGCCGTGCTATCAAAGAGCACACGGTAATTTATTGGCTCTCTACTCCAGTTGCTTCAGACCTGATTAAAACCCTCGGGCAGGTCAATGTGCTGGGCAATAACGGGGTAAATCAGTGGGGCTCCACCAGCTTCGGCAATGCAGCTCTGATTTACGTTGCCTGGGGCTAATATTTCAGTCCTGTAGGCTAATATATCAGTACTATTGGAGTTAGTATAACATTTTACCATTGCACAGATGCTCTCTGGGACACGGTCTTAGAGAAAAGGATGGTGGTTTTTCTACCTGATTTAATTTCTAGGCCTGACTGTGCAGTTTGTTTCCAAATTACATTATTTTTAGCAAGAGCAAGGCAAAGGTTTTGAGATTTGCACATTGGGATGGTGTTGGCCGTGCTCTAAGGTTGCTGGTGGCACTGAGGGCCTTGGGGCAGGTTTTCTCTATGAGGCATCATGCAGCTCATCATAGAATCATGGAATCCCAGGCTGGTTTGGGTTGGAAGGGACCTTAAAGCTCCTCCAGCTCCAACCCCTGCCACAGGCAGGGACCCCTTCCACTGGAGCAGCTTGCTCCAAGCCCCTGTGTCCAACCTGGCCTTGAACACTGCCAGGGATGGGGCAGCCACAGCTTCTCTGGGCACCCTGTGCCAGCGCCTCAGCACCCTCACAGGGAAGAGCTTCTGCCTTATCTCCAACCTGAACTTCCCCTGTTTAAGTTCAAACCCAGCACCCTTTGTCCTATCACTACAGTCCCTGATGAAGAGTCCCTCTCCAGATGCTGGAGATAAACTCATTTGATAAACTCATTCCTCCAACCAGCTCTGGTAGAGCAACTCCCAGGGTGAAGGACCCCATATCACCAGGCTGGATGATCTGCAGGTGTCAGGGTAGGTTTGGGGCCCAAGCATGTGTGTGCATGTGGAGTAACCAGAGGAGAGTTATTTATTGGTGGTAAAATGCCAAAAGAAAACACACAGCTTGCAGAGAAAGAGCTGATGGCTTATCTTGGGGGGCATCTCTGCATCCTACAGCCATGGCTTAGGTCCCAGCTACAGTCTACACAGCGGGGGGAAACGTCTGGGCTAACTTCATCCTCTTTTTTCCGTCCACAATGACTACACACATCTGGTCACCTTAACTTCTTCCAAGAGCAGAGAGAGAATTACTGCGTTTGCCCGTGAATTACGATTTTTTCACTGGAGTCTGGGCTTTGCAAGAACCAGTAAGTACAGAAATGCTGGAGAGGGGATTGAAAACTAAAAAGAGGGGATTAAAAACTAAAACTCTCCAGGGTTTTAACCCAATTCCTAACCCAAAGAGTCTCAGATATGTTTGGATGAGTTTCAGAAAAGCATCCCAACTTTTGGACAGAGATGCAAACCAGGCTTCAAAAGGGGTTTGAGGTTGGCCCATGCAGCTCTTTGCTGCCCTTGTCCTGCTTCCCCGAGTGCGATAGAGGAGGGCTCTGTCCTTAGCAGAATCCCGTCTCAAAGACCAGGAAAGCAAACAAACAGAGCCCCCCCCGCCGAGGGACAGGGAGTGCAACCCTAAGAGAAACAGGTACTCGGTTCCAAAACCAGATGGCAAATTTGAAGCATGCCTGAACATGCCAAGATACAGCACGCTACAAAGAGTTCAAACGGAGCATTGCAGATAAAACAAGTACCGATTAAATCACACACTGTCCATATTTCAATCAGAAGCTTGAAATGCATCCATGACTAGGCAACCAGACAGGCTGGAATCAAGCTGGAAAAGCGGAATGCAGAAAATCTGGGTATTTCTTTTAACTCTTGCAGAATCCAGCTACTTGTTGCTGATGAAACAACACCTTCACCACCCCCTTTTAGAAACTCAGCTCAACACACGCTGCAAAAACATGCTTCCTTTGCAATTATTTGCCCTCTGCACCATGAAGATGCTGATTCATGGTGGCTTGGGAGGCTACAGAAAAATAAGCTGTGGTATTCACGGTGACTGGCTATGCTAAAAACCCTCTCCTCCTTCACAGCTACCTCTGAGATGAGGAGTCTGAGCTAAATTAGCTGCTTCTGGAGAGGCAAGAAACTTCCCAGTAATGGGGACTGGCAGCAGTAAAGGTCAGAAAGCATGAACAGATGAAGGGAGTGCTTCCCAATGAACCAAAGGTGTTTGGGTTAAGTCTGGAAGAAGTCTGGCTAAGGACCATTTCCAATGCTCATAGCTGGCATTGCTGCTAGAAGGGGCAAGTGTGATGTATGGTCTTTGCATAGAGTGTATTTGGAGAGCAATTGCTGGAGATGGGGTGTCCCTATAAGGGCAAAGTTAGGTCCATTTTCCCAGAGAAGTGTTGGAATCACTGGAAGGGTCCACACAGAGTGTAGACGAGACCCTCAGTATCATGGGTTAGTGGTGGCCTTGGCAGTGCTGGGGTAAAGGTTCGACTTGATGGTCTTAAAGGTCTTTTCCAACCTGGTTGATTGTATGATCTATGAAATGCAGTTGTGGTGCTGGACTGGAGCAGCAGATACCCTCACTGGTCAGTGGTGGGTTGCCACCACAGCCGGGTGTGCAAACGCTGCCTCTTCAGTGGATTTATCACAAGGCAGCACACTTTTACATTTCTTAGCCTCTGCGGTCTCGTCTGATGCACGGCTTGAGCTTCTAGCAAACATAACTGCTCAGTAATTAAATATTAGCTGCATTGACACAGGTATGAACTATTTCTGTGTGCTATTTAACCTTCTGGACTCAGCAGACCAAATTCCCAACTCGAAGCTGCACTGTAAGTGAAATGAGAATCTACACAGCTAGGTCTTTGTTTCCTTTTTCCTCCTCTCCTTAAATAACATTAAAAGCAATAAAGGAGCATCTGAGACCTGCCCTAATTGTGTTTTAAAAGGCTACAGGCTAAGTCTTCTGCAGGTAATGGGGTGTATTTTAAGCAGGGTCTCACAAGGTCATGGAAGTTGTTTGGTGCATGTTTACAGGGACCAACTTCTCCAGGGATGAGGAGAAAGCCCAAAAGGTAATTGGGAAGTGATGGGGTGTGCATCAACCTGACACTGAATAGAAGATGGTGGAGCCAGTGGGGAAAGGGTAGGAAGAGTCTCACCATCCCCAAGATCTTGGAGATGAAGGAGAAAGGAGCTGCAAGAATGCAGGGTGGTGAGGCTGGGAAAGGGATGGAGGCCAGTCAGAAAGGCTGGGGCACAAAGAGGTTCCTGTTGCTGCAGCACCTCAGGGTCCCACCGTGTGCTTCCACTCAGTGGCTGAGCACTGGACTCTACATGCTGCTCGGAGAACCACTCTGCTCCAGCCAGCCCCATCTCAATTCCTGCTGCAGGTGTGCAGAATAGCAGAGGGGACACAGGATTGGTGTTATTGCTGACACAGGATTAATTACTGCATCGCCTAGCCCAGGGTGGGGGGAGGCAGAGAAGAGCTCAGGTAAGGGCATAACTCTTCACTTGCATTTTCTGTTAAATGCAAGCAGTCACACACTGCTAAAGTTGTTTCCTGAATCCTATTCCAGGTGAAAGAGGCAAGACAAATGAACCATTTGCGATAGGCTCTTGGATTATCAACAGCAGGTTCCTCATTCTAGGTAGCAAGAGGTGCCCATTGGTTTTGATACTCCTTTAGAAATGCTCCTAGCACTTGTTGGTAACCAAAATAGTATTTGGCTGTCAACGTGAAACCTTCAGGGATCATTTAAATTAGAAAAAATTAAATAAATAAAAAGAGAAAGAAATTCAATGACAGAATTCCCAAGTGAAGCAAAACACCAGTGAAATCTAGACCATCTCTGAAAGAACTGGATCTCACAAAGCCTTTGCTAGACATGCAGTGCCAAGTCAAAACGCATTCAAAATGGTGAGTCAGGACCCAAACATTTGTGGAATCAGCTGCAGAGTGAAAGCACTTGAAAGGCTCCTCTTTTCCCTCTCCAGTGCCTTCTGAGCCTCCCCAACCCACAGAGATGAAATTGTTGAGCTTTTCTCGGCAGTCACATGGGTTAGAAACAGTGTTTTTAAAAGTGAAACCCAAAAGTCTCATAAGGTCCCAAGAAACGGAGCTTCCATAAACATGCCGTGACCTGGCGGGCCCTTTTGCTCCTATTGCTCTTGCCTTGAGAAGAGAGACGGGCTACCCAGACTCCTGCAAAAGGAGCATTTTAACCTGTCCTGCAGCAGTCACAACAGCGTTCTCTCATCTCATCCTTCATGGCTGCACCCCAGCAGCTGTCACAATAAATCCCAACCTACAGCAATAGGGAGCAGAAGTGCCAAAACTGCCAGGCAGAGCTGATCACATCAATGGCATCCAAGGGAGCAAATGAATCCCTGAGCTAAGCAACATGCGCTAATTTGGCTGTAGAGTAGACACCATCACAGAGAGCTTTGGGCTGGAAGGGGCCTTAAAGCTCATCCAGCTCCAACCCTCTGCCATGGGCAGCGACACCTTCCACTAGAGCAGCTTGCTTCAGTGCCTTGACATTATGTATATATTTGGGTTTTCCAGCCTGGTTTCAGGAATTACTGCTGCACTGGACATGCATAAACTCATAATCACATCTATAAAGCCTCCATCTTAATTCCCAGGCCAAAAAAATGGATAAATTTCAACCTGGAGCAGTTCCACCACTGATTTGTGTCCAACTCTGTAATTAGTCCCAACCATGGTGCTCCCCTGGCTCCAGCTGCAGTGACCCAGCCTTGTTTCCTCCATGAAGCAGGGAAATAAGAAGGGTGATGCTGCTGCTCTCCTCATGCTGTGCCATCCTGGTCACACTTAGCTTGCCAACATAGTCCCAGTCTAGGCATCAACCCCCAGAGTTATGCTTCAGGAGAGCAAAGGAGGTAGAACTAAGCTCGCATGAAACTTTCCAAGACCTTAACCTTGTCAGGCAAGATTTCCTGTGCTCTGGCTTCCGCTCAGTATTAAAGGGAAGAAGATGCTTCAGGCAAGGCAATCAGAGGAGAAGGATGAATGCTCCATAGGGACCCACTCATTGTCCTCCCAGTGCGATGATCAAACCCCAGACAAGACATCCTGCTGCTGTGTTCACAGTGTAATCAGGGCGGCCAGAATGGGGTTAATAAAAAGCCCATCAAAATGCTCTTTTTCCTCCAAGCAAAATGGCTTTTAAAGAAATCAATTTGTTTTTTCTTTAAAGTGGCATGAAGTCCTTTAAAAAATTTAAAGGCATTAAGTCCTTTTCCTTGAAGACAACAAAATCTTTCATTTTCCTTCTTTCCTTTCTTTTTCCTATTCTTTCAATGAAAATAAAGGAGAGAAAAAAAAGGCAGAGGGAAACCCCGTGAACCAAAATATCCAAGCAGAACATGTGGCATACAATGAAACAGACCCCCCCCCCCCCCCAATAAAAATGAAACTAAGAAAATGCTTCTGCTTTCAGCTCTTTAAAAAAAAAATCAAGGACAATTTCCGATGTGTTGAAAACCATGTTTTGCTTATTTTAATTTTTTCAAGGAAATTGAGTTATTTTCCATGTGCATCTAGTTATCCACATGTGAAAGTGGCAAATGTGCGCAAAGTTATCTTGTCTGCAGATGGGCAGATACCTTCCTTTTTCTTAGGGAAGTGCCGTTTGCATTTAGTTTGGCTCCTCATGGAATGTTTTGAAAGGAAATCATACGTGAGCCTCGTATCACCCTTGAATGGTGTCATCTGGGGACAGCCAGAGGAACTTGAGTTAAAAACAGAGAGGGATTCACGAAGCATAAGCTGCTTCATGTAGCGAAAAGAACATCAAGAGGCAATTTGATTATGGTGCAGAAATACCTTTGTGAAATAAAAAATACCAAATGCTTAAAGGGCTTTGGGTCTTTTTTCGTTTAATCATGAGGAAAAATGGATAAAAAGAAGTAACAGCTGAAGGCTAAAGCCAGGCAAACCCGAACATGGAACAAAGCACGTGGGGACTGACCATCCAAATGATGAGGGGTGGACCTTACAGCTTTTGAAGCTGTGACACCAAGTCTGATTAAAGCAGATCTTCCAAAATACCATACAAATTCAAGTTATCTTTCCTTTCCTTCCCTTTCCTTTCTTTTCTTTCCCAATCTATATATTTTCAGGAGCAACCAAGGGGTAAACTCAATGGGTTAGGTTATACTGGAGAAAAGCCTAGAAAATTTAATGATCCCTTCTGTCCTGAAAAAATCCATGAGTCTATTTAAAACATGATTCCCCATTTGACTTAACTAAATCCCATTTACAGTACAGTTGAAAAATCTGCTTGCCTTCATGTTGCCAACTCCTAAACTCACCTGCCCTAACGTGTCTTTACTATTTGGCAAAATGTTTTTCTTCCCTGGGCTTGCCTATATATTTGTGTCCCAAAAAGCTTGACAAAGCTTTCTCATTGTATTTCAAAAAGAAAAATGTTCTCCCTACATCTGGAAATACTAAAAAAGTGCTTTCTTACAGTATTTTTTTTTTACTACGTATGGACAAGGTCCTGACCCTTATTATTGGAGCTCAAATCCAGATGGGAGGCTGTACGGTTCTAATCATTGGAGGGGATTCCCTTTTGAAGCCGTGTACATCTTTGGAGACGTTTGAGATTTCAAGAAGTTATCAGATGTGGGAGGTCTGCTGGGAAGGTTTTAAATAGTCTGGGAGCTTCCTTCTTTCCAAGCTCACGTGTGTGTGCCTGGAGCATAAGGATTCCCCAAGCCATGCACCCACATGCCCATATTTCAACCCATTCTTTCTTAAAGCAAATAAGAGAGATTATCTTTGTATGCTCTTCTCCCAGACGGATACTTCATGCCACCAGCTCTCCAGAAGCACAGCACCATATTAAATAAATAACAGCTATGATACCAGTGGTAATCTAAAACCAGAAGCGGCAATTGAGGAGAATCTAGCTGAAGTTGGTCATGATGATTTTGATGGAGTGTTTTCCATTAGTGACTGCCTTTTCCTTAAAAAATGAAACTTGCTACAGCAGCCTGCCTTTGGAAAGCCGGTTGTAGCACACTGAAACAAAGAGGACGAGCTACCGGAGCCTCGATGGCCTCTTTGGAAACCAGTTTGAAATCTCTAAATAAATATGAAACCAACATCAAAAAGGAAAAGATTCACTTTTTGCCTCAGCAATGCTCTGGTTGATCCAAGGTAATTTTCACAATGGGGGAAGAGAACAACAGAAAATCTGCTGCTTTCTGACGGAGCACGGCAGAAACATGCGAAAGGCAAGGATGAGAAATCCTTGATATGTGATTCTTGGATTTCCTGGAGCGGAAATCCGAGTTCCGGCTGCTCCAGGGTGCAGTGGTGCTGTTAGGATGGAGATGCAGCTAGAAATACTTCTGCCATGTGCATCGCACATGGATCCATTTTGCAGCTGATTATAGCCCATGCGGCGTTTAAAGCTCCGACAGTAAAAAGACTGAAAAAGGAAACTTTCAAATCCACATAATTATACTTAAAATACAGCACTGTCCACTTTTCACATGGACTGAAGACAAAAGAGTCTAAGCTTTTAAGAGCTCACAAATAAAATACAGCATATCTTGGCAAACTGCTAGAATTACATGGACTATTTTAATTGTCCATGCCAAAAATAAAATCACTGCTATTCCTCTGCACTGGTATGCTCCATCTTGGCCAAACTCCTGCCTCTGTCTGGGCTTGTGTGCTGCATTGCTACTCAGCAGCTGGAACTGAAGAACACAACCCAGTGCCATTGTTTTAAAGGCCATTACTCCAGTTTTTCGGGATGTTTGGCAGAAATTTGGGAAGGGAAGCATCAAAGCAAGGCCTGATGGAGTTTAGGTGGGATATAGCTTGCTATTGCTAAAAAACAAAGTAAAACAACCCGCAAAAACCCCCATAAAAAGTAAGGGATCACATATGCATCCGTCAGTAGGAGCTTTGCCACCAGACACGGGGCTCTGCTCAAGACCAGGGCTGTCTAAGGTGTAGTACTGTGTTCAACTTGGAGACCACAGCTTGGGAAAGATGGAGACTAACTGCAGATGAACCAGAGGACAGTCTGAGCCCATAAACCTGCTCCATGGAAGAAATAAACCCAGCTTCTAAAAGAGCAGCCTGAGTGTGAACACAGTAATAAACCTTCAGAGATGCAAATGGTGGATGCAGACAGGAGGGCACCCACCCATTTGTAGGTCTGCATCTTGATAGGACAATAAAGAGCGCAGGCTAAGGATGGAGAAACAATGGAAGATGTGGGCTGGGGAAGGTGGTGAGCCTCCATCATTTAATGAGGAGAAGACAGGGTTGGGAAAGCAACAGGATGTTTGGACCAGCCAGAAGGAATCCAGACCGTGGGGAGAAGAGTCTATGACCCCAATAAACCCCACCAGTCCTCTGCTTAGGGCCAAGATTCCCTGAAATAACCTCAGGACATGGCTGATGTAACCCAAAATCCTAAATACAGGAACTGCTTGTCCTATGGGATCATCCCAACCATCCCGGTTCACGGTGGTGCTTTGATGACTCTCCCCCAGCCTGGTTTTTGTGTGTAATTAAATGTCCAAGAGGCCACAGACCCCAAGCCCAGCTCAGAGGTTGACTCCAAGTGCTCCTACAGGGCACAAGGCACCAGAATTCAGTCTTTTGTCCCAGGAAATACACACCCAGTCAAGAGTAACCAAGAAAAGTCCTGATCCATTAAGGAGAACTGTACAGCCTCGCCTGAATACAGATAAAGCAACACACCCAGATGCTTCAGCAGCCACATGGTCAGCAGGAGGCTCTACTCCATGCCAAAGTCACGGCACACAGGGATGTGTGGATTCACCTTTCCAGGCTCTTTTCTCAGCCTGAACCCAGGAATATTCCATGTTTCAAGGGCTCAGAGCAAAACAAAACCAACCAAACAACAAAAAAAAGGGATGTGAGCACAAGAGATTCCCAACATTTCAATAGCCAGATGCACCCCCTCCACCAACCCCCTAAATTAAACCCAGCTAAACCTGATTTTTTTATTTTTCCATTTCAAATTTGGTCGAAAAAACGTCCTTACCCAGCCAAGCCCATCTGGGCCAACTTTCAGCTCAGAAGGAGTTTCTGGAGGCTGGAGAAAGAGGATGGGAGATGAGGATTTACAGTAGAAATACTGTGCAATAGAAACTCTGGGAGGGCTGCCACATGCCCGAGACATGGAAAAGGGGTTTTCAGGTTTTGGGATGGCCCCGTTCAGGGATGTATATGGGCTGGTGCAGAGCTGGAGGCCTGTGCGCCATCCCAAGGTCTTCAGCACAGCCCTTCAGATACCTGCAGACCAATGTTCAGCTCTTGGCTGATGTGAGACCCTGGGTGAATTCACCCCTAGGAAGGTCTTTTTGAGCTGTGATGCATAAGGCCACTTGTTGCTAATTCTTTACAACAGTTATGGAGGTAATTTCCTCAGTTGCTGTTTTCTTTGGAAAGACCAGTTGGAGAGAGCTGGTCAGGAGGACCAGGAATGATCAGAAGTCTGGAAAACACAACCCCCAAGACCAGGAGCAATTGGTATCATTCATCTTAGAGAAAACTGAGATGAAACAGGGCAACAGTTAAGTACTGAAGGCTACTGAAAAATGGAAAGAAAGAAGTTTGTGGAGAAGATAGGGCTCAGGGAAGACCTAATAACAGTGGTTCAATACCTAAAGGAGGCCGATGAGAAACTTGGAGAGGGGCTTTGGACAAGGGATGTAGGGACAGGCCAAGGGGAATGGCTTGAACCTGCCAGAGGGGAGACTGAGCTGAGCTCTTAGGCAGAAGCTCTTCCCTGTGAGGGTGCTGAGGCACTGGCACAGGGTGCCCAGAGAAGCTGTGGCTGCCCCATCCCTGGCAGTGTTCAAGGCCAGGTTGGACACAGGGGCTTCGAGCAAGCTGCTCTAGTGGAAGGGGTCCCTGCCTGTGGGAGCAGGGGCTGGAGCTGGAGGAGCTTTAAGGTCTCTTCCAACCCAAATCAGGCTGGGGTTCTATTTAGTGATTCTCTCTGTCACTGTGGACAAGAAAAGAAGTGATGGCTTTCAGTTGCAGCAGGCAAGGTGCGGATTCAACACCCACTTACCTCCTGTAACGGTCAGAGAATCTCATCCAGAGCATCTCATCCAGAGCTTGCCCATCTGGCCTGCGTGACCTCCATCACCTGTGGCAGGAGAAGACCCTGGGCGCTCTGTCCAGGAAGGGGCTGTGCAGCGGGGCTGGATGAGAAGACCCTTCCACACCCCTTCCAGCCGGGATGCCATGCCATGCCGTGTGCCTCCCCATGCTAACCTTCAGGAATGTTTGGATAACTGCGCTCCAGAGAACCCACATTTCTCCGCCTTGGCAGCCATTCGCAGACCTAAACACAAACAGCTGGATCCCATTTCTCCGGCCTCAGAAGATGAGAACGGCAAGGTAAAAAGATTGATTGATATTAAAGTTTAGATTAAATGAGTCATTTGAATCGATAAGGAGTCAGCCTGAGTTGAATTAAGTCACTTAAAGCTGATTTAAGTGTGCCCCAGGAATATTCGGCTACCCTGATTTAGGTACCATTGAGCATCACTGTGTCTGCATGAGAAATTGTTTTCATCAAAGCGTGGCTGAGTCCTTCAAGCCACAAACCTCTCAGATTTACAAAGCTATGAGGAGAGCTCTGCACACAGACAGGGAAATTTGCCACCAGCAACCCCAATCAATGCAGTTACAATGATCTTTAAGGTCATTAGATTGGTATAGCAGCACCTCCTGGTCTAGCTGAGAGAGCACATAAACACCATCACGTTAACTAGAGGCTGGGAAAACACAAGAGGGAAGAAATATCCCATTTACCTGCTCAGTTCTCACACTCTTCCCTAAGCTTTCACGCTGTTGGATGCTGCTCTTGTGGGTCCTTCCACTCACACCAAAGTCCCAGGGCTATCCTGGGAGGGCAATAGGAAGCGGTGGGAAATGGCTCATGCTCCAGACCAACTGCTCAGCTCTGCTTCATTTCCCTGCAGCACCAAATCACCCAAACACCCCTTGCTACAGATGGAGAGAGCGTTACAGTTCTTTAAAATGCAAAAGATATTATGCAAAAAATTATATTGCAAAAAAATTTCTGCATTATAATTCTGCAAACCCTCGGAAAATCCGTCTCTTTATCCAATGGATCACCAAATGACCAGGATTTCCCTCAAATCTCTAGCAAATGATGTGTATGAAGAAGGTGCCATTCACAGTGTCAGTAGTGGGACTGCAATGTTTTGGTGACACCCAGAGGCAAGGCACTGGGATACCTTTGGACCTCTTGTATGTCCTAGCAAGCTGTCACTCCATTGCTTTGCTCCAAAGTGAATTGACCCAGGGCTGAATCATCAGGAGAGGGGGCGAGAATTCATCCTTTGCAAGGGGATTAGATTTTGGTTTGTTTTGGTGTTTTTTTGGGGAGGGAGGGGAAATAGTCAATCTGGCCACTAAATCCTTTAACTTCAGAACCATCTTAGCATCAGGGTTTTCCTCCCCCCCATCCAAACTCCAGAGCCCGCCATGTGCCTCAGGCTCCAGGAATCCATTTACATGTACCACTCGTTCCCAAACGCCTTCTCCCTGCTTCCAGGCATCGTCTCTGTGCGGATTAGCCCTGGGACCATATGTCTGGAACATTTCATCGCACCGGCACAGCTGAAAGTAGTTGGTGTTTCGTATGATCCACCTCGGGCCGCGGAGCTGCATCATGCCAGGGAACATGTGGCTGCTGTTTGTGGAGCACGGCGATAAAATGAAACATGCTGCCTGTGATTCACCCTTCAGCTCCGCTTCGGATTCCTGCTGCCACTGCTTGTCATGCTAATTCATCACCACCACGGGCGATTAGATGTAGATGAGCAGTGTACTAACCTACACCAGGGCTGGCTGGGTGTGAGCATCCTCCCAGCCTCAGGTGCCTGATATTGCCAATAATTCCATAGCTGGAAATGTTGTATTCCCACACAACCTGGGGAATGAGATCAGAGCAAGGTTGGGATGTAGCAAAAAGACAGTGGACTCCGATATGAGTAGGAAGCAATCAATATAGCAGCTCATGAATCAGTTGGTGGAATGGTGTGCACATGCGGGTTCTTTAATTATGACCTGATTCTACTAGGGGGAAAAAAAACCTCTTACAAAGGAAAAGCAACTCCCTCCTGCTAAAAGGGCTAAAGCAGAGAGGTCCACGCAACTGTGGGATGCACATCTAAGAGGGGCTAATGATGTTTATTTAGGCTATTGGAGTAGTAACAGGGAAACCTGTGCCAGAAAATTAAGGGAAAACTCCTTGGTTGAACTCAATGCCGGCTGTGGCACACAAGAGTCAGGAATTCCAGCAGGTTCCCTCAAAACAACATAAAAGCCCAGGCTGGCTGCCAGAACACGGCTTTGAGGGCAGAAGGAAGGGAATAAGGAAAGCTAATGGCTAACGGTTTCTTCTCCAAGTGTTTTCCTTAACTGAGTTGGCCATGGGAATGGAGACATAGGGTAGGCATGTGCCTTCTTGTCATTGCTTTACCCCAGTCTCTCGCAGGAAATGTATCTGCTTACCCCAATGTGGGATAATCTACTCTTGTCCATTTCCTTCTGCCCATGTCTCTGGCCTCCAGAAACCAAGTTCTGTTTCTTCTCCAGCAGCAGATGTGCTGTGTGTGAACAGGACCCAGGTACAGGTTATCACACCTCATCCTGGGCCACCTCTTCATCTCCAGAGAAGCCTGGAGTAACGAGTATTTGATAAACAGGAGTACAGACACTTACTCTTTGGTCTCTGTTTTCCCTGGGAGCTCCCATGTAACACTAACAAAGGAACTGGCCACATTTTCCCCCAAAGCTGAGTCAAGGACACCATGCCCAAAGGAGCCGGATAGCTGTGAATTTGATTGAGGTGTCAGAGCTGTCTCCTTGCAAAAACCATGCAGAAACACCATCTCCATGTTGTGTCACCTTCCAACTGCCAACAAAAGCATAAGGAAGGGTTTGATAGACACCATCACACATGTGACACTTTGGAAACGCTCAAGGACTGACTCAGGACAAGGTCTCAGGAACATCAGGATCATATAAAAGACTTTGCAATGAGATCAGCAGGAAGGAGACATACAGAGAGGTTGCAGTCTGTGGTCAAGGGGATGAAGACTGATGTTTAGTGCAGCCTTCAGGCCACCTCCAGCCCACAGGACCTTGCCCTCAGATGATCTAACATCATGAATTACAGTACATCTTATTCACTCATTTTGCTCTATTTTGACTTGTTGTCCACCTACCAAGTAAACTGCCACTTCAATGCCAAGTGGTCAAGGATACTGCCAGCTCTAAACTTACTCCAGAAGTAACAACCCCATCTGTCATGCTGCTCTTTTCCCACCTCAAGAGGCTCAGCATCCTGCAAGCCACCCTCTTGGCCAGCCTGCAAGATGAGGTGTGGCACAAAGGGAATTAACTCTCTCTTGACCAGACTCTTCTCCCTATCTATTTGAAACACCAGAGCAGCAAATCTCTGCCTTTGTCACTATTTACCACCATACAACCAGGAAGACCAGAAACCTCCTAAAGTGCTGTCCCCAGCCCTCAACAAAGCAAACAGGTCTTGCTCGGTGGGATGGGAAGCACCACTCCAATAGCATATGTCACGCAGGCAGCCCCGGATTCCCTCAGTAACTTGGGAGGGTTAATTAAGCTATCTCTTCATACCCCTCATCACTGTGTCTGTCTCATGGAAGGGGGGATGAGGAAAATCTGTTAACTTTCTGGACCACACAAGTGAAAACAGAGCTGGCAAATAACTCTGCTTGCCCTCTGACTTCATTTTAACAGCCCTCCAAGGAAATAAGGTCAGGAGTTCACCAATGGCAGGAAAGACCTACTGGTGACTTGGGTTATCCCAAACATTTACTGTACCATTCCCAATTTATAAAAAAGCCTACAACAGGTTGAGCTTCCCCCCCCCCCACCTCGGAGCTGGATGAGTTTTCCATCTGGCTTATATTTTTAGTTGCTAGAACTGTCCTCTTCTTGCTGCAAACATGTGTTAGGGGGCTGCCCCGCGCTCCCATATTCCGATAATTGTTTTAACGGCTGTTTTGGAACATTGCGGCGCTGCAGCCAGAAACTTCCTCATCAGCACAGTTGGTTAAACAAAAATTGATCCCCAGTCAATCAAAAAGCATCTAATAAGTTGTAGATAAATACATGATTTCATCACCTCCAGTACACCGACCCCAAGGAAAAGGAGTGATCTCACTCCATGTGTTGATGTCTCCCCGTAATAAATGGCTTCGTCGTACCATCGTGCTAAGCAATAAATGATCTCACAAGACGTGCTGCTGTAATAAACTAAAACAATACGAATGTGCAGGAAGGAAAACACTGCCCATGGTGAGCTCTGCTACCCAAAAACATGTCTTAGCTGTTACAGACGTAAATTAGCCGTAATAAATCTTATTGGTTGTTTCTTTAACGACATATATCTCCTGCCAAACTGGTAAATTCTTGAAAGGACTGTACAAGTAGATTAAATGGTTTCTGTCCTTGGGAATGTGGAAGCCTTTATTTGTTTTTCTTAAAAGACTTTTAAATATCCTCACGTTATACGTCAAACAGATGTCCAGGAGAAATTCTCCTGACCCATTTAAACGTTTCTTTCTTTATAAAAGCTGGGATTAAAGTCCAGTTTCTGCCACTTGTCTATGGTTAGATTTGCTGGCCGGCACCTGACAAAACTCCGCGACCGTAATGTGCAGGTTTAATGGCTTATGGTGTGACTTTTAATGGCAACGCTGAGGAAACGAAGATAAATTAAAACCTAATTGGGAATGTTAACAGCTTTACCAGTCTACACATATGGACCCCAGGAGAACACTTTGAAAGATGTTACAGCTAGCTCCCGTTGCAAGGTCGGCAGCGCTGCGCGGCGACCTCGGAACTCGCTCCCCTCTTTGTTACCACCGTGCCTTTAAGCACGGGTGAAAATACGTATTGCAGTGTGTGCAAACACAGCAGAAGGAGGCAGAAAGAGCTTTATTTTCTCTCGCTAACAGAAAAGCTGCTTATTCCACGTGTGCTCAGTAGGACACGCAATTTTCAGATGCTGCTGCAACTCGAATGGCTTTGTTGAATCGCCCCAGCTGATCTTTCAAAAAAACCAGCCAAACGAACCAAAAAGCATCAAATAAAACCGACAACCCCCCCCCCCCCCCCAAACACCCAGCCTGCCCCCTCAAGGAAAGAACTTGCAATGGCCAGGTGAATCATAGGGTCAGAGAACCACAGAATCATAGGATGGTTTGTGTTGGAAGGGACCTCCAAAACTCATCCAGGTCCAAACCCCCTGCAATGAGCAGGGATATGTTCAACTAGATCAGGTTGCCCAGAGCCACATCCACCCTGGTCCTGAATGAAGACACGCTGCCTGCTACAGAGGTACAACTGCAGCTGGAAATACTGGAAATAGAGGGAAATGTCATTCCAATAAATACATGGTTTAAAAACACTATCTGAGCCCTGCTTAGTGTTCCACACGATGAAATCTCTCTCCCTAAAGCACCAACAGACAAAGCCTCATGTGTTATATTCAGCAACAGAAACATCCCTCTTTGCTTGACTTTGACTCCCTCTTTGACATCCCTCTTTGCTTTGACTGCTACTGCTGAACCCAGGACACATGGGAAGAGCTCAAGTATGTGCCTCTGGAAGCCACTCATGGACCCATTCTGCAGTTACATGTGGGAGCTCCCAGGTAAAATTCCTGTAGGATTTCTGGATGCTGGGAAGCAACTTATCATTCAGTGCAAGAGACCCTCCTGACACCTGCCTCCATGTGAGAGTGCAGCTTCCCTGATTTTTAACCACCGCTGCTCTTGAGGCTGTAACATGGAGAGGAGCAAGGTGAAAGAGGCTCTTCCACAAAGCTGATTTATTTCCAACCAGGAGAATGAATGTTGCTTCTTGGAATATTTTATCCCACCTGGAAGTGCTGCTGCTTTTCCAAAACAGACGCCACAGCCTTGTCTGTGTCTCTGGAAAGGGAAATTGGCCTCTCCACAGCGCCTTCTCTAAGAGCCTTGGGACTGCAACCCCTGGGAAGCTCCATAGAAGCTGCTGTTATATCCTCCAACACCAGCAAATACCAACAAGAATAAGCATTGCTTACTCTGTTTTGCCCTTTTGACCATTTATACTGCAGAACTGTACCCATCTGCTTAACCCTAAACTGAGAGCAAACTTATTGTACTCACAAAGTTCATCGTATTCTTATGCTTAACACAGGTGTATTTCTGCAGGGCAAAGAGACTTTAACACTGCAATCTTTACCATTGGAACCCCCCTTTAACACTGCAAAGAAAAAGCACAGCCTGTGGAGGACAGGAAATGCAAATAAAAGTCAGAAAAAGCCAAGGAAGAAGCAGCTCATCTGGCAAATGGGAAAAAGGAGGAAAAAGGAAAATAAGGGGAGAGAAACATGATATGTCACACAGGAGAGTGAGTTGCCTCCTTGAACATGGTGCTGGATGGTGAGAAATAACTGAATGATAAAAGAAGGAGCTTTAGGAAAGGCTGCACTTGATTATCCCATGGCCCCAAGAGAGCCACAGCCTTTCATGGGTCACCTCAGCCTGAACCCAAACCAAACACAGTGACAGCAAATTACCCCAACAGGTACCAAATGTTCTCATCCAGGCTGCGAATCAGGGAGCAGCAAATGCGAGTGACTGACTACCCAGGTAGGTGACAGCTTGACCATGTAAGCATCAAAAGGGCACTTTGAATTCACTTAATAACTGTTCTTTTAAACATTAAGCCAAATCTCCTGTAGGAGGGAGGCCCAAATGACAATGATTTTAATATTCCAGCAAATGCCAACATCCTGGCAGGATGGAACCCAAAGTTGCATTGCTGGGGTTGTACAACATGAGAAGCTGCCACCCAGGAGGCCATTACCAGCAGCTTGAGCCTTACTACATACTGTAGCATATAATTTTATGATCCCCATGTGGCAGATGGAGGATCTGGGAGCCCGGTCACCCAAAGGGGCTTGCAGCAAGCCCATTGCTCACCAGCACCATTGGAGACAGTAATTAGACATGATTAAAACACCTTGCTGTATGCCTCAGTTTTCAACCCCATCTCTCCTCGCTGGGGCTGTTTGTGTTTCTCTTGAGGTTACCTTGGTTTAGTAACAGTTCAATCTCAGAATAAATTTGCTTTAAAATGGCAGAGGGAAGATTTAGATGAGACACTGGGAAGAAATTCTTCCCTGTGAGGCTGATGAGGCACTGGGCATCCAGCTCCAACCCCTGCCACGGGCAGGGACCCCTTCCACTAGAGCAGCTTGCTCCAAGCTCCTGTGTCCAACCTGGCCTTGAACACTGCCAGGGATGGGGCAGCCACAGCTTCTCTGGGCACCCTGTGCCAGCGCCTCAGCACCCTCACAGGGAAGAGCTTCTGCCTAAGAGCTCATCTCAGTCTCCCCTGTTCTGGCAGGTTCAAGCCATTCCCCTTGGCCTGTCCCTCCAGGCCCTTGTCCCAAGCCCCTCTCCAGCTTTCCTGTAGCACATCTTAAGCTATTTGAAGCTGAAATAAATATAAAACTGCTGAAGTATCAAGTTATTGGAAAGCAAAAGAGGGCAGCAAAGGATAAACATGAGCACCACCAACACTGCCAAGACAACAGAGCAGGAAAGTGCAGAGTGCTCTTTCTGAGGCCAAAAAAACATTCTAAGGCTGAAATTTGAGATAAGCCTGGCCAGCTGGCTTGTTGCTTATCCGTGGAGGAGGAAAGGGGGTGCCATGGATGCAAGGCTACGCTTGGGTACCAACCTGGCTGTGGGAGGGGTGGCAGTACATCCCCTCTCACAGACCTGTGAGAGGGAAAGATGAAGGTACCTGAGGCCATCGGCTTTTAAGAGTGGACTCAGAGCTGCCCTGAGTGAAACAACCTCAAACATCCAAGGGATGCTGTCCAGCCGGCGCACAGCACCACGTACCGCTCCTGTGTTGCCCTCATGCAAATACTGGTTTGAATAACACACGGTGCTAAAACTTCATTCAGAGAAGGGGAAGCAGGCAAGAATCAAATATCATTACAGGTGTTCCTCTCTCCTGGTTAACATCCTAGCTCTCCCGTCTCTTCAGCAGACAGAATAATGGTCTTTCCCATCCATCCCTATTTGATTTGCATTTCACTTTGCCATTCTGCTCATGCCCGTTGTGTTTATTGGCTTAAACTGCACACAAGCTCCTGGAAATTGTCTTTGCAGCGGCTGGCATTAGGAAATGAGGCATGAATGCAGAACCACAAACCCTAATCAAGCTTGAAAAAAATCTGCAAGTGATCTTGTCGAATTGATTTTCACAACAGGATGCGAGCAGCTTTGACAGGAGATCTTTTCTCATTAACTTGACATTAGTACAGATCACTGCACTGTCATTGCCATCTCCCTTGTGAACAATGCAAGAGCTGGGGGAGGCCAAGGAAACTCAAATACATTGGGGACCTCTATTTGCCATAAAAAAAATCCTAATCACCAATAAGAAACGCCCCAAATATTTGTATTCGTGTTAAAATCTACAAGTCCCACAAGGCGTCGTGGGCACTCAGCTCCTGGGAAGGATGCTGTGCATCATGAGATGCTGCTGTGGCACCTCCAAGTCCACATGGAGCAGGGCAGCTCACTCCAAACCCTCTGGCAGCATAGGTGGCTTGCTATGATGTTCAGCTCAATAGCTAAAACCAACATGCTTGTATTGTCCATGCTTCCATATGCCTTCTCTTCCTCATCCAAGGGAAAGAGAAGATGAATGCACTCCAAACATCTCACCCCAGGGGACCATTCTTCAGACTGCAGGATCCTGATGCAGTTATAGCATCACAGAATCAACCAGGTTGGAAAAGACCTTCAAGCTCACCAAGTCCAATCCTTATTATCCCAGCAATGCCAATGCCACCTCTACCCCATGGCACTGAGGGCCTCATCTACACAGTTTGTGAACACTTGCAGGGATGGTGATTCCAGCCACCCAATGCAGGGGCAAGAGGTTCTCACCACAAGGACAGGAGACACTCATGAGTAAGCAATGCCCTGAAGACGTTGGCAATCTAATTGGAAGTCTCCAATTCACAGCCAGGCTGGAGTCAGCATGAGGATTTCCACTATTCAAGTAATTTTGGGACCACAAAACCACATTTTCTTCTCCTTCCTTTATTAATCCTCTATTGTATTCTTCAGTGTCCTATAAAACAGCCCCTGGCCTTGGTCTGTGCCTCAAATAGCCTGTGCTTTAGCAGCACATACCATTGCATGAGTTCCCTCCATGGTTTTCTTTCCTTCAGTGTGGGAATTACTACATATTAAATGCATTCAGAGGCTGATCTCAGCACATGCTTCTATCTGTAACCATAACACAAGGGATAGATGGCAATGGCGGTGTCCAAAACCATCCAACCTTTGCCCACTTTGCCCGTCTAGAGTTTTTGATGGGTCTTTTCCTCCCACTTTGAAGCTGCCTTTTGCCTGCTTTCACGAGTAAAATATACGTGTAATTCATTAAAATAAAATTCCAGTGTGCAAGATCAACACGGAAATGACACGAAGCTATGTTAAATGTTCCTATACCCCACAGAGCTGGGTGGATTAGGAGAAGGCTAGCAAAAATAGAACGACACCAAAACACTCCTGCAAACAGCTCCCAGGAGGAGCAGAGCAGGATAAAAAAGGCTAGGAAAATAAAACAAGGCATTCCTTGCACGGATTTCAACACTGGGGGTTAAGCTGAGTTGAGTTCTCCCTTCCACCCTCATTCCTGCGCCGAGTAGGGAACTATATCGATTAATCTTAAATGAGGAAGTGAAATGCAAACAAGAAATGTGCTGTTTTGGGGGCTGATCCAAACTCTGTTGAAACCAAGACTGTGTTTCTCATCTAAATTCACAGGCTACGGGGTGAAGCATTTTCAAGGCACAGGATAACAACTCGCACCTATGGACCCCAGATCTTGTCCTCAAATCAAGGCAGGTCACTCCAGAAGGATACCACTAACTGAGCAGAATTTCCCTGTGTCTCCAGATAGTAAATAGCCAGGATTTTATCTCAAAATACAAAAGCACACAAGCATTTTGCAGGGGGAAACAAAATAATATTACCTGTGTAGCTCAGCTTGTGGGTGAAGGTTGACCAGAAGATGGGTGGACACACGGCTGCGGAGCTGTCATGCTTTAACCTACAATGTTGAGTTTTACATCCAGAAGCTCAGAGCACTTCACAGATCCCTTCCTCAGTTTGGAGCAAGCCTGACCAGTGCAGAAAATGATACGGAAACATGAGCATCACTAGGGAAAGGCCAGGACGACAGTGGTTTGCACTGGATATCTGCATCCCACGGTACTGGCTACAGCACAGAGCGTGCGGACACGCCATTCCTCCACATCATCACTCCTCAGTGCAGGCAGAGGCTTCCCTACCTCCCACCACAAAGGAAGGTAAATATGTGAGATGGAGGGATAGAGGAACAGAGGAACGTGCCTGTGGGCGTTGCTCAACCCAGCAATGTGTGTTTTGAGCAACTGGGACGTGACACTGGCCCCCGAGGTTAGTGGGTTACATTTGCTGTGCAACCCCCAAATAACTGGGATTTTTGCAGCTAGAGCATCAGAGCACAAGAGTGTGATTTTGGGGTGGAATGGGGCTAAATGGGATTCTCAGCTGGTTTAAATCCAGCCCTGATGATGGAAGTTTTCCTGGTTTTCACCAGAGTACTTGGTCTTTTATCCAGTAATACAAGCCTAAACCTGATGGTTTCATCTGGAAACTCCCCATTTCAGTAAGCCATGGGCTGAAAACTTTTCATGGGCTTCATTCCCTCCTGTTTACCACCCACCACATTTACTGGTGTACCAGGGGTAGGGCTGGATAGGGTTGCAATGACAAACTGAAGGGATGTTGTTGGTGAAGTCATTGTCTTAATCAGATGCCGATTAATGTAAAACCCCAAACTGGTTTGTGTTGAAGGGACCTTAAAGCTCCTCCAGTTCCAACCCCTGCCACGGGCAGGGACCCCTTCCACTAGAGCAGCTTGCTCCAAGCCCCTGTGTCCAACCTGGCCTTGAGCACTGCCAGGAAGCTTCCTAAACATGAACATGAAGTAATGGCTGCATTCACAAGAGCAGAGCCGGCTCTGGAAGAGCCCAGTATTTCAACAGGAAGCAGCCAGCAAGAGGAGAAGCACCTATGGTGCAAACAGCCCTGGAGAAGGCAGCTTAGGGCCAGTGGAGCTGAGTGAGAGCAGCTCCAGATGCACATCAACACAGTTAAATGGGACAGGGACCCTCAGCTCCACCTTTCCATCTCCAGATGCCATCTCTGGCAAGGCAGTCTGTGGTCCTCACAACATCCACAGGCTTTTTTTCCATAGATATTCACTGTGTTTCACTTCTTGCTGCTTTAAAACATCCTGGTCTCACCATCTGGGACTGCAATGGAAAGAAAAGGGATGGAGTCTGGCATTGCACTGAAAAGCTAAACACCTTCTCACCTCCCTGGTATGTTCTAAAGCTGCAGCCTGGTCATGATATGGTATTTCTATTTCTTCCGTTGGTAGAAAATAAAGCAAACCCAGGACTGATCCAGAGCAATAACACACAAAGCTCAGCTTCTAGCAATTTCCTCCAAATTCATTAATATGCCAGGGCAGCTGAAGGAGGCAGAAAGGGCTTTGAAACAGCCTGATTGAGATTCCTAAATCATTTAGTCATGAAGCAAAATGAAAATACAATCTTAGCAGACAAAAAGAGCCCAAACCAACTTATTACCACATGATCTTGGCTGAATGCATTCTTTAAAGAAGAATTAAAGAAGCTATTTTAGCTTTTGAGAATTGTGGGCTGCAATTTTACCTTAGTAAATGAGGCGCATGTTCACATTGCTCCCAACAAAGGAGTTAGGCCAGTAATGACTTTATTAAAGTCATTTGTAGGTGCATATATAGTCATTTAGAAGATGACCATAAAGGATGAGCTGGCAGAAACTGAAGGTGAAATTAAGCTGTGCCACTTAAAGATCACATCTCACCCTATCCTGCTGAAATTCCACTGCTAAGGATCCCGACCCACTGAAACCCCAAGGAGAAAGGGAAAGGGTGGGTTCTGCCTGACAGTGCTCACTGCAAAACCTCTGGTGCTGCAAAAACAGTATAAGGAAGCAAGCCCCAGTATGCACAAGGCAGAATCATAGAATCCCAGATTGGGTTGGGTTGGAAGGGACCTTAAAGTCCCAATCACTTGCTGCCCCCCTAGGGACAGCTCCTTCTCCAGGGGAGCAGATCTCTCACCTCACCCAGATACAGCTCCTGGGGCGAGAGCTGTTTCTTTCCAAAGTGATTTTCTTTCTTTTTTCCCCTGGGGAATTAGATGGAAAATTCCACCCAATGCGATCAGGTTAAAAAACGAGAGAAAACCCATCCTGCAAGGACGCATCAAAGCATTCTGGAGTGACTGGAAACACCAAAGCGTTTAACTAACTCTGTTTTTAGGGAAGAACTTTCCATTTCCAAACGTGGTCAATGGTTTAAGTTCGTGTCCCAAAAAAAGAAACAGGAAATAAAGAAAAAAGGGGGGAAAAAGAGAAGAAATTATTATTTCCCATCAGCTGGAAGCTCCATTTTTCACTCTGCTGCTCCCCAAGCCGGCACTCTCTTGGATGGAGGCATCACTCTCAGCCTGGAGGCTCCATCCACTCTCTAAGCAGATCCTGCCCTGTGGTTCGGGGACCTGCTGTCACCCCTGCCCAGTGGTGCTCCATCCTTCCACCCTGGCAATATCTCAGGTCACTCTTTAATCCTGACTGCACCAAAGTCCTCCCTTCCTTGGATGCTGCCTATAATGAGGGCTCATAACGAACAGCACTGGCGCGTCTCATAGAATGCCATTAAAAAAGGAGCTGCAGCACAGAGAGCCTGGTTAGAATTAATACAGAATTAAAACCCTCTCAAGGGAGGATCAGATTGATTAAATTAGTTACTTACTGCATGAAAAAGGGGCTTTTGGGGGTTGTTGTTTCTTGTTTTGTTTTCAGATCCTATAAAGAAACATTAGAAGTAGGAAGTCCAAGGACACAAGCTTAATATGTATGCTTCTTTTAAAGAAACTTTCTGCCCTATTAGAAGAAATACAACTGGACTGCCAGGCTGCATCCTGCTGCGAATTCAGTGATGAATAAAGATCTCAGCAATGGAAGCAGAAACAGACATTGAAAGTAACTATTCACTTCGGGACCAGCCATGAGAATGCACTTCATGATCTGCACTTAATACTGAAATAGGGGCAGATTGTGGTACCCATATGATTAAAATAAATAAGTATCTTCTATTTTCTGCATTGCTTTGTCCTCTGCTTACTGCAAGTGAACCCACTTCCATGCCAGTGCCTGCAGATCAACCTGGGTCTGATGGCAACACGTATGGTGAACCAAAACCTGGGATCCTGATCCTGGAATCAGGATCTTCTACAACTGGCTTTGGGTTTAATGGCAAAGCTCTTGCCATTGACAAATACAGTGATGGATCTTAGTTACTATCACCGTTATACCATTTATTGTTATAGAGAAATACCTTCATCATAACTTACTTATTTATGACATTGATTTTTTGATTTATGATTTTGATGGAGAACAGACTTACAGAGCTCTGGACAAGAAGGATATGTTCAAGACCAGTTTGGACATGGGCTTGGAGCAACCTGCTCCAGTGGATGGTGTCCCTGCCAGTGGCAGGGGTTGGAACTGGATGAGCTTCAAGGTCTCTTCCAACCCAAACCAGTCTGGGACACTATAACACAATGGCTGAATGTTGCTTTAAGGCTAAATTCATGGGCCAAAGCAAAGTCACTCGAAATCAGCAGGAAACCCTGAGAAACATACGCGCTGTGAAACATTAACTCTCTTTTATTAGCAGCTTACATTTTTACTGCTGTGAGGCTTGGCATTTAAGTATCAGCTTAATATTTTAAGAAATCCCCACCACCAGTAGTAAAGGGGTCATTTTTCTTCCTCCTCCTCCCTTGCTGTGACAATAAAAACGATCAGTGCAGACAAAGTCCACAGAAAGGACCCCAGCACCGAGCCTGGCTCAGAGCTGCAAAAACACCAATAATTGATTTTTGCATCCCCAGCAGCCAATTCCATACGTGCCACTGCCAACTGCAACACCTCAATTTGCCCAGCGCATCCAAGAGCCAGAGACTGGGTTTATACCCTTGCCAGCTTATCCCAGTGCATAAGCAGCCTTCCAGTGTCTGTAGGGGGTTATGGGGATGCTGGAGAGGGACTCTTCATCAGGGACTGTAGTGACAGGACAAGGGGTGATGGCTTCAGACTGAAACAGGGGAAGTTCAGGTTGGAGATAAGGCAGAAGCTCTTCCCTGTGAGGGTGCTGAGGCGCTGGCACAGGGTGCCCAGAGAAGCTGTGGCTGCCCCATCCCTGGCAGTGTTCAAGGGCAGGTTGGACACAGGGGCTTGGAGCAAGCTGCTCTGGTGGAAGGTGTCCCTGTCCATGGCACGGGTTGGAGCTGGATGCCCAGCACCTCATCAGCCTCAAAGGGTTGGGACTGGAAGAGCTTTAAAGTCCCTTCTAACCCAAATTCCATGATTTTATCTGAATTGCCATGCTCTGCTCTCTTATGCTCACTGCTTTTCTCCTTCACTCTCCAAACCCATAGGCATTTTGGTCTCCCATAAACTCCAGTAACACTCAATTACATGCATGTAGTATAAACTACTAGGCACTGGTGTCTCCCTGTACATTTGCCTCTGGATGCATCCTCTTCCTCCAACAGCCTTTCATAGAAGGACAACTCCTTCATTGCACCTAATATGTCTTTTTTGGGGGCCAAGCATGAATCTAGGTGGTAAAAAGACATTCTGGCACGATGCTGCTGTAATCTCCAGCCTTTTTCTTGGAGAATTTCAGTAAATTTCAACAAACTTCTCGTTTAGGCTCCACTTGGGTTCTTTCCTCTGTTTAAATGGTGGCTGTCATACTGACACATGAGGAAATAACACAAAGTTGGACCACGGATGGGTTTTGCTGCTCCAAGAGCAGTTGCCATGAAAAGGGAAGAGCCTTTCACCCAGGTCAGCCCCTCGCAGGTTCAGGAAGCCAGCTGAAATGGTTTCTTAAGTGGGTCCAGGAGGTCACATGGATCTAGAGGCTGCCAAGCCAAATATTGCTCCAAACCCCGCACTACTTCACCAGACCCAACGTGCAGACATCCCTCTGCAGCCCAGCCTTCCCACCACGATGTCCCCTGCATCGCACACTGAATGCATGAACCGGGACACCAAACAAACACATCCAACGTGAAATGATTCTCTAGAGCACCTCAACTATCTAGTGTCCCCATGAAAGCATCAACCCCGTAACTGCACGAGAAACGTGCCTCCAAAGCCAGCCAAGACCCTGCATTTCCAGGTGCTGCTATCCAGCATCCAGAAAGTCAATGCATCCTCTTCCCAGCTTGCTGGGAGGTGACCTTTAAAAAGTCATTTTGGCTACAAACTGGGATTTTAACAGTTTTGCCAATTCTGAGCTGAGCCCTCACTGCATTGCTCCATCACGTTTTATCTGCTCCAGCTCCAGGGACAGCAACTGGTCTTCTCTCTGACCCTTCCAGCCTCCCAAAATACACTCATGTTTGCCAAATCTACAAAGTGGCCAAAAAAAAAAGCCCCAAAGCAAAGCCTGAAGCTTTCCAGTGAGCCTGTAATGAACATGAATCATAACAAAAATACCAGAGGAAAGTAGCAGATTTGCTTCTTTCTCCCCCGCATTACTGGCAGGTTTTGTAACATTATGTACTTTTGGGCTTAGGTCCAGATTAACCATGTTTAAGTGTAGGAAAATATAGGTTCATCTCAAGATGTGTGGATGGGCAGAGGAGCAAGCCAGGTCCCCATTTGGGAATGAGCTGTGCCATGAGATTCACCCATAGATGCCATGGGACCTGCCCCAGCCAAAGCAAACCTGTGCGCATTACATCTGCCAGGCACCCCAAGAAGGGCTTTGGGATACAGCTGCGTCCACCCCATGGTGATAGCCCCAAAAGATGCTTTTCTGGCTCCTCTTTGGTTTAATTCCCAGCTCTCGGAATGCTACTTATTTATATTCAGCATCTTGCAGGGAAAAGGTTCGAAGCTTATAAAGGGATTTACTCACTTCAGCCACAGTGGGATGAGGAGCCCTGCATTTAATGTAGAGGAAGAGGGATAAGAGTTGAGTGTTTCAACCAGGAAAGAAAGCCCTGAGGAAACCAACTCACTCCCTAGCCTCTAGGAAAGCAGGAATAATACAAAGGTGTTTGGTTTGTCCTGCTTACAGGCTGTGAGAGCTGCCTGAGCAGAAACGCAGCCGTCAGGCACTTCTGCTGGAGCCCAGCTCTGTCAGCCCCAGGAGCTCACAAATCGTGAGCTAGATCCAAAGAAAATAGAAGACAAGCTCAGAAACCAGGCAAATAATAATAAGAAAAATAATAAATCCTGGGCTCTTTCCACTTTCCTTCCCGTTTTTGACTTGGGGTCTTTTCAAGCTTTCCCCTACAGCTCCAAAGCCTAGGAGCTTTCGCTTGTTAAAACCACATTTGTGTGCAATAACACGACCCAAAAGCCAAGGCTTTAATATAAAAAGACACCCAACTTTGTCAAGGCACTTGCTAAGGTCACAAAAGCTTTGTAAAAAGCTTTTTGTAATGGATGGGCTTGATGATCTTAAAGGTCGTTTCCAACCTAGTTGATGCTATGATACTAAGCTTGGATTGCAGCATGGTTGTGTGTGTGCATTTAAGTGTGGGCTGTTTTTATGGGGTTAGTGCAGTGATTTAAACTTTTGGGTAAGCCCAGTCCTTTGGAACAGCACCCCAGTGATGCTGCAGACATGGAGTATGGGTCTCCATGGGGCACTACGACACATCCTCCTGTCTCTGTACCACGGTGGTGATCATGGATGGTACATCAGGTGGGGACACAGCGAACACGGGTTCATGTCTCACCTCCTGACTTGCTCTGGAAGAAGCCACTTAATCCCCTTCAGTGCTTCGGTTTCTACACCTGCAGCACCAAACGGAAAGCTGAGCCTCAGCAGCACGTGTTGCAGCCCATCACGAGCCTCTTGGTCACCACGGTGTGAAAAAATAAGGCGGAAGGAATGCGGAAATGAGTTATGGCTCCGAAAATGCCGTGTGCTCTTTGGCGCCGTGTCTGGACCTCGCAGAGCACGAAGGGGCGAGGTGGTGCTGGGGGGATGCTCCGCCACGTCTGCCGCTGGCACGCATCGAAGGACAGGCTCTTCTCTGCCGCTGCTGTTGCTCTTGGCGCTGGAGCTTCACCTTTCCTCTGAGCAGCACCTGCTTCCCAGTAATGCATAAATGCCTTGGCACGTGCCTTCCCGGCAGTGCTCCGGAGCAGACATCCATCAGCCCAACGAGCTGCTCTCCTGGTAGCCAGCAAAAACCTTCTGGACCATTTGGCACCCGTATTCCACAGCTGCGCTCTCCCGTGGCACGTTTCCAACTGGGTTTCGTCCGCCTGCGTTCCTGTTGGACCGGGTTACATCTTTCCAGCTCGGGCTTCGTGCCACTAAAGCAGCCTTAATGACTTGGAGAGGCAGCAGAGGTGCAAACAAAGGCAGGACTTGGGGGAGCAAAAAGCAGGGAGGTAAAAGCTCCAGTGGCCGCTCACCTCGTGTCCCCTGGCACCCACACGGTCTGAGCTGTTGTGCTGAAAGGTTTACAGAGCAATCATGATCCCAGAGCCCTTCACCCCGCCATGCAGCTCAGGAGGCAGGATGTAAACCATCCTGCACACCTCAAATACCCAAGTCCTTGGGTACAAGCCATGAATTACATCACTCCTACAAGAGCATCAGTCTTACTCGTTGCCATCTCCCTCACCCCTGCTCCAGGTGTCTTTTCCAGGGCTGGGTTAGGGAGTAGTTTGCCTCTAGCCCATGAAAGTCTATGCCTTATCATGCCACCAAGCTCTGAAAAGTCCAGCATGGAGATACAGAGGTTTTCCTCTTCCTGCTTCCTGTGGCATGCAGTGTTCAGTGCTTCACTTACAAGCCCATGTACTCCAAGATTTATTCTTAGCAAAACCAGAGGGATGTAGCTGCAGTCCCTGCACTGGAAGATGCCCCGAGCATTGAGAATCAGATGACCCAGTGGAAAAGTCTGGGACCAAGTTTGCTGCCTCCTGCTCCCGTGTTGTAGCACTGGGGTGAGATACCCCCAGGGAACATCCCCCAGTCACTATACAGATCTAGAACAGTGAAAGCATCCTGAAGTTTCTGGAGGATGCCAGGACAGGAGCATCCCAACCAGAGCTGATGCCTCATGGGCACTGCTGTTTCCCCATCACTGGAACTCGTACCAACTCCAGCCATGGCATCAGCTGAAGCAAGCTCCTCCTCATCTCAGGCAATGACACAGCTTTGCTTTGCTCAAACCTGGACATGGTTGGGCTGGGCTAATTCAGCTCCTCTGGGGATGCTCTGCATTGCATCAGCTCCTCCGGCAGAAGGAAGCACCACTGAATGCTGCTCCGGTCTTGTGAGTCCTCTTGCAATCATGATCCAGCTCTGGGGCAGCAGCACAAGAGGGACGTGGAGCTGTTGGAGCGAGGCCAGAGGAGGCCATGGAGATGCTGCAAGGGCTGGAGCAGCTCTGCTCTGGAGCCAGGCTGAGAGAGCTGGGCTGGGGCAGCCTGGAGAAGAGAAGGCTCCTGAAGGGGAGACCTGAGAGCAGCTCCAGTGCCTGAAGGGGCTGCAGGAAAGCTGGAGAGGGGCTTGGGACAAGGGATGGAGGGACAGGCCAAGGGGAATGGCTTGAACCTGCCCCAGGGGAGACTGAGCTGAGCTCTTAGGCAGAAGCTCTTCCCTGTGAGGGTGCTGAGGCGCTGGCACAGGGTGCCCAGAGAAGCTGTGGCTGCCCCATCCCTGGCAGTGTTCAAGGGCAGGTTGGACACAGGGGCTTGGAGCAAGCTGCTCTAGTGGAAGGGGTCCCTGCCCGTGGCAGGGGTTGGAGCTGGAGGAGCTTTAAGGTCCCTTCTAACACAAACCAGGCACCCCAGGAGCAGAGGGCATGCGGGGCTCTGCTGTGAAGTGCTCCACGCTGTGCAGGAGCCCCGGAGCACTGCAGCAATTGACTGATTAAACCACCCCAGTCGCATTTGACTGCGTGTCACAGGCAGGGCGTGGAGACCTTTTCTTGCATTTAAGCTATGAGTAAGCCAGGAACGGATGCTCGTGACGATGCAGATCTCGAGTCACACACTGCTTTGATTTCTTTCTGAATTCCCATGAAGGTTTCGCCCTGTGAGCACCTAACCCTCCCTCTGCTGCTGAATGCATGTGTTTGTGCTGTAATCTGTTTAACCCCATGCAGGACAGCAGTTTGCCAAGCAAGTGAATCTGTCTTGAATCCAGAGAAACCCTCTGACAAGTAAAAGATCAAAGGTTACATTTACCCCCAGCCTCTCAGACAGCAGGTACCGCACCACATGTACAGGAGGAGATGGTTTTACAGTGGGAAATCCCAATATCCAACCACCACATTAATGCATCACTCAACTCCAATGGAGTTTCGGGGCAGGAGGAGATGTGTCAGAGACTGCGGATGATGCTTGCTGGTGAGATAAAATGATCGAGATGGGACAGAGAAATTCTTACATCTGCCTGAAGGAATGACGTGAGAAAACAACTTCAACGTGAAAGACTTCATGAAACAGATGACATTTGGGCCAAAATAAGTTAAAAATGAGGTGTTCCTTTGAGCCATTCCTTGGTTTTGTTTATACGCTATTAACAACATTGTCGCTGGATAAGTTTTGGCTGTTTCCTGTTATTGTCCACTTATGGGGATTTGCCTACAACCAGCCACAGGAAAGGGACCACGTGCCAGTGCGACTATGAGTATCCCCAGTGCAAGGAGTCTTTAAGCTACAAAAACCTGATTTTTAAGAAAAAAAAAAAAATTGCTATTTTCTTATGGACACAAGCTAGATAATTTTTTCTTTGAGTTGTCTCCTCTCCCTGCCTTTCCTTTGAATGTTTCCCTTTTTGATTATGAAGAAGGAAGGAAATAATACTAAACCAAGAAGGTTTTGTTTTCAAATCCAGAGTTTCTTAGCAACCACACAGCACAAACCTGTTACTTTAAGTCACTGATATAATTTTGGTTTTACACTTTTAAAACCCATTAAAAAAAAGAAAAAAAAAAATCACATTTTTTAAAGTTATCATGTCCAGTTAATGTATTTTCCAGAGACACAACTATCTGGCTTTTGGAGGTATTTTGGTATTTTCATCTCTCGCTGCTTCTAACCATGAGCATCATCATCTGCTCAGATGGAGATCAGCAAGTTCTTCCCTGTGAGGGTGCTGAGGCGCTGGCACAGGGTGCCCAGAGAAGCTGTGGCTGCCCCATCCCTGGCAGTGTTCAAGGCCAGGTTGGACACAGGGGCTTGGAGCAAGCTGCTCCAGTGGAAGGGGTCCCTGCCCGTGGGAGCAGGGGTTGGAGCTGGAGGAGGAGCTTTAAGGTCCCTCCCAACCCAAACCATTCTACAATTCTATAATTAAGCTTTATGTTTTCCCCAATTCCTTTCTTTTTACTGCTGTGAAATACTTCCAATTATGAGCATCACGAGGGGAGACACCACAGCAGAGAGCTCAGCATCCTCACAGGAGAGCTCAAAGTTCCTCTCCTTCTCTCCCAACAGGTAACCCTCCACCTAAAACATCTTTTCCCCAGTCTCCCAGAAATCTCCACTTGCCAGATTTCAGCTGGTGGGAACTGGCCCACCCCCATTGGCTCCAGTGGGGAATCTCTGATTTACAACGGCCGGGGAAGAGATGCTGCGGAGCAATCACCGTTAAACCGCACTGGTCAGGACCAAAACTCCAGCCACCGAGGGCCAGGCTAAATGAAAACTGTCTGGTTCTTACACGCAACTGCACAAGCCCCGGAAAATCGATTTTCTGGGTTTTGTGTAATTTTCCACCGGGCAGAAGAGAGCCTTTATTACATCTGGCCGCTAGAGGAAGTTCGGGGACTCAACAAGAAAGAATTCAATTGACCTGAAAACAGAAAACAAGTCTCAAAAGTGAGGCAGAACTTGGATATCTTGACTGGGGTTTAGCAGAAATGCCATGAGAAAACTCCAATCCCCTGAACTGAGAGACATCCACACTCTTCCTTCCCTATGAGTAACTCCTCATCCCAAAATCCAACCTTTTTTTCTTCCTTTAGGGAGTTCAGGAGTACATCTGCGCTCCTCCCTCCTCATTAGTAACTACTCATCCCAGAAATCCAACTCCTTTTGCTTCCTTCAGGGAGTTCAGGAGTACTTGGCTCATCAAGAGGCTACTCCTGAATATTTCTGAGTCTGGACATGTCGGCTTCCCACTGGATTTTGCCTGTGAGCAGATGGAGCAGAAGGAAGAAAGCCAAAGGCTCGGCCGAGACCCACTGCATGCAACACAGTCCATGCTGAGCCTTCAGAGGGGGAGATGCTGGCATGGGGCTGATTTACACCCACCCAGTACCCACAGCAATGCTCTTAACCACGGAGGGAAATAAAATGCTCCCTGCCCATCTTCCCTGCCAGCAGGGGCCAGGAGGAACAGTAAATCAGAGCCTAGGGCAAGGCACAGCGCGGCGTGTTTACCCGCTCCGCTCTAGCACCTGAGGTTTCCAAAGCCCAGCAACAAACCCAAACCATCCTCCGAGTGCCAGAAGCATGGGGCTGGCCCTTCAGCTGATATAAATCAGTTCATTCTGACTTATACCAGTCAAGAATCCAGCCGCTGAGTTGTTTGGCTTTTATTTTCTCCCTCCTTATTTTTTCAGCAGAGCGTGTTTCGCCCTCGCCAAGCCGCCTGGAATGAAAAACAAAGCCCAATGTGCCATGACGGAGGCTTCTAGGCATTACCGCAACGCAAATAATAAATACTGGGAATAATCCCCCCAGGGTGGGATCCGCATCCCTCCCCTTGAATCCCTGTCTGAGAGCGGCTGCGCAGACCCCTATTTTACATGCAAGACTGGTTAGCAGGGAAAAAAACGAGGCCATTCCCTGCTAAACCCAGCTCAGAGCTGCAGGAATAGGGCAGGAATGCACCTACGCAGCCTAGAACAGCATTTGCATCCCCTTCAAACAGGGAATAATCCCAAGGGGTTGAGCTTAAGGATAATGCGGCTGCAGGAAAGTGAGTAATTCCATCCCAAACCCGAGGCTGGAAACAAATGGGCTCAGAAAGCTGAGCCTAAATCATCGTGGTTTCCAGTAAGGAAGGAGCAGTGAGGATTGCTAATTGTATGTCCCCAACAGTGATTTGATGTGTGCATTGCCCGTGAAAGCTTTGGAAACACATTGCGAGGACGGTTATATGGGAAGAACTTAGACACGACCACCAAAAAAAGAGAGAGATTTCCCTTTTAGTACTTTGCTTCTGTGGAGCTGGCTGGAAATTAAATCTTCATCCTTAATGCTGAGCACAAAGCAGTGAGGAAGCTGCAAATCTAATGGTACTTTCCCAAATGAAAGGGTTTGTCTCAATGACATGAGATGCAACAGATACGTCTGTGGGCAGCAGTGCTGGAGCCGTGCTGCTCTCCACATCCTTTCCCTACCAGCCCTGAACCAACAGACAGAAACTGCCCCCGTGTTCCCGAAAACAGGGGAGCTACAAAACTGCGTCTCTGCAGACACAGCGGCTGGGTTCCATTAACCTGCAGATATCCCAGGAAAGAGCAGAACCAGGAAAGCTGTCTCCTGCATGGCACAGCGGGTGGAAAATACCCTCAGCAGAAGAGCTCTGGCTCTTGAGGAACAAGGAGAGGTCCTTCAACTCAGGGATGGATGCACAGGCTGGTCACCATTTACAGTCTTTGAATGGCTAAATCTAAAATCCCAACACACACGATCCCAGACTGGTTTGGGTTGGAAGGGACCTCAAAGCTCCTCCAGCTCCAAGTCCTGCCATGGGCAGGGACCCCTTCCACTAGAGCAGCTTGCTCCAAGCCCCTGTGTCCAACCTGGCCTTGAGCACTGCCAGGGATGGGGCAGCCACAGCTTCTCTGGGCACCCTGTGCCAGCGCCTCAGCACCCTCACAGGGAAGAGCTTCTGCCTAAGAGCTCATCTCAGTCTCCCCTCGGGCAGGTTCAAGCCATTCCCCTTGGCCTGTCCCTCCATCCCTTGTCCCAAGCCCCTCTCCAGCTTTCCTGCAGCCCCTTCAGGCACTGGAGCTGCTCTCAGGTCTCCCCTTCAGGAGCCTTCTCTTCTCCAGGCTGCCCCAGCCAAGCTCTCTCAGCCTGGCTCCAGAGCAGAGCTGCTCCAGCCCTCGCAGCAGCTCCATGGCCACCTCTGGCCTCACCACAAAGATCATCTTTGGTGAGATCCAGCAATTCCAGGTGAAAACCAAATAGCTTATTATTGACCCATAAAAAAACCCCTACAGATAAAAGAAAAAGAAGGATTGCAGGAATAAACCCACAGTCCAGACCTATTTTATACTGTATTTCGGGTTAAGTACATTGAAGCCATAGACCACAACAGTGAAGGATTTTCCAGTATTGAACTACACCCATGGCTTTGCCCTGGTCCGGCCTGAGGAGCAGCTGCTGGGGTTCAAGGGGTGCTGTGATGGATGCCAGGCAGGGGAACCTCAACAAACTCGGGTTTGGAGCGAGCGCACCCTCTGACATTGACAATACCATCCAAAAACTACACTTTATCAGCAGTTCCCCCTCTTGCCAAGCATGTGAGAGGCCAGAGGAGCTCTACAAGCTGCAGCCCCACGACATAAAATAGCTACAAGGCTGGTGGATGTCAGAGAAGCAGCTGCTTCAAGAAAGCTGCTCAGGGTAAACCTGTCAGAGGCGATGAGCAAACCCAATGTGAGTGCAGCCGCCGTACCCGGCCAGGAAAGCAATTGCTTTTGCTCCAAAATAAAAGGAAGAGTTTTGCTCAGGGCAATGTGGAATATAAATGTGCAACTGTTCCACATTAGCTGCAGCATTCTTCTTTTTACCACCCAATTTTCCCTTTTATTCTACAGCAAACAGTGGAGGTTCTCTATTGCACATTGGGGGCATCCAAACTGGAAATCATTAAAATAGAGATTTCAGTTATAGTGGACCTTCTGTGAGTGGAAGGAACGATTGCCACAGCTTCCTGAGTTTATGATTTAATGATGTGTTCTGCATTTTCTTAATTTTCCACATTTTAAAGGCCTCTGTTCTCTATTTGGCGGAGGAGGGATCACTCGGAAGGCATGGCAGGCACATAGCTGGAAATGTAAAATCCAGAATGCCCACAAACAGGACTGGGAGGGCTGTGGGGGAAAGAGGAGGCACTTTGTAGCTGAGCCACTTATTTGCCCCTAAATGAACAAATCTGAAGAGTAAAGCACAGCCTTTAAGCAAAACCCAGGGTGCCTGGGGACTGAATGCAGTGCTGTGTCCTCTGGAGAAGAGAAGGCTCAGGGGGGACCTGATGGCTCCCTACAAGTGCCTGACAGGAGGATGGAGCCAGGAGGGGCTGGGCTCTGCTCCCAAGGAACAAGGGATGGGACAAGAGGAAACGGCCTCAAGCTGCACCAGGGCAGGTTTAGATGGAGCTGAGGAACAATTCCTGCCCCAGAGGGTGCTCAGGCATTGGAACAGGCTGCCCAGGGCAGGGCTGCAGTCACCGGCCCTGCAAGGGTTCACAGCCCGTGGAGACGAGGCCCCAGTGCCATGGGGCAGTGCTGGGGTAAGGGTTGGACTAGATGAGCTTAAAGGGCTTTTCCAACCTGGTGGATTCCATCATTCTTCCACAAGCCATCCAGGGACATTTCTTCCTTGCAGAACACGAAAGGAGTCTCAGCTCATGCTCAGTATTACGGCTCGGGGACTGTAGCAGTGACCAAGAGCCAAAGGGGCAGCCCAGACCTGGTGTTTTGGGGCTCCACTTTACCTGTGGAGATGTTCTGCACTCAAGATTACTCCAGGTTCACAAGCAGAGGCAACTTGAACCCTTACTATTACTCTCAGGATTTACTCTCTAAAAGAAACAGTTTATGCTATGCATTACAGACCCATGGTTCAGATATTGCACTAGGAACCTTGTACAGATTTCCCTTCCAATGTGAGCTGAAGGAGCAGTGTTTGGCTTGGGTTTTGTTGGCTTTTTTCTTTTTCTGTTTTAAACAAATAGTTGAAAAATATGGAGCGAAAAAAATGCTATCATTTAAGTAACATATATAATCCAGGACTGAGCTGTTCAGAGAGCATGTCTGTTCTGTATAACTGAAATTTATACCCATGGCAGAATGAAATCATCACTTAAAATAAAGTCAAATGTCCATTTTTCAGATTTAATTAAGACATCATTTTGATGGAGGCTCCGCTAACATAAACAAGCCAAGAAAGGCAACATGAAGAATGAACTGCACATAAAACCTGGAGCTCGTTTGTATGCCCGAGCTGCATGACTGCAGCTGAACAGGGTAAGTGTCTTACATTGGGTTACAAGTGTTTTCTGCTGTGGTTTAACGTAAGAAAGGTAAATATAAGGAGTTATTTAAAAAAACTAACTGTTGGAATGAACTCTGGGAGCCCTGCTCCCTTGTTTGCAGTTCTTTTGGCTTCAGAAGGCTTCACCTTGCATAAAAAGCATCCTCGATGCTCTAAAGCATCTACACTGTCCGTGTGGGCAGGTCCAGGGGACCCGGGCACACACTGCATCCTTTGGCAAGGATAAAACCTTAAATGCATTTGGATTTATGGAAAAGGCATATAGGAAGCCACACAGAGCTTTTTCCATCTCCCAGCTGAGAAACTGAGAATCCAATGGGAGCCAGGGCTCAGAAAACCATTTACAGCCACAGATTTGCTAGCCTATGGGACAATTAGCAAGCGTTGTGGTGGCACAAGCAATACTGAAATCACATCGTTGCCAGGAAAAAGCAGGCAAACCCATCTAAAACATGAACACAACGATGCCCTGAGGTCTGCTAGATAAGGGGTTCACCAGTGTGCCCCGGCTACATGGTCTGCCAAGGTGTCACCACTGGGTCTTAGAGCTTCTGCACAGCTTTTGAATCCACAAGGAGGAGCTGGAAACTCTTGACACCCATGAATAGAGCAAATACTTAGAATCGTAGAATCCCAGCCTGGTTTGGGCTGAAGGGACCTTAAAGCTCATCCAGCTCCAACCCCCTGCCATGGGCAGGGACACCTTCCACTACAGCAGGCTGCTCCAAACCACGTCCAGCCTGGCCTTGAACCTATTCAAACCCACTTTTTCCTTACTTGGTTCCTTCACCAAATATCCTTAAAGGATTAATTTAAAGGTTACAAACAAATCTGTACCTCTTTAAAGATGGCTTTTGGTCCCCTCATATAGACTGCTGCAAAGAACGTGAGGCATTTACACCAGACTCCTCTATGGAAATAGGGAATAGGCTGCATTTCGCGTGGCCCCAAACCTTCTTCTTCCAAAATTCCCACCAGCTTCAACTTTAGTTGGGAAAAAAATTAGATAAAACGAGGGGAGATTCTCAAACCACACCAAATTTAGAGTCGGATCAGAAGGAATCTGGTTTCACCCAGAGCCACCAGCTCTCACCCCCATTCCCACCGGAGGCAGGACACCTTCTCCGGAGGTGTTGGTGCAGGTTGCTGCTCCCGGCAGCTGGGAATGATTTGTGGCAGCTTTGATTCCACCTGGCTACCATACACTTAAACGACTTCCTAAATACCAAAATCACTGCCAGGCGTGGGAGCTTTGCCTTAGCTTCCAGGGGCGGCTGTCGTAAATAACCAGGACTCGTACAACGTAACTCACAGGTTCATTGCCAGGAGCCCCCGTGCTCCACAGAGCAGTGGGATGCACCAGGAAAGAGAGTGGCAAAGCTGGAATTCCAGCCATGCAGAGCTGTGTTTGCTCTCCTTGTAATTATTTTATGTGTTATTAGCTCCTGTGTCACCAGGAGCATCACTCTCCATCAGCTCCTCCCTCTCCTCACTACCACAACAACTCCTTTTGCCATGTAAATCAAGCATCAGCTCAGCACCACCACGCCCAGGCTTCACCAATGGGTTCAGTATCTAATTTGGGGCAAGTTTTATGGCCTGGGGGACAGATGCACGCATAGAGCATCTCAGCCACCTGGCTTCTACATCTCTTCAGTGGGGTTTTTCCATTCCCTTCCTCACAGTTTTTGTTGTACCATCCTCAATGAAGAAGGTCAAAGAACAAAATGCAATTTCAAAAGGTACCTGCAACTTGTTAAAAGTCACGTTTTCCAGAATAAAGGGTTAGCTTCAACACTTTTTCCCCCCTCTGCTACAAACAACTTCTGGAAAATAAAAGTTATCTTACTTATTCCATTACTTTCCAAAAACATTTTTGGTTTTCAAAGAATTTTCCTTTCTAGATATAAGGTAATTACGTTTGCTAAAATAATGTAGGGTAGGGTGAAGGGAGACATTTTAAGCTGATCAGAATCAGTTTAAATCAAAACCATTAAAACTGATCAGTTTAAGCAACGCAGAACCATTATTGTCCAAAACTTCTGGGTGCACGGGCTATTTTGAAACCAACTTTTTACCCCAATCTGGGACAAGCATATGCTTTTAAATATTCAAATGTAATTTCTGTGTTGAAAAAAAAATCCATTTCCTGCCTTGCACAAAGAAGATACAAATCAGCAGCCTGTATTCCCAAAGGGCTGATCCCCGCTGACACTGTTCTCCGCGCTGTTCAGTCATACCCTGCGCTCCCACCTGCCTCCGGGCAGCATCCTGGGATGCATCCAGCTTTTTTGCTGCTGTTTCAGTCCCAGGGCCCTGCCTGCATCCCCTGCAGTGGTTTCTGCCAAGGCACAAGCACAGTAGCTTGTATAACTCCTGCCTTTCAAAGCAGCAGCCTTCCCCCTCCAAACACATGTTCCTATTTAGCCAACCTTTGCAGGCAGCGGAGCCGGCTGCGGCGCAGCACCCGGACACACTGCAGGCAGGTAACAGAGGCTGCCACATAAAGAGCTACCTTTTCCCCCCATTAAACAGAAACCAAAGCTGCAATAAACCTCACAGCAACTTACTTTTATGAAGTGTGAACCAATAAACCAGTGGTGCCATTAGATTACACAGGTTACGTCTCCTACAGAGTGCAATTAGAACTGAGAATGTTTCCCCCTGATCTCAGATGTTATTTTAATACAATACACGTAGATCCTGCCTCCCATTATTGAGGGAGCATCCCAGTGAATCCCTTGATGGGAATGCTGGGTTGCAAAACCCCATTGACCTCAAAGAGAAATCCCAGTGGGGTGTTTTTTTAATGGATTATGAATCAAAGACACCAGCACATGCCAATAGAGAAAACGAAATCCAAATCTCTACCAAACAAACATCTCCCCAGAACCCTTTTAACATATTTTTTTGGTAAGGTGGACATCCCCACTGCCTCTTGGAATGCCAGATCCTCAATAAAACATCACGTAATGCTTCCACACCTTGTGGCAAAACACACATGGGCACAGGGTGTTCCCCGGTGCATCCTGTGGCACACGCAGGTGTGCGGTTTGGATTTACAGTCTTGGTCAGGCAAAAGAAGGGATTGACCTAAAACAAGAATTTGTCCAAATATCAAATATTAACCACCAGTGTAAACCTGTGTAAGTGAAGTAATGGCACCTTATCACCCTCTCCTCCTCCTCCCCCCAGCTCTGGTTTTGTTGTCATCCACTTCCAACATATTTTATCTATTTTCCCCCCATGTATTTTTCCAGTACTAAAACCTCTGCTTTTTTAAGTCCTACCTAGAAAATTTTTAGTTACATCATTTGCACAAATATGTTGTTGTTAACACTGAGAAACCTCTTTGCTTGCAGTTGTATATTTTATTTGGCTAAAAACGTGCTCATGTCTAATACATCACATGTCCTCTGGTGATACTATTTAAGCTAGAAATTCCAAAACTCACAAATACCGAATAGCCAAATGTTCCAGAGCTGTACTCGTCTACTAAACATGTAATATATCTCCTCCTTCTCCAAACAGAAATAGATTTCTCTCTGATTTGTTTGATAAATTTGACCCAAGATTTCCATTTGGAGTTATTGGAGTTCCTACTGTTTTTCTGCGTGTTGGTGGGCCAAGCCCTAATCACCCAAATCTCCCCAGGAGGCCATAAATTACAGCAATGAGATGGGGCTTTGTATTCCTCCGGCCGCAGGAGAAGGCGAGCTCGCAGCGGCGTATTTTGACAGGCATGAATTTAATTCATTGTTTTATGACGGATGGGAAAAGCGGCCACGCTCGTCGCGGAGATTTACGATCCTTCGGGTCTGGAGGGTTCCATCATTCGCCAGTCGTGTGAAAACAGATGGACGGACAGACAGCCCGGCACAGACAGCCTGACCTGGATATTCTCACCGCTGCTTACAAATGGGATCCATATGCCGGGAGAGATCTTCATTAGCGCAGGCTTCCAGGCTACGGGGTGCGATGCTGTAGTAGCCGAGGAACAGAAACCTCCCATTCCCCTGCCTTTATCCCAAGGAGCTGAGGTTCAGCCATTTGGTGCCTATCTCCACGTGAAACATCCAAATGTAGGCAGATAAATGTGTCATCTCCTCCATTCTATGCATGTCAATGGATGCCGAGCAGCGTCTTTCAGCTGTAAAACCCTCCTCATGTCTTTGTCTGACAAATGGAATAAGGGTGACTGAAACACACAGCGCTTGAAACCTTCCAGACTGAAGGTTCGCTGGTAGGAGATGGGCAATAGCTTTTGTTATTATCACCAATAACACAACCAGTTAAAGACACAAAATGCACGTCTAAATGCAGCGAGCAAACACCCCTTTGGACAAAGCACATTAAGTTCTCCAAGTCTAAATGTGACCCCGCTTTTTTGTATCACAGATCAGTTTAAGCAGGAAGATATGTGGCAATATCTAAATAACACTGTAAGCAAATCACCCACACCTCAACGGCTGGGGGTATGCATTTGGATTTTCTGATGTACTGCTCTGGCTTAAGTCTGCTCCTACAGCATCCAACTTCTCACCAAACCATCAGTTCAGAGCTTATTGAAGACTTTTTTTCTCATTGAATTTTGAAGATTTCTCATTGGATTTTGCAAACAAATAATTGAATTTAAAAAAGAAAATCAGAGCCCTTCACGTGCACTATAAAGGAAAACTCAGGGCTGGAGCAGCCCCATCCCAGGAGCAGGGGGTTTGGCGGTAATGAACTGGGATGGTTCATCAGCCCTTGTTGCCCCCAGGGAGGATGCAGCAGTGGGGCATCTTTTGGCAGCCCAGTGCTTGGTAGGACACTGTGGTGGTGGCTCCATCACATCTGCGGGCAGAAACAAGGTCCTGGAAGCAGAGGTGGAAGCACAGAGCCAGTCCCTCGGCTTCCCACCCTTCCAGGGTGTTGATTCACATCTGTCAGTAGATTAAACTGCTTTGGTTTACAGCCTCGAGTTCTAAAATAAACTGAAAGCAGAGCCAATTTACTTTAATGCACCAGCAATGAGCTACAGCGGCTCCCAAAGAGCTTCACATCACGCTCAGGAGCTGCGGCAGCCTTGAGATGTGTGGGATCCCAAAAGGCTTCCAGGGGAGCTTTGCCCTGAGGACCAGACTTCATTTATTAACAGGGAAGTCACAGACAAGCAGAGGAGACCAACCCATCAGGCAGCTGACTGACACATGGAGGAAAACCTGAAGAAACTGCATGACTGAAGCGCTGGGAATGGACCCTCCCCTCTGCAATTTAAGCAGAAAGCTGCTTTTTGGTGGCTTTTCAATCTTTCCCCTTCCTATTCCTGACGATTTTAAACTGTGCGAAGCCAGATGCAAGATTGCCATGGGACAAATATTAAAACCGGTCCTTCCTAAAGTAACTCAGTGGTCCCTCCTCTTCCTCACCATAGAGCAACATATATTAGAGTGTGGGGGGGAAGTCCTTGCTGCCTTGCTCACTCTTAAAACACAGACACACACAGTTACAGCTGGGATTTAAACTGACAGCACCAATTACAGCGTAACACCACATGGGTCCTTTGGGTTCCATCCTGAGGGACAGCACACTGAGCATTAGGGATCCCACGCTGATGGGTGTGCTGTTATCTGGGGAGTTATACTCCCTGGAAAACTATGGGATTATCCCATAGCTTCATCTGGAATCCCACTGCTGAATTTCTGAGCCTGTGCCCATTATTGAGGGGAAAATACCAGCACATAACAAATGCCTGATGCAGGGCAGCCTGACCTTCTCCTACTGAAGATGTGCCAGTCCCAATACAAAGTAATTTAAAATGATCCCAAGTCCTGAAAGGGACAAGTTTTCCTCTGGGAAGAACCCACTCTCCTATTCCAGTGCAACTTCTCCATGTATTCCCATCACCCATGGTGCTGGTACTTCTGCTTTCAATTCCCTTCTTTCCACCTTTTTCAGGCAAGCAGGTAGAGCAGTACAGTTGTGTTACTTTCTCAGACACAGCAGCACATCCATCATCCCCAAAAAAGATTCAGTTCAGCTTCAAATAGAAGAGGATTGTTCAAGCCCTCCACTTGCCGTATTTCTATTGATCAAAATTACCAGGAAATTCAAGTGAAAGGAGAAAAACCTCAAAAAAGATGAGTCCAAGACCTGCAGCTTCAGAAGAATAATATTCTAATCTTATGAGCAACCTTACAGCAGCCAGCAGGCACGCTGACCACAGGTAGGCGCTTTGGAATGGTATTGCCCTGAGTAATTAGGAATTCAATATGACATGAGATGTCTTTAGAATCCTGAAACCAGCTGCCATCGACAGCCTGCCATCAACAGGACAAAGGTAGACTGACTCTGATAAGCATCACTTGCTCTAATGGGGTATAAGAGGGTATTTATAAGGGTATAATGGCTGTGGTGGAAGTCCTAAACTCTGATTTACCAGCCCTGCATCACACTGCTTGACACAAACCCCGTTCAGACAAACGCAGCCTCTCATTCCTAGAGGCTTTCAGCAGTCGGATATTGTTTCCCTGCATCTGCAGGACTGGAAAATTAAACCCCATACTCTTCTGTGTAAATCCACAATACTTCCACACCGAATCAAATGCTTAAACCAGTCATCGTCAGGAAATTCCCAGTTCTTGAAGGAATTCCAGCCTGCCTTGCTCGTACTTTGGTGAGACAGAGACCCTGGAGTGCTCCAGAGAGAGGGGGACTGCCTTATGCGGTGAAAAGTGTCATTTCCAGATGTCAGGAACATTAAAAAGTGATTTTAAGATATTATAAACACAATAAACACTTATTAAGGATCAGGAGCTCCTCAGCTCCCATTGAAGGGACTTATCCCAGCAGCCCAGAAAGGATATTTTAGACCAAACAGCAGTAGCATGGTATTAATTTCACACCGCTGAGATCCTTATGGCTTCTCAATTAGGTATGTAACTGTGCAAATACAAATGGGGTACATGCAGGGGAATACCTTTGGGGGAATAAAAATATGAATAAACCATATAGCTCTTTGCCCAAATTAAGTTGTATTCTGCTCACAGAGCTGAATAGCAATAAAGTGATTGCTGGTTGGTTACAAACAACCCTTGGAAGAGAGCGTTTTGCTCACACAGAAGCAAGCACCCAGCTCGCTGAAACAACTCCTGCGCTTTAAAAGCTCCGATTATGAAACGAAAACCACCCCGTGCCCTTGTGCTTCTGTTAGTGCAATGCTCTGAATAAAATACATCCAGCTATCGCTGAAAATAAAAGCTATTCTCAGCTGAACACTGGCAGGCAGCGGGTGCTGTAAATCCTCCCATAGCACATTCCCAGCTGCCCCGTGGACCCACTGGCTCTATCTGGAGGAAAACAAAGGGAATTTGGCACAACAGTGCTTCAGCAATAAGGTACTAATACAGGAAGCTACCCGGCACAAAGGCATTTTCCTCTCTTAAACAGTGTCCAACCTGGGACCACCACCAAAACCCAGCAAAAATACCATTTTAGCAACAGAAAATCCACCTCTGCTAAAAGACAGAAAACCCGCGGCTTTTCTCCTCACTTACAGCTTTCAGGTTTCCTTCAAGTTAATTCTATTCCTATTTCACCCCCAAAACGTTGACAGTTCTTCAAAAATAGAAAGCATGTTCAATATTTCACAAGATGCCAGCTTTCCAAGCTGCCACGCTGGGAGGGTAAATAAATGCAAGGTTTCGGAGAAGGAGCCGATAGGAAACGGTGCTTTATTTTTCTATGATAAATCATTTACTTTGCAAACCATCTATATTTTATGAGTTATGGACGTCAGATGAATAGCTCTCCAGCCTGTCTAGCATTTGCCTGGGCTGTTTCTGTTTTTTTCCCCTCATAGGAGAGCTCTTTGTTGCATTCATTTTGTTATTAACTATGAGCTGTCATTGGAAAAACAAGGAGCTGGCTGCGGGGATGCAGCACCTCCAAGGACAGCCCTAAACCTAACGGACCCTGGTTTAAGCCAGGAAAAGAATAAAACCATCAGTGCTAAGCAGTTTTATGCCGTGAAAGGGCCTGGGTAGGCTTCTATAAAAGGTTATGGTCAGGCATCAGTCCTGGATGGGAGATGCCTGCATGGTGAAGAGCATCATCTTTGTGCTCTTTACCCTGGTTCTCATGAAGCCCTATCTGCCATTGCCCTGATGCAGAGACGCTGCAGGTCACCCACCCCAGAAGAAGGGAGCCTGAAAGAACATCCCTTAACATACATATATAAAAAAAATAAAATTGATTATTTCCTTATTTTATTCTAATTTTATTTTTTAAAGTGCTTCAACATCCCCAAGCTTTTGTGCTTCCTCCTCCCCCCCCCATAAGCACACCATTTAGAGACTCAAGAAGCTGCTTTCATAGCAGTGAAGCTGGGAGAAGGGCTTGTGGCAGCAACTTGTTGCTGGATGTGGAAAAAACACAACATGGGGAGACAGGGACTGTCAAACTTGGGTTTCACTGAGGTTTTAACCTTCTGGCTTTCAGGCTAGAATTAGAGATTACTTCACGTAACTAGAATTGAAGGAGCTTGTTTTGAGGTCTTTCACATGCTGTTTGTTATCTTTTCAGGCTGTTTATCAATATTCCCCCTCACTCTCTGAAATAGACCCACTCAAACAAGCAGCACACCACCTCAAACACGCTATCAAGTGCTTAAACCCAGCACCAAACCCACAAAGCCATGAAGACACCTTTCTGTACGCCGCTTGCTTTTTCTCTCCCCCTGCTCTTTGCAGATATTTATAACTCGGGCACATGTGGTTATAAAGATTTATTATGAGTCTGCGGAATAAGCCCTGTTAACGTGTACAGTAAATGTCCAAGCTTTTGACTTTGCAAGCATGGTAATAAAGTGAAACTACCATCCAGCTGGAGCACGGACCACAGTTAGTGCTCGCTGTTTATTTGTCCAGGGCACTGGAGTTGTACTCAGTACACCCAGTAAGTACATTACATATTGTGTGGAGTGGGCTGGAAAGTGTGGGTCAGAGCCTATTTTCAGGGGAAAAAGACTTAAAGAATTCAAGTGTCTCATGAAAGAGGAAAGTAGAAATGATACCCCAATACCTAAGGGTGCCTAAAGGAAAAATATCTAAGATGATGCTGCGGGGTTTAAGGCACCAGAGTGAAAATGTAACAGGGATTTATTTATTTGCATTCTCTTCCTTGGAAGTTCCCAAAGCATTTGTTTCATGCTGTTTCTGAATAGAAGGAACACCTGAGGTGGTGACACATCCAGCAAAGCACAAAGTCCAACCTGGAGGTGATGGGGATGGAGCCGCAAACCCTGTCCTGCGAGGAAAGCCTGGTATCTGCAGGTATCATATGGTGGGATCTAGGGAAAAGGAGGCTGGTGGGTTGTGGAGCTCTAAAGTCATCAGGGACCTTCCCGGGAAGTCATTTCCTAACAGAAACTGGGGGAGGCTCCGTGTGCTTTGAAATCCACATCATTATATTGCCCAATGGCTAATTGCATACGGTTCCATTTAACCTCCCGACGTTAAATCACAGCCGGAACTACATGGTCTGAGAGAACTACCTGGAAAGAAAATAAATGACATCTGCAATCCCCTGAACTTGGAACCCATCTCAGTTTACAATATTAGGGTTTTTTTTTAAGGATATTTAAACCAACATGCAGCAGTTAAACCCCATTTAGTTGGCTATTTACCTTCCAGTCTTCCTCTTTGCCTTTCCCCTAAGCCGTAGGTCTCATAAGCCAAAGAGAACCCACCTGACATATGGTGGGGTTTAATGCTGTGGAAGGTGTGGGACTTAAAAACCCCAACGTTTTGAAAGTGGACCCTCTCTGCTAAGCACAACTAGAACTTGCAGCCAAGACATGAATTAGAGCTTATAATGCTGCAGAGAGAATACCAAGGAATTAAAAGAAAAACATTTCAGCTTGAGTAGGAAAATTTTCTGTATTTCTTTTTACAGCCAACCATAACTTTCACGAGATGAGTTATGCTCTCTGTTATTGGCATGTTTTTCGAGTTAAATAAAAACTGGTTTCCAGGAGAGGCACTGGTGAATCTTGCTTCCCAAAATCACTCTTCATTCTCTCAGCCACGCTTTCTGCCCAGATCTATGGCTTTCATTCAGTTCTAAATAAAACAACCTCATCCCCTCTCTCCCTGAGGCTTAAGCATCTGCACTGGGACTGTAATAGTAATGTGGGGAGGAGAATCATAATTGTAATGTAGGGAGGGCTTAGTTTTATTGGTGTATTTGAGGTCCTCCAGTTTGTCAGTACGAAATTTGTCCTTGTTTTGAGATTAGAATCGCAGGTAGAGCAACAATCCTATACCTGCTGCTAGCTTCAAGGTTGCTTGCTTGCTTTGGGGAGGGCTGGGATGTGATAAAAAAAAGGCCGCAAGAAGCACATCAACGTACTGGTGCCTGTCCATTAAATGGGACAGGAGAATACCACCTCACAGCACTAGTAAATGTGCTCCCTTCAGCAGGCATCTAGTTGAGTTGCATGCAACTCAATGCTGCATCTACTGCCCCCCAGGAAAGCCAACTGACCATGTTGAAACCCTCACACAGCTTCATTTCACCCACAATCTGCTGTTTGTTGCCAAAACTTAGCCAGGAGGAAATACCAAGCAGAAGACACCAAGAAAGCGGTCTTGGGTAGCTCCAGATGGGATGGAGCCAAGTCTCACATTTAATGAGGGTGAAGGTAAAACAGCAATGAAACTCCAATGCCAAAAGCTATGCCCAGGAAGACATGCTCACATGGCCTCATACCAGAGGGTGAGATCCCATCCCCATAGAAGTCTACAGAAAACCCAAAGTGGACTTTAGATGTTTGCCCACCTTCTTACTTTGAAGCTCATGAATGGAGGTACCTCAACCCAAGCCCCTGACTGAAGATGGGATAACACCTATTTCAAAGGTATGTAAAAAACAAACCAAGGCAAGATTTCAGTTCTCATTTGATCCCCATCGCCTTCATGCGGCCTCACAACAGCATTCACTACAACATGGAATCACATCTTGTACAACAGACACCAGCCACAGTCCAGGCCTTGGTATATTTTATTAAACTACAACTCAACACAATGCTCCCACCGTGCTTATTCTGTCTGCCTTTGTAAGATGATGTTTGACTACAGAATACAGCAAGATTTAAAGCTTTAAGAGCATCCCTGGAAGGGCACAGTGGTATTTCCTTACAGTCCTGTGGGTAGAAACAGTCTTTCTGCTAAAAGCTTTTTCATCAGCATAAACAGTTCCATCAAAACCAACATCTCCACAGGGAAAAACCCAACTTCAGCAACGATTTCCTTTATTTTATGAGAAGATATTTTTCAATGAAATATTTCACTTAAACATCACTGGAGTCCAAAATGTCTAAGCTTGAGCACCCAAATATTGTTCAGAAAATGGCAACTTTCTTATAGCATATGCAATTCTGAAGTTCTTGTGCCACCAAGCAGCATGTCTTGACTTTCCACTCAAATCTGGGGTGAAAGACATCAAAATGCAAAAATTCCCACTGGATGGAAGCAACACTGCTGATTCTATGATGAAATCCCAGGTTTTCCATTTTCCCTGTAAGCTGTTGTATATCTCACGCTCTGCCCAGGGCCATAGAATCATAGAATGGTTTGGGTTGGAAGGGACCTTCAAAGCTCATCCAGTCCAACCCCCCTGCAATGAGCAGGGGCATCTTCAACTAGATCCCATTGCCCAGAACCACATCTAGCCTGGCCTGGAATGCCTGCAGGGATGAGCGTCCGAGCCCTCAATGCTGGAGGTGTTACTTCAGACACACACCATGGTAGCTCACACTGCTTCTGGTCCACAGCCAGCTGAGATGGTCAACCCGAAGTCCAGAGAGCAGCAGCTCCTTCCCATACCCCTGGACCTGATGTTTCCCATGCATAATCTCTGATCTCTTATTAGCAACCGGCATCAGACAAGATGCCGAGTGGAACAAAACGGTGCTCTGGGCCAGAGCTGCTTCTTTAATGCCACACAAAGGCAACAGCAGCAAAACCAAGAGAGAGGAAACCTTACCTGACCTCCGTAATGACTACACGTCCAGCAGAGATCCTCTCCAACCCATTGCCCAGCACAAAGCTCCAGTCATTCACAGGCATTGCTTAGCTCTTCCTGGAAAGGGAGAGATAGCAAAACAGTGAGAAACACAGAAGAATCTGGAACAAAATGGTCAGTTAGAGGGATAAACTCATCTGTTTGGGCTATGACTACTCCAGTGGTTTCAGCTCTCGTTCCAAAGCCAAGTGCTGGGATGAGCAGTTAATACCAGATGTTCAGCTGCTCCAGACACTCAAATGGATTTTGGACACGAGGAGAAAAAACATAGTCTATTAGAGAGCACAAGGCTGTGGTTAAAGCACTAGGGTAGGATGCAGCTCTTGTTTCATAACCCAGCCCTGGCACAGATTTCCTGCAGGCACACACACTGCATGTCTGCAGTCCCAGCCTGCTCCTCCGAGTGTTCAAATAGAGGTGTCTCCAAAGCAGGGACCAGCTCTGCAAACCTGCTCCATCCTGGACGACGGAGATGTGCATTTTTTAATACTCAGATAAATGAGGTTCTAAAGGTAACTACGAGCAGAGCTGAAACCTAGCTGGATGACAGAGCAGAAATCAGACCAGATCTTTTTTCACTCTTCAGTAGAAGTCACCCTCAACTCTGAACATCTCAAAGCACTCCAGCCCTCAGGCTGTGTAAGTACAGCCCTACTTATTCTGCTCCAGCGGAAGCAGAGCTGCTCTCATCATACCCCCAGTTTGGCTCAGTGATGGGGAGAGGACTCCGAGCAGAAGAGGCAGGGAGCAAGTGCATCATAGAGCTCTGTGTCTTATTTGTGTCCCAAAAGGCCCCCAAAATAAAGGTTATACTTCAATACACCAATGCCAGCTTTAAGTATGTACATACATATATACACACACACATATGAGATCCTGCTTGCAAACCAAGAGTAGATAGAATGCTGTTTTGAGTGAAATTACAGTCTTATGGAGATCAACAGCAAATTAACCACTGATGTCAACAGACCATGGTCTCACCCTTAACACAAAGTGGGGAAAATCCAGTTTTAGTGCTGCAATGGGGTATCTAATAAAATAAAAGCCTACAAACACACACAATGGGAGCAAAAAGACAACTGAGATGGTTTTGTCCATTAGCCCTAACGTAGGACTGAAGTTGGGAAATTGAAATATAAAGGCAGCTTTACCCAGAGCATCACTTCTCACTTGCCTTGCCAGACCTGCACTCCCTTGGACAGCCCTCTTTCCCCACTTGAATAGGAGAACCTCTCCAGTCTCTTCAGCACCAGCCCTCCAAGCTCAGTGGTATAAGCAGAAGCTACTTTTACACAGGCAGCCAAGCAGGGTGGTGGAAGCTGCCAGGAAGGAGGTTTCCTACCAGGCAGGACCACAGTGAGCCCCAGTCCCACCTGCAGAGCTGGAGACATTCCTCCTCTGACACTGGGAAGGTCTGATTTCACATTGTCATCAACCAGCTGCCCCTGGGCTAATGAGTAACTGTGAATGAAATGGGCAAAGGAGAACAGGCAGAAGAAGCAGGAGGCCAGGGAAAGCTTCAGCTTCTCCATGAGCAAATTTAGGGAACTTGGATTTTGGGTGCCTATGTATTATTTTGCAACAGCATGGCTTCATTTTTAGAACACAGTCACTGAAAACTCTCTTTTTACTCTTTTTGCCAATAGCGTGAACTGCTGCAAGTCATAAACCAAGCATAAATACAGTGAATTAAGTCATCAGGGACCAGAAAGCAACCTAGAATGTTACCGGCACAGAGAATCAGAGGACCGTGGTGGGGGAGGGCTCATTTAACCTTCCTGATCTGAGGTGGGATCCAATACGCTCCATGGGTGCACTGGAGATCAAGCCCCTAAATCTGGGGGACGTGACCCCTGGAGTAGAGCCCCAGAGGACTTTACATGGGGAATCCAGCAGGATATTACCAACACCTTTGTTCCCACTGACATCTGCAGGCACAGCTCTTGCCTGGGCTGTGGGACACAGGCAGTGACACAGGGGCCAGGAGGCAGCAATAAACCAAAGCAGATTAACCCCTGGGGCAGGCACAGAGCAGGGCTTACCCTGCACTAATAGGGTAAGAAGCTGCTGATGGGCACCAGACCTTGAAGCAAAGCTGTAGGCCAAGTTCAATCAGCCAGGAGATGGCAGAGCTCAGCTCTGCTCTGAACCTGGGGAGTCCAAAACCACTTCTTCCCCTTCATGCAGGGCCTTAAAGCAATGCAGAACTGACATAAAACCTAAAACAAACCAGCATCTCTTTACTGGAGAGCAAACAGAAACACAAGGAGGACCAGGAGCTGCTGTCCCCAGGTACATTCAAACCAATACGAACACTGTTGGGGCTTTTTGAGACACCTTCCATCACCTTCCAAACTTTTATTACAAGTAGGGTGCTGAGGCGCTGGCCCAGGGTGCCCAGAGAAGCTGTGGCTGCCCCATCCCTGGCAGTGTTCAAGGCCAGGTTGGACACAGGGGCTTGGAGCAAGCTGCTCCAGTGGAAGGGGTCCCTGCCCATGGCAGGGCCTGGGGCTAGAGGAACTTTAAGGCCCCTTCTAATTCCAATGATTTACCCTACAATTCTATAAAGCATTCCACAGAAACCAGCAGCCTGTGCAGGCACATCCACGCTCAGGGGCAAGTGAAATTGATTCTCACACGGAGGACGAGCAACAGGGCTTCACTGGGTCCTGACAACCCATTTCTCCTGACCTCGACAGCCTTTTCCTCCTGGAAAGGCAACTGAGCAGCTCCTGGTCTGCACATGGCAGGGAGGAGCGCCTGTGATGGTCACCAGAGCTGTCAGCAGCACAGGCACATCATAAATCAATCAACCCACCCCATGGGAACAATGTGCTGGGGCTGTATCTGCACCTTAACCACAACCTGGGTGCGAACCCTGAGGACAGGGAGCTGCCACAACAGCCCGGCCCCCCCAGGGGGAAAAGCAGAGGGGATGTGTCAGGGATGGGAATATTCCAGAGTCCACACTAACCATTTCTTGCCCAATTCCCCCGGACTCGGAGCTCTCCGACACGGCAGCACTCAGCAGTAATGCAATAAACAGCATCGGCACGGGCTGGGCTTCTTTGGTAGCTGCGCTTTACAGCCTGCCTGAGGTTGGAAGAGCCGATTTGGAAGGGCAGAAAAGGGAAGATTATAGTTATTGTGCTGAAGAGAGACCATCCTGCCTGGCAGCACAGGCAGCTGATGGATGGGAGAGGTTTATTTGCTATGAAAGTAAGTACTGAGGGTTTCCAGCCTGGCTGCCCGGAGGAATGAGGTTTGTGTGATCTCCACAGTGTACATCTCCCCACCAAACCTAGCAGCTCTCCCCATGGCCTTTCAGTCTGTGGCTCAGCTCTGGCCAGACAGAAGGAGAATTCGAGCTCAACAAATTAGGGGGGAATAAAATGAAACCCAGCAATTGTCCAAAGAAAGACTGCATTAGTGCTCCTGCTAAAAGAAGGGATGAACAGGGCTGGAGCAGCTCCTGTATGGAGCCAGGCTGAGAACACTGGGGCTGCTCAGCCTGGAGAAGAGAAGCTGCGTGGAGACCTCAGAGCAGCTTCCAGTGTCTGAAGGGGGCTATAGGGATGCTGGGGAGGGACTCTTCATTAGGGACTGTAGGGATAGGACAAGGGGTAACGGGTTAAAACTGAAACAGGGGAAGTTTAGATTGGATATAAGGCAGAAGCTCTTCCTTGTGAGAGTGCTGAGGCGCTGTCACAGGGTGACCAGAGAAGCTGTGGCTGCCCCATCCCTGGCAGTGTTCAAGGGCAGGTTGGACACAGGGGCTTGGAGCAAGCTGCTCTAGTGGAAGGGGTCCCTGCCCGTGGCAGGGCTTGGAGCTGGAGGAGCTTTAAGGTCCCTTCCAACACAAACCAGGCTGGGATTCTATGAAGCTCCATCCCAGATGCTCACACACATCCCAGACAGCCAACAGCATCCACACCATTCCCCTTCACCCCAGCACACCCTGCTGCTTGCTGAGCTACCACAGGGGTTTGCTGGAGGGAGAGGAAAAACAATTTCTCCCCCTCATCCCCCCAGATCACAGATGCCCATGAAAAGGGATTTCCTTGGTCCTGCTGCCCCAAGCACAGTGCTATCCATGTGCCCACCTCCTCCAGGCAGCAGTCAGGCCACAGCATCCACCAGGCAGGGAGCAGAGAGGCTGTGCTTTGTGACAAGGCTTTCTTTCCCCCCAAATCCTGGAGCTGGGATTCACAATGCAGTGTAGAGCTGAGCTGTGGGAACCAGCACCTCTACACATGTGTGTAATTGCACAAGGCTCCAGGCTTCAAGGGAATATTGCCTGCTAAAACAAACCTCATCACACTGCACAGCAGCGCATTTGGGAGCCGGGTCCCCTATAGACCCCAGGGCAGCTTCTAAAAAGCTCAGTGCAAGTCCCTGCTCCTTGTTTATAGAAAGAAAACACCCACCCCTCAGGTCCACAGCATCACTGCTTGGTAATGAGAGCAAGCCTGAGCTGTGCGGTGCAGTAGCATCTCCAGCACAGGTGACAGATAAAGACTCAGCAGCAGCATCCCAGCACTGATGCTCTGTGCACTCCCCACATCCCTGCCATGAGCCCCTGTTTCCCCCACCAGCAACCACCCAGTGCTGGAGCAGAGGGGACCGTGTTATCAGGGACAACTTCAGCTCTGTAAGAAGAGCCTGAAGCCTCCCTGTGCTGAAAAGCTGCCTGTTTGCTGCGGGAAACACAGAGCGGGAGAGTCCAGCACCTTCAGTCCAACCTGGACTAGCACATAAAGCACTGGGGGTTCACTGAACCCCTGCCTATTCCCCAGCACAGGAGCCAGCTCCTCCCAGCACAAAGCAACACCAGCGCCCACTGCACAGGGCAGCTGCAGCCGCCCCTTCTATCAAGCTCTTCAGCACTGCTTTTGGAGGCAAGACGAGCTCCCATGGAGGCATCACGATGACTTCGCTCCTCTCAACCATCATCACTCACTCAGTGCTTCACCAAAACGCTGTGCTCAGGATTCCTCCTTTACCTGCTTCTCCTTTCTCCCACCTCTTCACATCTTACCTTTGCTCAGGCTCTGCTTCAGCACCATCCTCTCCAAAACCTCTCCTCCTGCTTAAGCCACCACTGCCTCCAGCAGCCTCTGCTCCTGGCTTTGGAGCTCCAGCCCTCAGCATGCCTCATTTGAGGAATCATGCAGCATTTTCCACAAGCACAAGTCAGCTCAGCCCAGGCAGGAGCCCAGCCAGCCCTCGGGAAGGACAAACAGCAGCACAGCACCAACAACAAGCAGGGAGCATCCAGGGGAGGGCTTAAATAGGCTGCAAGGTGTGGATTAGGTGCAGGTGTGCTGAGTGCAGGGATTAACCCCTTCTGGTGCTTAGGTGTGTGCCCAGGGCAGGGGGATGAGTGTGAGCCTTTCCCTAAACCCAGCCTGGGCATTAGGGGCTGATGAAGTCAGGCTCGGTCCAGATAAGGTGTGAACAGCCTTGATGCAGTCTGTAACCTCAGGTGTTAATGTGCTCCAAGCCATGCTCAACACAAACCCAGGCAGTTGGGAACCTTCTGCTGACTTATTCCATCCCCATTGAAACCGATTGAGTATTTGGGGGTTAAAGAAATCACTTGGGGGGGGGGGGCACACCACATCTAAAGTTGGGGAACACACTGGATTTTGTTCTTTTAAACTTTCCTTCTTAGTTTCCTCCAGGCTGTTGACTTTACCTCTTAGATCCTGAGGGTGTGCTTGTGCTTGCAGGGGCGGGGGTATGTGGAGTAAATATATGGGAAAATATATATATATATACATATATATATGGAGCAAGGCTGCTATGGGATGTGTTACAGCCACACGGGGGTACAGGGACAGGGGGTGGTGGCTGCCAGTCCTTCCCCATCACTGCCCAGCCACTTTGGGTGGCCTTGGAGATGCAGGGGATGAAGGTGCCACCACACACCTTTACAAGGACAAGGGCAAAGCCTCCTGGATGCAGGGAGCCTGCTGCAGTGCATGGGGACAGGGTCACATCCCAGACCTGCAGCCATCCCACCCTGGTCAAAGCCAACCTGGCTCCTTCATACATCCTATAACGTAATCCCTCACTTTCCTGGTTTTGCCACCTGTGTGCTGGGCTGCACCAGAGGGATGTGGAGCTGCTGGAGCGAGGCCAGAGGAGGCCATGGAGATGCTGCGAGGGCTGGAGCAGCTCTGCTCTGGAGCCAGGCTGAGAGAGCTGGGCTGGGGCAGCCTGGAGAAGAGAAGGCTCCTGAAGGGGAGACCTGAGAGCAGCTCCAGTGCCTGAAGGGGCTGCAGGAAAGCTGGAGAGGGGCTTGGGACAAGGGATGGAGGGACAGGCCAAGGGGAATGGCTTGAACCTGCCAGAGGGGAGACTGAGATGAGCTCTTAGGCAGAAGCTCTTCCCTGTGAGGGTGCTGAGGCACTGGCACAGGGTGCCCAGAGAAGCTGTGGCTGCCCCATCCCTGGCAGTGTTCAAGGCCAGGTTGGACACAGGGGCTTGGAGCAAGCTGGTCCAGTGGAAGGGGTCCCTGCCCGTGGGAGCAGGGGTTGGAGCTGGAGGAGCTTCAAGGTCCCTTCCAACCCAAACCAGGCTGGGATGCTCTGATTCCATGAATTCCACCTCTCAGCAGGGGGGCAGCAGTTACTCCATGTAGCAAAACAGACACCCATCTCCTCATGGAAAATCATCTGTTTGTAGACATTTTCCTCCCCTTCCCCTGCTCTCTGTTGGTGACCACCCATCGCTAAGGTTTAGCTCTCGCCGACCGCCCACTGATGAGTTTTCCAATCCAGCTTCCAGCTCGGAAGATCCGCCCCCAGCACCCGCCCGTTCGGGAGCTCCGTGTTTGTGTTTTCCTGGTCTGGGCGCGTGTTTGTTCTTCTTCACCTTGATTCCTGAGGAGTCAAACGTCTGCCGCGGGGGTCACGCTGGAAGGAAATGGCAATCCCAGATGAAGATGCTGCCCTGCCCCTTCACAGTCAAGACCCTGCTGTAACCTGGGTTTCCTCTGCGGCGTTGAAATGGGTGATACTCAAAAGCAAAGCAAAGCCGGGAGGAAAGTCGAGGCTGACCAAGCAATGAACAGGAGCCTAGTGCCAACGCACAGCTCCCCGCTTAGCTCCATGGCACGCATGCGAACACATCAATAAGTGAGAAACCTGGAGTCCCCCCCTTCTCACCTTGCCATCTTCCACGGTTATTTGGGATGTAACCAGCCGAGGGCTCCATACAAGCAGAGGATGATGATGATGACGGTGTCCTTCTATGTGGTTTTTCCTCCTTTTCCCCCTTTCCACACACCTGGCAAGGACTTTTCCCGTGGTCCGAGGCACGGGGAGGCTTTTCCCACAGTTAATGAAAGGTTCCTGTTTGCCCCTCACCGCCTTTGAAGCCCAACCTTCCCCCCAGCAGCCCCAGGAATTTGCTGGTGATTTACGACTATTTGGACAAGTGGTGAGCAGAGAGGGGCTGGGGGCAGCCATAGGGGGGCCGGGGTCCCCCCGCCTGCGGGCACATCTCTGACTGCATGGTTTGGGTGCGATGGTTGATGTGTTTGCTGCTGGTGAGGCAACGCAGGTGCCTGGGCAGGTTGGAAGGGTGAGAAGGTGAGCACGGGTTGTCGTCATCAGCACTGGAGCAGCAGCCTTCATCCCTGTGGTGCATGCAGTGATGCAGGGCAGCAGAGCACACCCGGGAGAGCTGAAGATCAGGAGGATTGAAACAAAATAAAGTATAAATCACATGGGCAAAATCCATGCTTGTCATCCTCAATTATTCCCAGAATTTCCTGCCTTCAGGAGTATCCCTGCGCCTGAAGGCAGGAGTTCACCCATCATCCCACAGCTCCAGGAGTGGGAAATCCAGGGGGAAGATGGACATCATGAGAACAGCTCCCAAACCACTGGAAGCAAATTGCTTTGTCTTTGCAAGCACTGGAGGAATCTGATCAAACTGCAAGGACTTGTGAGCTGTCCCTCAGCCCATCCGTCCTCAGCAGGCTCCTGGCAAGCCCCTTCCTGACCTTTTCTGGCCCTTCTCTTGCCTCACCCTTGTAGGATCCAGCAACTCCCATCCTCCAGCGCTGATCAAGCATCACAGCTCAGGTGCTGGTTTATGAGTGTCCTGAGCATGAGTCCTACAGAGGTGCTTGCTATGGGGATGCTGTGGACATGCACATCAGCCTGCTGCCACGACTGAACATGTCTATAAACCATGGCTTGGAGCCTCCAAAAGATAAGAACCAAGCTGTTCTGGCAACATCCAGGTTCACTTTTCAGTTTTAGCCTCAATTTCTGCCCCAGTTAAGCCCATATATTTCATTTCTCCCTTTATGCACCGTGCTGGAGCCGTCAAAAGCCCCTCAGCATCTCCTACACCTCCCGTGGTCCCTCAGCTGGGTACCACCAGGATGAGGATGCTGCTGCTCCCGGCTCCGGTCCCTCCCGCACGGCTTCTCCAAAGCTTCACTTCTGTTTGCTAATATATTTTAAATCCTCGGATTTCCAGCGGTTCTGAGATGGACTCTGTGACCATCTCCTAATCCTCACCAGCTTTAATGCCCCACTTTGGAATACGCTTTACAGGAGATTAAAGTTTATCTCATACGTTTAAAATCCCAATGCCAGAGTAAGACCAAACTTGCAGGGACCACAGGGGATGCTGCAGCCTGGGGAGCTTCTGCTCCTGGTCCCTATCTCTGACTCTTCATCAGCATCTCCAGTGGGATGCAGGGTCTGAGCATCCGCTGTGTACATTGCACCCCAAGAGATGTTATGGTATTTCCAGCACTTTTCTCTGGGAGGGAAAACTCAGATTAGGAAAAGGCTCTTTTCTGTCAGGGTTAAGAATGTGTTTTCCTTTTTCTCTCCTTTTAGCAGACATAGCACAGTGCTTTTAGGGGGAGCTGGGTTGTATTTGGGGTTGATTTGCGTTTAGGGAGGAATTTCAAACAGTTGAGCTCCTGAGCCTGCACAAGAGAGGAAGTTGAGCCTTCACGACCCCCAGGACCCCTGTCATTGCCCACCTCCCCCAGCAGTTTTGAGCCCTTTTTGTCCATTTACTGAACCAGAGCATCTTTAAATTCCTCCTCTGTTGAAGCGAGGCCAGAGGAGGCCACGAGGATGCTCAGGGGCTGCAGCACCTCCTGTATGGAGACAGGCTGAGAACACTGGGGCTGTTCAGCCTGGAGAAGAGAAGCTGCGTGGAGACCTCAGAGCAGCTTCCAGTGTCTGAAGGGGGCTACAAGGATGCTGGGGAGGGACTCTTCATTAGAGACTGTAGTGATAGGACAAGGGGTGATGGGTTCAGACTGAAACAGGGGATGTTCAGGTTGGAGATAAGGCAGAAGCTCTTCCCTGTGAGGGTGCTGAGGCGCTGGCACAGGGTGCCCAGAGAAGCTGTGGCTGCCCCATCCCTGGCAGTGTTCAAGGCCAGGTTGGACACAGGGGCTTGGAGCAAGCTGCTCCAGTGGAAGGTGTCCCTGCCCGTGGCAGGGGTTGCAGCTGGATGAGCTTTAAGGTCCCTTCCAACCCAAACCAGGCTGGGGTTCTGTGAAATACCAGTTCATTCTAGGTTTGTGAGAGCACAGAGGTGGGCAGACAAGGGAGATGCTCTTGCCTTCACTGAAGGCACATGATGAGGGAGCACAGCCCTTGTTGCACACCGCATGGTCACAGAGCAGACAAGGGTATGCTCCCTGATTTCAGAGAGGGAGCGGGTGCTGCTGGTGCGAGGCGGGCAGCGTGTCCCCGCTCCCACTCTGCATGCCCAGCTTCCCCTCTCCTCCTCCTTCTCTCTTTTCTCTTTTCATAAGTAAACAGATTATCTGCAACTGCTGCATCCTGAGAAAGAAAAGAAAGAAATCCTCTCTACATCCCCCTTCTTTCCTTCAAATAAAAGAAAATATGATATTGGAGTTTTGCACTAAAATTATTGTAATATTCTTTTTTTTACAAGCGCCTTTAAAGTTCATCTTTACGGTTCCGATATTGAAACCATTGCAAAGGAATTGTTTGGGGGGATTATTTGACTTTTTATTAAAAAAATCAAAACCAGGTGGGTTCCTCGTCATCTGCACTTAAGTTTTTAATAAAAAGTAAAAGTTCTGGCACATCAGTGCCTTTTTTTTTTCCTTTTTTTTTTTTTTTTTCATTTTCATTCTCTCTTTGGCCAAAGATAGGACACATCTTTTTCGCTTTTGTGCTGAGCAATAGGATTCAGAGAGCGCATACCTATGGGGTTGGATGTACAGGGAAAGCCTGAGTTCATCACCCCAAGATTTGTTAGCTGGGTCTCCAAAGGAAGCTCAGCTTTTGCAATCACACTGCCTGCAATTCCCCTGCCCCACGTAACTCCTGGACCTTTTGGTGCAAGAGAACAAGGCGGAGGAGCTGACGTCTGAGATGTACGATGTGCTTCGGAGGAGCTGAAGAGGGATAGAACCACGGTGCACTGGGAGCTGAGCCCTAGACACCAGAGAGGCTACAAAGGAGGTGACTCACCGTCATGCAGGCCAGGCTTTTAGGAGATGGAGCTGGGGACCTGGGATGCAGAAGGACCAGGCTGCAGCCCCTGTAGCTCCCGGCCATTGGGCATTGTGGCTGTTGGAGCTTTGTCACAGAGCTATGGGCAGGCTTATGGCACAGAGATCTGCTGAGGGCACCTGAAACACCCGAAATGCCTCCAGCCCAACAAGCACGTGGAAGGTGTCTGGAGGAAGGGGATCACAGGCACCCACCTTGCTCCTGCACCGGTTTCCAAGGGCATGGTGGTGTAGATGCTGCATCACTGTCCCCATCCCTCTGCCCACAGGGCTTCGGGGCAGCTGGAGATCTCAGGACATTGCCATGAGAAAGTGGGCTCCCCCTTAACACCCACCCAGCATAGAATCATGGAATGGTTTGTGTGGGAAGGGACATTAAAGTTCATCCAGTTCCCCGGGGGGAGGGACCCCTTCCATAGAGCAGCTTGCTCCAAGCCCCTGTGTCCAACCTGGCCTTGAACACTGCCAGGGATGGGGCAGCCCCAGCTTCTCTGGGCACCCTGTGCCAGCGCCTCAACACCCTCACAGGGAAGAGCTTCTGCCTTACATCCAACCTAAATCTCTCCTGTTTAACAGAATCTCCCCCGTTCTATAGAGAGAAGCATCCCCAGTGCTTCCCGCAGGTGGAGAGCAGCCTCTCCGGAAAGGCTCCGCAGGCTCATGGCCTGGGAAGGGGCTGGTTTTGGTTTGGGATGGTGCTAACACCCTCTAGCTGTTTCATTACCCTCAACTCCGCTTCTTCCCGGCGTTTCTCCTCCCGCCGCAGGTTTCCTGTGCTCTGCTGATCGTGTTTTATTCCATCTCCTAAATTCAAGAGGAAATAAAACTTGGATGGAGCTCATAAAGCTCATATGAAACCCCAGCCCCGAAATGCCTGGTGGGGCCAGGCTGCTGCACAGCCAGCAGCCCCCAGGCACTGCACCAGGGCTCCAGCCCATGCTATGCTCCCTGATGGGTTATTTTCGCCTTGGATAACCATTTCCCTGCCTCACTTCCGTGGGCTGCCTGTCAGCTGTGGGTTGCCATCCTTGTAGGAGCAATGGGAGAAGCGGCAGCGCTCCAGAACCCACCAGATATTAATGTCTGATGTGTTTTATCGTGTCTTTTGTCAGCCTGCTGAGGGAACAGCACTGATGGCTTGGAGCTTTCCTCACGGTATGCTTTCTGAATCTCGCCTGCTCTCTGTGGTTCCCCCTGGACTCCCTCTCAGTCTTCCCACCAGCCAAACAGGCTGGAATAAAACCACCAGTAATACAAACAAAGTGGATGTGAGGAGCTCAGCCCACCACGTGTTGTGCTGTAGACCTACCCTGTCATGCACCATGGCTTGATAATGCAGATGCCACCTTCATTTGCAGGTCGTGGAGGTGATCCTGCCCCTCTGCTCTGCTCTGCTCCTGTGAGACCCCACTTGCAGCACTGTCTGCAGTGCTGGGGTCCCCAACATAAGGAGGACATGGAGCTGTTGGAGCAAGTCCAGAGGAGGCCACGAGGATGCTCAGGGGCTGCAGCACCTCCTGTATGGAGACAGGCTGAGAAAGTTGGGGCTGTTCAGCCTGGAGAAGAGAAGCTGCATGGAGACCTCAGAGCAGCTTCCAGTGTCTGAAGGGGGCTACAAGGATGCTGGGGAGGGACTCTTCATTGGGGACTGGAGCGATAGGACAAGGGGTGATGGGTTCAAACTGAAACAGGGGAAGTTCAGGTTGGAAATAAGGCAGAAGCTCTTCCCTGTGAGGGTGCTGAGGCGCTGGCACAGGGTGCCCAGAGAAGCTGTGGCTGCCCCATCCCTGGCAGTGTTCAAGGCCAGGTTGGACACAGGGGCTTGGAGCAAGGGGTTGGAGCTGGAGGAGCTTTAAGGTCCCTTCAACCCAAACCATTCTATGATTCTGTGCCTTCATTTGAAGCCAGCCGTGTCTAAATCCAAGAGGAAGCAGCACGTTGGGAGAAAGGCGAAGAGGGGCCCCAGGATTATGCGGTCTGTAAACACAACTATTTGACAATTATCAATGCAATACACACACGCACGCCAGTATTTTGAGGTCAGATAAATACAAGTACATAAAGCAAAACTGAATCGTTTTAAGATCTTGCCAGCACTTTATTAACCCAGCTACAAATCACTTTAACTCTGAGCTAAGGACGCTTATGGGAAGTCTTTGCTCAGCAAGCCTGCCCTGTGATGTGCTTCTAATAAAAAATAGCATCTTCAGGAGATGACAGACCTTTCTATTTGCATCCCAACAGCTGAAACCCCCCCATTATTGTTGCTGTTGAAAGAAGCGAGGACAACCTGCCAAGCATAGAGCTCATACGAACTAGGTTTTCCCTTGTAAATGGTGGGGTTGCTCCATGGAGCTCAATAAACCTGCTCTGGTCCAGCCTAGGGACCTGGACGTCACATTGGCCTAAGGACATCGTGTCCTGGCCTTTGTGTAATGTGCTTGGACTTTGGCACATCATTTATACTGTCCCACAGCTGCTGTCTGTGCTTCTGCCCAGGGTTGGGGATCAAAACCTGGCTCAACTGCTCGGGAATGTTTTGCAGTGATCTGCCTGGAAAAAAGCCTATAAAATAAATAGCTCTTTGAGGTGTGCAGTCAGGTCTGGACAGGGAAGGGAAACAGAAACATTCGTGCAGGAGAAGGATTGGGTGCTACTGAACGAGCAAGCATACGGCATCACCACAAACAGGCTCCAACTTGTTAAAGAGCAAACTGACCCCAGCCCAGGCAAACTCAACTCACTTGCAACAAAGGGATCCTGTTTGGAGCCAGCTTTGGTCTCCTAGAGCTGATGCTCCTCGTGTGTGCCTCTCGTGAAGCGTTTGTGGTCTAACCAGCGCCAAAGAGGAGCAGAGACCTCAATACACACCTGCAGGTGCCTGAGAGCTGGGCAAAGCTGCTGGTGATGATGTGGATCTGCAGGTCCTCAGCGTGCTCCTTCAGGGTGCTGAGCTCCCACCTAGCAGCAGCCAGGAGCAGGATTTCTCCATCGAACTGGGAGATCCCATTCTCTCCTGGTAGATGAAGACCTGGCCGTGGTCATTCATGTCTTTTCCCAACCTGGGCTACCTTGAAGAAGTCAAAAGCCAGGTGTGAAGCCTACAAGACAGACACTCCAGCCAGACATGACCAAAGGCTACAGCAGAAAGAATATGGGGGCATCTTACCTATTATGTTCTTCCTCAGCTTGTAGAGGAGGGAACCATAATTAAACAACCAAGCAAGGGAGCCTAAGAAGCATTTGGCTGGTAATACACCAAAAGCTCTTCACTCTCACCGCTTAACTACTGTGAGAAGCTGGGCAGTGGCTGGCACATTAAGGTGGCCATCCTGGAGCAAGGGCCCTGCTAAGAAACAGCCCTTTGTGTCAGGGGAGGAACCAAAGCCAAAGTAACGATGTGTGGAGCTCTTTGTCCCAAAGCCAATAGCCCATTCTGAGAGATCCAGTCTTTTGGGGCTATTTCCACACTATAAACCCAGTAGAAGCTCATGTTTCTGTAGCCTGAAACCCATAAACAGCCATTCCCTCTCCATGCTCCAGCAAAGGCTGTTTTCTCTGGCTGGAGTGCTCAGCTCCGGTTTTGCCTCGTCTTGTCTACACCAAGGCTTGGGTTTGGCCAGGAGCACTGGCCACTGGGGCATGAACTGGGGGCATGAGCAAGAGACTGGCTTTAATTGAGCTGGTGGGACAGATGAGTGCCTGCATGGCTTGGACAGCGTGGTCCAGCAGAGAGCTGGAGTGATGCTGGGTGATGTTCTTGCTCTGCTATCACATGTCCTGGGGGAAAACCACCTCATGCCACTCACATGGAACATCAGGTCCCCTGGGCAATGAAGGCCAATTAAAAGAAAGAAATAGGCCATGCCAGGGCAAAAGTATTGCGTTGTTCTTTTCCTTAGGATGGTTATTTTCCAGTGGGATAACTGACCAGATGACACCCAGCAGTGGCTGTGCTTCTGTAGATACAGAAGGTATGACAAGGTGGTTGGAAACCAGCCCGCCCAAGCTATTTACTTCTAAAATCTGAATTATTGTGAACATCCCAATTGTGTCTTTAAGGGGTTGAATTCCAAACAAAACTATTCCAAATGAACCTTTGGTTGCTGCATCTGAAAGCCTTTTCAAGCTGCCGGTCCCCTTTTTCCTATGAGATTTGGACCTTTCAGCACAGTTCAGAGGTTTGTGGTCTCGTAAAACTCTGTGCCCAGTTTTTGCACTGAATCACGACTCCCTTTCGTTTGTGATTAACGTTTATACCCAGGAGCAAGCTGCCTTACCTCATCACACCCTGTGAAGAGGAAGGACACTAACGTTCAGTGCAGAACGGGGTTACCAGAGACAGTCAGAACATCTGGAGAGAATAAACCGTCTGAGAAATCCCTGTTCCCAGAGCAGACAGTCCTATAAAACCGATCTGCTGGGAGCCAAATTAAACAAGAGGAAGGTGTTAATGGATTCCTTTCTCAGCATGGAGAGATGGTGAAGCCAGTGGACTTTTTCCAGCCTGGATCACAGGGAAGGAGCAGCTCAGTTCTCACCGGTGGGTGATGCCCGGGAAGGATGCGCTGCTGAGGGGCTGTGATTTCATCCCCTGCCCAAGCAGGTACCAAGACTGGGAGCAGAAATTCTGCCTCTTATGGCCAAAGAGAGATGTTTCCCTTCTCAACATTATATGGGCTGCTGGGCCTTACGAAGAAGCTCCATGTTTTGGGGAGAAGGACTCGATGCTCAGCAGAAGGGCACCAGGAGGGAATTAAGGGGGGACCAGGCGATGCAGGACAGGTGCCTTTTGCAGCACCAGGGATAAGCTCTTTGTGTGTTCCTCTCATGAGGTGACTGCAGGACAAATCTGAAGCTTCAAATGAAACAGTGAGGGAAGGGAAAAGCCGTAAGAGCAGATGGATTGAACAGCGACATGTCATGGGATAAGGGGAAAAGTTACTGAGTGATGGAGCTGCAACTGTCCCCCTTCAGGGACACCAATAGCGAGGGGGGATGAAGGGAGCTGGTCGGTGTTTGAGCTGGGAGATCTCCATGTCCAAGTTTAGCTGGAAGGACATTCCTTAGGGAGATAAAAGAGGTGGTTATGCCAGTGCTAATGGTAAATCTGGGGGGAAAAACATCCTCCCCTCTAATTCAGGCGGCATTTTATAGGCTGTAAATGCCTGATGAACTCGGTGTTCCTGGGCAGAACATCCTCTCTTAGGAAAAGAAATCATCCACTTTAAGGAAAAAAAAAACCCACCCAAAATCAACATTTTTCAGACATTTCAATGAAAAGGCCCAGAAAAAAAAGAACCCCAAAAATGTGGGCAAGGAATAAAGACAAAACCACACTGAAAATGAGCACCCAACCAGCAATTCCTATTAAGCTGGCCACAGACTGCCCCAAAGCGACCCAAATCCGGGATTTCCAGTGTCTGCTCCCTCACCAGTGAGTCCAGCTGAGGCTCCTCTCCCCCTTCCCTACCCTCAATCACGTTTTTCCTCTCGGAAACCTCATCATTTCTGGCCTTTGCACAGCACGTGGTCACCTGCTTGCCTTTGCCTCGTTATTGGGTGCAATGTTGGGATAAAGCAGATCCAGAGCCATCCTTCATCCTCCACTGCTAAGGAACGGGGCGGGGGGGCGGACGGGATGGGGTGATTTTATGGTGTCTGTCAGTAATTCGGGATTTAAAAACAGAGGGAAGGAGGGGGAGCAGGTCGCAGGCAGAGCAGAGGCATTCCCGTCTTCCGCAAGCCTTCTCCCAGCACAAAGGATGCCTTAGGTTGCCATCTAGTGACTCTGAAGGCGAAGGACCAGCACTTGCAGCACTTGCACGCACATCGGGTGAGTTTGCTTGTCCTGGATGCTGAGTGCTCAGCATCACCCAAATCCCCACCACGACCCCAGAGCCAGCGAGGCACAGAGCCCGGTCCGTGGAGCTGCAGCCGGTTCATCCACGTCCTCCTGCTTGCTCCCTCTTAAATCCCACCAAGTCTGGGCTCAAGAGCGAGCTGGGGAAGCTGAGCCCGGCCCTGGTGCTCTCCTGGGCTCCCTTGAGACCTTGCCCTGGGCACACAAGGATGCTCGGCTCGAGCGCCACAGTCCATGGGGTGATGCTCTTTGTACCAGCACCCAGGCCCACCCAGTCACTGCGAGGGCTGCCAGCACTGACTTGCAGCCTGGGGACACCACATGGCCTGGGGACACCAAGACTCCTTATTGCAGCCATGCAGAGGAACCCAGGCTGGGCATCTCTGCCCCCAGCCATGATCTGAACTCATGGACCCCCAGGGCATGGAGCAGGCAGCTGCAGAAAGCATCCTTTGGCAGGAAACAATGATAATAAAGGTTTGGCAGAGTTTTCATGCAGAAATCTCCCTTTCCTTTGTTTTTTTTAAGAGCCTGGAAATGTGGTGCTGAGCATCTCCAGCTGCACAGAGCAGCCAGTGAGGTATGAAAGCGCTCGTTTGGATTTCACATTCCAATTGCTTTTACAAGGGGTTGGATGAACGTAACCTGGAGAGCCCAAAAAGAGAAGCGTCAGAGGGGGGAGCTCTGGGATTTTCTCATGGCCTTTTGGCTCGGGTAGGGTACCCCATGTCCCCAAGCTGATGGCACTGCAGAGATGTGTCCCTGCTGGCTGCATGCTTGGCTCCATCACCCTCCCAGTTAATAATCAAACAGACTGATCATAGAATCCCAGCCTGGTTTGGGTTGGAAAGGACCTTAAGATCAACTGGTTCCAACCCCTGCCATGGGCAGGGGCCCCTTCCACTGGAGCAGCTTGCTCCAAGCCCCTGTGTCCAACCTGCCCTTGAACACTGCCAGGGATGGGGCAGCCACAGCTTCTCTGGGCACCCTGTGCCAGCGCCTCAGCACCCTCACAGGGAAGAGCTTCTGCCTTATCTCCAACCTGAACTTCCCCTGTTTCAGTTTGAACCCGTTACCCCTTGTCCTGTCACTACAGTCCCTAATGAAGAGTCCCTCCCCAGCATCCTTGTAGCCCCCTTCAGACACTGGAAGCTGCTCTGAGGTCTCCACGCAGCTTCTCTTCTCCAGGCTGAACAGCCCCAGTGTTCTCAGCCTGGCTCCATACAGGAGCTGCTCCAACAGCTCCATGTCCTCCTTATGTTGGGGACCCCAGAACTGCACACAGGGCTGCAAGTGGGGTCTCACAGGAGCAGAGCAGAGGGGCAGGATCCCCTCCTTCGACCTGCTGGTGAATGATGGATGCTGCTGTTTAATAAAGCAGTCTTTATACCCCAGGAATGGCGAGGTGGGGGGGTTAAATTCCCTTATTCAGGGTGGGGGCAATGTCCCATCAGTGAATGAGGGGTGTGTGACCCACTGCCACCCAGCACCCCATAACTCCTGCGCCCTGACAGCGCCCTACACCGCCGGTGACAGCCCTGAGGGAAAGCTCATTCCTCGCCTGTGCTTTATGGGGCGAGGGGTGATGTCTGGGTTGTCCTGCCCGGGCTGTGGCCGGGGCAATACCTGCCATGGGTAATTTAATCCCCGCTACATCGTGGGACCTGCTGTAATGAGGCTCATTATGAAGCTCTATTTAAAGCCCCATTTAAGCCAGATGAAAAAAAATAGCTCTTTCTGTGGTGCAGAGCGGGTCAGCAGCCCCAATTAGAGGAGTGCTGCTGATGGCAGGGCTTCCTCCTCCCCAGAACCGTGAAACCCAAGCAAGGGATCTCCAAAGTCACTGGGAATGATCCGCCAGAGATGCTGTGCCAGGGAAAACAGCACTGATAGGAGAAAGTGAGGCAAAGCTCCCAAAGAGGAGGGGATGGGGAGTGAGAAGTGATGCGGTGCTTTAATCACATCCAGGTCGGACACAGGGGCTTGGAGCAAGCTGCTCCAGTAGAAGGTGTCCCTGCCCGGGGCAGGGGTTGGAGCTGGAGGAGCCTTAAGCTCCCTTCCAACACAAACCAGGCTGGGATCCTGTGGATACGAGATGATGCTGAAGGAGGAGAGGAAGCCGAGAGTGTCTGTGGGGAGCTGTAGAGGATTTCAGAACAAGGTGACACCCACCACTGCCACCAAGGCACCAGGAACGGGCTTTGCCTCCAAGCAGGACCAGGAGCTGTGGGAGGAGGACAGGGAAAGGCAGACTTGGACAGTCCATTCCCTGGACCCTGTCCCAGGAGGGTTCCCAGCACATGGGACATCCAGAGGCATCACCCCACGTCACCAAAGAGCACCCCATGGACCGAGCATCTCTTCCAAAGCGCGATGCCCGCTGAGCGCGCCGGCAGCAGAGGATCCATCTCATTCCTTTATCCCAAACGGATTTCACAGCAAATAAAAGGGCTGCCTGGAGTATTTGGTTATGTGTTCATCATTCCAGGAGTGAGGAAATTTCAGTTTCCTCCAAAAGACGAGGCTCCCCCTAACCTCTTGTTTACCATGCACGATGCAGGAGGAGAGTGACTCAAGTTCTTGCAATAAAGATAAGCCTGGCTTTGTGAACACCTGCTTTCCCCCAGTTAATAACACCGAGCTCCTGCCTCCGTTTGCTCTCCCCCAAATTATTTGTGTCCTCAGTTGACAAAGATAAATGATGGGATTAATATATATTGGAGAAGTCCTGGCAAACAGTTTGCCAGCAAAGAGAGCGGATTGATATTATTTCCCTCAGGTAACGTAACACAGACAAACTGGATTAAGAGTAATTTGCTGTGGGGCTTATATGCGATCAGGAGCCATTAGTGGAACACCATTTATGAAAATTGCTTTTTCTAAAGTAAAAATTAGACTGGATTTCATTACGCTGCTGGCAAAGAAGACTCGTTCCTTTGCAGCAAGAGCAGAATTAGATATCACTAACTGTGCTGTGATGGGAACTGGAGTGAGGGTGGAATGGGAGGAGAAAACACAGCATCCCTGCCCTTAAACCCAGTTCAGGAGGGTTGGTTGGGGTAAATCTATAAACAGATGTGAGGCTTAGCTGCTTTGATTTTAACAGCCCAGTGTGGACTGGGCCTCCTATCCCCTCTTTAGTGAGCCTCAAAGGGTAATATATATATATATATGTATTGTATTTTTTTATGTCTAATACATGTATTTATATATATAAAGCTTTTCTGCTGCAGAAACATTTTAAAATGGAGAAAATCCAGCTCTGCTGAGTAAAAGGAAGGCAAAAAGCAGAAGGTCACAGACAAAACTCTTCCCCATCTCCCAGAGCATCACATAGTGAATGTGCCCTTCCCTGCTGGGACTCCTGGGATGCTGCAGAGCTTGGAATGGGTTTAAACCCCCCTTGTTCTGCTCTGCTCTTTCCCCAGTGAGATTCATGCCATTAGGACATGGCCGATGCTGCCCCGTGCTGCCAAGGGGGTGAAGAACCCTCCAGGTCCCCAGCTCTGATCCTCACAGCACCAGCATCCTCCCGTTCACACACACACACAGCAGGAGCCAGGCTGCAGCGCTGGTGCCAGCCTGTTTGCTTCCAGAAGGTTAATAAAGACCTTGCCTCCAACCCACTGAAGGACACAGGATCACAGGAAGCTCCTCAAATAGCTGCTTTTAGATGTGGCATCCCCCAAACCTGGAGCCGCAGCCTTGCTTTGCGTGGCCATGGGGAGTTTGTGCACCTTGGGCAGGAGGAGCGAGCTCTAGAAATAAAGATTGGCCAAATAATAAGAGCTGAGCTGCCTCATCATCCTGCTCCATATGAACGCAGGCACCAGGGGAGCTTCTGCCTCCTTTACCAGCTGCTTGATGGAGCAATATTCCCCTCCCTGCACTGCGGCTTGTGCCTATAGACACCACTGTGACACTGCTGGTTTAATGATAACCCCACTGCACCACCCTTTCCCCCAAGGACGTGGGTTCACCCACAGGTTGCCCTCCTGCCCTGATCCAGCCTCACCTCTGGCTTCCCATGGATGGGAAGGAGGATGAAATGTTAGCCCATGCTGGCCACTGAACAGGATCTATGGCTCCTGCTCCAGCAAGGACCTACCCCACTACATCACACCTGAGAGGCATCACCCAGCAGAGCTGCTGCATGGGGCTATGGGGTCCCAAAGGTCCAGAACCCTCACCCTTAAGGTCCCGCTGCCCCTCAGCATCTTACCTGCAATAACCCTTGCATCCAGTTTCACTTGAGCATCTTCACAGATCTTGGTTTTTCACATCCTTTTGGCAGCGCAATAACCACTCAGGAGAAATGCTGATGTCATGAAGCACCTTTGCTCTCTGAAGCCTTCATTCACATTCTGGTGGCTTAATCAGGCTTTGGAGGCAGGGCAGAGCAGGTGAACCCCTTGGCTTTTGTGCACCGTGCTTCAGTGGCTGTTCCCAAAGGGCTTTTTGAGGTGATTCCCCCAGCCCCTGACCCTTCCACAGGTGGGGAAACTGAGGCAGTCACCATGATGAGCCCAGCTGCTCAATGGAAGGGCTGGTGCAGCTCTGGGGTCTGCAGGGCATGCAGTTACCACTGCAGTGCTTGGACCCAGAGTGATGTGCACCCATGTCCTCTGCATGCAGCCCTGGGACAGGCAAAGGGACAGGAATCAGAGCTGAGTGTGAAGAGGTCCCATGGATCACCCCTGGCACCGTCCAGGGACACCCAAAGGCCTGGCCATGGTGTGGTGCTGGATGGCTGCATCCTGCAGCAAGCCGGCACCTTGTGCCGTCTGTAATTCCACCAGCCCTGAGGGTTTTGGAAACAATACTGGAAGTAATCCCTTTTGATCTGATGCTAATCCCAGATAATTGCTTTCAGGCTTAATAGGAAAACTGCATTTTCTTGGTGGGGGAATTGGTCAGTTTGAAAGGGCTTTGATTTAGCTCCTGCTGTAGGTGCTTGTTTTAGCAGAGGGAGCTCTATTGTTCCTGGATGCCAGGAGTAATGACACAGGCTGTGATCCCGCAATTAAACCCGTCTGTTTGCAGCCACCCAGCCACATGGGCAGAGCAGCCTGGAAAAGGAGCCTTTCTAACCCACACTGAACAAAATACACTTCCAATATCGGTGGGACATCAGGAAAACTCCTGCCATGGGATGCTGAAGGGGTCAAAGGCATCCGGGTTTGGAAGGAGGTGGGATAAATTCATGGCTAAGGGTGACATGCCCTTCCCTCACCCACTGTTGTGCCTGGGGGTATCTCAGAAATGCATCCCATTTCAGGGTACAACACGGATTGGTTATATATAATGTAGGTTATATATACATTATATGTGCATTAGATACAGCCTAAACCATTCTAGGATTCTATTATACATATCCTTTCCTGCCTCCCTAAGCACCCTGACCCCCTCCATGCCAAATCCCAGCTCCTGAGTGCACCATAAATTCCAGATCTGAGCGAGCCGGAGGTGTTTTAGCACCGGCCCAAGCACACTTGTTGCTTTAACAGGAAAGCTGGTGTTGGATGGCAGCTTGTGGGTCACTGTGCTCTTACCCTGCTCCCCCTGAGCCCCGGAGCCGTGCTGACAGCCTGCATTCTTCCTGCCGAACAATGGCTTTCCCATTGTTCATTAACCAAAGGTTCCCACTTCGCAGCTGCGGGTGTTGGGAAGTTACTCATGGCCCGGGCAGGAGGAACAAGGTGATTTTGGAGCTGTGCGAAGGTCCTGGCCAAGGCTTTGAAGGTGCTGATGGGGATGAGTGGCTCAGGGAGCCTAAAAAGGCACCCTCAAACCAGGCAGGGAGAACAGTGAAGAAATGGGTGGCCTGAGACCTCCTGAGCTCAGACTGACCAGCGCTAAATGAGCCCCAGCAAAGCTCAACCTTCTCCTGCAGTTCCAACAACAGGATTTGTTCAGGATGGACAAGCAGGGAGAGCCCTTGGGGGTCAAACCCAGGCTGGCCCCAGCTCCTGTGGCTGGGGAAGGTTTGGTTCCCTGTCCAAAAGCCCCATCCCTGGCAGTGTTCAAGGCCAGGTTGGACACAGGGGCTTGGAGCAAGCTGCTCCAGTGGAAGGGGTCCCTGCCCGTGGCAGGGGTTGGGGCTGGAGGAGCTTTAAGGTCCCTTCAACCCAAACCAGGCTGGGGTTCTGTATTGTAGGGTCCCGGAGCAGAAAGTCAGAGCGTTTCTGCTGCCTTTGCTTTGAGGTCCTTCGCCCACTGGAGGGAGCATACGGCAAACGATTCACTGCGTGGGGCTTGGCTTTGAAAGAGGTTTGCGTTTAAAGCAGGGCTGGGTAACAGGGGTTCCGTCCTGCTCGAGCATATGAAATACATTAAAAAAACAAGGAGAAATGAGATCTGCTTAATTCTGGGCTTTGATTTCTTGCCTTTCAAAGAGCTTTTCCTGCAGGGAAGGCGGTCAGGAGGGAAAATCCAGGCACCCCATGGAGCTTCCCCTTCATTTAGTTTATAACTCAACCCAGTTACCTTGGGTTTTAAGGAAATTAAATACATGTAGGTACAATGAAATCAGCTGAAACCCTGGAGGAGCTGTGGAATTCGTTGAGTCTCATGGTGGGGAACCGGAATGATTTCAGTATTTTCCTTTTGGCGAGCCACACTTCAGCAAACACTTCAGTTTTACCCAGTGGTAAGGGCAGATGTGTGGGTCCTCACCCATGTCCCGTGTCCCTGGGGCCCTCAAAACCTCAAAAGAAGGGTAAGAGAAGAGGAGCAACATCCCTCCCCCCCTTCACACCTTGTCACTCTTATGCACCCTGAGGATCCCTGTTTTCTCCACACCAGAAGTAGATGCAGCCCCTGGGACCCTTCCCGCAGGGAAGCAGCAGCACGGGGTGCCCAGAGAAGCTGTGGCTGCCCCATCCCTGGCAGTGTTCAAGGCCAGGTTGGACACAGGGGCTTGGAGCAAGCTGCTCCAGTGGAAGGGGTCCCTGCCCGTGGCAGGGCTTGGAGCTGGAGGAGCTTTAAGGTCCCTTCACCCCAAAGCAGGCTGGGATGCTGTGATTGCTTCTATCCATCCAGCTGCGCGCTCTCGAGGAGGGTGTGATGGTGCTGCAGACGGTCTTGTCTATGAAGGTGTGCGTTAACGCCAGCTTTGACTGCGGGCACGCGAAGGGCAAAGACAGCCCCAAGCTGCCGGAGCACCCTCCCAGGAGCGCAGCTCACGGCACCCTCGCCGTCATTAGCACAGCAAACGAGCACTGTCGGTTCAGAGGATGCGTGGGTTACCAGCACGGCTCCGCCGCCCGCCTTCGCACCGCTGCCTCACTCAGGAGCACACACACTGAGCCCCACGCCGGCAGTTCAAACGCTTGGGTTTGCGTATGTGTGAGATCGCTTTGTTTGCGCGAATTCAGGTCGTCTCTCCCTCGAGACGCTGCTGCCTCCGTAGGGCCTGATCCGATGCCCATGGACCCCCAGTGGAGCCCTTCCAAGGGATTCAATAGCACCTGGATCGTGGCCACCACGAGGTGCCGAGTAAACACAGCTCCAAGGCCTTTAATTCACCTTTGTGAGCGTGCTTGCCTTTGAACACCAGGCCTGATACCCTCTCCTTTATCTAGGCATGTGGATGAGGGTAACACACTGCCTGGGTCTTGACAGGTTGTCTATTAAATATAGATGATGCCTTCAGAGGCAATTGTCTGCTGGATGTTTGGGGAGGAACAAAAGGCTCCTGTTCACAAGCTCTGGCATGCCATGTGGGGATGATCAAAGAGGTTAAAGGCTTAAGATAGTTCCCGTTTACTTCAATGATTGCAGGGCTATCCCTCTAATACCCCTAATTAAAAATTAGCCTGATATAATACAGTTGTTACACTACAGCCTGATTTTATTTCATGTTTCACATGTGATGCTGCCACAATGCCTCTCACTCTCTGGTGGTGCCTCTGTGATTCACTACAGAGGGATCCAAGCGGGAATATGCAGCTGGATAATGTGCTCCATTTGAGGGTCTACCATCAGGGTCCATGGCTGTGTGCAGACTGGGAGACCAGGAGCAATCCTGGCATGGCACAAGGTATCCCCTACTGCAGAGGAGCTGCTGCTGGGATAAACCATGGTTGGAGGGAAGAGCTTCTGCCTTATCTCCATCCTGAACTTCTGTTACAGTTTGAACCCGTTACCCCTTGTCCCATCACTACAGTCCCTGATGAAGAGTCCCCCCCCCAGCATCCCCAATGCCCTCCATGCTCTGTCTCCCTGCTCCTCATGTTCCCCCCCACTGCTCAGGACCTGGATGATGCCCCAGTGTGAGATGTTCAGCCATCAGCTGCTGGCACCATCCCAGCTCCCCATCCAGTGCCTGCAGCTCCTGCCTGCCCGACAAGCTCTCCTCTGCATTTCCTCCTGGCCTCAGCCTTCACTGTTTGAAACTGGCTTTTGATTGAGAGGTTCTTGCAGCGGGGCCAAGACCTTCCAGCTCCCATTCCTTGCGTCAGGAGCTCCCACTTGCTCTGCTGACATATCGTCTTTTCCACAAGATATTCCTGCTGCAGAGAGCAAACACTTTGCTGTAAGGAAGCAGCTGAGGCTCAGCTCCATGGAAGTCCTGCTTCCAGTGAGTGGCTCCAGGGCTTTGCTGCACCAGCCTTTAGCAACCAGCACACGCTGAAGCTGCCGATCAGGATTGCTCTCTCTGGAAATACAACTATTTTCCTTGGACTTTTAGCATCTCTCCTTAAGCCTGTGAACGTGTCACATGCTCTTTAGCATCTTAGAGAAAACAAACAGATACAAGAAGATGCTTTAAAGCCTGGCATCCAAAAATCCCTTCAATTCCGCCCATAACTGAGGGTCTCCCCCAGAGCAAAGCCTTGAAAGAGCCCAGCTCAGTCTGAGGTTACAACAGTACTTCATTTGATAATGAGATATTGCTGTGGGATGAAGCACCCTCAGCGGGTTTGCTGATGACACTGAGTCGTGTGGTGCAGTGACGTGCTGGAGGGAAGGGATGGGATCCAGAGGGACCTGGACAGGCTGGAGAGGTGGGGATGTGAACCTCATGAAGCTGCAAGCTCCTTACCAAGTGCAAGGTCCTGCCCCTGCGTCAGGGCAATCCCCAGCACAAACACAGGCTGATGGAGAACGGATGGAGCAGCCTGAGGAGGAGGACTTGGGGTGTTGGGTGAGGAGCAGCTCCCCATGACCCAGCTTCAGTGAGCGCTTGAGCCCAGAACCCCACCGTGTGGAAGGTGTCCCTGCGCATGGCAGGGGCTGGAACTGGATGAGCTTTAAGGTCCCCTCTAACACAAACCAGGCTGGGATTCTGTGATCCTTAATACAACCTTTAAAGTGCTGCCTTGCCCATAGCCATTTGATGAGATGGATCTCCCCTTCAGGAGCCTTCTCTTCTCCAGGCTGAACCAGCCCAGCTCTCTCAGCCTGGCTCCATAGGGGAGGTGCTCCAGAATACCTCGAGCTGGAAGGGACCCATAGGGATCACTGAGTCCACCTCCGAGGAAGATGCTCTCTCATTTGATTTGCCTTTTCCATGGCCAAACCCACTGGCTGGGGTGCGGAGAACAGCAGGACTCCCCATCACCACTGCTTTCCAAGGGAGGACAAGCTTTCCTTATGGGAAGACCTCCAGCACCGGCCGGAGTCCTCTGCTGCGGCCGCTGCTGCCGATGTTTTAACAAGAGGCCCCACAAGTATTTAACTGCTGCAAAAGGAGCAAACCTGCTGTAGTGGTGGGGTGGGATGGATGTGTTTGCCAAGAAGAGAGGGTGAAAGACTGTGGAATTTATTGATTGGATTCCCGTTGAAACACAAATGCCTTCTCATAACCCAGGAGGAGATAATGGCTTGGCAAACAAGTACGGACTGAGTGCACTTGGCTGGAGGTATTTATGTTTTGTCCCAGGGAACTGAAAGGAGAGGGAAAGGTGAGGACCCCATTTCACTTTCTAAGGATGTTCTTTCCTCTGCAGGGGGTGGGTGCATTCCTGGGGGGGACAAGCTGCTCCCCGGTGGGTCCTCATGGTGCAGGACCTCCATAGCAAACCCTGCCTGGTCCCAAAGCCCGGGCGGCAGCTGCAGTGAGGATGCTCTGGTTCAGCATCCCCATCACATGCATGTTGTGTGTCTGTCACACTGTCAAGTTACCATTGGTCCTTCAGGTGGAGAATGGCCAAGAGGAGGGAACCAGGGAGAGGAGCTGCCTGTTAGCAGGATGGTTTCACCTCTTTCCCTCCCATCCTTCCAGCACACATTGCAACGGGGTGCCCTGAGCTTCTGTACATGCGGCATGTTGCTCTCCCATCAGGCAGCATCTCTGTTGGGGGGGTGTGAAAGGAAAAATGGCAATTGTCTTGGAAAAAAAACCAGCCATCCATGAATCCCATATGGGGAAAAAAATTAGAACTCCTTTTAAATTTTCATAGACTCATGGAATGGTTTGTGTTGGAAAGGACCTTCAGGCTCATCCAGTTCCTCACCCAGCTGAGAGCAACAGCTTTGCTAGCAAGCGTACAGAGGCACAACCCCAGGTGGGTGAATTTAGCTGTACCTAAACCCATGTGTCCAAATGGGTTTCCCCCAGAAGCTGTGAGGGTGCTGAGGCGCTGGCACAGGGTGCCCAGAGAAGCTGTGGCTGCCCCATCCCTGGCAGTGTTCAAGGGCAGGTTGGACACAGGGCCTTGGAGCAAGCTGCTCCAGTGGAAGGGGTCCCTGCCCGTGGCAGGGGTTGGAACTGGAGGAGCTTTAAGGTCCCTTCAACCCAAAGCAGTCTGTGACTGTACGGTCTTTGGTTGCTCTGCCTGCCTTTCAGGCATGTTCACCCATTCTCCCCCTCCCTATCTCCATAGAGACACCATTGTCTGCTCATGCCTGCCGCAAGCTTTTCCCCCTTTTTCCCCCCCTTTTTTTTCTTTACTTCCTTTTATTTCTTTCTTTTCTTCCCCCCCTCCACGTGTTTCCACACAAACCACCCAAATTTCCATCTCATGAACACCACCTCCCTAAAACCCAGGTGACAGCATCCCAATGGAGACACTGTGCACAACCTAAATGCATCAGCCACCCCTTCCTGCCACCAGCAAATGGAGCTGGTCCACGGGGGCAGCAGGAGCTGGGCTCTGCCCTCCTGCTCCCCAGTGCCCACTCTTGGGATGATTCCCACCCTTCTCCAGGAGGTTTTGCAACCCTTTCCCTGTGTTTTGTCCAGGCAGGGCTCTCAGGGCAGGTGCAGGCAGAACGGGGAGGGAGAAAATAAAGGAGACAGGACTGACCTTTAAAGTTTTGTTCCATCTCTGTCTTGCTGCTGAAAGCGCACCGGCTTACACAAATAACTTTTGACCTCCAGCCCTCTTGCTTGTGTCGCAGCATTGTGCCAGGAGCATTTGTCTCGGGGCTGTGACACATGGCCTTTGTGTCTGGGGGTGTGAGTGAAGGCTGGGGCACCGCGACTGCCTAGGTAGTGAGTTATGAGAGCGCCAGCTTCTCCTTTAGCTGCCTCTCTTTGTGGGTGCAGGAGCAGCAAGGGAGAACGGGGCTGGAAGGGAAAGAATTAAAGGGTTGTTAATAAGAAGAAAATGAAGAAAAAATGAAGCCACGCTGCCGTGTTTCGGGGCTGGGTGCAGGCAGGGTCTGGGAGGCATCCCTGCGGCTGTCCGGTGGCAGAGTTAATGCTCTCATCCTGTGGAGTGGGATTTCAGCGGGGTGAGTTAGTGGGGATGCAGTGACACCCATACGGCTATGCTGAGTTACACCAGTTTACAACCTGACCCAGAGCCCTAGAGGTGAACGGTGCCATTTTACACCAGCTGAGGGTCTGCCCTTTGCCACAGGAGCCACCACAAATCAACGTCTCCTGCCTGTGGGTTGGGTTCATCTTATCGAAACACTTGATTTGCCTTGGAAAACAGACCTGGCATTCACCAGCATCCTCCGTGCAAGCAGCCCACTCCAGACAGGAGTTATAGGGCCAATCTCAGTGGGCTTTTGTGATTCATTCCCAGGAGGCAGCTGCAGGCATCCTTGCACAAGAGGAATGTGCCTGTTTGCAAGACAAACACACTCGTTATAACTCAGGGGGGCATAATAAGATGCTAACAGGGCTGCATCCCCTCCTAAATCCTGAAGCAGGCAGGTACTGTAGCTACAAAGGAGGGATAAAGGTGCTTGGGAAGCTGACGGAGGGAAGCTGCCTTTCACAGCACTCTCTTATGGATGCAAAGGGCTGGGATAAGGCCAGCATTTCGTAGGGCACATTTCAGCCCTTGGGGAGGCACCGCCTCTCCTCTTGCCTGGCTGAAAGCCGCAGGCACCTTCAAAGAGCAGGAGGAATAGGGTTTACCAGATTACCCCTAAGCACCTGCAGACCTTTGTGAGCCCGGTCCCGGGCTCAGAGTGATGTGATTGATGCGTAACTTACACCCCAATTAGTGGCCAAGTGCTTCTGGGTTTAGCAGTGGGACATTGGCTTGGCCTCTGGTTTGCACCACCAGGGACCACGATGCCACCACAGCATGAGGACGACTCGCCTTCACCCTGCCCCGAGGCCACTGGGCTGCACTGGGTCCCCAGCTCTGCTTCCCACTGCACCTCCACTGCCCTTTTCCAGGCGGCGTGTTATTGACTGTTATTTTGCCACATTCCTCCTTTCCCGTCTCTTTCTGAAGCTAAACAACATCATCAATTCCCATCTCTTTATATCGGGGTATCTAATAAGATAATATCAACTCTAATTTTCCCCTTTCTTCCTTCAGACTCATTATATTCCTCACAAACCAAACCCACTCTTTTGGAGACCTCCGTGCACTCTGCTGTTGATATAATGCTGCCTTTACACGGACAGTACCAACATCATAAGCACATATGTTCTTCCTTTTTTTGTTATCCCTTTAAAAGGATTATTCCAAAGCCAATTCTTGCAATTGCATCCCAGAGAAAGAGCCCGTCCCCCAGGGGTGTTTCATGAGGGGAGCAAGGAAAGCACAGCAAGCACTGGATGCTCACCATGGTGTATGGAGCGTCCCACAGCGCTCCCTGCCAGCTGAGCTGCTTGGGATGATGCTCTGCTTTTCCAAAGGCAATCTCCAGCTCCTGCCTCTTGGAATTGCATCTTCTTAGGTGGTACTTTTGGCCATCTGCAATCCAGAGGAAAGCAAACCTTCTGTTTGAGGGTGTCCTCCCAAAGCTACCCTGAGCAAAGGCAGGATCCCAGGCCGCCGCTTGCATGGTGAAGAGAAGTAAAGATGATTTCATAAAAGTCAGGCTGTTGAATTTTATAGCATTTAAGTCAGCAAAAATGCATCAGACAATTATATTGCACTTAATACTGGGATAATGGAACCACGAAAGATGTATGTTTGCATTTTGTAAAATTAAACTGTATGCAGTTATTTATCTTTTACCTTAATTGTTTGAGCTTGTTTCTAATGTAAACTGTTGTAATTTTAAATAAATATAATAGAAAAAACTTTCCTAGGTATCGGAAATCCAGAGTAAATTTACTTTGCAAATAGGCTTTGTTGGGGATGGTTTGTGCTGAGGATCTCGACCTGACACTTTCATTCAAAACTATTTTGACTCCTTCAGCGGAGGCTCTATCGCTCCTGAGAGGATGTGGAGAGCTTCAACAGAGGAGAGGAGCTGGCTGGGTGAAGGACTGCAGGTGAGCTGGACCCTGCAGCAGGTCTGGTGTGCTCATTGATCAAGAAGACACAACGTAGTGTTGGATCCTGCAAACAGGGAGCCCTGTGCCTGAGGAGGACCAAGCAAGCTCCTGCTGATGGCCATAACCTGCGCGATCCAGCTCTTGACTTGTTGACCTTCGCATCGCTCGTCTACAAGAGACACGTAAAAATAGGACTGAGCATGGCGGGGCCCGTTTTATGGGTCCGTGTCCTACAAGGTTTGAGTGGTTGAAAGCAAAGGACTTCAGGTCTTTCATCTTCTGTTGCACCACAGCCAAGTATTAATGGTTTGGAAAACATGCCCAAGCGTGTCTTCCTGCTGCCATCGGGTATCTGAGCGCTCGCTTCAGTTTGAGCAATGGCTTCAGGACTCCCAGCAGCAAGCAACGATGTTAGGATCAGGTTTTCAATAAAGTCTATCATCATGCCATGTAAAAATCCCAATTATCCGTACTGGGAAAGTACAGTTCCCTCTTTGTGGCATTTTGAGGAGTTTTAGAGATGATCTTGGTTAAGCCCAAGATGTTGATTAAGGAGGTGAATGCAACTGTTGACTTAGCCCTCAGGGGTTGTTATAAATGTGTCTGTTTGTTTTTCCAGTACCTCGAGGGAAGGCTCCAACAAAGGCAACGCGCTGGGTTGAAAGGTAACCCAAGTGATTAATGACATATACATTCAGCATGACGTCTTTATCACGGGGTGGTCTCATGGATTCCCAGTTGAGCAACCTGCAAAGTGGGAAAAGAGATTGTAAAAGTGAAAGCCCAGTGAAAATTAATTCATTGCTGAAACACCAGTGTCAGACCCCTTCACGTACCTGGAACAGCCCCATCTCGCAGCCCCATCTCACAGGGCTCTTGTGGCAGCTCTGTAAATCATAAGTGATTTTCCTTTCATAGCGTGCAGTGAGTCAAAAAAGGTAAAATAGGAATGCTGGGGTTGGTTCAGGCTTGTCAGCTGCATATGCCAAGAGGATTTTTTGGATGACTGCAGCCCTCTTGACAAAGGGAATTCATCAGGGGGAGTTTAAGATGGGTCAGGGCGCCAGCAGATGTGCCCATGGGTTGACTTGGATTGCTAAACTCAAAAGCTTCTCTGTGGAAGTCCCAGTTCCTGTACTATAACCGCCCCTGATACTCCAGTGAGGCTACAGGGCAGGACTGAGCTTGTACACGTCGGGTACGGCAATTCCAAAACCCCATCCCAAAAACCTGCCCTAAGCCCTCTAGGATCACAACAACTTGGCTTTGGTGTGGATGACCCTGCTTTGGATCACAGATCTCAGACAGTCAGATGTTTTCCTTGATTTCCCTGATATCCACTATGCATATGATGGAAACAAGAAGGTGCTGGGAGGGAAATACCTTTGAACATCAGCTTTAGGGAAAAGGCAAATTCTATGCAAATTAAGGCCCCCATTATCTCTGAGACAGCGTAAATCCATCAAACACCCATCAGAAACCTCGTCCTGAAACTGGGCCCCTGCTGCTGAGCCACCTCACAGCAGCTAAAGTGATGCTGCGGGTCCCTCTGCACCCCTCAGTGGTGGCTGCTGCTCTTCTTTGCCTTCGGTTCCTTTAGATGGCACCATCCTCCTGTGCTGGTGCCGCGCTGGAGCCCGGCTCCATTAGTATTCACACTGCGAGGAGAGGAAAATTCCTTCATTATGGAGCGGCGGGCACGCGCGGTAATTGAGGTGGTGTCAGCAACTCCATTATCAGCTCTGGTTCCTACCAGGGGGAAAGGTTCACGTGTGTGATGCTGGCAGCCACCTTCCTCCTTTTTATAGGCATCACTGGGAGGATAATCTTTAGATACCACCTTCCTGCGTGGCAGCCTGTGGGACAGGTCCTGGTTTGGGGAGATTGGATTATTCTGGCTATGGAGCTGGGCTTTCAAGAACTGGGAATGGGCAGCAAAGGGCATCCTGGACCATGGGCCCCATACGGAGCCCACCAATGTGCTGGGGGATATGGTGAGCTGGGCAGTGGGTCCCTGGGGCTTCAGTAAGATGCTTTCCCACCTGCAAGAGGTCAGGCCAGGCAGGTTTGGGCACTCTCACTAGCCTCAGCCCTCAGGTTAGCAAGAGGTTGGATGGGTACCAGGACAGGAGGCAGGAGAGAAGGGTTTATAGGTGCATGTATCCCCCTGCAGAGGCTGAGCACCGACAACGACCGAGAGGTTGATCCAAGGTGGCCTCAGTGTGCTGCAGGGCAGTCCCAAAGGGTGAGGAGCATTTGGTCCCATGCACACCGTGCTCTGGGTGCTCTCCATGGAGCAGAGGTTTGGCCCTCGCTCTAATCAGCCACTTGGATCAAGGGAAAGAAGCCTTGGAGGGAGAGGATTGAAGCGGGAGATTTGGACCATGGAGGACGTGGTTGGTCTAAAGGGACCATTCTCACCTGAACTAATGGACCTTTCTTCATCGGGCAGCCTCTTGATTCCTGCCCTGGAGCTGAACATCTGCAAGCCCAAAACCTCAGCAAAGACCAAATCCTTCTTGCCCCTGTACTCTGCTCTGGTGAGACCCCACTTGCAGCACTGGGTGCAGTTCTGGTGTCCCCAGCATAAGCAGGACATGGAGCTGTTGGAGCAAGTCCAGAGGAGGCCACGAGGATGCTCAGGGGCTGCAGCACCTCCTGTATGGAGACAGGCTGAGAACATTGGGGCTGTTCAGCCTGGAGAAGAGAAGCTGCGTGGAGACCTCAGAGCAGCTTCCAGTGTCTGAAGGGGGCTACAAGGGTGCTGAAGAGGGACTCTTCATTAGGGACTGCAGTGATAGGACAAGGGGTAACGGGTTAAAACTTAAACAGGGGAAGTTCAGGTTAGATCTAAGGCAGAAGCTCTTCCCTGGGAGGGTGCTGAGGCACTGGCACAGGGTGCCCAGAGAAGCTGTGGCTGCCCCATCCCTGGCAGTGCTCAAGGGCAGGTTGGACACAGGGGCTTGGAGCAAGCTGCTCTAGTGGAAGGGGTCCCTGCCCGTGGGAGCAGGGGTTGGAGCTGGAGGAGCTTTAAGCTCCCTTCAACCCAAACCAGGCTGGGGTTCTGTGATTCTAAATCCCACCCTGTGCTTTGCGCTCCAGGAAGCTGCCTCTTGCCTTTCTTGCTGGAAAGTAGCTCATCTCCACAGAGCTCCAGTAACATCATCATCACTGGGGCCCATCTGGCAGAGCTCTTGCTCATCTCTTGTCAGATTAAAGCTCAGAAAGAGCAGGGATGACCTTCTACAAGGAGGATAGAGCCATGGGGAGTCACCCTCATCGCTAAGGGGTTCAAAAGGAGGTGAAGCCAAACTCAGGCAGGTTTTACCCAGGTCATTCAAGCTCAGGGACAGCAACTGAGCCAGCACCATGCTGAGGCTATTCCTCACCTAAGGAAATCCAGGATAGGGATGTGGGTGCTGATCCCTGCTTTACTGCAGCCCCAATAGAGTACAGCCAGATGTCCCCTGGGCAGGGAAGAAGGGAAAAGTCACAGTTTTATTTCTTTCAAAAACTCCTTTTACCTCTCTTAGAAACAGAAAACCACCACATTTTGGGAAAAAAAGAAAGAAATAATCTCATTTGTGGTCAAAACTCAGGGAGAACGTGACCAGAGCAGGAGCTGGGAGCCCCGAGCCTTTCTCACAGTGATGTTTTCCCCCTCTTTGGGGGATTTTGATTTGAATACCACCTCAAAACCAACAGCACATGAGCCTTTTGCCCCAGCAGAGCCTGATTTTGCCCGTCCCCTCCCTCCCTCCCTGGAAGCAAAGTGCCCCCTTTTTGCTAATTCCTGGCTGCCCTGAAACAATGCAGCAGCGGGAATTCCCGGGGTCAGCCCAAATCCCTTGTTCTCCCGGCCTGCTCCAGGCCCCCAGGAGCTGCAGCCTTGTTCAGGCTTTTAGAAGTGCAAATAATCCCTATAAATGGGGGGGAACAGATCAAGCGATGGGGCAGGAGCTCTCCCCACGCAGCCTGGGAGGACACGGGGCAGAGCTGCTTTTCCCTGCTTGTTCCTCTGCTCAGGATCATTTTTGGCTTTGCGAGGTTCCCTCATTCAACCTCATGAATTCAAAAGGTTCTTAAACACGCTCTGAGCCCAGGCAAATGGCAATTGCAAAGTGTTACCATTATAGCCACGGCGTGTGCTGTCGTTAAAGCATGAATCAGCCCCGCATTCACGCTGGGGGTGCCAGTCTGGTGGCACTGATGTGTTCCCCCCCAGGCTCGGTGTGTTTGACCCCATCCAAGAGCGCTCGGTCCACTTGCGGAGCAGCACAGACATTCCTGGCAGTGGCATTTTTAGGCAGTCAAAATAAGCCTGAAAACATGGATGGTTTTAGTGAGGTGGAACCAAACCCCACTGGAACCCCCTCCTCAGCAGGACCAGCGACCCCGCACGAGTCGCCTTTATCTCCCTCTGCCTTTTGTTCCCCTCCAAGCCTTTGTCTATGCCGAGCCCACGCTGCTCCTGGGGCCGGGATTGCTGCCTCCGGAGCAGTCGGTGCCCGGGCACCGGGGATGCTCTGCTCTCTCCCTGCCTTCCCAAACCAGGGTCCCTCCAACCTTCCCTGTGCCCACTGAGCACAATCACCTCCCCGTGCTCATTCCATCGCGGCCCCATGCCTTGCAGCCAGGTCTGCATTCCGGGATGAGCCCGCGGCATCACTGCAGCAGTTGGTTTATTCAGTTACCTGGGAAAACGGGGCTTGCTTCCTCTCTCTCCTGTGTTCCAATGACTTTCTTATTTACTGGTTCAGTTGTTTTCTCTCATCTCTGTTAAATCCACAAAGTCACTCGCTGAGCATCGCACACCGCGTTTTGACCCTTTATTAGGCAGTGCTTAGCTGACGGCAGGAGAAAATCTCCGTCCCTTCCTACATGTATTTTCCTTTTGGATGATCTGACAGAGCAAGTGGGGGGGTGGGAAATGCTCCGTGCAGTTTAAACAGCCTGGAAGTATTTTAATTAACCATTAAAGTTTCATATTTCCTCCCCACAACGACAAAGAGCAGAAGGGAAAGGAAGGGCTGTTGAATTACACGTGCCACCTGAAGGGCAGTTATTTGTAGGGGATGCTGAGGAAAGGACGAGTGTAAACTTAGGAGAAGTAAAAGAACAGCCAGAGGGTGACAATAACAACTGCTGGGAAAATCAAACTACCAAATACAGCATTTGAATGTGTTGATCTCCAAACAGATTCACCCTCCCCACTCCCGCTGCAGCCGGAGTTTGCAGCTCCTCGGGCTTTCCCTGGAAGCAGAAGCAGTGATTTAGGGACCGGGGGGAAGCTCCTTCCTTTTCCCACCCTCTCCAAAGCTGTGGAGATTCTCATTTGGGAGCGGATGGGAACAATTTTGTCCCCGCGACCCTGCTGTCTAACCCTGTTTGCTGAGTTACGCCGGGTTTGCTGACAACTTCTACTTGAGTAAATTGTATTTAGACAACAATATATTTCATTCAGGTCTTTTGCAATGTCTGGACCAAGGTCAGTTTTATATTCTACTGAAATCATAAAGTGACACTTGAGATAAACAGAATGTTTACTCTCTCCATGTGAGCTGAAGCTGATATGTAAATTTATCCTTATTCTGTCATCAAATTTGCATTTACCCTCTTAGTCAAACACTACAGGGTTCCAAATCAAACAGCTTTAATGGTGGTCAACCCTTTATGACCGATTGCCATATCAGAGAGAAAGAAACGGCAATTTAGATTAAAATGAAAAGAGTAACACAACATAACGAGCGTCATCCGGTTTTCCATAATTGGATAAACTTTTCATCCGAGTGCCTGGTTTGGATGCTTGGCTGCCCGGGAAGCAATCGCCGTATTCTCCCGGTGTTGTTCTAGTCCCTTTATCTGCCCTGCACAGACCGTACTCACCTGTCATGGGTTTTTTTTCCTCTGATCAAACAAGCCAAGTGCCACTAAACAAATTCTGGCCTGGGTTTTATTTCATCTTCCCCCTCCCATTTACATAAAAGAAGGGGACTTGATTCACTGCTATGCGCCCTCGGGTTTTCCTTCTATCTGCAAGGCTCAGGTCGGGGGGGCATGAAACTTGGCAGGGTGATGGGAAGCCCGAAAGGTGGGCTTTGAGGTCAGGCTGCTTCTTCGTGAAGGATTGCATTATGCTGCTGACAGCTTGCTTCCAGGAACCAGATGGTACCTGGTGCCATCGCAGCCTGATGCCACGGGGATGGGCTGGGGAAAAGTAAGGCCCTTGGGCAGGAACTTCTGCAAAGTCTGACTGCAAAATAGTACATGGGAAAACACAACCAAGGACTCAGAGTGACACTAGAAATCCTCCAGGAAATAATAAAACAAGGAAGATATTTAGCAGCCAAATAGCACATAAATAGACTCATGGGATGGTTTGTGTTGGAAGGGACCTGAAAGCTCATCCAGTTCCAACCCCCTGCCACAGGCAGGGACACCTTCCACTAGAGCAGATTGCTCTGAGCCCCATCCAAACAGGAGGGTTATGAACTGAGGGATGTTTTCTGGGCCCTGAATGCCCCACAGTGCTAAGCTGAGACCCCACAACTCATTTCACATGTGCCTCTGAGAGCAGGAGAAGGATCACTGCTTTATCAATCCAGCACCCAAAGGGAAAAGGTTGGGATTTGTCAGTCACAGTGAACATTTTGGCTGCTGTAAGGAATGAAAGAGGAAATGGGGTTTGAAGCCCGAGCTCCAGCATCAGCCCGGACAATGCAGCAGGAGCATTGCTCCCAAAAGGCGCTCCTGGGATCTACGGGGCAGGAAGAGAAAGAAAGGAAGAAAAGAACACAGGAGGCACGTTTGGCCGCAGCTCTCGCTAGGTAACGGCAGGTTTGGTGCCTGGAATGCCGGAGCTGTCGGACGGCTCCATCCAGCATCGCAGCCGCACCGGCGCGGGCTGCTCCGAGCTGCAGCCCTCCCCTCCTGCAAACAAAACAAGCCCCCAAAACACCCCACAAGGGAGGCAAAGAACGAGGAGAAAGGGGTAAAGAGAAGGGTTAAAAAAAATAGGGAGGAAAAATAAAAGAAAAAAGGCAGGAGAAGGGGAAAATAAAGAGAATTTTCCTTTTCAGCGCGGCTGTCAAATGGATATCTTCTAGTGGGAGGGCTGGGAGGGAACAGATATCTGCCTCTCTCCGGAGCCTGCAAGTATTTCTGCCATTCATGAAGCCAAGGGATGCCACACACATTCTGTTTGTTCAACATAAGCAAACAGATTGTAAACTGGCTGATAATTTTTGTACTGACAATGTCATTTACAGCTGTCAGCCTTTTGTCTGTCATGTTTGCTTTATTCAAATATGAACCAAGTGGACCTCCCTTCCACCGCTTTCTTCTGCATTAAAATCACATCAATTCCGTTCCATTCTGTCTTATCTAAAATTCATTGGAGGCCAATCACTTGGATGAATGCTTTGGGGTTTCCATGGAGGCAAGAAGTCTAGTGTGGACTTCAGGGGATTAGGAAGTTTCAGATTTAAAGCCTTGAAGTGCACGTTTCTTTCAGTTCTTTCTTTTGATTGCGGAGGAAGGGGAAGGGGAAAGAAAAAAGAGACAAGAAAATGATCAGGAAATTTCAAGATAATTTTATTTTTCCAAGGCACCCCCAGCAAGAAGAAATCCCCCTTTTTCCGTGCCTGGACTCACTCAGCTGCGGAGCTTTTCCTTAAGCACTATTCATGGCTGTGATCCTCCCAGCTGAGCTAAAAGGAATATACTGTACCGGCATCTTCATCCCTCCCTCAGCATCCTCAACAGGATGCTGGCCACCGGCTCCTATAATAAATTCAGGCCCGTCTTCAATTAGATTGATTTGGATCCAGCTGCTTCCCATGGTGCTGCCCGCAGGTCTGGAAGCATCTCCCTTTGTTAATAGAGGTCACGGCACTTTGTGTTAAATAATTCACATCAGACTGTGTGTCTGTGTGTCTGTCTGTGTGTCTGGGGGCAGCTGCAGATGTTGCTGTGAGCCCCACGCAAGCCCATGCACCTTTATAGCAGCAAACTTGTCCTCAAAGGGTATTTATTTTATATCAGTGCCTCAGGTGCTGAGCTCGTGTCCATCAGGAAGGAGCCAGCACCAGTGGGATGAATTCACAGTGACTTGTTTTATCTTTGAGCCTCCCAACATGATTTTGGGGTTGATTTTCAGAGCTGGGCATCAATTTGGAGCTGATTTTCCTGGGCTGTTTGTGAGTCAGATACCTGCTGCCAATCTCAGGTTAAGATCATAGAATCATAGAATGGGTTGGGTTGGAAAGGACCTTGAGGTCATCCAGTTCCAACCCCCTGCCACGGGCAGGGACACCTCACACTAAACCAGTTCACCCAAGGCTCTGTCCAACCTGGCCTTGAACACTGCTAGGATGGGACGTTTATCACTTCCTTGGGTAAAACAGCTGACAGTGGGAGTAGCCAAATCACAAACTGAGCATAAATATCTTGGTTTTACATACAAGATGGGCAGAGGGAGAATGGATCTGTTTGCCCAGGGAAAGCTGGGTCTGGGAAGCATACCCTTCCTGGCTGTCCCACCGGGATGAGGACATGGTGATGATTAAAGTCATCTTTTCCCCATCTTCACTCATATTCCTTTCCCTGCACCAAGTGATTAAAAACCTCGAGTCAAACCTCAAAGAGAAGAAGCCCCAGACTGGTTTGGTGAGCATGAAATATTCAAAAATGTGCCTTTTATTTACCTTCTGGGCCTTGAAACTTGATAAGTGCTCTTGGAGCCTGGCTTGGAGCCCCCATTGCCATGGCAGGGAGGCAGAGCCGAGCCTCCCGGCACAGCACTTGACCCTGGCACGGAGGCAATGTGGCCACTGAGCCACCCCAGCAATGCTGGCACCCCTGCACAAATGGTGATGCCAACGGCAATGGCAATAGCCAAGGTTGTTTTGGGCTAACCCAACAGTTGCAGAGGTTCTCCTGCAAACCCATCATAGAATCCCAGCCTGGTTTGGGTTGGAAGGGACCTTGAAGCTCCTCCAGCTCCAAGCCCTGCCACTGACAGGGACCCCTTCCACTAGAGCAGCTTGCTCCAAGCCCCTGTGTCCAACCTGGCCTTGAGCACTGCCAGGGATGGGGCAGCCACAGCTTCTCTGGGCACCCTGTGCCAGCGCCTCAGCACCCTCACAGGGAAGAGCTTCTGCCTTATCTCCAGCCTGGACTTCCCCTGTTTCAGTCTGAACCCATCACCCCTTGTCCTGTCCCTACAGTCCCTAATGAAGAGTCCCTCCCCAGCATCCTTGTAGCCCCCTTCAGACACTGGAAGCTGCTCTGAGGTCTCCACACAGCTTCTCTTCTCCAGGCTGAACAGCCCCAGTGTTCTCAGCCTGTCTCCATACAGGAGGTGCTGCAGCCCCTGAGCATCCTCGTGGCCTCCTCTGGACTTGCTCCAACAGCTCCATGTCCTCCTTATGCTGAGGACCCCAGCACTGCACCCAGTGCTGCAAGTGGGGTCTCACCAGAGCAGAGCAGAGGGGCAGGATCACCTCCTTCTCCCTGCTGGTCACGTTCCTTTTGACACAGCCCAGGATACGGTTGCTTTCTGGGTTGCGAGCGCACACCATCCCTTCTCCTCCCACCAGCCCATGGGATGGGACTTGTCAGGTCAATCTGGTGGTGGCTCTGGCCAGGTTTTGGGGGAGGCTGAAGGGTTTCCCTCTGCTAGCAGCTTCCTCGGAGCTCTGCAAAGTACATCTCAGTCAGAGCTAATATCGCAGTGACCCTCTTCACTGATGCAGATTGAGCAGGGAATGTAAATGCCATGTCTATCAATCCAACCAGCTTGCCTCTCCTCCTCAGTGCCTCCCTGTAACCTCACTTACGCCTCAAGCTCGCGTTCGGTCAATAAAGCCGGCACACACCTACAAATACACAGCACCCATCAACAAACAAACAAGCCCAAGCAAACAGGCAAACAAAACTAATCAAGACATTCCTCCCAGCAGCCAGGAAGGGAAGGAAGGGCTAGCGTTGCATTTATGATTTCTGCTTCCAAGAACTGCTGAGCTGCTCCCACATGAGGCAGTGGGACGTGCCCCAGCCAGTACAAAGGTCCTCTCTGGGGTTCCTCATGCCTTTGGAGGCTCCATGTTCCACCACCCAGCCCTGGGCAGAGGTGATGCTTTAGCATCAGACGCTTTTCCCCATCACATTTACAGTGTGCTCAGTAACAAATGTTTTCACCTGGGATTTATGAAACGACCCCATGTCATTTCAGTCACCAAGAGGGTGATGTGGTGGGTCTCAAACCTACCTGTGCCAACAACTTCTCACACTGAAATTGCCAGGCACCAGCCTGCTCCACATCAAGGATACGTCATGCAAAACCAGGACGGGAGCTCTGGCACTCACAGCATCAGGGACTGCTTCAAGAGCACCAACCTTCCACTGCAGCAGGAACTCCAGAAGGGGCTGGAATAAACCAGCACCACAAGGGGAGGATCTGTGGGAAAGCTCTCTGAGAGTTATTAAATATTTACAAACTGCTTGTGCTCGAGAGGCCCTTTCTGAAGGCTTGAGGAGTATTTGGGAGGGGAGCCCTATGTGCTCACCCTCACCCTGGAGCATCTCCCTTGGGCTGGAGCAGGCTGGGGAGGACCTCAGGTGTGATGCTCGTGGTGCCCCCATGTCTCTTGTCCCATGCTGCAGGGGGATTGTGGGCTACAAGCTCTTTGGGGTTATTGATAGAGAAAGTCAGGGTAGAAATAAAGCCCCTGGTTAATTCATGCCCATCTCAGACTGGATCAAGGTTATGCAGTTGTCAGGCTCAGTTTTGGGTCAAGACCAGGCATAACTGGGCTGAGGGGCTGGGGGATGCAGAGCCCCCGTGTCCAGTGAGGGGCTCAGCATCGGCTTATTGCCCAGGGAGCAACCGCAGCACCGAAGGCAGCGCACGCCTTCCTCTGAATGACTTCTAAACATGAATGCGAGCTCTAAGCTGACCTTTCGCGTTTGATGTTTCATATTTGGGAATTGTCTTTATCTCCCCTTTTCTCTCCTTTTACTTCTCCTTTCCACAGCGCCTCCAACTCAGGAAACTTTGGAAATGACAGAGATTGTTCCCTTGTAACCCTGGTGCATTTAAACGGTTTCAAATCCCAGCGCTGGAGCTGCTGATGGGTTTTGTTCCCTTGCTGCTCGGGCTCATCTTCCTTTCAAGTTGGGGTCTTTCTTCAAAATTACAAAAGGGAAAAAAGAAAAGGGAAAAGTGGGAAGGAGCTTTTCCCCATCATTTGTCTTGCCGCGTATAATGGTAGAAAAAGAAAGGGGGGAGAGGAGAGGAAACTTTTCCTTTGTTTCTATAATGTCTCATTTCAATTTGAAACAAAACTCAATATGTGTGTGTGCTGCTTTATAAACTCCAAACCTCAGAGAAAATCAGAGAATGGAAACGGCCCCCTCGGTGGGCGCTGCCTTGAGAAACGGGCTTTTAACTGGTGCAGTCGGAACATACAGGTTTGAAGATGAGGGCTGAGGTAGTTCTCCAAGCATGGATTTCTCTGCTTTACCTCGGATTGGTGTCATCGTTTCCTAGACTTTTGGAATTGTGCTGCTCTGCTGTAACTTACTGCTCAAACACGCTGGAAAACTGGATTTTCTACCAATTGCAGGATTTTACTGAGAGTCATAGTTTCCAGGTGCAAATGGGCTGATTGGATGCCATGTAATTGGGCAGAGCACTAGGTTCTGGTGTCTACGCCTCAGGGATCTCCTCATGTCCATCTTCTGGTCTTGGTCTGCTATGGGATGCGGCTGTTCCAGTGTGCTGGCTGTGGTGGCTGTGGTGGGAGCTGCTTTGCCAATGCTCCATGGTCATCGAGGCCAAGAACGGGCCAAACAGTGTCATAGAATCACAGGACCCCAGCCTGGTTTGTGTTGAAGGGACCTTAAAGCTCCTCCAGCTCCAACCCCTGCCACAGGCAGGGACACCTTCCACTGGAGCAGCTTGCTCCAAGCCCCTGTGTCCAACCTGCCCTTGAACACTGCCAGGGATGGGGCAGCCACAGCTTCTCTGGGCACCCTGTGCCAGCGCCTCAGCACCCTCACAGGGAAGAGCTTCTGCCTAAGAGCTCATCTCAGTCTCCCCTCGGGCAGGTTCAAGCCATTCCCCTTGGCCTGTCCCTCCATCCCTTGTCCCAAGCCCCTCTCCAGCTTTCCTGCAGCCCCTTTAGGCACTGGAAGACTGTTATAAGGTCTCCCTGGAGCCTTCTCTCTCTCAGCCTCTCAATGGGATTTGGGATTGCTGGGGGATGCCATGTGGTCCAACATGCCCCAGAGCCTGGCTCCTAAGGCTCTTGTAGCCAGGACAGTGCTCAGTAAGACCCTGGCCTGGCTTTGACAGGCTTTAGGTCAAGACTTCACCCTGACAGTGCTGCTTCTCACCATCCTGCCTGCCCAGATTTAAAAGCCTGGCCTCCACTTCAAGTCTTGAAGAGCCTTGGCTTCACTTCTGCAGCAGCTCAGCCTTGGGGAGGGGGAATAGATATCCCTGAGGCTCTAAGAAAACCCTTGGGTGATTGACGGCCTTCACCAGCTGGGTCCTTGACGTCCATGAGTGATCCCGGAGCCACGGCAGATACAAAATCAACCAGAAATAAAGTGGGTTTCTTAAGGTTTTGTCTTCCCTTTCTTTCTCATTTCTTTCTTTTCCAAACAAAACCATGGCAAACCCTGCTCGGCCGCCGGGACGCGCTGAAGGCTCAGCCACATGCCCTACAATACCAGCCGTACAATCCAGCCCCACAATTCCTGTCCACTCCTGGGATATTTACGACATATCCCATAGTTGTCATGTCAACACGACAAGCAAGGGCAGCCTTAAATCAAGCTGTCAAGGGGCCAGAACAGTGCTGCTATGTAAAATAACGGCCCTGACTGACACCAGGCATTGCATCTGTCCCGAGGGGAGGTTTACGGCTGCTCCCTCGCTACGTTTGGGTTGGTCCTTTGGAAGGGGAGTAGGGCAGGGGGAGAATATCAATGAGGTGGTGAAGATGGTCTTGTTTTTAGAAAGACAAAAAGGGGAAATTGGAGTTTGTTGGTGTATCAGGTGGTTGCTTTCCTTTGGGGGGGGATTGGTTTGTCAGCGACCTTGCTGCCTGTCCTCCCAAAAGTGATTTAGCCCCATCAGCAATTCTACTATTGAGCCTGGAAGACGTCAAGCAAGCTGCTCTAATGGAAGGTGTCCCAGGGGGTTGGAACTGGATGAGTTTTAAGGTCCTTTCCAACCCAAACCATCCCATGATTCTGCTCACCACCAACCACCGCTTCACTCAATTTACACTCCTTGGACGCTGCAGTAGGAAGCTTGTCTTCATCCTCACCCTACCCAAAGCAATCTTCCTCCCTCCCACCTTAAATTCATCAAGCCCATGGGGCAGCAGTAGTAAAAGAGCACACTGTTATTGTAGGCAGCTGCTTCCCCAAGGAAAAGGTGCAAACACACTGATTTGGAGGGTGGCTCATCAGACCCTATAGGGACACTGAGGTGGTGGGGTTCTCACGTAGATCACGCTCCTTCAAGTTTAGTGCAAATACATTAGCAGGCTGGAGAATGGGGTTTGCCAGGAGCAGCCAGGAGCTGGTTAAGGAAGAGGACTAATTTTCTATACATTCATACAATTTATCTTTAGGTTTTTTGGATGGAAAGAAGAAATACCACCTGCATCTCAATTCCCCTGCCCCAAAAGGAAAGGCAAATTGGGCAGAATATTCCATTCATGCTTCTGAAACATCAAGATTAAGGAGTATCTCGTGAGTTTAATACATCAGAATGTATAAAACCCTTCTGCATTCACCCAGCATGGAAACCATAGAATCCCAGAATGGTTTGTGTTGGAAGGGATCTTGAAGCTCATCCAGTTCCAACCCCTGCAACAGGCAGGGACACCTTCCACTAAGTAGAGCAGGTTGCTCAAAACCACTGTATTTTTTAGTGCTGGAATTTCAAAGCTGGAAATCCATTTAGCCTTTGATCAAGCTAAACTGAACATTTGAAATGAATATTTTCCAATACCTGTATCATATATATCATATATATCATATATATCATATACAAGTACCTGCACTGGCGATGCTGACATTAATTGTGACTGCATTTTCAGTTTGTTCATTGCATTGTGGTTTCATTTGAGGGTCCTCATGCCCTAAACCACTTTATTACACACTTGAGACTGGAGCATAACCATGTGCTGTGCTGGACCACGGCACCAACCTACTTCTAAACCTCTACCTGACACCAAGACTTTCCTAAAGCAGCTGATTATTCCACATCTGCCCATCATAGCTCCATCTATTTCTATCTATTCAGCTCTGTAGCACCACTAGGAGAGTGAGGGGTGACCTGGGTGGGCAGGAGCTTTACCATCACTGGCGCTATGAGCTCTTGTAAGCTCATTTCTGCTTTGGAACGAGCTCCTTCCCTTTGCATTCTCTTATTAAACCACTGAGGAAATCAGCCTGGGTGGTAATTCGCACCATTAGCAGAGGTGATAAACTGAGCAGGGGAGCAAGGGGGGGCCAGACAGAAAGGTGTAAAGCAATTAGTGATCCCATCAGGAGCCCGCATCCTTCTGGTTGTGCTGGGAAAAGCATCTTGGGATGCTGACGGGGAGTGAGCTGAGACAGAAGTTGGTCCCCAGCACTTTGGTCAGTGTTCATCTTGTGCCTGTTTTGGCTTCCACCACCACAGTGCCGATAACCAGATGGCTGCAAAGGCCATTACAGCTTCGGGTGGCTATTTTGTGAGCATGCAAATGATATTGCTGGGCTGCATCGCACGGTTGTTTACTGCTAATTGCTAGAGCTGTTGATCATTATTATATTCTGTGGTGACAGGGTTTGTATTTGCATAGTTTCAGCTATCCATCCTATCTAAAATTAGCATGTGGGGTGGGTTTTTATTCAGGAAAAAGAAAAAGTTATCAGTGCCCAAAGAAACCACCGCGGCATCGGCTGGGGTGCAATATCACAGGGCTTTTTTGTATGCACACACCGACACTTATCTGCGAGGAGGATGGAAACCAGCACGATCTGCCTGTGAAGTTTGCAAACAACGTCCCACCCCAGGGTCTGCATCGCATTTCCCTTTGTGTCCTGGCTAAGGGCACGCAGAGGATCACAGACCCCATCCTCGCACTGTTTACTTTGGGAACAATCAGTAATGTATGAATAATAATGCCACCCTCTGACCATGACTAATTGAATTGCAGCATGCTGCGGAGGCAGGCAGAAAGCTTTGCTCCCCTCTAGTCTATCAGCCTTGGTTTTCAAGTAGCAGCAGACAATGATTGATGCTGATGCGCTTTCAAACAAGTCGCCTTAAAACACCTAATGCTAGCACGTATGGACCTGCAGCTCCAGCCCCTGCTAAACACCAGCCTGGATTTATCCCTTTATTTATTTACTCCACTAAAGGTCCTTCTGCAGGCTGGCTTTTTCCTTCGGACAAGGTCCCCCTTGCAGCAGCCTCCTGGTGTGGAGCAGAGGGGGTTTACTTGGCCCCATCAGCGTTAACAGAGCCAGGACAATACATCCTGGCTTTCCACAGGGATATGAGGAAAGGAGGGATGGCATAGCTGCCCCTTCCCTACAGAGGGCTGCCTGTGGACAGCAGCAGTACAGCAAGGCCAGCTCCAGGCATCCTGCAGCTGCAGCAGGAGCAGGGGGAGAGGGAAAGGGGTGAATTTTGCTGCAATAATTGTCTATCTGCCTGAGAAGCTGAGAAAAGAGCTTGGAAATATGGAGGCAAAACCAGGGCTGATGGAAAAATCCAGCAGCATTACAGGAGCATCCAGGACTCCAACCTCCCAGCTCAGCACCAAGGGGACCCTGAGAGTGATGCTAGCTGTGGCCTCTCTGCTGTGGGAACCCAGGAGAGAAGCTCTGCATGGAGCATCGCTGTGCTGGAGGTGGAGCTTTCCCCCTCAGCTCCAAAACCTCCTCCTTTCTCCATCCCAAACTGGCTCCATAACAACATGCAAACAATGCCAACAGCAGCAAGATGAGCAACAACAAACCCCATCTCCTGAGGGCAGCACAGGTCCCTGAGGAACATCAGCAGAGGACACGGGTGGGATGTGCACCGTGATGGTTCTCAAGCCCGTGACTGTAGTCCCGAACCTCTCGGTTTGGGGTCCTGCCCCGGGTCCACAGGGCCTAAAAAGTGAGGATCTGAGGCCAGGGCACCCAGCCTGAGGTTTTATCCTGCTCCCTCAGCACACGCTCCAAGTTGGCTCCCTCGCTGTGCCGGCAAGGCAAGTGTCCAGGCTCAGCCCCGTGCGGGCAGGGTATTTTATTTGGTTAAAAGAAAGACGAGAAGTCCATTAAATCCTTTCTTTAGCAATACGATTAAGTGAAACGTTAGTGATTTATTTTCTCCTTCTGTACTTGGGTTTTCAGGGCCCGGGTGCCAGGCGCTGGGGTCGGCTCCAAATCTGGAGCATTGGCCTTGTTTAGGAGTCAACAAAAGCCGCGTTTAGCAACCAAAAGCCAAACGGAAATCTGTACTTTGGACCAAGTCAAATCACCGCTCCTCGCAGGGGGAGAGGCAAGTCTCGTGTCTGAGCTTCACCTCCAAGCCTTTTCCAACTTTTTTGTTGGCTGTTGCCATGCGGAAAGCACCACAGGGCAGCTGATGGCACAGGCACAATCACTCGCCCCAGCCCTGCTGTGGCATTGCCAGCTCAGCATCCTGCTGATGCCCCTTTGCCTTGAGGCACTCACCAATGGACCAGCTCCACGCACCCAGGGGAAAAACCTTGGGAGAAAAGAGCTTTACTTCCCTGCTGGAGAATTGGGATGTGGTAATGCTGCTGCCATGGGGATGTGGAAGATGATTTCAGGCAGGTGCTGGAGCATTCCAGCGTTGGAACATTTTGGGGCTGGGTCCCTGCCGCCTGGGATGCAGCAGAGCATCTCCATCCCAACTGGGCTCAGCCAAGATCTGCTGTTTGCACTGGAATAATTCACTTTTAACGCCCCTCCCGAGGAAACACCACGTTTTGGGCTGCAGCAAGTGGTGCCCGGGCTGAGGGCTCGGTCCCCGCAGCAGCATCCCCGTCGGCACGGCCTCGTCGCAGCGGGGCCCTCGCATCGCCCGCACTATATGTACACTTGGTCAGGCTGTGTAAACTTTGACATGTGGATGTCAATCTTTCTCATATTTGCAGATGGCTTTATCAGAGCGTGATTAGTTTCTAGAACAAATTTGAGCAAAAGAAAACATTACCTACAGTATGTAAGCCAACAGACCAGCTAGTTTTCAGATTTGTCTATTTACATGGGCACTGGGTGTTTTGCTAAGGCTCTCTAAAAGTGATGGTAATTGAACAGTGCCAGTGTGTTAGTAGAAGCTGATGAGTTGTAAAGGTTTTATAAACAACCACGGTGGATTTGGCTATAGCCTTTTGAGTAATGTTTGTTAATCTCACTGAGCAAGTGTGCACCTAACACAATGTAAATACTCCCGAATTTGGAGGTGTCAATAGTGTAACTTTTACTGTTTGTAAAATCATTCTCTGATATCATCAGTAAGTTTACCAAACGTCCCATGGCCAAATATAATAAAAGCTTAAGTAAGCGCTCGCAGAGGAAGAGGGGAAAACATGTTTGCTGCTTTTATTTCCGCTGCTGTTTGTTAAAGGATCGCAAGGAAAATAGGACACCAGCTAATACAGATGTTATCCCTGTGCCTTTGGAGGTATCCGTGGGGCTTCCCGGAGCCGTGATGTGCCAAACCCGCTCCCTCTTTTCCCGGGGAATCCCTGGGCAGGGCGGGCTCCTGATGAAGCCGTCTCCGCCGTTTTCCTTCTACTCGCTTGCTCAGCAATCGCGTTATCCAAACACATCCCGGCTTTGCCAGGAGGAAGCCGGAGCCGCGCACGGGGGAATGCCAAAATTCCATCCCCCAAAACGGCATTAAGCACTAGAGGGGCCAAAAATTGTACCAAGCTGCACGGCAGCAGCGGGGAAAGGCGCTTTCGGGAGGGCTCTTCCCTCCGAGGGGAAGTAACTCTTGTTTTCTCCTCTTTCTGCTAATAAAAAGGGGTCTGGAAGGAGAAGCACGATGAGAGGAGCCGGCACCGGGGGTTAATAAACAGCCCCCACGGCTGGAAGTATTGATGGCAGAGGGAGATGAAATGGCTGTGACATTTAAAGGAGGAATTTGTGAACCACAAATATGAGCATGACTGACACAGCATGGCAGCACATAAAATCAATACAAATAACCTAAACCTTAATACCTTGATCCCGGGGAAGAGCATTGCATTACCGGGGACTCGGAGGAGCAGCAGCCGCCCTGCATGTGCCTGCTGGGTGCTATCGACTGTCTGGCGCGGAGCAGCGGGGGCAATGACAATTAGGATGCTCTTTGGGAAGGAGGTTTTCCCTTCACTTCTCCCCCTTTCCAATCTTGAGGGTGGAAGAGGAGACAGCAGCGGCAGGGCCCGGGGGCTCCCTTTGCTCTCCCATTCCCTGGAACGTGGGGCTCATTATTCAGCTCAATATATAAGGGCAGGTTTTCAAAGGAGATCATCTCCCACTTCACTCCTCAAGCAGTGGAGCCTGGGGGAAGACGAGTGCTTCGTCTTTGGGAAGGAGAAGCTTGATCTCCCTGCAGGGTTTAGAAACATCCAAGGGTGGCTGTTGAAGCAGAGAAAATCAGACCTCAAGCTGTGCCCGAGGCATCTCGTACCTGTTAGCAGCAACTGGCTGCCCCATCCCTGGCAGTGTTCAAGGCCAGGCTGGACACAGGGGCTTGGAGCAAGCTGCTCTAGAGGAAGGGGTCCTTGACCATGGCAGGGGTTGGAATTGGATGAGCTTTAAGGTCCCTTCAACCGAAACCAGCCTGTGATAGCCTGGGTAGGCTGTGTGTCTGCCTGTTTGTCCTCACATCCCCTGTGTCACCACCAGCAACCCATCCTGCTGCTCAGCTCATGCTCCTGGTCCTGATCCAGAGTGAACCCAGCAGCACCCGTGCCCCCCCCTCCAGCAACAAGGTCCAAACCCAAAGGAAACAGGAAAAGGAGCCTGCACCCCCCATGCTCCCTCATGGGGTTCCCATCACTGCTGCCTGCTCTTCAGCTCACCCTACACATCCTCTTCTTCACTCTTCCAGACCCAGAGGGACAAAACAGGGGGGAGCACCGATAGCCACCACAGTGACGGAGGCAGTGGGAAGGTGAAAGCAGGCGCCATCATCATCACCCGGGCTGTGTTTGTTAATGTGTGTACAGAGGAACTCTGTTTGTTTGTAGGTCCTTAGTAGAAGTGTGTCTAATGTTGACTTTTTGAGTCTAATATTGTTTGAATTTTCTATCGTGAGCCTAAGCCACGCCGCCGACTGCTCTCACCCTCCCCTGTTTGCCTGTTCATTACCTTCTATAAACGTCCTGAAGTACCAAAGAGCCCACGGGGTCCTCTGTCCACCCAGCACTGCTGGGCTCACCCATCCCAGCTCGTGTCAGCCATCACTGCCGCATCTTCGCCATCCCACCCCAACAGCAGGGCTCCTGCTGGGTTTAACCTGCCCCAGCTGCAGGCAGGGACCCTGCTTGTCCCCCCGCAGGTTCAGCCTGGGCCAGGGCCATGCTTGTTTTCACAGTCAACAGAAAACACGCTGTTCCAGCCAATTCTTCACTAATCTGAAAGCAAATACGGAGCTCGGGCACATCTCTTATCCACCCTGCAGCTCTTTGAAGGTAAAAGTTTACCATGCCCCCCAATATCACTATGGCTGGGAGAACATTCCAGCCCTCCAACCTGGCACAAAGTGCCCCCTCGGCTCTGCAGTGCTTCAGGAAAAGCAGGAATTGCAGCCCCATATGGAGGGAAAGCTTTTAATCACTGTGGAAAAGCTGCCAGGGTGCAGAAGGACCTTTCTGGTGGGCCCCATCCCGCTCCCAAGAGTTGGATTGGCTTTGGAAGTGCTTTGCTGCTTACAACCAGCGTTCAGAAAGGACTCCACGGAACTAATACCCAGTGATGGAATGACCTTTAAAAGGACATAATTAAAAAAAAACCCTCCTGGATGGGTGTAATTTTTGCTTCCCTCCTGGGTCTCGAGGCTGTAAAAACAAAGGAGGGGGGGATAAAGCCCAGTTTTCTTCAGGAGAATGCCAGGGGCTCGCTGCAGAACAATGCAGCTTCGGAAACTGGCACTTTAAATGAGGCAAAGAATGCAAAAACTCTGAAACCTGTGATAATTTCTACAGTCACCGGTGCTCTTGCACCATCTTTTATTGCCAGAGGAAAAACAGTGCAAAAAGGCAAGGATATTTCAAACCAAGGGATGGCTGCCATCGCGGGGTCGGTACCCAAAAGCTGTGCCATGGGTTAGTGGTGGCCTTAGCTGAGCTGGGGAATGGTTGTACTGGATGACCCTAAAGGGCTTTTCCAACCTGGTTGATTCCATGATTCAAAGGTGTGGGACCGCCTGAGCTGCTGCCCCTAGCCCCACATGCCCAAAGAGCAGACACCAGCTGCTCCCGAGGAAGAGCTGCGGTGTTATCCTCCTGCATCCCTTCACGGTCCGTGGTCCGGCATCAGGATGGTGACAGCACTGATGTGTTTCAGTGGGTCGGGGTGAAGCACAGCGGAGGAAATGGAAGTGGGAAAAGCCAAGACAATAGGAATGTTGGGATATTTCATTTCTCTGTGTGTGCCATGCAACAAAAGCTGCTGCCTCTAAATTGCCGTGGTGAATGAGAGCCTAAAGCAGGTGCTCAGAGAGCAGCTGTCACATAAAAGCCAATATTTAAGGCCATCATGTTTACATTACAATTATATTTACCTTCAACGTCTTCTGGGCATCATTCATTTCCTCCATTATCACCTATTTTAATGCTTTATTTCACAGAACAGGGCTGTTACCCCTCAGTGGGGTCCCTAATTGCTCCCCACCACCACATCGGTGGGGAAGGTGCAGGAGAAGTCACTTTGGGAGAGAGATGGGGATAGTTTTCCCAGCAGCTCCATCACTCCTGGGGCAGCAGGATGTGGGGATGTGGCACCGCCAAGGCACACTGCCCATGTCCATGGGTCACTGCAGCGAGGCAACAAGGGGACTGCCAGCCACGGGCAGGCTTTTTGGCCAGGGACCCCTTTGAAGCCCAAGGGAACGCAGGAGGTCTCACCCCAGCCCCTTCCCCATGTACCCACATGCTGCCGGAGCCAAAAGCTGCCTTGATCCCGCTTATGCCGCAGTCAGAGCAGGGACAGATAAAAGCATCTGTGTACACACAGAAAGCAGCCCGAGTTTTTTCCAGCCATTGAGGGCGAGTTTTACAAGGGAGAGACGCTGCTTTGTCAGCCCCGTCTTTCATGGGCAGAGGGCTGTTTGGTTAAGCAGCAGCACAGACACCTGTGGGGCAGCACGCAGGGGCTGAGGGAAGCGGGTTTTGTTCGCTGGGCCTTTTTCTCCTGCTTTAACTGTAGGCTTTCATCTTTCAAGCAGAGAGTTTATTGGCTCGCGCTGCCATCCCCGATTATTGAACCCCCCCGGCGTGGTTCCCTTCTGTCTGCTTCCCTGGGAAGAACAATCCTTGGTGAAGGGGGAAGTATCTTAGGAACAAGGAATGGGTAGTTCTGAAGGCAGGGAAAAGGGCACCTCTCCCAGGTCAAACCTCAGCCTGGCACTGGCAGCCCCCAGAGCAAGACTTGGTGGTGGCACTTCAGAGGGGTGCTTTCCCTGTCCTTCCCAGGAGCACAGGGCCTTTGGGACCTCATCCAGCACTGCATTTACCCATTCACACACCATTTAGCTGCTGGGTAATCCCATTAACCCCCTAAATAAGAGGCCCGGAGGGGAAGGTGACCAGCGTCGGGCTCTTTAGTGGGATGGAGGAGGACTGGGCTCTGCGGGGATGCTTCCCCTCTGCTGGGATGGGGTGAGTGAAGAGAGGGTTCATAAACACCCCCTCCTGATGCCTAAATGGCTAAACTGACCCCCACGGTGGGGCTGGATGAGACATGAGGCAGCACCTCCCAGCTCCCACCATGGGGAGGGGATGGGGAAAAGCAGCATCCCAATGCAAAAACGTGCCCTAAACCCTTCTGCTCACACAGCCCTAGCCCCCAAAACCCCACCCAGGGCATCAAAGAACCTCAAAACACCAAAATCTCCTGCTTTCTGACAGCGGGATGAGCCCACTGCAGGCAGCTTCACATGAAACAGCAGCTCAGCCAGGACCAGGGGCCCCACGGGACCGTGCAGCCACCTCCAAATGCACGGTGTAAGTACAGTATATCTCCGTTAAATTATGGGCACTCAGATTAGCATGTCCTTGTCCTTGCTCTGATAAAGGAGCCCAGGGGCTGGGTTAAATTATAGGAGCAAATCAAGCCTGCTTTTGATTCTGACCCTATAGACACAAGAGTCCCAGAGGGTCCCAGTTTTCTTCTGCCCACTTGCCTTTATTTATTGCTAATTTCCCCTACTACAATAAACACGTCCAGGGTCATCTGATCCCCATACTGTTGGCGTTTTGTAGACGACATAAACCATGCTCGGCCGGCGGCATTCCTGCTCCCTGGTTGCCACGAACCAACAGAAAGTCCTTTATGAACTGGATGGGGAGACAGAGGGTGTCAGAAGGAGCAGGGGCTGCTGAATGGATGGCATTTCTTTCTCCCTTTTCAGAGGCCTCCCTGAATAGATTTGTTACGGGACGGGTCCGACTGGGAACGGGGCAGGACGGAGCCGGGAGCCGTATGGAAATACCCATCGAGAGGCCGGCCGGCACTTATAGCTCTGAAAAACACCCATGTGTGTTTGGCAAGCGGAGCTCCCAGCAGCTGGTTGTGTTTAACCCAGTGGGAGAAACTCCCCTGGGAAGGTTTTTATCATGGCAGGTGGGGAGGTGGGAACGGGATACCTGTGAGCCAGGGCACCCAGAGCCCTGCCGCGGGGCACAACCACCAAACAGCACCCTCAGGACACGTCATACACACCGTTCCCTTCTTTCCATATGCACCATTCCCTTCATTTCAGGGCTGGATTTGCTTTGGCTATGGAAGTAAAGCTATTATTGACATCCTTTTCCCCTTTATGGCCTGGGGGAGGCTGGAAAATGAGTGCACGAGGCCACCTCCTCTCCAGAAGCAACCAGCTGGTGGCTCTTCCTTTCAAAACGCTCTTTGAAGCAGCACCAAACCAGCTTTCCCTTCCCCAAAACAGCAACTAAATCAACTTCCTCTCTGAAAACCCCTACCCCTATCAAGCGAGGCTCTACTGAGAGCTCCAGGCTGATGTTTCCAGCTCACCTAAATGACTTCGGAGCATAAGTCCTGGTGCCTTCCAAGGCTCCTAGGGAACCAGTTTTAACAGCTATTTACATGCCGAGGTGGGCAGTATCCAGGGAGCAGCTCCTGAACACCCTGGTGCTGCTGCAGACCCCCCTAAAACCCAAGATGCTCTTTAAAAACCTGTCCCCCCCCCACTTTTTGGAGTAAACCCTGAGCGCCCAGAAGCATATGGGTGGTGGTTCTTTGACTTTCTCTCCTGTGATAACCTCAGGTGGGGGTTTTGGTTTGGTTTTGATTGTTTGGGTTATTTTAAACCAAAAGGCCTCTTGGTTTAAGGACTAAGATCTGTTAAAAACAGGAGACTGGGAGTGAACTTTAAAGTAGCAGCCTGTTGGCAGCGAAGGAGCTTCAGTGCAGCATCATCTACTTGATTTTTGGCTTCCTCTTTGCCTCTGAGACCAGCTAACTCATTGCCAACACATGTCTGACCCTTGCACGGGTGTCTGGCAGCAATATTTGGGTCACTCCTCGCTCTCCTCCCCGCAGCTGGGATGCCATTGCCAAGCCCTATTGGGACCCCCGGCACCATGGGCCACCCGGAGGATGCTCGGGGGGCATGTTTGGGATCCAGGTGCGAGGGCAGCAGCACATTTATGCCACCACCTCTCAAACGGGCTCAAACATCACCCAGGAGGGTCAAAAGTTCGCAGGAGCAGCACTAACCCCGCTGGGGTTCGTTTCCTGCCCAGGAAACACGGGGGTGAAGGAAGGGACGGAGGAGAAAACAAGAGAGAAGAGAGAAATCCAATAAACGCAGGGGTGAGAAGGGAGAGGGGCAGGCGGTGAGAAAAGCAAACAAGGGCGGCAACAAAAGGAGGAGAAAGGGAACGAGGACCACGGGAAGCAAGAGGATGGCAGGTTAGGAGGAGCCGCAGGGGCACGGGGCAGCCTGCACGAGGGTCTGAGGAGCGGCAGCCCTTGCGTGGCAGCAGCCCCGGGGGGTTCAGAGGTGTTTGCTGAGCCTTTTGTCGCCCTCAGCCTGCTCTGGGCAGTGCGACTGCACCACCGCCGGCCCTGCTCACCCCCACAGAGCCGTGGCCCAGCTCTGGGCACACAGTTGGGTCTTTTGGGGACACTGACCTCATCGTGTCCCACTACCCGTGTCCTCCGCACAACCAAGATCCCTTTTCTCATGGCCATCCCGGCTGGACCTCTCCAAGGCATAGGACATCTACCCTTTCCTTTCCATGCACACAGAGGCTTTGCAGCAGCATGTAGAATCACAGAATGGTTTGGGGTGGAAAGGACCTTAAGATCATCCAGTTCCAACTCCCCTGCCATAGGCAGGGATGCCTCACTCTAAACCATGTCACCCAAGGCTCTGTCCAACCTGGCCTTGAACACTGCCAGGGATGGGGCAGCCACAGCTTCTCTGGGCACCCTGTGCCAGCGCCTCAACACCCTCACAGGGAAGAGCTTCTGCCTTATCTCCAACCTCAACTTCCCCTGTTTCAGTTTGAACCCATCACCCCTTATCCTATTGCTATAATCCCTAATGAAGAGTCCCTCTCCAGCATCCAAAATGGGCCTACATCACCTAGTATTGCTGAACTGTCTCCCATCTAAGTACTAAGTAGGCCTGACCATGCTTAGCTTCTGAAATCAAACAAGATTGGGCATCCCCCCTACAATGGGTCTCCTCTCACCCATGTCCACACTGGCTGGATGTCTTCAACGGATGGGACATGTAACCCTTCCTCTCCATGCACGGGGAGACTTTGCAACAGCCCATCTCATGACACACATGAGCGCATCATGCTCCATCCCTGGCAGTGTTCAGTGCCAGGTTGGACAGAGCCTTGGGCAACCTGGTCTAGTGGAAGGTGTCCCTGCACATGGCAGGTATTTGGAACTAGATCTTCATGTCCTTTCCAACACAAAGCATTCTATGATTCTATGACACATCCCCATCACCACTGGGGGAAGCTCCATGTTTCCTCCCTGGCTCCCCTCCAGCAAGGCATCCCTTCCCGTGCCTCCTTCTGGCGCCGACATCAGCTTCCCCTTGGGTTTATGGGTGCAGGGAGCTTCGCAAGAAGAGGAGAGCACGTCCTGGCATGCACATGGGCTTGAACAAAGCACTCGCACACGGGCATGTGCACCTTGGAGGTGGAACAAAGGCTTTATGGCCCTCACACCGCACGCGGCGGAGCCTTCCCCGTGCTCTCCGGCGACCTTGGGTCTTTATTGTGTCTAAGAATGGACCCTTTATAGGCTCCAGATGGAAAGTGTAAAATTAATAACCTCTGGTTGGCAAATGCCCATATGTTTTCCACCTTCTCCCGAGATACAAGTTGTTTATAGTGACATTTATTTAATGCAGATTAACATATAAATGAAGATACATGGCCCTTCCCAGAGACCTGCAGAAACTGCTTTGCACTGTGCTGTTAGACCCCATCATGTGTGATGATACAACTGAGGGGAGGGGGCTATAAAAGAGATCAGGATGTTTTGCTGGGCTGAGCCCTTGTGCTGCACCCCCCAAATGCCTCCTGCCACCCCCCACCAAGCTGCCCACCCAAAGGGTGCGCCAGGACCATGCCACAGGACACTACATGAAACATGGAATTTAAGGTTATTTTTGAGCTTATTACTAACTCTTCTTCATTCTCAACAGAACACAGTAACTTGGTCACCAAAACCTGACCCTTGGCCTAAAACTGCAAGAAAAGACTGGTTTATTGCCTAATTTTCAGTAAAAAAACAACCCAGCATCTCCCAATCTGCAGGAGAGGTTTCCTTTGAAATAACCCCAACCTTTCTGTCTTCGTTCCAGCCGGGAGGAATTCCGCCAGCCTCCTGCGAGGGCCCTTTTCTTGAACAATATATACCAGCCTTGAGAGGTGCTAATTGCTTTTTATCTAAATGGACTGTTTCTCCTCATGCCACCAGTGCTTTTGGTGGTGGAAGGAATACAATACATTATCAAGGAGCCAGATACATGTGTACAAAGGGTATTTACTTGTAGGAGCTTAAAGATATCAGCACAAAGAGAGCCAGCCCTGCAAGGGTGCCCTGTTAACTAGTGATGGATGAACCACCAAAAGAAGAATGGTCTGAAAGCAATGAGCAGATAAGACCCGTCCAGGCCTTATCTGAGCCTATGGGTACCTCCTGGAGGTGCAACCTGCCTGCAGAGCAAGGTTTCTGAGCTCTTGTCCCAAAGCAGAAGGCTTGGGGCAAGTAGTGATGACCACTAGGGAATGGGGTGGCATCAGGTTCACCTGCACCAGAGGGCTGACATGGAAACAGAAGTGCTTGGACAGGGTTTTGATCGCTTTAGGGCAGTGATGAGCATGGTGTCTGCAAGTCATTTGGGTCTCTTGGGATACTTTGGTCCTCTGCTGCCTGCCTGCAGTGATGTCCCCCTCTCAAACCAGGAAGGAAAGGGCTTGGAGAAGGCCTGGAAGGTGGGAGCGGAGCGGGGTGTGCCTGGCACAGTAACTTCATAGAGAAATAACCCCCCCAGACACAGTTACACACCATTTGTCCGCCAATGACCTTAGTTAAACCAGAGCAAGTTTCTTAATTCAGAGCCAGCCTAAGCCTTTAAAAAGTGTTGACTTTCCAGAAAAGCAGGAAGCGGGTAAACACGGCAATTGGCTGCTCCTTCTACTGCCCACATGTCACCAGAAGGCAGAGGGAAGCAAAAACCTCCTTCTATTGGGCTTTTATTTCACATGCATTTGAATGTATTCCAGGTCACTGATCACATAAGCAATCATGATATGGGTAATAAAGAAGTTCCTACCATACCTTTATTTGCTTTCTACCTGCAATAAATCTTTATCACACACCGTGCTGATTGTAACAGTATCGCTTCCTTTTTTTTACCCTCCAGTCTTTCTTTTTTATAGAGCAGTGAAAAACCAACTCAATGCATCTGCAAGCAGAGCCCGAGCCCTCTGCTTTGCGGCTCTGCTGAATAGCCGGGGCTGGGAGAGCCGTGGGTCACGGTGGTTTCCCAAAGGCTGTTGAGGGGTGTTGCAATATCCAGGGTGATTTTCCCCGTGTCCTTCAGCTGGACCGTGACAACCCCATGCAGGTCATGGAGCTCAATGTGCCTCCTCACAGCTCACCTGGGAGCTGCACCCATCCCTCTCCATGCCCTTTCCCAGCACAGATCCCAGGACAAGGCAGAACGCCCCTCTCCATGGTCACAGGGATTTGAGCCTTCATTCCCCCCCATAGCTCTGTGACTCCCTCTTCACCTTCCCAAGTCTCACCCTGCAAGAGGTGGGAGCTGCACCCAGGTCGTGCAGGCACCAGCACTCACAGGCAAGTCCTTTCAAGTGAGAGGCAGCCACATGCTCTGCCTGTACCGGAGAGGAAGCACGGTTGTGCTGGAGGATGGATGGCATCAACTCCCATGCCTGCAAAGAGTTATTCTTAGAATCATGGAATCAGTGAGGTTGGAAAAGCCCTTTAAGCTCATCCAGTCCAACCATTCCCCAGCACTGCCAAGGCCACCACTAACCCATGGCACTGAGGCCTCGTCTCCATGGGCTGTGAACCCTTGCAGGGACGGTGACTGCAGCCCTGCCCTGGGCAGCCTGTTCCAATGCCTGAGCACCCTCTGGGGCAGGAATTGTTCCTCAGCTCCATCTAAACCTGCCCTGGGGCAGCTTGAGGCCGTTTCCTCTTGTCCCATCCCTTGTTCCTTGGGAGCAGAGCCCAGCCCCTCCTGGCTCCATCCTCCTGTCAGGCACTTGTAGGGAGCCATCAGGTCCCCCCTGAGCCTTCTCTTCTCCAGACTAACAATGCTGTTCCCTCAGCTGTTGTCCCAGACAAGGTGGGTAGAGACAGGTTCAAACCCATAAAACCCCTGAGAATCTCCCCACAGACTCCAGCTGGTGACCAAGCCCCCTTAGTGTCCCCAAGGATATAGGTTATCGTGCGATAGAGGCGACGATATCCCCCTCAGAGCGTCTATGGCCACAGGGAACCCAAGAAGAGTGTGGTGATGTTTAAAACTACATCAACAACTGTTCTACAAGAAGGAAAGTTGGGATCCGCTTTATCTTTGCATGATGCTGGGAAATACTAACCTGCAAACTACCTTTGGAAGCCATCACAGAAAGGGTTTTACAATAGATCCAAGTGACAACCCTGTGCTAAAGCAGTCCAAGCTTTTCCCTGCTAGGAAGCTTTTCCCTTCCCGCAAACCAAAAGCAGTGCAAAGGGAAATCCAATCAACAGGGTTTCAGAGTGAATCTGATAGAGCAGAGGATTCACCAAGGGAAGAGAGCCTGGCACCCGGCTCTGTCAAGTGCTGGTGGGTGGCCACCAAAACCAGCTCAAACTGCTGCTGGAATAAGAACATACAGGAAAGAATTCCTAACTTGGAAAAGAAATATCAGAGACTGCAACTATTTGGCTTCGAGAGGAGGCAAAGGAAGGGTTAAACTCTACCTGTGCCTGTCACAGATGGCAAACCAGAGATTTATCTTTGGCCTCTTCAAACACAGCAAGAGGGGGCATTCATTGGCTCGGGGTGGAAGGGAGTCTGCAGTAGATAAAAAGAAGCTGTTTAGGGGTTTTCCTGCTGTGATACTGCTTGTGAATTCATTTCTATGAATTCGATCATGAATCCAAAACCTTACTGCGACTCCAAGTGCCAGATATCGCTCTCGCATCCATGGTCGCATTAGGAACAACGCAGTTTCCCAAACTAAGGAACATTTACCTCTTTAAAAGAACATGCAAAGAACAAAAAAAGCCAGAAGCTGTGACAAATTATTCCTGTAATTCTTTTGATTTCTTTGCTGGGAAGCAAAGTTCAAAACCCAAAAGACTTGGTTTGAGAAGAGAATTGCTTTTAAACTTCTCCTTTGGTGGCCGTGTAAGCCCCTAGTTGAATTCCAGGTTGGGAATGCTGGTGAGGGGAAGCTGCTGGCTTGGGAAAACCCCAGCATGGATGGCACCATCTGGTCTCCTCAAAGCTTTGATGTCCAGGGGTGGGACATGCTCCCAGCATCCCTGTCTGCTATAGACCTTGAGATTTGGGGTACCGAGAGCTGTACACACAGGGTAGAGTTTTCCCTGTGCCCACATCACCATTTCCAACTCCAGACACACAACCTGAGCCATTTCCCACTTTTCCCAGCATCCCGCTTCCTGGATCCCTTCTCCCTTGGCCCCTCGTGCTTAATCTGTCTCATTTGGATGATTTGCATCCAAATCTCCCCAGTTTTGTCCTTTCGGTCTCGAGCGCACAGGCAGCTCCTGCTCATGCAAGGGCATCAGTCGCCTTCATCTTTTCCCTATTTAATGATATTTATCCACCATCGCAGGGGAGAGAAATTGGCTGCAGCTCAATTTGGCAAAATAGATTGGTACCAGTTCAAGCATAATCCCGCTAAATACACAGATTTTAATTTCCCCCCTAAGTGAACTGTGCTGCATCTGCACTCATTGTCCTTGGGACAAAGCCTGGACACTGGCTTCAAACTCCTGCATTTTTTCACTGCTCAGAGATCCGCTTTCTGACTGTACCATCTTCCTCAGTGCCACCTTCTTGCTTATGCAACCTAACTCCACTCCATGCTTAAATCACTTGATAGGAAGCAACGGATGTAACCACCGCTGAGTTATCCCAGGCTGCAACTGGTCTCATGGCTGCTTACCAGCACTCAGCTAGCATGCAGAGCCATGCCAGAGTCACCGTGTCTGCAGCAAAGACTCAATACAAGCTCAAAAATACCTCTTGGGCATTGCAGGTTTGAATCCTCCTCCCTTTGGGGGAGTCACCCAACTCTAGGGCACTGTTGGAGCAAGTCCAGAGGAAGCCATGAGGATGCTCAGGGGCTGCAACACCTCCTGTATGGAGCCAGGCTGAGAACACAGGGGCTGTTCAGCCTGGAGAAGAGAAGTTGCGTGGAGACCTCAGAGCAGCTTCCAGTGTCTGAAGGGGGCTACAAGGATGCTGGAGAGGGACTCTTCATTAGGGACTGCAGTGACAGGACAAGGGGTGATGGGTTCAGACTGAAACAGGGGAAGTTCAGGTTGGAGATAAGGCAGAAGCTGTTCCCTGGGAGGGTGCTGAGGCGCTGGCACAGGGTGCCCAGAGAAGCTGTGGCTGCCCCATCCCTGGCAGTGTTCAAGGCCAGGTTGGACACAGGGGCTTGGAGCAAGCTGCTCCAGTGGAAGGGGTCCCTGCCCGTGGCAGTGGTTGGAGCTGGAGGAGCTTTAAGGTCCCTGCAACCCAAACCAGGCTGGGGTTCTGTGATTTCTCTCCACAACCAGCCTCAGCACTGCATGGCCCTTATCACCCCACTGCATTTAGCAGCCCCCTAACGCTGAAGCTGTCAGGGGTGCATGGGAGCCAGGGGGGTGTGAATTATTACAGCCCCTCTCCTCCCATTAGCAGAGCCAGCAGAGGCTGCATCCGGATTACCCAGCCCCTGAAAGGCTGCAAATCCCTCCTTTGGAAAGGCAGGAGGCTTTACTCCTCCTTCAAGGGCCTGAAGAGGAGGCAGCATTTAAATTCAATAGCACAGCTTGGTTACAATTTCACCCCTGTTGTTGTTAATTGCTCGAGTATCAGGCAGGCCGATAGAGCGATTATTTGGAGACATTTATACCATCCCAGGCCTTCTTTTTTATAACTTTATTTCATTTTCTGCTGTTTACTCAAAGTACCTTTATCATCGCACGCTGATAGTCTGTTCTTTATTGCCCCGCTGTGATTGCAAGGAGCCTAAGCATAGTGCAATAACACACATATATAAATATTTGAACAGGAAAAGAAAGTCTGTCTGATCTGTGCTATGGAAGGGACAAATTAAAGCAAATAATACCACTAGAGGGACCTTCACTCAGAACGGCAGCACCGGGGAGGTCACACACGTACTGCTCCGAGGTGTAACCCCAGCAAGCGACCGTAACCGAGTCACCCTCATGTTCCCCCCCTCCAGCAACACACTGCTCCAGGCTTCTTCGAAAGGGCCGCTGCAGCCCCCTGCCCATGTTTGCAGGGCGTTGTGTTGGCTGAGCATCACTCAAATAATTCCACTTGAGCACAACGAACGCGTTTTGGTTTTTGCGGTTAAAGACCCGAGTAGTTTTAATTACTTTACTGGGGTCTTTCACGTGGGGTCCCCGCGCAGCGCTGCGGGTTCAAAGCGGAGCCTTTCTGTGTGTTTCCCCCCTTTTCTCCTCCTTTCTTTTCTCTTTCTCTCTCTTTTTAGCACTGCAAGTGAATAGTCGAAGACGGGAGCGAAAGACGCTGGACTTAGAAAGTAAAATCTCCAGGAAGGAAAACGGGAGGCAAACACAGGAGCTAATTTAGGCAGGCATAGCTGGTGGTGTTTGTGGTTGTCCCTGACAGCGCTGCTGACTCGAAAGCACCTGTGTTTGCTCACTAGCTTTCCCCAATCTGCTAGAAAATGGCCCAAGCATGTCACATGGCAGCGAGATAGTCGGAGCGCCATGGGAATAAAAAGGCCTGAGCTTTTAGCGGAGTTAATCATTAATGCGCCGGTTCTTTGTCCCATTCAGGAGTGCTGACAAGGGCTTTGATATTTCATATTTGCCATCAGGTCAGCAGCAGCCATACCCAGGTACTAATGACCAGCCTGGCTCACGCCTCCCCTTTTCATGGCAGGCTTCCTTTCACCTGCCCACAGCTCCCTGTGCGTACACCTATGTGTGCGCACACGCACGTCCATACACCCGCTTTCCCAGATGGGTTGGAATCCCAGCGTGTCCATGAAGACCTCCTGTGATTTAACACCAAGCATGCAGATCCCTTTGCTCCGTTCTCAGGCTCTTCCCCCCTTCCTTTGGGGTAAAACACAGGGCACATCGGAGCAGGCAGCTCATAGGCTCCACGTTGCCCATCTGAATACAGCGCTTTGTATTTCTTAGCAGCTGCCAATTTGTGTGTGTGCGTGCGTGCTTTGGGGTTGAGCAAATAATCCCTCTCGGATAATGTATGGATGGGGAGGAATGCAGACTGCCTCACTCCTCCCCTCGGTGTCACTGAGGGGATGGAAGGTTTCTGTGTTGCCTTTCTTTTTCTTTAGGACCTCACCTCTTGAGGACATGGTTTAGGAGGAGAGGGAATGGGTGCACTGATAAACGCACCAGGGCCTGGCTCTGCTTTCACTTAGCAAAACAAATGCATTTGCTTGCACTAGCTGTGAGCAGACCCCCCCTTTCTGCAGCACAAAGGACAGGTAGGTCCCCAGGAGCCCATAAAGCTGCTGGGGAAGGTGATTTGTGCCAGCTCAAATGTGAATCACAGACAAACTTCAAGGTGCTTGAACTTTTCCCTTGACTCCATCAAACCTGATGGCACGCTTCGCTCACCCGCCCCGAAAGCAGAGCCTGCCAAAACCACGTGGTGATGGAGGAAGGACAATGCAAGGGGGCTGTCCAGTGCTTTAGCCCTCCATTTATACTACCTACATATGGAAACCCAACCAAACCCTACCATGCTTCCAGCTGGAAAGCTTTAACCACCAATGCCTTATGATCCTGCAGCCAACCATTGATGCAATGGCCACACCAACAGTAAAAGAACAAATGCTTCCTATTAACTGCAACTGCACATAGGAGAGCCCCGAGTTTGCATTCAAACCCAGGCAGGTAAGAAAAGCCATTGCTCAAGCAGAGCAGGGATGAGTGTCCCTTTCCATCTGCAGTTATTTCCAGGATAATGGCCCTCAAGTACCTATAAGAACTTCATGCAACTGAGGTTTTCCTCTAGGACCCCTGCAGGTGGAAAGTGTATTAAATGCCAAATCTAATGAGCAATTAAACAATTCCTTAGCTTTTTGGCCCCCTGTTGCTGAGACATACTACCTGCATCCTTCTGGGCCTCAAAGTGATGCCTATAGAACCCGGATGGAGCCCGTTGAGAACGTACGGTGGGTTCCTCCGTTTGCTCTGTGCTGCTCACCATGGGAGCTATGGAAAAGGCAGCCAGGGCTTGCAGCCCATCCTCTGCAAGAGGAGCTGCACTCAGGAGGTGCAGGGCAGCAGAGAAGTTTCTACTCAAGTAGCTTTTGGGCCAAGGGAGCCCTGGCACCAGGTTCCTCATGACCCTGGCAAGCTCCAAAGCCACCAGAGGCCACCAGCTCTTTGTGCCAGGTTTTATTCGGATTAAAGAGGAAACTCCCTTAAATATCCCAGATTGGTAAGGGCCAGCTAGTGGTGACTCATGGAGATAAAGCTCTCAAGGACATTGCAGGAGCCTGGCAGCCCTGGTACCATGAGCTTCCTGTGGGAACAAGCTCTGCTTCGGCACCAAGGTCACCTGTATTCAGAGAACACCCCACCACTGGCTTAGGTCTCTATGGGATGAAACAGCTCCTGTGTTGAGGCATCTGCACCATTCATTCTGCAGGTGATGAGGGTGTTGCATGTACCCCTGGGCTCAAAAGAGACTTTTAGGTTTAGGTGAAGGAAAAGCACATGTAAGAACATAAACATCACCCAGTCTGGCCAGAGCAAAGGAACAAATAGTCCATACCGGGCCTTTCAGTAGTATATAATATATACCTAAAGATTAGGACAGGATACACGCAGTGATATTTTTCCTGAGGGCTCATCCTCACACCTGGAGACCCCAATGACTGAGTGAGGGGAGAGATTTTGTATGTGATACTCCCCTTAAATATAATCAGTCTCTTTAAGAATGTGTATCCATAGCATCAACACACGTGCCTATAGCATCAACACATGGACCCATAGTATCCACATACGTGCTTCAGACTGATGCATCCCTGGTGTAAGATGCCCATGCCATGGTTTGTGTCAAACACAAGGGAACACATCCAGAATCCAGAGCAGGACCACAGCCAGATTTCCTAAAGCCAGGTAAACATTTGCAGCCCCAAGGCCACCGAGGGCTTTGATCCCCACCTTGCCTTTTGGAACCTCCAGGTTGCTACAGCTCTGTTGCAACAAGGCTGGAGCAGAGCGGCTCTGACAAAGAATGCAACTTAAAACACTGCTGGGCAGCAAAGAGCCAGCCTGCAGCCCTCAGAGGCAATAAAACCACCCCTACACACACCCATGGGGCCAGACCTCAGAGGGCCCTTCTGTCCTTGAGGAATGCCTGCACGCTCACGTCACAGCCAAGGGCTCCTTGCAGCAGCCATGAAGTTTAACACACCCAAAGCCACAGCTCCTGCAGCCCAGCTTGTGCTTAGAGCCAGGTCAGGGTTGGTCCTTTCAGTCACTTGTGCTCGTTTATCCCTTTACCTTGTTAGAAAAAGCCAAGCAAGCAGGAGGATTGCAAAGGTTAGGATGGATAACCCCACCACAGAGGGTGAATCCGGAACCTGGTATGTGCTGCTACTCACATCTCCCATCCTGCATCTCCAGGCAGGTCCCAGTTACTGCTGCTGCTGCATCCCAGGTGGGTGAGGATGCCCCAGGCCCTCTTTGTAGGGTGGGGAGCTCCAGGATTGGCCTGGAGGAGGGTGGGGAAGGGCTGAAGGAGGGCTCACACTTCCTTTTGCACAGCACAGCACTGTGGAGATGGGAAGGGGTCTTTGGACCTATGCTTGACCAACCCAGAGCTCCCCATATTCTCCTGCCCAAGCCTGTTTGATAGGAAGCTCGTGCTTTGCTTGGCTATTGAGGTGCTGCAGCTTTCTCAGAGTTAAAGCTTCCAGAGAGCTGAAGGAAAGATTCCCACAGCTTTCCATAGGCTTTACCTTGGAGCTTCATCTCCCAGCTGAGGACGCAGAGCTGGACTCTGCTGCAGGGGAGAGCCATGAGGTCAAGGCAAGGCTGGAACAAGGAGCTGACGTGTGCTGCAGGCAGGGGCTGGGGTTCAGCATCACATTGAGAAATGACTTGGCTGTGGGGTAGCAACAGCCCCATGGGGAGAAGACCCAGGGTGCTAAAAGGCTCTTCAATGTGGTGGGGAGAAGATGAATGGGGACCAGGCACAGGACCTGCTCCCAGGCATGCCCACGCTGGAAGGGGAGCCCAGCTTCCTGGTAGCAGCAGTGATCAATGAGCTCAGCACTCATTGTGGTCCTCTCTGGCCACAGAGCTCTAATCTCAGGCTCTTCATGAACTCCTGCGATTGGGCTTCCCGGGTAAATCACTTCCATCTTAACACCGCCGTAGGAAACTGCCCTCTCTGAGCTTGCAACCAAAGCTCATTCATAATTGCTTGTTTAAATATTTTTCCTCCTTGGTCGCTGCAGCCCATTCGCCGTGCGCATCCTATGCAGGGGGGAAGCCAGCCAAAAAGGAAGCTTTCCTGGAAAAATAACAAAGGTACTTTCAGCCACAGAAATCCCCATCTCGGATCCAAACAGGGAAGCCTCTGTCCCTTGCCAGTGTAGGCAGGGTTTCCGCCTGCCTGTTATTTCACATAGCAGAAGAGTTAGCTTTGGGCAGGGGAAAGGGGAAGGGGCCGCTTCTCCCGCTTCAGGGTGGAAATCCTTGCTTTTCAAGGTGCTCGTTGCAAGCCCAATCCTCACACTCCGTGCTCACGGGCTCTTTATTAGTCCCTCACAGTGGTAGGTAATAGCTGAAGGCAACGCAGGCACCAGGGAGCAGGCTGTGGGCAGAATGGGCAGCCAATGCCTGGGGATGGCGAGTTGTGTGGAAAAGCAGTGTCACCCCCATTAGCTGCTTCATTTTGGGTGGAGGAATGACAAGCCTGGTTTCTGGAGCTGGGACTCGCTTCATAGAGTCACAACCTGGTTTGGGTTGGAAGGGACCTTAAAGCTCCTCCAGCCCCAACCCCTGCCACGGGCAGGGACCCCTTCCACTGGAGCAGCTTGCTCCAAGCCCCTGTGTCCAACCTGGCCTTGAGCACTGTGAACTGAATGGTTGCCACCACCCAGCTGACTGCAGTGCATGCATGATGTGAGTTTGGGTGCAGAGGATGAGAGGATGCTCAGCTAGCCCGCGTGCATGGCATGTTGCACCCAACCTGCCAGAGCAAGCCAGGGACATGCAAGGGAAATGGGATGTCGTGCCCAGCTCAGGAAGGGACGTGTCCACAGCAACCCCAGCATCACTCCCGCAGCACCAAAATGATGCCGAGCCAATGAGTGAATCTGAGCCCTTCCTAGCATTGCTGGTGACCTTCTCAGTGACCCAGAGCCACTTGGTTAACCTCTCCTGGCAATGAGATAATGACAGGCTCCGATGGGTAGATATGCAATTACAGGGCTGCTTCAGGAGGGCATGGGTGGCCAGGCAGTGGCTCTACAGCCCATCATAGGACAAGGGGTGATGGGCTTAAACTTAAACAGGGGAAGTTCAGGTTGGAGATAAGGCAGAAGCTCTTCCCTGGGAGGGTGCTGAGGCGCTGGCACAGGGTGCCCAGAGAAGCTGTGGCTGCCCCATCCCTGGCAGTGTTCAAGGCCAGGTTGGACACAGGGGCTTGGAGCAAGCTGCTCTAGTGGAAGGTGTCCCTGCCCGTGGTAGGGGTTGGAGCTGGAGGAGCTTTAAGGTCCTTTCCAACCCAAACCAGCCTGAGGCTCTATGATCAGGCACTCAGGAAGTCCTGAGCACCCTCCAGGTCAGTTAATGGGGAAAAAAAGCATCTTTGCCCCCATGGCAAGGCAGGCCAGGAGGAGCCACTCACTCCAATGAGTGCCAGCAGGTACATCCAGGCATGTTTGCTTTCTTATCTTCCATTATTAATAAGGAGCTGGACGTTTCCCATGATGCTCATTACAGCCAAGAGAGAGGAGAGGGTGAGCGGCACAGACGTGCTGCAGGAATGCCCTGGTGTTGCTCAAATCACAGGTTTAAGCTTCTTTCTGCACTGGGAGGAGATGTACGTGACATCAGTGAGATCAGGGGGCTCCAGTACCAGGGGGAGTCACACAATCAAAGCCCCCCATCCATCCATCCTGCAGCACCCTGGACTGATTCCCACCCACTTGCAGGGACCCCCAAATCCTGTGTGTTCCATCATCTTCACCCAACACGGTCTGGAAAGAGAAGACTTGCAGGAAATCCAGGCAGGCACTGGTTTTCTTTACATGGATCACCAATGCTTTCATGACAGACCCCTTTGAGAGGGGATGCTTCACAGGCTCAAGAGGATGCAGAGCGGGTGCGTGAGTGCTGGGGCATCTCTAGGAGATGCCTGTAACCTGCCATCGCCCTGACACGAGAGGGGCCATGCTAATAACGCAGCCAGGTGCTGGGTTTGAAATAAACACAAATGATCTTTACTTGTTCACTTGGTGCTCGGGCACATCTCAGAGCCATGAGGTGTGGATGTGACCAGAGGTAGGAATGACCTCCTGTAGCACCAGCGAAGTCACAAGTCACATAGAGCAGGTCCATCAAGGGTGGTAAAGCACCGGGAGACCCCAACATCGTGTTAAAACCCCACAGCAGCACACAAACAGCTTAGAGACCACCGGGTGGAAGGGGCTGGAGCTGGGGGGCTCCCATGGGTGCTGGCTGCTTGCCCTCCCCGCCGGGGAGGCTGGCTCCCTGCTGCGCAAACACGGCCGGGCGAGATAAGGCGTGTGTGTGCACAGCACTCCGACAGGAATCCGGGGCCCGGCCCCCTGCCATGGCCACCTTCCCAACAGCCACCTTCTCCCGGCTCACTCCCTGCAGCCCTCCGTGCAGCAGAACTGGCCTCATCCCCATCGCTCCTCAGATACCCACCGGGGTGATGCAGGGATGCTCCCAGCGCAGCATCCCCGGCACGAGCCCTGCTGCATGGAGGGAGAGTGCATGGGAGGATTGAGCACATGCTAGTGTGATGTGGGAGCTGCTATTGGGCATGCAGCCTCACAAAAACAAGCTGATAAGGCCATGAGCATCCGTGGAGAGGGAGGGAGGGAGGGGGGATTCACTGCTCTGCGCTTGGTTTTTAGCATGGGTGAGGGTAATGGGGATGAGACACGCTGGTGGTGGGCAAACAGAGCCCATCAGCAATAGCAATGCCTCCTCACCCTCCCAGCACCCCAGTGGAGGGCTCAGTGTAATAAAGGCTGGTTTTAAAATTAATATGGTGATACCTAAGAGATTAATCTTCCCGATAAGCAGACAGCAACATGACTGAATAGGCCCGTGGTTCAAACAAAGGTTTCTGTTGAGTAGGACCAGGTAAAAGACGGATGGTTTGTTAAACATTGCCAGCATACTTTGCTAGTGCCATTCCCCGGTCACAGCTAATGGCAGCTGGGGCATTGTGTGGCAGATGCAGGGGCTCATTTCAGCCAACTTCAACTCTATTTCTTATCTTTGTTGGTCTTGTTGAGAGGAAGGTGGTTTCGGGGTTTGAATGCACTACACTCGCGCATGGAACACATTCCTGACTGTCTCAAGATGTTAAAGCACCCTCAGCTGGTGTGGCTGGCCACACTGGAGCAGAGCGGGGTCTGCTGGGCCAGGGGCTCCCCTGCTTTCACAGCAGGAGCAATCTGGGGCGATTGCGTTGCCCTGTGTTTCGCCTTTCCCATTCCAAACACATTCAGCAAGGTCCAAGGAGTGCCCAAAATGCATTGAGCAACGCAGACTTCGCCCCAGCCGCTTGATAAGGGCTGTTCATCCTCTTGGGTGGCTGCTGCGCCTTTGACCCCAGGGCCCATCCAGCCCATGGAAGGTGGAAAAACACATGGGACCAAAACTGCCTTCGCAAACTGAATCAGTGCACAAGCTCTTTCTTGTTTCCCCATCAGTTCTGCAAGCAAAAGCAGGGGAGGCTTGGACAGCAAAAATCAGGGCAGATCACATCAACTTTGCTGCTTCTTCATCAACTTCTCTGCTTCTTCCTTCCCCACGTCACACACCAGAAATTAAACAGTAAAGAACGGCGTGTCAGGGCCACTCGGGTGCTCTTCAGCATCAATTATCATCACTCCAAAGGTCTCTGCGGCTCGCACCTATGTAAGAGCCCCATCTATTTTGATTTCCACCCAGACGGGGTTTCTGGTGTCGCCCTGTCTGTGTGTCCCTCCCCTCCTAACCCTTGAACTCCTCGGCTGGTTTCAATCAGATTTGTCAAGACAATAGCTGTCTGGAAGCTCATTAAGTCCTTAGAGGGGTTTGTGGACATAGGCAGCTGTGTGCAGGCAAGAGGCTGGGGGATGGCCGCGGGGTGAAATCCCCTCGCTGGGACACCTCTTCCCCCGCAGGGGAGCAGGAGCACGTCGCCTTGCTGCTGAGATGCTCCCAGGTTTCCCCCTCACTTTTGGGGGGTGTTTTCTGCCTCCTTTGAATCCTTCTCAGTGTTTTTCCCCCAGCTGGACACATGCGATACCTCTTTTCCTGTAGCAGAGCAGCCAGGATATCAAGGGGGGGTAATTAATGGCATTATAACACTTTTTATTACTGTCAGGCATCCCAGCAATGCTGAGTCACAGGGGGGGATTAGGGCAGCTATAGGAATATGAAATCCTCTGCAGGGCCGGGCTCTGCAGAGGCAGCAGCAGGCACATTTCTGGAGGCTGGGATGGGGCCAGGAGCTGGAGGTGCCCTGCGGGAGGCATCCCTGCCAGGCAGGACCTACCTGGGATAGCACAAGTCCCATCACGTGCAGAGCTGGATGTTTCCTGCATTGCACAGTAGTGCACGGAGGAGCTGCATGACCCATCCTGACTTCCCTGGGTATTTCCTCTGCACCCCACAACACCCCAGGCTAGACCCAGGGTGCCTAAACTTCACACAAGCCCACTGGTGCCTCTGGCTCAGGCACCCCAGGTGCCTGGAGGTGGCCAGGGATTAAATGTAGGAGGTCCAAAAATCCCAAGAAAATATTAATTTTTCCCCATTACTATTATTATTATCAATTCACTTATTATTTTTATTATTATTATTTCATAGTTTTTGTCGTTATTAATATTAGTATTATTAAGGGGATCTACAAGAAACCTGGAGAGGGGCTTGGGACAAGGGATGGAGGGACAGGCCAAGGGGAATGGCTTGAACCTGCCCGAGGGGAGACTGAGCTGAGCTCTTAGGCAGAAGCTCTTCCCTGTGAGGGTGCTGAGGCGCTGGCCCAGGGTGCCCAGAGAAGCTGTGGCTGCCCCATCCCTGGCAGTGTTCAAGGCCAGGTTGGACACAGGGGCTTGGAGCAAGCTGCTCTAGTGGAAGGTGTCCCTGCCCGTGGCAGGGGTTGGAACTGGAGGAGCTTTAAGGTCCCTTCCAACCCAAACCAGGCTGGGATTCCAGGATTCCTGGGGATAATGTGGGAAGGCAAATCAGTACCTTCTTACTCTGTCCCTGTCCCAGCACCATCTGCAAGCAGGGTGCGTGGGATGTCTTGATGTGAAGAACAGCTGATGCCATTTCAGTCGTCATCACAGCTCCCTTCTCCCCCTGGTGTTGTGTGTCCCCCCGTCCCCCCCATTGCTACTGCAGGGACTGCCCAAGCCCAGGAACGAGCCCTCCAGGAGCAAGAAGACCCGAGGCAAGAAGCATCATGCCCCAGCTTTGTAGCTCTGCGGTGCCTGTCCCCAGCCCTGGTGAGGGGTCCGTGGGCACGGAGATGATCCCAGCAGCCCACCAGGGCACAGCCACCCCGGTCTGGTGGCTACACAAGCCCTGGCACCACTCGGGTTCCTCATGCCAAGGCACCTTATCTGGTGTCAGAGACACGGGCAGCAAAGCCGTGCTGGCAGCGAGCTCCTGCCAGGGGCATTCTATTCGCTTGGAAAGGAAAGAAAAGACAGAAGAATTCAATTGCCAGATATATTGTTCCAGTAACTGTAACAGAAATGACTGTGGGTCTTGCCAGGTTACAAAGCTCCTGTTAAGTAGCTCCCGTGTGTTGCAGTTAATGCCTATTGTTATTGCGGAGCACCCATGCTCCTGTTCAGGATCACCCTGCTTTGAAGTAGATGAATCGGGCTCCGCTCTTTCCTCTTCCCTTTGCTTTTTAATTCCTTTCTATTTTTCTTCATTACTTTTTCCCCCCGAAACCCCAAGTCTGTGACCGGGGCTGGAAGCAGAACCTTCTAAAGTGGTGGGGAAATTGGGTAGACCCCCCCCCAATTTTGTGCTGCACAAGCACACAAAGTGGACATGAGCAGCACTGACTCCAGTTAGAGGCACTCTGGGGTTTGCTGCTTGGGCTTATGTCATGTTTTGGATGACCTGGAGATGGGTGAGGAGCACAATAGTTCTACTATGGAATGTCAGGGCAAAGGATGCAGGAGGGTTAGAGATGCTCTGGGGGTTGCTGGTTGGGTCTAAGTCATATTTGGGATGACCTGGGAACAAGCTGGGCGGACCTGTGTGCCATGGAATGTCAAGGCAAGGGATGCAGGAGGGTTAGAGATGCTCTGGGGTTTGCTGGTCAGATCTAAGTCATATTTGGGATGACCTGGGCACAAGCTGGTAGGACCTGTGTGCCATGGAATATCAAGGCAAGGGATGCAGGAGGGTTAGAGGTTCTCTGGGGTTTGCTGGTCAGGTTTATATCCTGTTTTGGATAACCTGGACATGTGTGCGAAGTGCCTGTGCTGCCATGGAATGTCAATGCAAGGGATGCAGGAGGGTCAGAGAGCTCTTGTGCTTCAGAACAGGGTCTGGCCAGGTTGGGAAGTCTCCAGAAGGGCCATGGGGATGCTCTCCCTACCCTTCCCTAGGGGAGGAGCCTCCTGAGCCAAGCACGGGGCTTTTGGTCACTACCCTGCTGTGGATCTCCCCTCCACACAGCTGCACAACTCCCTTGAGCCCAGGTACCCCTCCTGCACCCAGGGCATCCCTCGGGAAGGAGCTGGGGCAGATCCAATCCTCGCTGCGCAGGTGATCCCACAGACTTTCTGTTGCTCCTTCTCCCAGCTTACGGCTTTTATCCAATTTAAATGGCAAGGATTTAAAATGCCACCTGAGTTAAAAGGACCTGATTAAAACCGTAGCCTCATCACATTTCTTCAACATGCAGTTGCATTGCTGTATTTACATTAGTGTCAACTTTAATTTAAATTCTGCATAACTATATTTGCTCCCCTAAATTCATTCGCCGGGAGCAGAGCACAAATTACTCTGCACTAAGTGCGCCTTCTCTTTGTCTACGGCGGAGTGGTCTGGAAATTAGCACCCTAAGTGAGTGGTGGGAAGTGTCATTCCGCCTCTTTAATGTCTCATTAATTAACCCATCTGGGCCGGGAGCAGATTGATGCCCCGAGCTGGGTGATCCACTGGGATTACTCTGCTTGGCTGATTGGAGGGCTGAGCCTCTGGATTCATTCCTCACCCTTCAGACCATGGAATGGTTTGGGTTGGAAGGGACCTTAAAGCTCCTCCAGTCCCAACCCCTGCCACGGGCAGGGACCCCTTCCACTGGAGCAGCTTGCTCCAAGCCCCTGTGTCCAACCTGGCCTTGAGCACTGCCAGGGATGGGGCAGCCACAGCTTCTCTGGGCACCCTGTGCCAGCGCCTCAGCACCCTCACAGGGAAGAGCTTCTGCCTTATCTCCAACCTAAACTTCCTCTGTTTCAGTTTTAACCCATCACCCCTTGTCCTGTCACTGCAGTCCCTAATGAAGAGTCCCTCTCCAGCATCCTTGTAGCCCCCTTCAGACACTGGAAGCTGCTCTGAGGTCTCCACGCAGCTTCTCTTCTCCAGGCTGAACAGCCCCAATGTTCTCATCCTGTCTCTATACAGGAGGTGCTGCAGCCCCTGAGCATCCTCGTGGCCTCCTCTGGACTTGTTCCAACAGCTCCATGTCTTTATGCTGAGGACCCCACAGTGCTGCAAGTGGGGTCTCACCAGAGCAGAGTGGGGCAGAATCCCCTCCCTCAACCTGCTTCTTGGGCTTGGGTTTGGCAGGTTGGTCCCATTTTAGAGGCTTAGAGGTTGTTCCATAGTTGACAGGCACAAGGCTCAAGGTGATGGTGAAATGGTCAACCCTGAAATGAATACCAGTATCAGTTTTCCTTTAGCGCTGTGCCTACAGAATGGCAATCATATTGGATGGTCCTTATGGGTCCTTTCGAACTGGAGATATTCTATGAATCATGGAATGGTTTGGGTTGGAAGGGACCTTAAAGCTCATCCAGTTCAAATCCCCTGCCACAGGCAGGGCCACCTTCCACTAGAACAGGTTGAAATGCAAGTACAATTAAATAAGAGTATCCCATAAGATACCACTTGGACATAAAAATACTGCCATAAAGTAGCCACAAAAGCTCTTTTCTCCAGGGATTACATGGCCAGGCACCTCTGCATGGTTCCCATTTGCTCACATGGGTCTGTGCCACCACACTAGTGCTCCCTGGGTGCTGCAGCATCCCCGGGCTCAGGGCCCAGCCAGGTGCTCAGCAGCTTCAGGGACGCATGGGGTCAGCTCTTAAAGCAGCACAGAGACAATAGGAGCCCTCCTGCTTTTCAGCCCATCCTCCTGACCACCCACCAGGGAAGAAGGGGGGAAAAAAAAACCAACAAAACACCAAAAGCCCTGCCGGTTCCTCCGCTTTCGGTGACAGCAGCAGTGTTCCAACCCGGTGTTTCCTGCAGGTGTGCTCCTACAAACGCCGCCTCTGAGCTCAGCGTTTTCTTTAGTGCTCGGCGTTTTGCCTTTTCACCTCATAAAACCCTTTCAAGCTAAATAAACGTCCTCACAAGAGGACGCCGAGGCACAGCCCAGCTCCCAAAACCAACAGCCCGGGGTAGGACAAAGAGCAAAAATAGCAGCAGCATCCCCATCGGCATCAGCGCCGCGGTGTCCGACCTTGCTGCCGATTTGGTTCAGTTGCAGCATCGTCCCGCTCGGCAGCGTTACAGCAAAGCAAGTGGTGGCCTGGGTGGATTAGAGGAGGGAGGGCGATCTTCAGGGACAACACGGGGTGCAGGGAGGGAAGGGAAAGGGTGGAGGTGGCTGGGAGGACCTGCCCCTGCAAGGGTATTGCCGTCAGGGCTTGCTGTCGCCCATATCCAAGTGGTAGGAGGTAAATCCCACCACTGCACTGTGGGGACGAGGTGTGCTCACGCTTGTAAACCACTCAGAGCCTTCAAGGGATGGAAAACGCTGCATGTTGCAGCTCTGAACCCCCAGCTCATGATGGCTGCAGCCTTTATCTTTAGAGCACGGAGCTTCTGCAGCTGGGGCAGCTTGCTGTGACCAAAGACGTGCTTGCATGCGCGTGATGGCAAGGGGCACGTGCAAGGCAAGATGCGCATCACCGGTGCCTTGGCTTCGCATCCAGCCCGCTCTGACCTGATGGGAGAAGGGATGCACCAAAGAGAGTGTCCCACAGGGGGACATACAGTAAAGGGGAGATGAGATTTGGGTGAATAAGTCAAAGGCCTGACTTAGCCGCGCCGCCGCAGCTGTGCTCTTATCTGGCTGGAGGAAGAGGCTGAACAACAAAAGGGGCTAAGAAGCCTGGTTGATGCATGGGAAAGCCATTGGCCGAGCATTGTGGCTGCCCTTCTGCTGAGCAAATAGTTCAAACTGTTCATTCCCATCTCCTATTCTCTCCCTGGTACATTGTTTGTGTCCTTGCATTTCATTCTGCGAGGAAGATTGCTCTCTGGGCCTATAAGCAAACAGTCCAGAAAAGAGCCAACTATCCTCTCCTTTTCCCTGGAGAACTAGCATTTTTATTTCAGCTCCAAGCTGTCAAAGAGCTGGAGAGTTTATGTCAGTATCCTGAATTAATTGCTTTAAGCTGGAGCAGCCTATACCCGCCACCAAATGGCCAGAAGATGTTTATTAATAATGTTTCCTTTAGGTTTTTTGGGGGGTTTTTTGTTCCAAGCTGTGCTCTCACATCCAGTGCCCTCTATTAACCGCCGCCGTGGCGCCTGACGCCGGGTGAGGGTGGCGAAATGAAAGCTGCTTATAGGGAATTATGAACAGCTCCCGAGGTATTGTCAGCCCCCGGTGCTCAACATGTCGGCTGGAGGCTCGGAATCCTCCCACCAGGAGTTTTCGGGGGTCAGGAAGGAGAAGAGGAAGACGGATTGCTGGAGGGATGGAGAAGGACACAAATATCTTTGGTAATTAACCAAGGTAGCGAGGAAATTAGTGGTGGGGAAAACAGAAGCACATGCAAGGTAAATGGGTTTGTGTTTAAACACGATACATTTTAGAGGGTTCCCCAGTGTGAAAGTCCCTGTTTAAGGGAATGAAGTAATAAACCAATTTATATACCAATAGAAAGTCGAGATCCTGAGTGCCTTTGTGTAAATTTTCCACTTGACTTTTCATTATCTACCTGAACAAAATCAATCTATATGTATGGGATCAACATGCAATATGAGAGATAAAAGACAAAATAAATGTGCTTTGCATATCCCACGGATAAAAGCCGCCGGCTCCGGGCGCTGCCTCCTTCCCAGGCAGATGCGTTTTAGGGAATAAATCATTTTGCAAGGGAAGGAGAGCCGGGCAGAGTGGTGCTTCTTAAGTGTTTACTCCCTCGCTTGAAATATTGATCCTGTCAAATGAACAGTGGTTAATAAGTAACTCGGGGAAATATGTCGGCTCTGCCTTTGCTCCCTGCGGGAGCAGGACCCATGGCTGGACCCTGCCCGGCTCCAGGGGACCACAACCCGGAGCATCCGCACTGCAGGCAGGACCTCAGGGCAGAGCCCAGCCAGGCTCCCGGCCCCTTGCAGGGTGGAGAGGATGAACAGGGATGTGGCAGAGACAGCGGAGAGGGGACAGGTCCCTGCAACCCCAGGGAGCCCGGAAACCCCAAACCCTCCAGCACCCCAAACCGCACTGCATCCTAAACCCTTCCACATCCAAAGCCCTGCCGCATCCTAAACCCTGCTGCATCCCAAACCCTTCCGTGTCCCAGCCCCTTGCTCATTCCTCCTGCCCTGCCTGCAGACCAAGCTGCCATCCTAGCACATCAGCCGCTGACACACAGACGCCTTGCCCTTGTCTTGCCCCAGCAGAAGCCATCCCTCACCCAAAATATCCCCAGTTTCATCTGAGGGAAGAGCATTGTCATTGGATGGGGATCAGCTCTACTAAACTGGGTTAATGTGGAAACCGGAGTAACACTTTGGGAATGTGGGAGCTGAGGACATAGCGCAGAACAAGGAAAACATTCCCAAATCTCTTCAAGCTGCATCAGCAAGCACAGGTGAAACCAGCAGGTAAAACACGTGCCCTGCACTCATATAACCCAGAGCCTCACCAGCCTGGAGCAAGTGCCCTGTCCTGTCACCACAGCTTGGATGTCTTCTCTTTTCACCCATCCGTCCTCCTCCCCTCTCCCAGGACCTGGCTGGTGCTTGGCTTTTGGCCACAACAAAGCTCATCTGGTTTCATGGATCCCACCACCTTGGAGAGCTGGGGAATAGCATCCTCTCTTATTCTATGGTTAGGTGAAGAGGCAGGAACTCCTCGTGATTCCTTTTTTCCCCTTTAGTAACAGGATATAGAGAAGGTTAAGAGGTTCTTCAGCAGATACAACCCCCTCCTGGTCACAGAGGGTTCTTATGCTGCTGAAACCCAGCTCCATTCCTGCTTGATGTATCCCTCCTCCTCCTCCTCACATCCTCAAGTACTCCACAGCCAGGGAAGCACCTGCCTCCTGTGGGGTTTATGTCTTTGAGTGTCTCTCCACACCTCCTGGCTCTGGCAGATGCACTGTGGGGTTGGATATGGGCTTTCCTCCAGGTCACGCATCAGATTTTTACCTTTCCTTATGCAAAAGGTCCTTTCCAGCCTTTTTTTCCTCCTTGTCCCCCTAAAAATCCAGATAAGAGGGAAGCAACTGGGGAGGAGATGAAACAAAGGGAAAACCAGGGCACGCTGATGACTTTCCAAGCCGGAGTTTGTCAGGATGCTCCCAAGGAACATGCTCTGCTGTCGGCTCAACATCTGCAGCCATTTTATTAGTTTGCAAATGATGCCTCAGATTGGGCCCAGGGGTGACAGAAAGTCCTGGCAACCCCTCCTGAAATTAAACCCACCTTCTGCCCCCGTCCCACTGCATCCCCCCGGGGCCGTTGGCCTCGTGTCCCCATCTCCCAGGCTGTCAGCTCAGAGGGGATGCACCAGGAGCACGCATCCGTACATCCATCCCTTCCCATGGGACACCCATTTGCAGGCCACCAGGGATAGAAATGCATTGAGTACAATGAGGGGTGCAGAGGAACAGAGGGGAGCTCCATGGTGGGGCATAGTAAAAAAGCTTTGGCATAGGAAGGGGGTTAATCATCGTTTTGGGGGTATTTTATGGTTGCTTTCCCTTCCAAAGCCCTTCCTGAGCTCTCTTTTAGCACAGCACCAACGCGCATCCCCCAAAGAGCCCCGCAAATCCATTAACTCCTCAACTTTCTCAAGGTGCTCTTATGATTTATGCTTCCCCCCACTCACTTCCTTGAAGCCTAAAAGTCTCCATCCCAGCAGAGCCCCCTTTGAGGCTGGGATAATGCTTCTCCCCATTCCCATCAGGAATTGCTGGAGCATGACACAGGTATCACACACGAGTACAGACACAAAGAGGCAATCGGAGATGGGAATCTGTGGCTTTAATAAGGGATCTGTACACGGCAGCAGCACGCTCGGGGGAGCCCAGAAGTTTGCCCCAGCTCCCCCCGACACTGATTTCTTGTGCCATTATCACAACAAATGGGGGGGGGGGAGTAAGTGCAGGCAGATGGTGAAGCCCCGCAGCTGACAGTGACACACAAAACATTTCAGGGTCTCCAAAATCCTTCAATCTCGATGCGTTCAATACAGGGTGGGAAGTAAAATCACCGCATTCCCGCTCCCCCGTGCTGTTTGCAGCTGTTTTCCAGCCGTGGAGAGATGAGGATCATTCTTTTTACTGCTGGTGTGAGGCAAAACCAGCAGGAAGCCACAGGGAGAGCACCTTACACGCTGGCATCGGTGGTAGGCAGTTCGGGCAGGTAGAGCTCTCCCTGCTGCAGAAATCCGTGTTACCTGCAGCGAGCGATGTGTCAGGGGCTTTCCTGCCCCTTGGTTTATTGAAACAAGGAGCCCGTGGCCAGCGGGGACCAGGAGGGACCCGCTGCTGCGGTGCTCCGCCGGTGCCCATCCAAGTGGCATCGGGGCTGCCTCACCTGGCTGCGCTGTGCCAGGCCAGGGAAACGACTCCTCTCCCCTGGAAAGGGGCTCTGGGAGATGGGAAAGGGTAGAGTGGGAAAAGGTGGGATGTGAGGGTGAGGTGTGAGCATCGAGGGGGCAAAGGGAAAGAACGGGAAAATGGGAAAGAAAAGGGGGGAATGAAAGAAGGGAGGAAAAAGGAAAGAAAGGGAGAAAAGAGAAAGAAACTGAAAAAAAAGGAAAACGGGAAAAGCGAAAGAGAAGGAAATAAAGGGGGAAGGGAAAGAAAAGAATAGAATGACAGAAAGGGGGAAATGAAAGAAGGGACTGGAAAAGGAAAGAATGGGAGAAAAGGGAGGAAAGTAAAAAAAAAAAAAAACAGAAAAAGAAAAGAATGGGGAAAAAGGTAAATAAAGGGAAAAGGGAAAGAAATTGGATAAAAGAAAAAAGGGGAAGAAACTGGGAAAACAGAAAAAAGTAGGGAAAGGGAAAGAAGGGAAAAGCGAAAGAAATTGAAAGAAAGGGGGGAAAGGGAAAGGAAAAGAAAGGGGATAAAGGGAAAGAGGGGCGAAAGAAAAAAAGCTGGGGAAGGGAATAAACGAAAAAGGGAGAAAAATAGGGGAAAGGATGAGGAAAACGAAAGAAATGGAAAGAAAAGGAAAGAAATTGAAAGAAAGGGGAAAGGGGAAAGAAACTGAAAAGGGGAAGAAAGGCAAAGTAAGGAAAAGGAATGGGGGGGGGAAAGGGCGAAGAAATGTAAAGGAAAGAAAGGAAAAAGAAAAAAAGAATGGCAAAGAAACGAAAAGAAAAGGAAGGGAAAGGAAAGAAATGGAGAAATGGGAAAAGAGGAAAGAAAGGGGGAAAGGAAAGGGAAGACAGAGCAATGAAACGAAAGAGCGCGGGGGCCGTGGCGGGGTGCACGGACGTGGCCCTGCACGCGCGTGTGCAACCACAAACCCCTTCTGACACGGGAATGGGGGACAGGATCCCCCCCTCCGGCCCCGTTTCACCGCCGCCCCCCACCGATCCCCACACCCCCACACGCCCCTCCGCAGCTGCCTCGTCGCCGTGTGCAGGTTTTATGAAGTTTTCTTTTTTTTTCCTTTTTTATGATTTTTTTACACACAATTTCACGCGCGGCTGCCCCGCAAACAGACCACCACCACCCCACCACCCCCCCCCGCCGCAGCACAGCCCCTGCTCCCCACCGCCCTCCCGGCCCGTTTATGTCCCGTTTCGTTCCTTAGCGCTGCCCGTGCCGCTGCCAACACCCCCCGTAACTACGCTCCCCAGAGCCCTGCGGCCTGGGGGGGGCAGACCCAGTCCGTCTTTCCATCCATCCATCTCCATCCATCCATCCATCCATCCATCCATCCATTCATCCATCCACCCATCCTACATCCATCCCTGCATCCCTCTGTGCCTCCATCCATCCTTCTATCTTTCCATCCCTCTATCCCTCTATCCCTTCATCTATCCTTCCATCCACTGTTGTGTCCCTGCACCTCTCCATTCATGCCTGCATCCGTCCCTGCAACCTTCCCTCCACCCATCGCTACACCTACACCTGCATCCTCCCATCCCTGCATCCCTCTATCACTCCATCCATCCCTGCATCCCTCCATTTCTCCACCCCTTGACCCTCCCAAAACAACATCCCGGGCTCGATGCAGCGTTTCCCATCCCTCGGACCCCGTTCGCACCCTCTGGGGCATCTCCCCCTGCCCTGGGCTCGGGCTTGAGGGGGTCTGTATCCCACCGGCAAAAACCAACCCTGCCCAGTGGTTTAGAGCCGAATCCCGGGGTTACCGGGGTGGGGGGGAGCGTTAGACACCAGCACTCCGTGAATGGGGCGAAAACGGATCGCGGTGCCTGAAGGTGGCTGCAAGCGAGTTCGTTTGGGTTTTATTTTCCTTCCTCTTTATTTCCCCTTTTTGTTCTTGTTTTAATTCGCTTTAGTTTGTTTTACCTTTTTTTTTTTTGCTTTTGTTTTGCTTTGATTTATTTTGCTTTGCTTTCTTTTCTTTTTTTTTTTTTTTTCCCAATAAAAATAACCACCTACCAAATTCCCCTCTCCCCGCCCAGGCTCCATCTGGAAAGGAGGAATATTTCGCTCTCCTGAGCCTGGAAAACGACCGCCACGAGAGAGAAGGAAATAAAAGAACCCCGAAATCTTTCTCCTCCCTAAAGCGGCCCCGCAGACCGGGTTTAGCTCCGCTGGCCACGAAGCTCCCCGTAAATAAGGAGCCGTCAGATTCTGCATCGTCCTTTAATATTTACTCTTTTGAAGGTTAGACAGGGCAGAGGGAACAAACTCCGAATGGGTTTGGGGTTATTTTTTCGTATTCCCCTTTTCCACCCTCTTCCCTACCTGGTTTTATGTGGTTTCTGGATTAATCTAGTGCGGAGCAGAAGCGGACTTTACCCGGCCGAAATACAGGATTAGGACTATTTCTAGAAGAAAGAGGACAGTGTGAACTGCCTTTAGCCTGCAATAGTCTAAAGCAGAATTACAGCTTGTAAAATAGGTCTCCATCAGTTTCCCAGGAGACGAGTTAAGCCCTACTTGGGTGTTCCAGCTCTTTTTAGAACCAGCAATAATTAGACTCATCTCACCCCCGAGTTGTCCGGTCCCGGGTTGAGTTGGGTTTTAAAAGATCATCAATAAACGCACTTTCTGCCCACAGTCCATGGGCAGGGCAGGCAGCGGAGAGTTATCCCGCACTTATCCCGCGGTTACCCCGCCGAGGGGGCAGGTTTGGGAGCGGGCAGCGAGCCCTTCTTAACGCTCCCCACCCGAGCTGTGCCACCTTCTTTGTGCTTCCATGGCCATCGCTGAATGACACTGGGGGGGCGAGCAACTAAATAAATGTTTTTCCCACCTCTCGGTGAATGGGAAGTCAGGAAAAATAATAATGAACCCCATATATATATATGCATAAATATATATGAGTGAAGGATGGATAGGGGCTCATCTGGGGGCTCAGACCTGTTCCCCCCTCCCCGGCCCAATCCAGCTCAGCCCTCACCAACGCCACTGCTGCCCCTGGGTCCCCCTGCAAAATAAAGGCGGATTTGGGGGCAATTAACGACCGAAACGGAGCCGAGCGCTCAGCCCCGCTGTTAACGGGAGAAATGAGACCCGGAGACGGGGGGTGCTAAAGGAGCTGGGGGTACTCGGCTACAGGGAGAGGAGGGAAAACAGAGGGAGGTCGCGGGCAAAAAGCAGTGACCCCCCCATTCCCCTGCAGGGAGCGGGGGACGCTGCCCGGCCCCGGTGCGGGGTACGGGGCTGTGGTTCGGCTTCCCCCGGAGGGATGCTCCGAGGTGGCCGCAAGACAGGGCCCTTCATCCCACTCTCGTCCCCCTCCCTGCAGGGGCGACAGGCCTTTAATGACAAGTAATTGGCGAGCGCGCAGAGCTGCATTACGAGCCGGCCGGGCTGTTATGAATTATTGAGAGCCCATTAGTCGCCGAGCGGCTCTTGCCGGCGGGATGTGACCCGCCACGGCTGAGCGGGGACGGGGACACGGACATGGGCACGGATATAGACCCACCCGCTCCGGCCCTCACTAAGACCGGCCCCCGGACCTCCCATCCTGGGCCATACACCCCCCGCGGGAAGCATCCCGGGATCCGCCGCCCCGCATCTTCCCCCCCCCCGGGCCGTGTCACTCGTGTCCGTGTCCGGTGCGGAGCGGGAGAGCCCCGGGAATGGGATCCCGGCAAAACTCCCGGGTTTTTCCTTATATCGAGGAACTGTTTAGGGTTTTCCCTGTATTTTGTTGCCAGGAAGCGGGGCCGGGCCCGCGGGGCCGGCTCTTGGCCGGTGACAAGGGAGGAATCACACGGCTGTGGTGACTCCCAGCCCGGAACCACAGAGAGCCACGGAGGGAAAATGTGGAAGGAGGGGGGGTGGTGGTGATTAAATTAATACAATTCATAATAACAATAACAATAATGACTAAATAAAGATAAATATTAACCAAGCAAGTGTCCGCTCGCACGTCTCCGACCCGCCGCCGACCCCGCCGCAAGGTTTCCCACCCCGTAGCACCGAGATCTGGTGTTGAACAGGGCAGAAACAGCCCCAGACCCCCCCTTGTCTCCCCTGTCCGCGCTTCCCCCCCCCCAAAAAAAAAACCAGCCGGGAGAAGGAAGGCGGCGGGGATGGGGCCCCCCAAAACCCGCTGGGAGGATCCATCCGGTGCCGCCGCTCCAACGAGCCGGGGAGGAGGAAGAGGAGGAGGAGGAGGATGGACCCGAAGGAGAGGAAAGGGAAGGAACGGCGGGCGTCACCTACCTGCGCCCCGGCCGCCGGCCCGGCTCTGCGGGAGCCGGGAGCATCCCGGCATTTATGGGAGCCGAAACTGTGCTGGTGTTGACTTTAGCACAAAGCAAAGATTTCGCTGCCCGCTAGTTTAAAAATGAATATTTTACCAAGATATCGATCAGCTTTATAAAATTCAGTTAAGCACAATGGCTCGAAAGGAGCGCGGGGGGGTGGGGGAAGGAAGGAAAGGGACGCAATATAATATCTGTGTAAATTTGCTGAGGTATGACGTGGTGTTGAAAGTTTACCCTCCTGGAATTTGGATCTAGATTCCCCCCCCCCCTTTTTCTTTCTTTCCCCCCCCCCCCCCTTTTCTTTTTTGTTTACTGACTTTGTTTATTCACAGATCACGGTCTCTTAAACCGGAGGAGCAGAAGCGGTTGCAACGGGGCTGGGGGGGTGGGCGAGGAGGGGGGAATACACCGAGAAGGGGCTGGGGAGAAGGAGGAATAACGCTCCTAGTGAGCCTATTTCCTTTTATTCCCCGTCTGCCCCAAGTCCTCCTCGTTGCGTTTCAGCCCGAAACAGGCCAGAGGAAACGGGGAAAAGGAAGGAAAAATAAAGGGAACTGAGGGAAAGCGGCTTGTGGAGCATCCCGAGGCCGGTACCGGCGGGGCGCGGAGCCCCAACCGGCGGCACCCCCGCGCCCGTGCTCTTCCCTGCGGGAGCCTTTTATGTGCTAATGAAACACATTGCATGCCTTGGTTCACAACGTGTGTGTCCTTCCCGTATAGAGACGGACAGATTTCTGCCTGGATCCCTGTTTTGTTTTTTTTTGGGGAAGGTTTTTTTTTCCACCCCCACCCCCTTTCCCACCCCCCCTTTTTTTTTTTTTTTTCCTCCCCTTTTCTCTTCCCGCGGACAATGCGGAATTTTAAGAAGGATTTGAATGTTATTTCGCAAAGCAACGTCTACGAGCGCCGTAAACGCGTGGGAAAACAACAAGTGGTTGGGAGGACGGGCGGGAGATTGCAGCGGGGAGGGGGCAAAGACACGGAAAATAACCCGGGGGTGTCTATGGGGCGGCCGGGAGAAGCGGGAGGGGAAGGAGACACAAAGAGCATCCCGGTTTGCCGGCGCCGGTTTCGCGAGGTTCCAGGGGTCCCCCCAACTCCCACCGCTCGCAGGGGTGAGGAGCTGCCCCGACGGGGTGTCCCTCCCTAGCAGAGGGGCTCTTTGCTAGGGGCAGCGGCTCCCCGACCCCTCCTCGTCCCTTCCCCGTGTTGAGCTGCTCCGGGGGCACCCGTCGGGAGTGGAGTGGGACGGCACCACAGCGTCGGAGCGGCGGTGGGACCCCGGCCCGGCCGAGGAGGAGAAGGAGGAAGAAGCGGGCGAATCCCGGCGGAACAGAGATGCAGGGGGAAAAAAACCGCCAATAACACTTTAATAGAGTTCTGTGAAAATCTGGCTAGTCGCTACCAGAATACACATTTATAAGCCATAAATAAAGCGTACAGAAACGATAAATTAATCAGATCCAAGTAGTTTACTCTCCCGGTAACATCAAGCGTTTGTTTCAATTACAACGATCTATCCTGACTTTTTTTATTATTATTATAATTTTTCACAATTTTTTTCTCTTTTTTTTCTTTTCTCTTTTTTTTTTTTTTTTTACCCCTCTTTTCCCCCTTTTTTACAATATTACAAGACTTTTGGTCCTGGGATTCCAAACTAGCATGGGTTTCACACTGAAGGAGGGTTTCATTTTGCTTGTGTTTCGTTGTGGTTTTTTTCTTCCCCGTCACTTCCACACAAAAAAATAGATATATTTATACCTCCTTCCGACGACGACAACGAAAAGTAATAAAGTAAGCCCAATAGAACCCCCTTTTCCCCATCCCTTCGCCCCCAACCCGTCCCTCCCCACCAAAACCAAGGGAAAACAAGGGAATTGCAGCCCAACCCCAGCACAGGTGGCTTTGGGGGGTGACCCCCGAGATGCTTGCGAGACACACGGCTGCTGTTTCCCGAATGGATGCAAACATCTGGAGCCAACGGAAAAGGAAATAAAAAGAAAATATATATAGATATATATATATGTATATGTACCGTGCTCGAGAGCGTTCATAGTCCACTGCTCTGCCAGGGGCTGCATGGGGGTACCGGGGGCTGCCCCCCTCGATGGGGAGGTGGGTTTTCCCCTCACCCCTTTTAGGAGGAGTTCATGATGGGCCGGGAATACACACCTTGGTAGTAAGAAGTCTCTCCGGCTAAAGGGGAGGACTCTAAGGCGTTTTTGTTCGTTACGGGCCCCATGGCCAGGCTGCCGGGCATGGGCGAGGCGTAGCCCGAGTAGTGCATCACCTGCTCGTAGGCCTTCAGGTCCATTTTGTGGTGGTGGTGGTGGTGGTGGTGAGGGTGGTGGTGCTGCTGCTCGGAGGAGGACATCAGGTTGTTGATGGAGAAGGGGTGGTTGAAGGCGTAGTGGTGCTCGGGCTTGAGGTGGGCGTCATGGGGCAGGCCGGCGTGCGGGGGGGCCAGGAGGTGCTGGGCCGGTGAGGATGCTGGCTCCCCGGGGCTCAGCCCTGGTGTCCCCTTCAAATCAGCCAGGGCTCGCTTGTGGTCCTGGCACGGCGAGGTGCTGGCCGGGGACTCAGCACCGGCAGAGCCTTCGGAGCCCCCCGAGGAGCTGCCTTCCCCTAGGGGCTGGCTCGGGGGCTGCCCGGGCCCCTTCTTGCCCCCACCACCCGCTCCACCGCCCGCCCCACCACTGTCCTTGGAGGCCAACTGCTTCTCGCACTTGAAGCGCTTCTGGCGGCGCAGGTAGCAGCCGTTCTCAAACATGTTGCCCGAATCGGGATGCAGCGTCCAAAAGGAGCCTTTTCCCGGCTTGTCCGGGGAGCGGGGCACCTTGAGGAAGCAGTCGTTGAAGGACAGCGAGTGGCGGATGCTGTTCTGCCAGCGCTGCTGGTTCTGGCGGTAGAAGGGGAAGAGGTCCATGATCCACTGGTAGATCTCGCTCAGCGTCAGCATCTTGTTGGGTGACTGCTGGATGGCCATGGTGATGAGGGAGATGTAGGAGTAGGGTGGCTTGGCGTGCGTGTAGCTGCGCCGGTAGGTCTTGGGGTCCCGCGAGCGGTTGAGGTTGGACTGCCCGTAGATGGGGCTCATGGAGTTCATGTTGGTGTAGGGGGCCAGGGCGTTCATGGAACCCGCTTGGCCACCCATAGGGCTCATGCTGGGGCTCAGGTGAGTGCCCATCCCTGCCACACCGGCTGAGCCCATGCCAGGCATGGCCCCCGTGCCCGGGGACATGCCGGTGAGCGAGGGGCTCATGCCCGTGTTAGCGTAGGACATGTTCATAGAGGTGGCGGCCGTCATGTTGGCCGTGGTGCTCATGGCCGACATGGTCATGTACGTGTTCATGCTGTTCATGCCCAGCCCCGCGTTCATGTTGCTCACCGAGGAATAACTCTGCAGGGGCAAGCGAAGAGAGAGGAGGGAGATTTTGGGGGGGGGGGGGAGGACAAGACGGGGTGGCCCCGCCGGGGACGCGGGGAGCCGTGGGGGGACCCCGCAGCCCAGCCCAGCCCAGCCGGTAGCGCCGCCGGTGAGAGCGTCCGCAGCGCCGGGGCTCCGTGCCCCGCGGGGCAGGAAGGGTTAAATCCCGGAGGGGGGTGGGGGGGGGTGCGGGGGGGGGGGGGGGGGGTGTTTTTCTTGTTAATGAAAAGCAAATATATATTAAATAAAACAAAACAGAACCGGGACGGGGTGGCCGCAAGACCGGCGGCTCCGTCCTGGGAGCGAGGGGAAGGGAAGCGAGAGAAATACCTGGAGGAGAGGGAAGGGGAACGGGAGGGGGGAAATAGCGAACGGCAGCCCGCACCCTGCCCGCGCCCTGCCCGCACCCTGCCCGCTCCCTGCCCGCTCCCCGCTCAGCCCTCGGTGCCGAAGTTGACCGTGTCCCGGGGCTGGCACGGCGATGGGGACCCCAGGACACCTCTCCCCTCCCAACCCCTCAATTCCCGGTCTCCCTTTGCTTACCTCGGGCTCCCCGTAGTAGTTGCTCCAGTCCGTGTGCTCATGGCCTTCCATTTTCACCGCTCCCAGCATACTGGAAGTGGAGTGCATGGCAGTTTAAAATTTAACAGCCACAACAAACGACGACAGAGAGCAACCCCCCCCCCCAAAAAAAAAAAAACGGGTGAAAAAAAAGCGCCGAGCCGTCCCTCCCCTCCGACGGAGCCTCTGGAGGAGGAGGAAGAGGAGGGAGGGAGGAAGGGGGGGGGTGTCGAGCGGCGCTGGCGCTGGTTTTTTAATCGCTGCTACTCCTTGGGTGGGTTTTCGCAGCGCTTCGCGGTGAAGAGTCGCCCGGAGGCGATGGAGGAGCCGGAGGAGGAGGAGGAGGAGGAGGAGGAGGAGGGAGGAGGGAGGAAGAAGAGGAGGAGGAGGAAGAGGAGGACAAGTGCTGCAGTGACGTGGGTGCCCGAGTGATATAGCACGGAGCGGCCGGGCGAGCCTCCAATCCCCAGGTCCTCGGCTGCCCATTTGAATAATCAGCTCACACCTAAGCGGGAGAGGCTCCTCCGCGGCCCCCCGCGCACCTATCCGCACCCCGCCGCGCCGGGACGACCTCCCCCGGACCCGGCTTCCCCCCGGTTTGCAGGGGGATCCAGTGGGAACCGATATCCACAACCCCACTTTTTCCCCGGGCAGCCCAGAAGGGAGCCGATACCCCCCCCCCCCCCCCCCCCCAGCACCCCCGACGGGAGCTGCCTCCCCCCCACACCGCCGCCCCGACGGGAGCACCCCCGTCCCGTCCCGTCCCCAACGCACCTTTCCTCCTCGCGGTGCTCGGCGGAGTCCCGGTGCCGGGCTCAGGCCGCCGCCCGCCCGGCCGTGCCGCGGCTCGGCCCCATCGGCGGGCCCGGCAGCCGCCGCTCTGGCTCTTGCCCGGGCTCCGGCTCAGGTACCTACAACAAATTCGTAACTAAAACAAACAGGGAGGGCGGGGAGGGTGAGGAAAGGGGGGGGGTGGCTCGGCGGGAAGCGCCGTCGGGGGCCCCGGGGGCTCCCCCGGCGCCGGGCCGGGAGCTGCGGGGTCCCGGTGGGCTCCGTCGGGGGCAGCGCTGCCGCTCCGAAAAGCCCCCGGCAGCCTCGGAGAGAGGAAAAGAGGAAGGAAGGAAATAAGGACAGACGGACGGACGGACGGACGGCAAAACCCACCCGGCTCCAAAACCCACCCGGCTCCGCCGCCCGCCCCATCGGCGCTGCGGCCGCGTCGGCTCCCGGTGGGGTCCGGCCGGCGGAGCGGGACCGAGCGCGGCTCCTGCCCCTGCGGAAGGGAGCGAAGGTTCCCCTCCACCTTCACCACCTCCTCCTCTTCCTCCTCCTCCTGCTCCACCCGCCCCGGGCCGGGGCCGTGCCTCCCCGGCAGCATCCCTGCCGCCCCCCCGGGGGATTCGGGTTCGCCTCTTTCCTAGATCCCCACCTATATCTAACCCACCTCCTAAACCCCCCCTAAACCGCCGGGTTTGGTTTTTTTTCATTCATTCATTCATTCATACACCCACTTATTTATCTTTTTTATTTATCGCTCCCCAGAGGGGGGATGAACCCGCCCCATCCATCCGCGGAGGCTCGCGATAATTCTTAGATCCTAACCCAAACCCACCGCAGAGCAGGATTCCACCTCCCGCCCTCTGAGGGACCTTACAGCTCTCTCCCAGGGCTCCAGCACCCTCAGGAGTCACCGCCAACCCCGCTTCCAGCCAGGAGGGCACGCTCCTATCGCGATACCCTCGGCGACAGCAGCAGCCCGCCTCCCTCCCTCCCACCGCAGCCGTTTTCTGACGGTATTTAGGGCTGTGGGGGTTGGATGGGGATGACCCGAGGGGGGCTGTCTCCGTCGGGAGGGGGGGGACACCCCAAAAGCGGGGTGGGAGCGGCGGGTCCCCCCCCCCGTCCCGACGTCCAACAGCGGTGGCGGGGCGCCCCCTGTCGCCTGCTGCCGGTCCGCTGGGTCGGGGGGACACCCCGGGGGACCCCCGGTGACTGCATCCCCTGGGGCAGGGGTCTCACTCCATGGGAGCACCCTGCCTGTGCCGGGGGGTTATGATCACCCCTAAATCACCCACCCAGGGTGGTAGCAGAAAGGGGCTCCCGGTGCACCCTGGCTCTGCCTTAGGACAGACTCCCCACCTAATGCATCTCCATAGAGCTTTTCGCTCCCTAGAAGCGTCACAAAGCACAGACAGCTCAGAATTCCAGGAGAATTCCATGAAATTAGCGACGTGGCCACTGGACATGATGGAGATCATCAGTTCAGGGATCCTGCCCGCTCAGCTCCCTGCTCACAACTGACTTTGGACATTTAGGATGAGGTGTGGTTGGCTTTAGCATTGATTTTCCCCTCTGGACATGAGGTGAGCATGTGCTTTCAGCATGGCTGGGTTTGGCATGGAAATTCCCAGTGAGCTCCACAGGAGAAGGAGAGAATCCATGTGGAGAACTTCCCTGTGCAGTAAAACTGTGCCCCGAGCCTGTCTGGCACCTCTGCATAAGGTGGCACGTGCTCCTGGAGCTCTGTGGGTCCCAGTCTCACACCACTCCTCAGGAGGTGCCACTTCCCTCTCAGGTCAGCAGGACTTTGAATCCTGTTGTCACTAAAGAGGTTTTTCTACCTCTCTCTCTCACACACACACACATGTAGAATGGAAGCTGTGGATCAGCAAAAGAGGGTTGCTCACATGAGAGTCCTGTTCACTTGGATTTTGACCCAAATTGTTCCCTTGAGGATGCTCCTCAGTTACAGAGGATGCTCGTGCTGTTGTTGTTCCAGCCCTGGCACTTAAATCCAGTTCTGCCTCCCTGGGCTGCTGTTGCACCCTTGTCTGTCATAGGTTTGTGTTGAAGGGACCTTAAAGTTCACCCTGCTCCAACCCCTGCCACGGGCAGGGACCCCTTCCACTGGAGCAGCTTGCTCCAAGCCCCTGTGTCCAACCTGGCCTTGAGCACTGCCAGGGATGGGGCAGCCACAGCTTCTCTGGGCACCCTGTGCCAGCGCCTCAGCACCCTCACAGGGAAGAGCTTCTGCCTAAGAGCTCAGCTCAGTCTCCCCTCTGGCAGGTTCAAGCCATTCCCCTTGGCCTGTCCCTGCAGGCCCTTGTCCAAACAAGCAGAACAGACAACTGGAGGAAGAAGAGGAGGATGAGGACGATGATTCCCATTTCTGACCTGGGGAAACACACTGCAGAGAGGTTGAGCATCCTCACCAAAGCCCTCCAGGTAGCCCCATGGCCCAATGCCAAGGTCACGTTCAGGATCAGGTGGGCAATCCCGCTCCTGAGGATGCTTCCGTCATTTCTATGGGGGCACGTCAGGAAACAATGTCCTTTGCTCATTGATGGGATCCTTTCCTTATCCAGGGATTTAGATGGGAACCACTGAAATAGGTGGAATTCCATGGTGGGAAGTGCTTTTCCCCCATCCATGGAGTCACCTACACATGAAAACAGGCGGCGTCAGCTGCGGCACCGCCGGGAATTACCACAATTACACCGTGTAATGTTGACTTAACTATTTGAAGAACTCAAGTTCTCTCCTAATTAGATTCCACATTTAATGGGGCTTCTTAATCCATGAAAATATTTTCCAAAGCTTTAATCAGTCTAAGAAAGGAAGAACCAGGAATGCACAGGATTTGTGTCATTTTTGGTATCTGATCGGAGCCCAAGGATGTCATAGAACCAGGGAGCGGGTTGGGTTGAAGGGACCTTAAAGCTCACCCGATTCCAACCCTTGCCAAGGGCAGGGACACCTTCCATTAGAGCAGCTTGCTCAAAAGTGATATTCCCAGGTTCTCAGGTACCCCATCACAAACTCACTTCATCCCAAGTCATCCCCAAGGATCTGGCTAGTCGGGACATGGCTGGCATCCCTATTTCTGGCATCTTCAGTCCTCCAGGTGCTATTTTAGCCTTCCTCCCCACTCTGTAATTATTCAGTGTGCCAGTTGAAGGTAACCAGTCGCTGGAATCAGCGGTTGGCACCACAGGGTAAAATAAAACCCTAGAAGTGCCTGAAAAATGTGTTGGGGAGAGGAAATAAGGTTCCATTATTGTCCTGTCTCTGGGATGGGGAGGTCCCCCCAGCCCACTGGCATCACTGGGATGCTCAGGGAGGGATGGTACCACTATGGATGAGGACAATGAGCTCCTAAGAGGCAACTGGGAAACCTGAGGGCATTTGATAATGGGCAAGGACAGCCCAAAGCGGGGACCTCCCTGGTCCATGGCACCCGGGGATGCTGCGATGGGCACCAGGGCTGCTGGCGTCGGGCATCCACCACCGTGTAGGACATGGGTGTGGGCAAACCCCCCTCCAAGGAGCCCACCATCAGAACGGTGCCTTCTGGAAAGGCTCTGAAGCAGAACAAACAGAGTGCATCTGCTGGCTGTTTACCGTGGCCCACGTGATGCCCCGGCACTGGTTTGCTCCACGAGCACATTCTGCTGGGTAAACAAGATGCTCAGGCATCTGGAATGATGTCCAGGGGAGGGAGAGGGCTTGGTGTGGGAAGCCTGGAGTTAAGGATTCACCCCAGCCCTGCTTTCACGTGGTGGAGGGAGAAGGAGGTGCTGAGGGAGATGCCCACTGATGCCAGCTTTCCAGATGGAAAAGAAAAGGAGGAGAAGTCTTCTTCACATCCCAGGGAAGTCCTGCCATGGATGTCCTCTTTAGCTCAGGCCCCAGAAGGCCCTGGCAGGCTGGGGAAGTTTTACCTGACCAAAATATTCAGGTTTTGGTTTCACTTTTTTATGAAGGGGAAATATTTTTTCACGTTTAATGATCAGTTTCTGAAAACTGAAATGTCTTTGGTTTTACAATAAAAAAACAAACACTTGAATATAGAGACTCCTCCCAAACCCTCTGCTTTAAAAACTCCCCTGTTATTTCCTAACAAAACCCCTTTTCTGCTGGAAACCTTCCAGCCTGGCAGACTCTGAAGGTGCTTCAGTTCCAAAAGGGGCTGCAGGAGGAGGAATGCAGCAGCTTTCGTTATGGAGTGGGATAAAGCAACCCCACTGCAGCCCAAGGGGGTCCAGTGCATCGCCCCAGGTCCAGAGCATCATCCCCATTGCCTTAAATCATAGAACCCCAGACTGGTTTGGGTTGAAGGGACCTCAAAGCTCACCCAGTGCCAACCTCCTGCAACAGGCAGGGACCCCTTCCACTGGAGCAGCTTGCTCCAAGCCCCTGTGTCCAACCTGGCCTTGAACACTGCCAGGGATGGGGCAGCCACAGCTTCTCTGGGCAACCAGTTAAATGGGGACCCAGTTACAAAAGCCCTAACACATCCCATAAAACCCAAGAGATGTGACAGCCAAAGTCACTGGAGCATCCCATTGTCTCCACGCTCAACCCACAGAGGGGATGCGGCTGGAGGATGGAGACAGGGGGACTGCAGGGCTTGTACCCACACAGAACCCAAGATAACCGTGGAGGAACCACATCTATGAACCCTCAGGCCATGGATGCGGGGAGGTTAAAGGGGTGCTGCTGGTGGGGCTGGTGTTGGAGCACGGGGACAGAGGCGTGCACAGGCTGCCTGGTCGGAGGCCTCTTTGCCGGGGAGATCAATCCCCGACAGCTCCACTGAGGACTCTGACGGACATTTATAGCCCTCTGAGTCATTACCGGCCTTGTTTAAACCAGTTATACCTGGCCAAGACCTTTAAAATAGCCTCATTTATACTGAAAGGCTCCTCTCGCGCGCAGCGGGTATAAATAGCAGAGGGAACCGCTTGCCGAGCGCCGCAGCTCCTCCGGGCCCAGCGAGCAGCGCGGTGGCACCCTCGGCTCCGTCTGACACCCTGTGGCACCTCACTCTGTGCCCCCTCCCCGGCTGCCACGGGGCTGGGGGACCCCGCTGCTCCCAGGGGACCCCGCTGCTCCCGAGGGACCCCGTCTCCCCGGGTGCCCCATCCGGAGCCGCCGGCTCATGGGAACGAGGTGTGCCTGGCAGAGCCACCGGGAAAACAGCCGGAGCGGAGGTTTCGGCTCCGAAAGAAAACACAGGAGCTCGCCTGGGCCTGAGCCTGTGTCTGTGAGTCTGCGGCTCCCTGACCACTAATAGCAGCCCAGGATCACCCCATAAATCTGCTCAGGGATGCCGGGACATCCGGACCCCTGATGCTGTGAGCTCAGTGCAGCCTGGTTATGGTGGGGTCTTTGGTCCACCTCATCCCAGGGACACCCGTGGGTCAGTGTCACCCATCACTAGAGCTATAGGTTGCTGCCACCTGCAGTGATGTTTCAATTCCACCCACTCACCTCCAGGCCAAAAACTCAATCTCAGCCTGTCCTGAGGATCCAGGAAAGCTTTGATTGTGTGGTTGACTTAACTTTCGCCATCATCTGGCTCAGCAAACCTTTCTTTATGCTAAGAAAATGAATCTTTCCGATGAAAAACCCCACCTCAAGTCGAGGAAGAGCATTCAGCACCTGCTTGTGGCGCTATAAATGGCCACAATGAGGCTGGTGAGAAACGGGGCAGCTTAGGAAAAGGCATCCCAAAAGCTGAGGCTGCCCATTCCATGGGGATGGAGCCACAACACCGACTTGGCTTTCACCCAAGGGCCACCTCCTGCACGCTGCTGGGACCTTTTCCCCCCCTAAACCTAAGCCAGTTTTTCCCCCCAGGTAAAACCAGCGTCCCTGTATCCTTGGGGGATGCAGCAGAAGCATCCCCCCGGGGACCAGCATCACAGCCAAGCCCGCAGCAGCCGCTCCTGCTTTGCCCCCTCGGCAGCACGTACCCCGCAGCGGCTGCTAAATAAAGCGCAATTCCAAGGGAGCGCCGCGCTGCAGAGGGATGGAAAAGCTCCTCCGGAGGCAGCAGCAGGCTCTCTCCCAGCATCCCCCCCCAGCTCTGATCTTTCTCCCTCTTTTTCCCTTAGAGGAAACAGTGCCCAAACCAACACATGCCTCAGGAATGATTTTACACGGGTCGGACAGCGCTTTCTGCTGGAAAACCTTCCAATCGGCTGCATTCACAAGCAGGGGTTATTTTGCACAGGTTTTCTGAGTCCGTTTTGTTTTGGTGCCAGAGTAAAGACCCGGAGGTACATATTTCAGCCCAACCTGCAGCACCATCATCGTCACTGGGTTTCAATGAGGAGAGGGCTCTGACCTACATTCCCAGCCCTGCCCGGGAAGGAGCTGGGGCATCCCTTTACATCCCTGCTTTGCGATGCGTGGGACCCCGCTTCTCTCCATCCTTGGGCAGTGATAGTGTTAGTTTAGTGGGAGGTGTCCCTGCCCATGGCAGGGGGCTGGAACTGGATGATCTTAAGGTCCTTTCCAACCCAAACTATTCTATGATTCTATGATGCTGGGGAATGGGGAATTAAGCACCCAAGGCCACGCTGCTGGGCACGGAGGGGATTGAGCATCCCAATGGGAACCCATCTGCCCCCCTCTTCCCCGCCAAGCAGCCGCCGGGTGTTTTGCAGCCTCTAAAGCCCCGCTCTGCAGGGGTGGAACAAGCTTAACCAGAGCTTTTTAAAGCTCTCCCACCTTCGCCTCCTCTCTTCCTCCGGGTCGGTGTCCCGGCGGCGGCAGAACAAGACGGCTACAGAGGGCTGCTGGAAGCCGTCTGTGTGAAATACACTGGGAGGCCTCTTTTTTTTTTCCCCCTTGGCTTGGAAAATATTTCCTCGCTGCCGCAGGCTGCGGTGACAGCAAACATTCCTACCGGGAATGGCGCAGGGAGGCAGAGCTGGGGCGCCCGGCGCCGGCTCCGGGGCTGCCGCTGCTCACCGGGGTGCAGCAGCACCCATTGACTTGCATTCACCCGCTCCCCATGGGAATAGGGGCCACTGCGGACAAGGGTCCTTTATAGTTACAGGATTCGGGTTTGTTTTTCCAATGGGGACACGGGGGCAGCTCCCGTTTAGCTCCAGCACGGGGAGAGCCCTGGCCTCACGCACGCCCTGGTTTTGAGGAGCCGATGGGTCACACGCAGGGATGAAAAGAGAGGTTTGTTCATAAAGAAAAGCCCAAATCCGTAACTGTTGGGGAGCAAAACAGCCCATTAAAGGCAGGGATGTGGTTGTAAACCAACAGAGCTGCTGCTATTTCCAGCTGCCTGTTTGGGTGCAGGGGCAGGGGTGGTGGCTCCTCCATCCCTGGTGTGTGCCAGGGGGATTTTGGTAGCCACCGGGCTGGCAGCACGCGGCACGCACATGGGGTGAGCAGGCAGCCCACAGGCAATGCCAGCCCTATGGAGGTGAAGCCATGGGTGAGGAACTAGGGGCTGGTGCTAAAATCTGGACCCAGAAAGCTGGAGAGGGGCTTGGGACAAGGGCATGCAGGGACAGGCCAAGGGGAATGGCTTGAACCTGCCAGAGGGGAGACTGAGCTGAGCTCTTAGGCAGAAGCTCTTCCCTGTGAGGGTGCTGAGGCGCTGGCACAGGGTGCCCAGAGAAGCTGTGGCTGCCCCATCCCTGGCAGTGTTCAAGGCCAGGTTGGACACAGGGGCTTGGAGCAAGCTGCTCCAGTGAAAGGGGTCCCTGGCTGTGGCAGGGGTTGGAGCTGGAGGAGCTTTAAGGTCCCTTCAACCCAGACCAGGCTGGGGTTCTAAAGGCACCTGAACATCCCCACCTTCTCAGTTTTCCCCTTTTTCACGAATAACCAGATGATGATAGCTTGGGAAAGAGAGATATAAAAAAAGGAAAAAAGCTGACATCTGAGGCACTTGTGGATATTTTCCTCCAAATATTTGCAGATGCAGAGCTGCAGACTGCTGAATCACCTCATCCAGCTGGGAAAGAGCCGGTGCTGGTCTGAGGCTACGCCTGCAGGCAGCGGCAGGGAGCGAGCAGCAGAACTCCTTGTTTCCCTTCTCTTCCCACCCTTGGAGACCCATTCCCTGGGGACATACAATGATCCAGTCCCACCCAGTGCTCGCTCCGGTTGGGCACTGCTTATCTCCGGGAGCCGGCTCCCAGTCTCCATGCCCCAGCCCTTCCGGGCCCCATTGCCCAGCTAATTCAATCTGTGCACAGGAGACAGAGCTCCCGAGGTCTCCCACCAGCAGTTAAATCCACTCTGGAGGGGACATGGGACCACTACACCCCTCATCAGCCCGGCTCTGTATGCAAACAGCAAGGCTCATCCTTATCTCCCTGCAGGCACCGGTTGCAGATGTGCTGCCCGAACATCCTCATCCACCAGCATTTACTGAATGAAGAGCATGGATTACGGTTTTATGTTTGAGGTTTAGACTTTGGGTATGTTCTGAGACAGGAAAGCAGTAGGAATGGGGTGTCTGGATGTGTCACATGTGTATTTTAATACCAAAAGGTGGTATTTTTAATCAGAAAACAAAGGTCAGAGGGAGCAGTGATGAGTGAGACATGAAAATATGAGGAAAGACCAGACTGCAAAGAGCTGGAAATGAAAAATAGGAAAGTGAGGGGAATGATTTCTCCTTTGCTCTTGCACTTGGGACCTCTCTTGTGCCAGCATGGGAAGGGCAAGGGAATAGCCCATGGACCCTCCTGTGCCAAGCTTCTTCCCACCAGCACCTGGGACTGGTTGTGTTGCTCCCTGTTCCCCATCACCCTCATGGATGGGCTCTGCGTACTGCATTGGAGGGGACCTGACCCTCAGAGGCCTCCCAGCCTTGGAAACATCCCCTTCCCATGCTCCATGAGCAAAATGCTGCCCTGGTGCAGGGCATTTTGCACCCACACCACTGCTGAGAGCAACCAAGCGGCTTCGCTTTGCCCTCATGGGTTTGAGCAGGAGCCAGCCAAAGCCCAGTGGCAGCTCCTGCTGCAGCTGCCCCGTGCACCCCATCATCCCCATGGGCTGCTGTCATACATGGTCATGGTCACTGAGCCCCAGTCCCCGCTGCAGAAGCAGCCGGAGGGTACCAGAGCATCACAACTTTCACCACTGCCACCACTTTCACTACCCGCCCTCTTTCCCCTTCCACTTCCATCACAAAAGACCCCCCAAGGAACAGCTTTCCCAATCCACAGAAGCCATTCCCACCCACAGCATCCCTGCCTTCCCACCACCCACATGCAAACACCCCCTCCCTGCCTCTTCCCAGGCTTTTGGGTGGTTTTCACTGCAAAACGAGGTTTTTCCCTGCTTGCTCTCCTGCAGAGGGTCTGCAGTGAGGTTGGGGGGGGGACGGGGGACCCTCACTGCTCTTGGTCCCAGAATCTCACACCTTATCCCCCAGCATCCCTCACATTAACACCTCATCAGCTCCCCGGGGTCCCCAGCAAACACAGCCGAGGAAATACCCTGGTCCTTGTGATGCAGAGGTGGGAGGAAGAGGAGGAGGATGAAGATGCTTCCTGGCCCCAGGGGCACAGCTGCCTCCAAGCCTCTCGGGTGGGCAAACAGCACCTGGGAGGGCAGGGATGCCAGGATGTGGATTCAGGAAGCTGCCCTGCATCCTGCTGCTCCTGGAGCCCCCCGCACATACAGATGCTAATGGCATCCTTATTAATTATCCCTGCTCCCCTCCTGCTGTAGAAGATGCTTCCCCTCCTCTCGCTGTGCCATGGATTAGGCCCAGCACGGGGGGATTCAGCACTGGCACACAGCAGACGGCCTTGGGAAGAAGATTCCCTGCTGCCAGCAAGGAGGGGACAGGATTTATTCTCCGGTGGCAGCTCGCAGCCATGAACGCTGCTGTGAAAAACAGCACATCCTCTGTTCAGGATGCTGCAGAACAGCAGCTCCGTGGCTGTGGAGCAGATAAAGCACTGCAGAGGTCAGGGATGGACGTCTGGCATGATGATACCTCCCCTGCCTGCTTCACAGGGCCAGGAAAGGTAAATGGAGGCTCTCAGAGGGAGTGGGACAAGGTTTGGGAAGCACACAGAAACATCACCCAGGGCCTGGAGAAGAGGGAAAGGCACCCACAGCCCTCCCTGCTCCTGCTCATTCAATCCCACGAGGATAAAGCCATCCAGTCCTTCCAACTCCCTATGACCTGCTACATATGGTCCCAAACCACCTGCGACTATGGGGACCAGCATCCTAGCCAAGTCTGCAGCATCATTCCAACTCTCCAGAGGTTACAGGGATGACATGACACAGTTTGCCTATGGAAAGCCTTTCTCCCATCTCCCTGTGTGTGAAGAGCAGTGTGTAAGTGTGCCCATGGGCAGAGAAGCAGTGGTATATGTTGCACACCACCCCACATTCCCAAGGATAAAACCTCTCTGTGTGTTTGCTCACTTCCAATAGCGTGCAGCTCAATGTGCCTGTCCTATGGGGAAAAGCAGTCCTGTAGGATTTAGGGAGCTCACAAACTGCAGGCCATGGATGGAATACTCGGGAAGCCCCCAGTATGGTCCAGTCCCTGCACAAATCTCCCTGTTCAGGTGATGGAACCAGTGCTCATCGCCCTCAGGGATGCGATCATTACTCTGCTCCTTGCAGAGGTGACAAGCAGGGCTTTCTTTACAAATAGAGGCTGCCTGGCAAGCTGAACTTATCAGGAAGGGGAGATGCTAGACTTGGAAAGGGGGAAATAAACACATTTGGAAGCAAAGGAGCTGAACAATCCCGCACTTATCTCCAGTCACAAGTCCTGCTCCGCTGGTGCCGGGTGATAGCATCACCGGGGCAATGGAAGGCACCGGCTCTCGGCGGGCTTCGGGGAGTGATGCAATCAGGAACAATCCCGAATCCTCTTGGAGATAAAACCTTTGCTTGCCCCTCAGAGGGCTGAAATCAGCTCCTGCTGCCGTGTCTGCCCGAGACTCCGCACTGCTGTTGGCATGGAGGTGGGTGCCTTTGGAGAAGAGGATCTGGGGAGCTCACAAACCACAGTGAGAGGCTGCAGCTCGTGGGACAGCAGCGTTGCAGGGATCAGGCCCTGCACCCTGCGCTATCTCCTTCCTCCTCCCAACAAAGGTGTTGCTTAAATCAAGGCACTGACCTCGTCAGGGGGCCCCTGCCCTTGGGACCTGTGGGATGCTTCGGAGCGCTCCTACTGATGCAAGAGCCTGCGGGCAGGAGCCTCCAGGTCTGTAAAACACATCTTACATCCACACCAAAGTCCTTTTGACCCCCAAGGTGAGGAGCAGTCCCCAGACACAATCTCAAACCAGGCACCCAGCACAGGGCAAAGATCACGTCCAACGAGCTGTTTGGGCTCCACCAGGGTGCATAAAACCCATGGAAACACAGCACATCTCAGGTGCAGTCACGTAACCCATGCTCCTGAGAAGAGACCGCTGAGGTTTAACCCCTGTACTGGGCACCGGTGGGGCTGAGGGACCTGGGGGGTTCAGTGTGGAGAAGAGAAGGCCCAGGGGGGACCTGATGGCTCCCTACAACTGCCTGAGAGGAGGATGGAGCCAGGAGGGGCTGGGCTCTGCTCCCAAGGAACAAGGGATGGGACAAGAGGAACCGGCCTCAAGCTGCACCAGGGCAGGTTTAGATGGAGCTGAGGAACAATTCCTGCCCCAGAGGGTGCTCAGGCATTGGAACAGGCTGCCCAGGGCAGGGCTGCAGGCACCGGCCCTGCAAGGGTTCACAGCCCGTGGAGATGAGGCCTCAGTGCCATGGGTTAGTGGTGGCCTTGGCAGTGCTGGGGTAAGGGCTGGACTGGATGAGCTTGAAGGGCTTTTCCAACCCCATTGATTCTGTGATCCTCCCCATGCTGCAAGAAGTCCACTGAGGCTGTGCTGCATCCCTCACACAGATGTGGCCACGTGTTCATCACACCCCCATCCCCACCATCAGCACCCAGGGCCGTCCCCCAGCAAGCCCCTCACCACCACCACCATGGTCCCGAATCCCAGCAGACCCCTTATGCTGTAGCACAGGGGATCCTGCCCGCGGCTCCCAGCACACACAAGGCGCCGGTGAGCGATTGCTCCTCGCAGCCTTGTTTGACTGAAATAATTCTATTTGAATACAAGGCGCTATTTCAACAGTTTTAAGTTGCAGGGGGTTATTTCAGATGATTCCCTTTTAATCAGTTTAATGGGATTCTCTGTTTTTAAGATAGAGCACCTCCAAATGGTCTGATTAACTTTTCAGAATCAATACGCTTAACAGCAAAGCATACAATTACACAGGCAAATGAGCTCCACCGGGGCTTTGCATGAGCAATCACCCAGTGTCAGCTTGGACCACGGCATCCGCAGCCCGGGCCCCCTCCCCAAACCATGGTCCCTAAAGGAGAGGGGCTGGTGGGCTGCTGGGGAACCACCGGCTGCTTGGTTTTGCTTTCACACACCGTGATTTAAGTGCAATGTGTTAAAGACTCAAAGCACCCCCAGGAAAGCAGGGCTGGGGCTGCATCCTCCGCAGTGTCCCAGCAAACAGCCCCAATCCACCTCGAGCTGGCACGCAGGGGTAGCCCGAAGTGCCCCATCCCCTTTGCACCCCACCATACCCGCAGACGCAGGAGCAGGCTCCATCCAGCATCATCACTCCCCATCCAGGCCACGGGGCCCATCCAGCCTCCAGCTCCCGCTGATCCCAGCCGGGCGCCGCTCTCCCTCCCCTCTTTGCTTTTGTCAAGTTGCATAATTTTTGTGAACTTACATACTTGAAAAATTCTGTTAGAAATGTCAAGGTGACTGCGCATTAGAGCTGAGCCAGAGCAAACACCGGTGACATTACTTTAATTCTTTCAGTGCCAGGTCATTTTCTCTGTAATAACAGAGCTCAGATCCCAGCCCCCTGCCCCCTTCGCAGCATCCTCCCCAACTCTTCCGTGCTTGTTTTGGTTTGTTCACCCAGCAGGTACAAGCGAAGAGGAGGAGAAAAGTGGGAACCCCTTTGGCCGGCATTGGAGGGCTTTGTTCCCCAAAGCCCACTGAATTTCATGGGCTTTGGGCAAACTCAAACTCCTGGGAAACCTCCGACCTAACGCTAAAATCTTGTGTTTTCTTTTAGTTTCTGGAGGCTTTTCTGCAGGGAAACATTCCAGATTTGCACACTGGACCGCATGTTTTTGGAATAATCGATATTAGGAATACCTGGAACATTAAGGGGACCTGCAAGAAACGTGGAGAGGGGCTTTGGCCAAGGGCCTGCAGGGACAGGCCAAGGGGAATGGCTTGAACCTGCCCGAGGGGAGACTGAGCTGAGCTCTTAGGCAGAAGCTCTTCCCTGTGAGGGTGCTGAGGCGCTGGCCCAGGGTGCCCAGAGAAGCTGTGGCTGCCCCATCCCTGGCAGTGCTCAAGGCCAGGTTGGACACAGGGGCTTGGAGCAAGCTGCTCTAGTGGAAGGGGTCCCTGCCCGTGGCAGGGGTTGGGGCTGGAGGAGCTTTAAGGTCTCTCGAAGCCAAACCACCCCATGATTCTGTGACTCCCTGCTGCAGGGTACAAGGCGCATCCTGTTGGTTTGCAAACAAGGGAACCCAGGTCCATCAGCAGACCCAGGACAAGCTGATGCTCAAAACCCTGCCCTTTCCACTGAGCTCTGCTGCTCCTGGAGGTGTCCAACAAGAACACGCACCTGCATTGCTTTCTTTTCTAACTTAGAAGCACTCTGTTTGGATGGCAACTGATGCCCTCCCCCTGGGGCTAGGAACACCTTGCAGTTCCCAGCACATTCATGATTAAGGCCCCACAGAGTGAGGGGAACCCAGTGGCAGCTCAGGGCCCAGCAGTGCCGTGATCCAGCTGGAGGCATCTGCTTAAAACACAGGAAAACCAAACCACGTTTCCTTTGGCTGATGGGAACCAAGCCCCAGAGCAGCCGGCACAGGGGGATGCTCCTGGCTCTTTTGGCTGCAGGGTTTTACCCCTCTCTCTGTACCACCTCTCTCCAAACACCATCCCCGCGGCCCTAACACACTAAAGCAGCATAAAATCCGCATGTTGCCAGTGGGGTTTGCTTTCTGCTGGGTCAGTGAGTGCAAATAACTACCGTAGGAGCATGGGAACGGGAGCAGCAGTAGGAGCATGCCGCAGGGATGGCATGCATTCACCTGGGCTCAGAAGGGCTTGCCCTTGGAGGCACCACACTGCAGGGCTTAACGAGCTTGAAAAGGCTATTTTGAGAGTCAGGCGCCCTCCCTACCCCCGGCAGAGGATGCTGCGTACGACAGCAAAGCCCTGGACCACAGCATCCCCTCCTCAGAGGTGCTGAATGCCGTGTGGTGTCAGAACAGGGAGGAGCGGGAGCGTTCCCTGCCTCCCTGCCCAGCACGGGGATGCTGAGAGCACCAGAGAGCTGGGAACACCCTCCACTGCCACAGCTGTGTGCTTGTGCAAACAGAGCCGAGCCCTGAGGCCTCTTTCTGCTCGCCCGGCTGCCAGAGCCCGCTCGGCTCCAGGCAGGAAAAGGCATTTCCTCGGGTAGGGCATTAAGTGCGGACTGAACCAGGAGGGGACTTTTCCCCTTCAGCTGTGCACACAGCAGGCAAAGCCCGCGGGGCAGTGGGCGCTAAGCTCAGGCTGCCACACCGAGCCTGCGCCACCGCGGGTTGAAGTGTTCCCAGGCTCTTCATGGAGCATCCAACCAGGCTGGGGGCCGGTGCACCAGCATCCCACTCCTGACCCCGGGAGAGCAAAGGGGATGCTGAGTCCAGCCCCGTTTGCAGCATCTTAAACCATGCAAATGGTTCTGGAGCCAGGCTGAGAGCTGGGCTGGGGCAGCCTGGAGAAGAGAAGGCTCCTGAAGGGGAGACCTGAGAGCAGCTCCAGTGCCTGAAGGGGCTGCAGGAAAGCTGGAGAGGGGCTTGGGACAAGGGATGGAGGGACAGGCCAAGGGGAATGGCTTGAACCTGCCCGAGGGGAGACTGCGCTGAGCTCTGAGGCAGAAGCTCTTCCCTGTGAGGGTGCTGAGGCGCTGGCACAGGGTGCCCAGAGAAGCTGTGGCTGCCCCATCCCTGGCAGTGTTCAAGGGCAGGTTGGACACAGGGGCTTGGAGCAAGCTGCTCCAGTGGAAGGGGTCCCTGCCCGTGGCAGGGGTTGGGGCTGGAGGAGCTTTAAGGTCCTTTCCAACCCAAACCAGGCTGGGATTGTGTGATTCTTCCTCCCAGCGCTGCTGATGGGGGTGGGCAGGAGTCAGGGCTGAGCACAGCAAAGCCAGGTTCATCTTCCCTGGTTGATATTCACTGTTTTCCATGGCATTCAGCAGCTCCAAAGTGGGGATACTCCAGGCCAGGGGTTTGCTGGCCCTACACAGCCTCCTCTGCCAGGGGTATGGAAGGTGCCTGACACTGCTCAGAGAAAATCCCTCGTGAAACTGTGGCCCCTCCTGCACAGACCCTTGGAACTGGTGCTCAGTGATGCTCAGGGCTGCAGCACCGAGGGCAATAAACACGCTGCTGCGAGGGAAGAAAAGATTATATCCTTTTTCCAGTGTTTATCTGAGCAAACAGAAGCTATTTGCAAATGGTTTTGAGGTGGTAGCGCCTTCCCCTGCGAGTGCCAGAGGCTCCAGAAGGCGCGAGGGGTGTTTCCTCCCCCAGTGCAAACAGGGAGATGCGTGGTGAGGGGATGGGTGGGAGAGTCCTTCAGTCTGACCACGATCAAATAGAGCTCTACAGAAGGAGCAGCAGAGGCCGGGTGCACAGCCCTCCAGCAAGGCCCCGTTTCTGAGCATCAGAGCCCATCCCCGTGGCCACTGGCCCATCTCGACCTGGGGACCGCAGACAGGGTGAGATGCTTCCCAGCTCCCTGGGTTCTTGCATCCACATCGTGCTCTGCTCCAGCAGGTTCCCTGTTTGTGGGCTCTCTTCCTGCCCAGCTGGGTTTCAGTGCTGCCCTGCTGTACCAGCTCCCTGCTGCTCCGTTTGGGCAGCCAGGAAACCTCAGCTCGGAGGAGCCCAGAGGAAATGGCAAAGCCTCAAGGCTCCTGCTCTCCAAAATAAGGTGCAGCTAAATTAACATGGTGTGAGGGCCGGGTGATGTCAGCCCGGCCCTGCAGCCAGAGGTGAGGGGGGATAAATGCATCCCTCTGTCCTGGCTGCATCCCGCTCTTCCCAGAAATGCCCTGTGAAAAGCTGTGGCCAGAGATGGAGAACACCAGGGGGGAAGCTGGGATCACTGAGGGATTTAACACAAAGGTGTCATTGCCTTCCTTTCACAACAGGAAGGGAAATCCTCCTCCTTCTTTTTCTGGACTAACAAGAGAAACCCTTGTGCTATAACCAGGGGCTCTGAAAAACATCCCCATGACTTCCAATGAGCTTTGTGAGGGTTGGTGGCCACAGCACTTGGGTCTCACCTGCTCCCAGTGCTTTCCCCTTCCTATTGGGGTTGTCTGTAGCCAAAGGGATAAACTACAGATACAATTCCCATCAGGAAGAGCAGCACCGTGTCCCTTGCGCATCAGCATCAGGGCCTAATACCAAAGGCAGCTCCTGAGCCCTGGTTTGGCCACTGTATTCCTGTACAACGTGGCCTGCTGCGATCCCCCCGGCAGAAGCTCATCCATCAGCACGCTTGCGTTTAATCCAGCAGGATTTAGACAAATTCCACTGTGCTGTTTAAATACTCAGCCGGTGCATCCTGCACATCCCTTCAGGCGGCTCCCATTCCAAACCTTCCTTGGGGTCACTTCTCAAGTTGGTTGATGGCCAGAAGGCAGGAGCTGCCTTTGCCACCCCCAGACCCATCCAGAGCAGAGGAGCATGGCCAAGCCCTTGGACCGCAGCAAAGCAATGGGGAGTTCACTGAATTACTCCTCTCTCCAGCCTCAGTTCCTTGGGTTTGGATGTTGCTTGGGTTTTGGGTGATCTGGGATTAAGGGGTTTCTTCCTGTTGCTGGAGTTGAGATAAATCCAGCTCTTTGCTTCCTCTGTGGTGCTGTCTTGCACGGCCAAGCCTATGTGCTCCCCAAGCCACCCACTTGCTGGTCACTCAACTTGCTGTAAGTCTGTTAGGTACATCTATAGGCACAAACCCTGCAAATCCATGGGGTCTGAGTGACGGAATCCCGCTCCACGCCATGCCTCTGCCCCTTCCCTGCTTTGTCAGCACAGCTTTGTGCCAACAGAGCCAAGGTTGGGGCACACGGAGGGAACTTGTGCACACCCCCCCCCCCACTTCAATGCATGCAAATGAAAATCTCACTTATTAATGGCACTTGACAGACCCAAGCGATGGGGTTTGGGGATGGGAAAGATGGGATGCAGCCGGAGCATCCCTCGGCCAGGCCGTGCCTCCCGCAGCCCATGCCACGTCTCCCAGCCCACGGGGAAGACGTGAGAGGCATTGGGATGGAGCAGCGGGCTGGAACGCTGGGTCAGACGGGGCGCAGGGAGCAGCCCCTGCCCGGTGCTCGCTCCGAGACGTGTCCTGTGTACATTGGCCACGGCCCCAAGCCCCAGCCGGGGGCCGGACCCACATTGCATCCCCTCTCTGTGATGGCTGATGGCAAAGGGATGTCCAGATCATGGAGTTCGGGATCACCCCTGCATCCCCCCCCCCCCCCGGATGTCCTGCACCCTATGCACCCCACACGCTGCTCCCCCATCCCCGGGCTGCCGTGGAGGTGCATTGGAGGCGCAGACACAGGGGCATTGAGCAGGGCTGTGAAACGCAGCAGTGTCTGCGGCGCTCCCGGCCAGCACTGCCAGCATCCAGGAGCTGTGGGACAGCAGCCAGGGCAGGAATAAGTAACAGCACTGTGGTTCCCCAGCCCGGGTAAACAAATACCTGCTCAGCACAGCTCCCTGCCCGAGCTCCGGCAGCGGCACAGCGGGATGCATGGAGCACCAGCATCCATCGCCCCGCAGCAGCAGGGATAACACCCCTGCGGGGGGAATGAAGTCAGGGTTTCAGATATGAGCCAGGCATTGTGGGGGTAAAACAGCAGCAAAGCAGCCTGGAAGGTGTCAGCAACCTGCCTGCAGCTGGAAGCTCCAGCCATTCCTTGCGTGGGCCATGCAGGACCCACACAGGTACCACACCACGTGCTGGGGGTGGGAACAGTGGTCTTGGCATCCGAACATGGACACAAACACCATGAACTTTCTGGGCTTCTCCTGGGGTTTAGAGATATTGCCTTTAGAAATGCACAAACTGCAATCAAGGACTTTTTCCATTATCAGGTAGTGATAGGCCAAGGGGAATGGCTTGAACCTGCCAGAACAGGGGAGACTGAGATGAGCTCTTAGGCAGAAGCTCTTCCCTGTGAGGGTGCTGAGGCGCTGGCACAGGGTGCCCAGAGGAGCTGTGGCTGCCCCATCCCTGGCAGTGTTCAAGGCCAGGTTGGACACAGGGGCTTGGAGCAAGCTGCTCTAGTGGAAGGGGTCCCTGCCTGTGGCAGGGGTTGGAGCTGGGAGAGCTTTAAGGTCCCTTCCAACCCAAACCAGGCTGGGGTTCTGTGATCATTTGCACGGGGATGCAGACATCGAGGACTCTCCCAAAACACTTCTTCAGTATCAAGGTAGCTTTGAAACTACCCAGAGGTTTATTTTCTTAATGCCCTTGCCAAAAACTGGTGCTTTCCTGAAATCAGTTTCTCCCCATGGAGTGGCAGAAACCCTGAAGTTAAGAGGAGAAAAGGTCTGGAATGTTTAAAGATCCTGTTTTCTGGAACACGAGGCAGCAGCAGCTGGGATGAAGATGCCCGCAGGGTACTGGCCATTAACTGCACTGGTCAAACACCTCTTGCCTGTTATATCTCGGGCCAGAGAACCATTCCTGATCGAAGGGGCAGTTTTACCACATCTCCCAGTAACAGAGGATTTGAGGAGGGAAAAGGAATTTTCCAAACGGGTCAGTGCCTGTTTTGGGGCATTCTGGAAGGATCCTGTCCCAGTGCCTAAATGAGAAGCTCTCTTTGCTGGAGCTGGGTTTCTGCTGGGGGACTTACACAGCGTTAAAAGCTCCTAAAGCAGAAACCCGAGGCATCCTTGCAGCTTGCAGGTGCATGCGGAGCCTCAGCCCTGCAGAGCCACCGGGTGAGCTGCGGCTATGGCATGTGGGAAAACCCTTGGGACGTGCCCGCACGCCTCCCTCGCTTCAGTTTGCGGAGCGGGGCTGGAAAGACACCGAAACCACCCCAAAACCGGGTGCGGGCAGCGCAGGCTCCAGGGCTGAGCTGACAGGAGAGGGCAGCAGAGCCCCGCGTTTGGGCTCCTGCAGCCAGCGCTCAGAGCGGCTCCAGTGCCTGAAGGGGCTGGAAAGCTGGAGAGGGGCTTGGGACAAGGGATGGAGGGACAGGCCAAGGGGAATGGCTTGAACCTGCCCGAGGGGAGACTGAGCTGAGCTCTGAGGCAGAAGCTCTTCCCTGTGAGGGTGCTGAGGTGCTGGCACAGGGTGCCCAGAGAAGCTGTGGCTGCCCCATCCCTGGCAGTGTTCAAGGCCAGGTTGGACACAGGGGCTTGGAGCAAGCTGCTCTAGTGGAAGGGGTCCCTGCCTGTGGGAGCAGAGGTTGGATCTGGAGGAGCTTTAAGCTCCCTTCCAACCCAAAGCATTCCATGTCTGTAAAGCATCACCTCCTCCTGTCCATCACCATCCCTCAAGACCATGCCATTGAGCAGCAAGGGCCATTGAGCTGTGTTACCAAAGCCCAGCGTAGCCAAGCCCCTGGCAGCAGCAGCAGCAGCAGCTCCCCTGCCAGTGATTAAGTGTGATAAGGACCACGAGCAGCAGCCGCTGCCGCTCTGCCCTCCCTCCATCAGCCACTCAGCACCCTCTTCATCTGGCACAGGCACAGGGAGCACAGCAGGGTTTGGATGGCAAACACAGGCTCCCAGCGTGGCGCCTGATGGAGCAGGCAGGGGCTGCCTGCAGGGGAGCTGCGTTTCCACACTGAGCATGGAAGCGTTTTCCTCTGCACAGGGAACACCACATCAGCAAGAAGAGAATGGTGCCACAGCGAGGTGAAGCCAGCATCGCGTGGGCCCTGCAGCCACAGGGGAAGGCAGGGGGCTTCTACCCTTGGTGTCTATCATGCAGAGGATGGAAAAGCAGCTTTGGAGACTCTCAGCTCAGCCAAGAGCAGGTACAAGGTAAAACCCAAGGCTGCAGCTGGCAGAAAGCAAAGGGGTTTCATTTAAGTGGTCACACCCCGTGGAGAGGAGGCCTCAGTGCCATGGGTTAGTGGTGGCCTTGGCAGTGCTGGGCAATGGTTGGACTGGATGAGCTTGAAGGGCTTTTCCAACCCGGTTGATTCTATGGTTGCACCGGTTTGCAGCAGTCTGAACAGGCAAAGCAAGAGCCAAACCCTCCCTCCTGTCAGGAAACAAGCCCCAGGCTTGGCCTGAAGGCAAAGGCATTTCTCTAAGGTCACACAGGGTTTCTCTGCAACAGAGCAGAGCTCCCAGGGCCCAGAAACCCCAGGCACCACTGAAGCAGCAAGGCAGCACTGCAGGTGCACTGCAGCCGGCTGGGGACAGCAGCACCCACCACCTCCCAGCGCTGCATCGCAGCCGACCAGCTCCCCAGCCAGAGCTCGGAGCCAAGGAGCAATGCACTGACCCTTATCTGCTGGAGCTGCTCCCTTGATGCTCTCAGAGCCCAGCCAGGGGAGATTTATAACAGCAACAGCTTTCTGCATGCCTCAGCCCTGCCAAGCCATCCCACCCAGGGAAACACCAGCCTCTACCAGCAGCATCCTCACCACTGAGGGGGCCCTTTGCACCCTTTAAATGGGAATTCATCCTGATAAAAACCACCTGAGGAACCCTTATTTACCTGTTAACTCGCCCCCAAGCTCTGTTCTCTGCCATACCCTCAGCATCCACAGCCTCTCCTGCTCTTCTGTGTGGGGCTGAGCCTTTGGCTATCAATTTGGGGGCCAGCTGTAGTAAGAGAGCAAGGCAGCTCTGCAGCCAGCAGGCACTGGGGGGAGTCTACTCCCCACATGGTAAAAGCAGGCTAAGGAGAGCTAAACCAGCCCCTTTGCTAAGGCTGGGGCAGGGGGAAAACCATCACCTGCTTAAAACCCAGGACTATTTCCTTGGGATTTGTTGACTTGGAGGTTTCCTACAAGCACTGGGTGCTGCACACCTTAAAAACCCAAACCTGGTCATCCCAAGGTCCATAATTCCCTAGGACATCCAGCATTCCTACGCTCAGAAGGATGTGCACAGCCGCTGCGAGCAAAGCCAGCTTTTCCCTTTGCACCCAAGCAGGCTTCGAGAGCCTTTCCTTCTCCCTGCCAAATCCTGATGCTATTAGTGGCATTGAAGGCATAGAATCATGGAATGACCTGGATTGGGAGGGACCTTAAAGCTCAGCCAGTTCCAGCCCCTTGCCACGGGCAGGGACACCTTCCACTAGAGCAGGTATTACTGTTTGTTATAGTGTAATATCTCAAAAGCAAACCCCCAAACCTTAATTCTTGTGGGTAGGGAGAACCCAAACCCTGGCTACTCCGTGTTGCTAGAGACAGCAGAGACCCTATATAGCGTTATTCCCCTCACTGACAGGTAAAAAGAGACGAGAGGAGGGGATAAGGAGGTCAGTGGTGAGGAGCAGCCCTGGAAAGGGGCTCAGCACCCCCATGCTGCAGCAGCACATTCCCTAGAGGGGACCCAGCAGGGTGAGGGCCATGTCGTGGTCCCACGAACGGCGCTGGCAGCGGAGCCGATGCGTCGTGTTCGCATGGGGATGTTTGACCCATGAGAAGCTCTTGCTGCCTGCCAGGAACCGCTCTGATTCAGCCCAACGTTTTCAGGAGTTCCGATAACTCAGCCTGGGGCCCATCCCGTTCCCCCTTCCCTCAGCCAGGGGAAGGCTCTTTGCCCTCCTCAGCACATCAAGCATTTTCTGAGTCACTGAACCCTGCCTTTGGGCTCTCTCCAGCTCGGCTGGGCAGGCACAGAGCGCCGTCAGGAAGCTGGAATCCATGCGGGGCTGCTTCTCCTCCTTCTGTGTTTCTGACCCAGAGAAACTCGTGCTGCTTCTCTGCTTCCCTTCAGTGCAAACCCTCCTCCCACTAACACGGCTCTGGGGGCAAGAACGGGTGTGCAGCCCTCAGAGAGCCCCGTCTGGGATGGAATGGGGATGGGGGGGTTCTGCTGCAATCTCCGCACCTGAAAGGAGAGCTGTGATTTTCTATGCTCCGATAGAGGCAGGCAGAGCAAAGCCACGCTCGCTCCATCCTCCCAAGCTGGCAAGATGTTAAATGAGCTCAAACTGTCGGCATTAGTGTTTGGGATGAGATCATGCGAATCACCAGGGTTTGGCTGTGTCATTGTCATCCCCTGCAAGCTCGGCGTGGAAAGAAAGGAATGGGCTCCGCAGCAGAGGGAAGTGCAGGAAGGGTGAGGACACGGGCACCGCAGGGACTGCGCGAGGAGGGCGTTGTGCAAACAGTTTGTTCTCTTCAAAACGCGTGTTGTTGGCCAAGAGCGAGGGATCAGTGGAAACGGGATCCTGGGGGTGCTGGGGTGCCAAGGAACATCTAATGGCTGGGACTTGGAGGCTTTTCACAGCATTAGTTTGGCTTTGGAAGAGCCTCCTAGGGTTTTCTGTGCAGCCACCGAAGGAAGAGGCACATATGGGGAGGAGAGAAGCTGCCCAGGCTTGGGACCCTGCTGGAAGATGCCTGTAGCAGAGGCTGGTACCAAAGCAGTTGTTTTGGGGGCATTTTCCCAGCTGTCTATTCCAGGGAATGATAGAAAACATCTTCAGGGCTCCCTAGAAACGCTCATTCCCAACTGATTGATTTGGGCCTACAGGGATGCTGGAGAGGGACTCTTCTTCAGGGACTGTAGGTATAGGACAAGGGGTGATGGGTTCAGACTGAAACAGGGGAAGTTCAGGTTGGAGATAAGGCAGAAGCTCTTCCCTGTGAGGGTGCTGAGGCGCTGGCACAGGGTGCCCAGAGAAGCTGTGGCTGCCCCATCCCTGGCAGTGTTCAAGGCCAGGTTGGACACAGGGGCTTGGAGCAAGCTGCTCTAGTGGAAGGGGTCCCTGCCTGTGGCAGGGGTTGGGACTGGAGGAGCTGTAAGGTCCCTTCCAACACAAACCAGGCTGGGGTTCCATGATTGAACATCATGGAGATGTCTGCTGGCGCTGAGAGCTCTGCTCCATTGCAGCGGCCATGGGCGACACGTTGGGGTGCATCAATGCTGACGTTGGGGTGCATCACTGCTGACACCGGGGCCACGGGCTGTGTGCAGACATACCCAGCTCCCCATGCTGGAAAGACCTTTCTCCCTTCCTCTGCTCTCCCCACTGCAGCTCCCTTCCCTCTGCTGAGCCACAAGTCTTGAATTCCTGTCTCAGCAGCAGAGGGGTCGGTGTCAAACGCTTCATTCCGGGTTTTCCTGCACGGAGCCAGTTCATTTACACACCACCAGCTGGAAGGTATTAGGCCCTTAAAACAAACTAAATCACTGCAGAGCTGTGCCTCCCTGCAGCTGGTCTGCTATTGATTTGTGCTGATGGCTGGAGCCAGCCAAGCCCAGCCTGCTGGCTGCTGCCTTCGGTGTGATGGAGAGGGCAGGGAGGCAGTGCTGGGGTTTCAGGTGCCCTGCTCTCCATCCATGCAGGGTCCATGCAGTGGTAGCTGCTTTATTCACAGCTTCATTTAGGAAGCACCAAGGACTTGCTTGTAGGAAAAACAGTGGGAAAAAAAAGTGGAAAAATAGGATAAATATGTTTTAAAATGATGCTCTGAGGGTGAAGCATCTCTGCTCTGGAGACAGGCTGAGAGAGATGAGATTGTGAATCATGGACTGGTTTGGGTTGGAAGGGACCTCAAAGCTTCTCCAGCTCCAACCTCTGCCACAGGCAGGGACCCCTTCCACTAGAGCAGCTTGCCCCAAGCCCCTGTGTCCAACCTGGCCTTGAACACTGCCAGGGATGGGGCAGCCACAGCTTCTCTGGGCACCCTGTGCCAGCGCCTCAGCACCCTCACAGGGAAGAGCTTCTGCCTAAGAGCTCAGCTCAGTCTCCCCTCGGGCAGGTTCAAGCCATTCCCCTTGGCCTGTCCCTCCATCCCTTGTCCCAAGCCCCTCTCCAGCTTTCCTGCAGCCCCTTCAGGCACTGGAGCTGCTCTCAGGTCTCCCGTTCAGGAGCCTTCTCTTCTCCAGGCTGCCCCAGCCCAGCTCTCTCAGCCTGGCTCCAGAGCAGAGCTGCTCCCTCCAGCCCTCACAGCATCCTCATGGCCTCCTCTGGACTCGCTCCAACAGCTCCACATCCCTCTGGTGCTGCTGCTACCCCAGGGGTGGATCCAGATCTGGCCTTGTTATTTCAGAGAGGAGAAGTAAGAATTCTCAGTACAAGGTGCAGCGATGCGGACGTGCTCATTTAACCCCTGCAGCAGGAACAGTTGCAGCAAGGCTCAAATATTGCCCCCTCTGAAGAAAAGACACCTCTGTGCCTGAAATTCCAGGAGCATCCCAAGGTGCTGTGGAATTTGGGTGGTTTTCTCTGGAAAAAGCAAGCTGGAGGAAACCACAAAGCCAAATCCAAGCTGTGTGAGATGCATGGGGTGCAGGGCAGGGGGATCTCTGCAGCACCCCTTCTCTGCCAGCAGTAAAGTGGGGCTCTGGCTGTGTCCGAAAGGGCTGTGGTGGGATGTGGGGCCTGCCCTGGGTGTGAGAGGACCACGCCAAGCTGGGGCACCCCCCCTTTACCCCCAGCCCTGCGCTCATTGTTTCCCTGAAGGTTCCCAGTGCTGGAATTTCCTTTGGAGGTGCAAAACAATATCAGGAAAATCAGGGATTCTTTTCCCTTTTTTTTTCCCTAAAAAGCCAGTGGAGGTTCCCCCTCCCCTCCGTGCAATAACATCCTCTGACACACAGGTGCCCTGTCCCCGCTCTGTGATGAGACCCTCAGATCCTGACACCAGCTTCCTCCCCTCTCCAAACTCAGGCATCAATGGGAAAAGGCTCTTTCAGTGCCTTTTCTTTCCCACTTCGAATGCGTTTCCAGTGCAAAAGGCTTGGTTTATAATCTGACAGAGGGGCTTTTCCTCTGCCTTTACCTCCGTGTGGATAACACCGGTCATGGGAAAGTGCCAGCTTCCCCTTTGCTGCCTCGCTCGAGCACTTAAATCAGCAGCAGCACTGAGACAAGATTTGGGGTTCTCCATTGCCACATCCCCAGCTGTGATTCAGATGACACCTCCAGCGTTCCCAGTGGGGATGCCGGGGGCGGAGAGTGGGTGCATCCCACGTGTGCTGCCCTCAACAGGGAGCATGGGTGAGGCCAAGCTTCCCTTTCACCCCTGTGCGCTCGGGGTGAACCTCCAACGTGCATCCCAGCCCGGTTTCCTGACTTAACCCAGAGGAAAAAGAGCGAAGCTCTCCCAGGGCCAGGCTCCATCCACAAAAGCCTCACTGAAGATCCCGGGATGCTGCGGGATGCCTGGGATGGGATGGGAAGGGAAGGGGCCGGGCGGGAAGGATCCAGGTACTGGCAGCGGGACAGGGTGGCGGCGACACCCTCCCTGGAGCGGGGCAGCCGTAGCTCACCCGTGCACCATCCATTGGTGCTCCGGGTATAAACACATCCAAATGGCTGCTGCAGCCCCCTCCTGCCCTCCCCAGCTCCGACCTTCCCCTGCTCAGCGGACACGAGCCCTGCAAAGCCTTGGGGTGCGATGGAAATCATCCCAGCATCCCCGAGGTGTGAAAGGGACGAGGCGAGGCCCGTGGGGGACCGAAGTGGGGTGTCAGGAATCAGTTTGAGTCACTGTACCTGGGAAATCCCGTAGGTTTTGGGGAGAGCGAACCCATGAATTGAGCTTGTACCCATGGGTGCAAACCTCGTGAAATGCAGTGAGGGCGTTGAGTCAGGGCAATGCCCAGCACAATCACAGGCTGGGAAGAGGGTGGATGGAGCAGCCCTGAGGAGGAGGACTTGGGGTGTTGGGTGATGGAAGCTCCCCATGACCCTGCTTCAGTGAGCACTTGAGCCCAGAACCCCCCCATGTGCTGGGCTGCACCCCCAGAGCGTGAGCAGCAGCTCAGGGAGGGGATCCTGCCCCTCTGCTGTGCTCTGGGGAGACCCCCCCTGCAGCCCTGATCCAGCTCTGGGGCAGCAGCACAAGAGGGACGTGGAGCTGCTGGAGCGAGGCCAGAGGAGGCCACGGAGATGCTGTGAGGGCTGGAGCAGCTCTGCTCTGGAGCCAGGCTGAGAGAGCTGGGCTGGGGCAGCCTGGAGAAGAGAAGGCTCCTGAAGGGGAGACCTGAGAGCAGCTCCAGTGCCTGAAGGGGCTGCAGGAAAGCTGGAGAGGGGCTTGGGACAAGGTTGTAGGGTTTTTGGGGGGGCTATGGTGTCCTAAAGCATGGACAGCATCTCTTGGAAGTCATGTGGGCGGACTCGAATCTGGCTTTGCGACCCTGGGGACGTAGCACAGCCCCAAGGGCAGAAAGGAAAGAGCAGAATATGCTCATCCCATGAAGCAGCAAGATCTGGGGGGGATCACACGGAGCAGGAAGTTTTCCTGCCCAGGGTAGGTTTTGCTTCCTTTGCCAAAGCTTTGGGTCTGCAGTGCGGTCCCTGGGAACAAAGGGAATCCTATGGGAATGCCGAAGCCACCGCTGGACGTGCAGGGCGTTTGCTCTTTGGCTGCTGGGGCAGGGGAAGGCAGGAGGGAGGCAGCAGCCCCGGCTCGGCGCTGCTCCCAAGGGCAGGATTGGTCCCACCCCAGAGGTGTGGTATCCCGCTGCTGGCCCTTTCCGGGACAAAGGATCCCTGAGCTCTGCCAGGAAATCCCAAACCCGCAGGAACCGGCAGCATCTCCGCTGGCCGTTGTCATCTGCACTGAAGGGTGGTGGGGATCCTTTTTTAAGCACCCGTAGGGGTGGTCTTGTGCTGCCCAAGTGCAGAGGAACTGTAACATGATGTGCGACCTCCATCCTCTGGGATGGAGCGACGGAGCTGGGATGAATCGGTCAGTGAACACTTTGGAAGTGGGAGGAATTACCTGAAAGGGCTTCAGGACACAGCCCTGCGCAGATTCCTCTTTAGTTAGATACCCTTTATTGCTTGTGTTAGAGGAAAACAGGGGCTGAAAAATTCACACAGACAGTAACTGTGATGTTGCTCCCATTAAACAACCCCCAGAAGGCTTCCCCTTGCCACACATGGATGTGTTGGGAAATGGGCTGGAGCAAGTCCAGAGGGGGCCACGGAGATGCTGCGAGGGCTGGAGCAGCTCTGCTCTGGAGCCAGGCTGAGAGAGCTGGGCTGGGGCAGCCTGGAGAAGAGAAGGCTCCTGAAGGGGAGACCTGAGAGCAGCTCCAGTGCCTGAAGGGGCTGCAGGAAAGCTGGAGAGGGGCTTGGGACAAGGGATGGAGGGACAGGCCAAGGGGAATGGCTTGAACCTGCCCGAGGGGAGACTGAGCTGAGCTCTTAGGCAGAAGCTCTTCCCTGTGAGGGTGCTGAGGCGCTGGCACAGGGTGCCCAGAGAAGCTGTGGCTGCCCCATCCCTGGCAGTGTTCAAGGCCAGGTTGGACACAGGGGCTTGGAGCAAGCTGCTCTAGTGGAAGGGGTCCCTGCCCATGGCAGGGGGGTTGGAACTGCATGATCTTAAGGTCCTTTCCAACCTAAACCATTCTATGATTCTGCTGCTGGGCGCATCCTCCCCTCCTTGCTCTCCAGTACCCAGAGGCTCCCCATGCTGCAGGGCAGACGGAGCCAGGTATCATCAGTGTATCCCCAGGTATGGGCAGCAGTGGCATGTGGTTGGGTTCTGGGGAAGCCCTCTCTAGGATGAGCCCTTTGCTTTTCATTAGGTGATTGAATGAGAGAGGTTTCCAGGGAAGACGTAACAATAATTCCACTTAAAAGGTCTCATTTCCAGCAGTGCCTGGGGGGATGAAGCCTCTCCCCTCGCTTCAAAGGGCAGAGGGGGATGCCCCAACTGCATGGGCTGTAAAACTTGGCTTTTCCGGGAACAAACTTGGGGTTCTCTGATGCTGCTGGTTCTCACAGCACGGCCTTGAAGCACCTCACATCCCCTCTGCAAGAAACAGAGGTTTTCAGAAGGAGCTTTTTTTTCCATCAGAAGCCCATTGGTTTTGAATTTCATTGGTTTCAACTCATTTTCCATCCACTCTTTTGGGAATTAGTAACTGAAGAAGACACATTTGCCAGGGGGAAGGGTGGGATGCTCAACATGATGTCTGCTCCCCCACAAAAGTGGAGGCACAAACACCCAACCGCTCTATAATATGACTGGAAGCATTTTACACCTCTTTTCCTTCTGTGCTTGGCTGTTCCGCCCCAGTGGGAACCACATTATCCCCTTTTGTGGTTTCTTTTTCATTAAAACTGTAAGATCAACTGATTTGGTTTTTTTTTAATTTACATTTCATTGAAATTTATTAGGCATTTAGAACTGATTTTCTCTTCCTTTTGCTTTTTCTCTGCCACTGGCCACGATGCTGTTATTGCTCAGAGGCAACTACCACCCTTTGGGATGACACTGGCTCTCCTGTTGAGCAGCCCTTTGAGAGGGCTCTTCGTGAATGAACTGATGGAACCATTAATGCTGTACCACCAAGATTAAACTTGGAGCAGCAGGGTCAAGTGTTTGAGTCTGATTTCCCTGCCCGTGGCAGGGGTTTGGAGCTGGATGAGCTTTAAGGTCCCTTCCAACCCACCCCAGGCTGGGATTCTATGATCTTTAAGGTCCCTTCCAATTCACAACAGTTTGGGATTTGATGATTTCCTTCTCCTCCTTCCTACCTGTACAATGTTCCATCAGAATACAAAGTCTTTTTGGCTCGTGCATAACATAACCCAGCCAGAAGGAAACGTATATAAATGCTGCAAAGCAAAGATGCTCACGTTTAATATTCAAGCTTGAAAGGCTGAGAGTGGAGAAAACGCACATTTGGCTGCCTCGTGTTTGTATTAATCCAGGTCTCACTGCAGGGATTAGCCTGGTTTTAGCTGGGAAAGCAGCTGCTGGATGCTGACAAGGTGATGGCACCACTGTGACATGGGTTAGCGGTGGCCTTGGGGTAATGGTTCGACTTGATGATCGCAAAGGTCTTTTCCAACCCAGCTGATGCTATGATTCAATGGTGATGGTGAAGTGACCCCCAGCCCTGATGCACTCCCCGGGCTGGATTCAGCCCCACAAAGCCCTCAGTGTGCCCTGGTTTCTAATCAGATAAGGAACCAGATGTAAATCGGTGGCAATGAGTTAACATGAGCCACTGCAGGGAATGGAACGTTCCTCATCGCGCCGAGCGTTCGCACCACCACCGAGGTATGGAAATGGGGCTAATTCGACACAGCCCCGTGTTACAGCCCGTGTATATGTTCCCACTGGATACATCCATCTACAGCTCCTCCAAAGCACAATCCCTGGTGTGAGCTTTACCAGCTGTGCCCCAGAGCCTGGCAGTGGCTGGGAGCACCATTTCCATCCTGGGATAAGAGCTTGGAGCCGTTTTAAAGCCTCTTTTTCAGACATTTTCAAGTTGGAATATATCAGCAGTTCCATTTCTAAACCACATTTCTTTTTTAAGGAAAAGATTTCAACGCAAAAATAGCCTGAAAGGGGAAAAAATAACCCCCACCGCCTGCTCTGCCCAGCACCGCATTTCATTAGTGTTTCATTCTGATCAGAGAACAAGACATTTTTGATGGCCTATTTTAACACTTTTGGCTGTGTTTCAAGGTGGATTTTTATGTTGCAGGCAGAAAAGAAACTTCAGTTTGAGATGAGATCTTACCCAGGGAAGCTGTGGCTGCCCCATCTCTGCAGAGCTCAAGGCCAGGTTGGATGGGGCTTGGAGCAAGCTGCTCTAGTGGAAGGTGTCCCTGCCCTTGGGAGCAGGGCTTGGAGCTGGAGGAGCTTCAAGGTCCCTTGCACCCAAACCAGTCCATGATTCCGTGATTCTATTTAAGCAGCACTTGATGCTGTCTCGGGGAGGGAATGACTTGGGGTTTATTTTAACATGGACCATCTGGAGAGCTGCACTTGAGGGAAAGCAGGTTGGGCTGCCTGCTTGGGCGACTCCACTAAAATAACTTGGTGGAGAAGCTCTCATCTCAGATCTCTGCTCCGCGAGGTTTGGGTGGAAGGAAGGAGGGAGGGAAAGGCTGGTGAGCTCAGCATGGAGCACAGCACCAGGAGAGGGTTTAAAGCCATTAGTGCTGGCAATGGGGGGCTCTTTGGCGTAGAGAAACTCATCTTTCCCAAGCACACGGTGCAGGATCCCTTGGGAAATCACCCCAAAGAGGAGAGCTGCTCCTGAGCTGCTGGAGGAGCGCTTCAAGGCCAGGATGGACACAGGGGCTTGGAGCAAGCTGCTCTAGTGGAAGGTGTCCCTGCCCATGGCATAGGGTTGGAACTGGATGAGTTTTAAGGTCCCTTCCAACCCAAACCAGGCTGTGACCCTACGATTCCCAGGGCAGGAACAGACTGCCCCGTGTCATTGCACCCACAGCCACCCATAAGGAGGCTCTTGTGGCACCAGGCACCATGAAACATTGCGGTGCAGCCACATGCTGCTCTCACGCCCCCTCTCCCCACCCAGAGCACTCACAACCAGCAGCACAATGTGGGCACAAGTCCTGCTCGCTGCGAGGAGTTTCCTCCCTTACAGTAAAGAAGCATTTAACCATTTCCTGTTCCTCGGCCCGATGTAATCTCCACGCAGTTTCATTGTGTTATTCCCCATTTTCCAGTCGCCGGCTGCAACAGGAACCCCTGGAGCCTGGTGGCCTCCGTGCCCATCCCAGCACCCGCTGACATAGGGAATTCTGTGCCATTTGCTCCCTATTAAAACACCTCGTGGAGGTGGAGGGGGAGCAGCGTGTGGAGATGGGGTCTCTGTGCCCAGCCCCATGGTCCCTGCAGCTCCGGGTACCAGCTCCCTCTGTGCTTCTCTGCATCCATGATATTTAAGCTGGGATGTCGTAGCCAAACCATCTTCACCAGCTGCTCAATTAACTATGGTTGTATATTTAAGCACCAAGAGGAAAAATGCACCTGCTTTCCCATGCCTGTTCTCAGTAATATAATATACACGTTTAGCTCCATTCCCAGCCCTTGCAGGACCCCATCCACACACAGATAAGCCCATCCAGCCTGCTCCCAGCTCCATCCGGACTTCCCAAAATCTCCATGACCCACAGGAGCGTGACTTGGGAGCGTGAGATGTGGGAAACTGAGGAAAAGACAGTCACTTGGTGGCTCGAAGTGGGAGGATGAGGATGGGGCTGCGCCATCGACACATCCCCAGCCCCATAGGTGATGGCATGTGGTGCTGCCTGCCCCAGACCGGGGCTGTTGCTGTGCTGCTGGTGGTGGTTTCTTGGCATGAAGATGTCCTTGATCTCTCTCATAGGAAAAAAAACCAGCCAAACTACCTAAGAACCACACAAAATACCCAATAAACACAACAGATGCTTAAAAAAATAATAGTTAAAAATAGAAAGATGGAATCTCTGCCCCATTTTTACTCATTGCACCAAGAAATTTGGTGTAGACTTATCCCTGCCCGTAGCAGGGGGGTGGAACTGGATGATTTTAAGGTCCTTTCCAACCCAAACCACTCTGGGATTCTGTGATGTGGGGGGAGGTTTTCAGCACATAACAGGTTTTGGGGCCAGGCTTGGGCTGGTCCTCACCCCCCTCACCCTCTGGTCCCCGGGTTTGGATGCCGGGTGCTGCGGGATGCTCCCCTCCTGCAGAAAAGGGGGGTCCCTGCCTGCACCCCCTCCCTGCAGTGAGGAATGTCGGGGCAGGGGGAGGGATGCGGGATCGAGCGCGGATGAAGCGGGGGGGGGCGGTTTCCAGGGCAACCTGCCTCCATCTCCTGCCTTGCCCGGGCGGGGACACCCCGGAGGGACCTGGGGTGCGGGGGGATGCGGAGGCCCCGTCCCGTCCCCCCCTCCCTCCCTCCCTGCACCCTTCCCTCCATCCCTCCCTCCCGCCCATCACCGCCGCGCCCGGGCTGCAGCATCCCGCCCGCCGCAGCGCCCGCAGCGCCGGGGCCCCGGGGGATGGCGTGTCCCCTCGGGGGGGGAGCAGCGGGACCTCGCACCCCTCGGAGAGGCAGAGCAAGGGGACGTCCGGTGCTTCGTTCCCCCCGGGAGAGCCTGAACCAGAATCCTGGCTGCTTTCTGCTGGCGCATTCCCGATGGACAAGCTGATTTCCCTGGAACGGGTGGTGGGGATGAGCTTTATTCCCACCCGGCACGCACGGTCTGTCCTTCACTTTAAAAGGTCCGGATCCTTCTGGTCATCTGATTCAGGTCAAGCAGGACTTTGCATTGCCAACAGCCCCTGCATCCCACCGGAGCAGATCCCAGCGCCTGCCCCCCCCCTCCCCGGAGCAAAGCAGGAGGCTCCTTCGGTCCCTGGAGGATTGAGAGGTAACGTATCCCCCCCGCTCGGTTTCTCCTTCCCTTTGCTCCCCCCGCAGGGGTTCATGACACCATTGAGATGTGCAGGGCTTCATTGGGATGGTGGCACTGATTCCCAGGCCAGGGTTGTCACTGGCAGGCCCCCACGCATGGTGAAGGCACCCCCCCCCCCCCCCCCATGCCCAACAAGACCCCCAAAAGCTGGGATGCTCAGGCCTGGAGAAGGATGCTGCTGCCCTGAGGAGTGCATGGGTGCGATGGAGGGAGCTGGGGGGGGGCACAGCCGGAGCTGCCCAATGCATGTGGCAGTGAGAGTTGGTGGTGGCAGCACTGGTGGGGGCCACCCCATCCCTGGCAGTGTTCAAGGCCAGGTTGGACACAGGGGCTTGGAGCAAGCTGCTCTAGTGGAAGGGGTCCCTGCCCGTGGCAGGGGTTGGAGCTGGGGGAGCTTTAAGGTCCCTTCAACACAAACCACTCCATGATTCTATGATCCAAGAGGGAAGGCAGGGGAGCGTGCTTCGCATCCAGTGTGCCACAGCTCTCACCCCCAACTCTCTGTGCCCATGCCCTGCCTGCAGGCTGACCCCCCCCATCCCCGGCAGTGTCCCGTCCATGGACCACCTCCCATCATGAGTGCGGACACCGAGCAGCTCCCGGCAGTGTCCCAGGCATCCAGCGTGTCCCTGTGGACCGTATCCAGCTGGGCCTCCTCCGAGGTGCCCCCCAACACCAGCATGGCCATGGGGGAGGCTGGCTGGCAGCAGGGGCAGGCGGAGTGGGGCAGCAAGGCGGGCGAGATCGTGGGCATGGTGGTGATCCAGTGCATCTACGCCCTGGTGTGCCTGCTGGGGCTGCTGGGCAACTCCCTGGTGATCTTCGTCATCCTGCGCTACGCCAAGATGAAGACGGCCACCAACATCTACCTGCTCAACTTGGCCATCGCCGACGAACTCTTCATGCTCAGCATCCCCTTCGTGGCCACGTCGGCTGCCCTGCATCACTGGCCCTTCGGCCGGGCCCTGTGCCGCACCGTGCTGGGCGTCGATGGGCTCAACATGTTCACCAGCGTCTTCTGCTTGACCGTCCTCAGCCTGGACCGCTACATCGCGGTGGTGCACCCGCTGCGGGCGGCCACCTACCGCCGTCCTCGGGTGGCCAAGATGGTCAACGGCGGCGTGTGGCTCCTCTCCTTGCTGGTGGCTTCGCCCATCCCCATCTTCGCCGGCACCGCAACCACCCGCGATGGCCAAGCGGTGGCCTGCAACCTCCTCTGGCCGAGCCCGGCTTGGTCGGCTGCTTTCGTGGTCTACACCACCCTGCTGGGGTTCCTGCTGCCGGTGCTGGCCATGGGGCTGTGCTACCTGCTGATCGTGGGCAAGATGCGCGCCGTGGCGCAGCGGGTGGGCTGGCAGCAGCGCCGGCGCTCCGAGGGCAAGCTGACGCGCCTGGTGCTGATGGTGGTGGCCATGTTCGTGGTGTGCTGGATGCCCTTCTACGTGGTGCAGCTCGTCAACCTCCTGCTGCCCGGCCGCTTGGATGCCACCGTCAACAACGCCTCCCTCATCCTCAGCTACTCCAATAGCTGCGCCAACCCCATCCTTTACGGCTTCCTCTCCGAGAACTTCCGGCATTCCTTCCACGGCGTGCTGCGGCGCTGCCTCGATGCCAGCCTCTGCTGCTGCCACGCTGGCGAGGGGGCCACTGAGGAGGAGGAGGAGGAGGAAGAGCCCCTCGACTACTGCGCTGCCCCCCGGGGGGACGACAAGGGCAAGGGCTGCGTGTGCCCAGCCCTGTCCTGCCAGCAGGACCCCGGGCTCCCCGAGCCCTGCTGCAAGCCCGCGCCGCTCCTCGCCAAGACCACCACCTTCTAGGGTGGCCCCCAGGCCTTGTGGGTGTCGTCCGGGCGCGGGAAACGGGGATGGAGAGGGGATAAACTGCCGTGGACCCTCGTGCTGTGCCGTGCAACCAAATAAAAGCCATAAGACTGGCCTGGGGTGCGGTTCGTCGCATCAGCTGCGTGAGCGTTGCGGTTACCTTCGGCATGGAGGAGGCTCCATGGGGATGGCGCGTGGCAGGGATCTCAAAATGCAGTTGTGAGCAGTGACCAGCCACAGGGCAATGCCTCTCCGTGATAATACAGAACAACGCACCCCCAACTCTCTGCTCCTTCCCAAAACACGCTCTGAAGGATGGAGGGAAGCCCACCAGCCCCCTGGCTATAGACGAGTGAAGGGGTAGGACCAGGCTGGGCTTCTCCATCACTGTTGGGAGCACAGGATGGATGTGACCCCATTGGGTTCCTTCTATGTAGAAAAAGGGGGTTCTGAGCAAACCAGCCTTGGCAGGAACTAGGGAGCATCAAACCTCCCTTCAGCTAACGGGGAAAGGGAAGAACTTAGGTCCCACCAACAATCTGCACTCCCCCCCCCCCCAATTCCCAGGCAAAGGGATTTTAGCACAAATGGGTGAATTTTCCCCATGAAAAAGCCAGGAAAAGCGAATCCCACCCTCTCAGCATCACCTCCAGTGACACCTGAAACACACCCCCAGAGAAACATCAGCCCTGGGGCACCATTAAATTCCCCATTTCCAGCTTGTTTGGTTTTAACTATCTCCTGTTAATGTTATTCCCGTTCTCCATTATTTATGGCTCATCCCTGCTGTTTGAATCACGCCGATGGAATAACTGGCAGGGCTTGTTTACAGCTAAGAGCCCACAGCTCCTTTCTTCCCAACTCCAACCAGGCTTGTGACAGGTTAAGACAGACCAGTGCTTAGTGATGGGGTGAGGTGGGGGGGGGGAATAAAGAGTCATTTTAGGGAAGGGGAGAAAGAATATCTCAGCAGCAGCTTTCTGTAAACCAGCTTTATTTGTCTACACATGGGATGTGCATTGCAGAGGGTATGTTTCCAATAAATAAGTATTTACAAACGTGCCGGGTGTATAAAACAGGGGCTTGGACTATTTACATTAGGAAAGCTTTGATTTATACAACGGGTGTCTTTTATTTCCCTTGGAGGCTGCAGAAGAGCTCTATCATACGGGAACGGGGAGGAGGGGGAATGCTGCTTGTTGTGTTTAGCACATAGGGAGAGACAGGACCCCCCTCCCGAGCCCTTCAGCCCCTCTGCAGCATCCAGTCCTCGCAAGCGCTGACCCCGGCCTTCCAAAGCTTCCTGTGGGAAAGCCAAGCCCTGCTGCAGGGTGATATCTCATGGGCATAAAGCTGTCAGCACCCGCTCCCACCACTCACCCCGCAGCCGCTCCGGCTCCCAACACCACTCAGGCTTTGCCCCGGGACTCCCCATGGAACGATGGGGCTGGAAAAAACACCCAAATGCTTTTCCCGATGATCCTCGGGTGGGAAGCGCGCAGCGGGGTGGATCGTGCCCCCCCCTGCCCCGGAAAGTTTTGCCATAGGCTTCAACATGGATTAGACTTAGCCCTGGGCAAGCCCAAAGGACAAAACCCTGTGGGCAGGAGGGGTCGGTGCAGTGGGTTTGTAAAGAAAACCACAGCGTTTTAAGGCAACAAGGGCAGAAAATCATGGAAGAAACGGGATGGGGAACACGAGGCTGGGAACGACCGTTCCTGCCATGGAAAACATGACCCTGGCAGTCTCAGGGTCCACATTTAACCAAAACAGCCCCAAAATGGTAAAAGGGAAGCAAAATCAAGTGGTTTAGCCCTGACTGTGACAGCAGCAGGGCCCCTGCTGTTGGTAGTGATTTAAGGTGGAAAGTGCTCAGCTGCCAGAGGCGAGAGGCAAGAGGGGGCCAGGAGGCAAGAGCTGGGTGTGTTTCAAGGTGCTGAGCACAAGGGTTTTGCTCCTTCTGCCACCACCCGTCAGTTTAAACCCACTAACGTGAACACAAGGGCAGGGGCATCCCATCTCTTTGCCACTCTGGGAATGCCATCCATTCCATCCCAGCTTCCCAGTGAAGGGAGAGGGGTTTGGGGCCAAGTGACCTTCCCTGGGTAGCAGCAACTCAACCAGTGCTGCTCTCATCCCGTGATAGATACGGATTTACAAGTCACCTCCAGAAGGAGATGTCCCTCCTGTAACACACGAGGGTTCCCCTTGAACCCCCCCCCGACTCCTGGAAAAGGGAAAGGAAAGCTGAACATCCACACTGCCCACAAAGGGCGAGGAACCGAGCAGCGCTCCGGCCCCTCCACCTTCCCTGCTCTCTGGGGTGAATATTGGGGGGGGGGGGTTTCCCAAACTCTTTTTATCATTCAAAGGCTGCAGGGGATGAGGAGAGTGAATGTTACCCAGTTCCGTCCACCTCCCTCTGCCTGTCCTGCCAGGGCTCCCTACAGCTTCTGGCTGGCTGCTGCACACCCCGAGGGGACCGGGTACAATCCCATCTCCTTTTCGTGGGGACAATTGCACTTGTAATCCATGGTGGCGGGGGCCCTGCAGCACCTCCTCACCAGATGGTAGGCCAGGGCCAGCAGAGCCAGCACTGCGGAGAGGACACCCAAAGTGATACCCACCAGGGCACCGGGGTGAAGGTGCACTGCATTCAGTGGGGTCCGGGTGGGGACGGGCAGCTGGGGTCCGGGCCCGAAATCCCCTGAGTAGGCTCCTTCCCCGTCCTCCCCCAGGATCTCGACGCAGTCAATCTGGTCCACGAGCCGGTAGCCGGCGGGGCAGTGGCACTCGAAGCCGCCGAGGTAGTTGGTGCAGTTGTGCTGGCAGAAGTTCATGTCGCACTCATCGATGTCCATGCAGACCTGCCTGTCGTCGGCGTTGTCCAGCACGAAGCCCTCGGGGCACTCACAGGACAGGGTGTAAGGGTCGCACTTGGCCGGGCACTGGCTGTGGTTGCAGTGCAGGACGCAGTGGGTGGGCACCCGGGGGTCAACGGCGTAGCCGGGGAAGCAGCTGCAGCGGTATCCGTCGGGCACCTCCTCGCACTGCTGCTCGCAGGGCGCTTTGTAGCAGCGGGACATGGGCAGCGCCTGGCAGTGCCCGTCCACCATCGCGTACCCGCGGTGGCAGTGGCACTCGAAGCCGCCCTCGGTGTTGACACAGACCTGCTCGCACACGCTGGGCACCATGGCGCAGTCGTCGTCGTCCTCGCAGCTGCTGCCGTCGGCGGCCAAGCGGTACCCGGCCTCGCACATGCAGACGAAGTCGGAGCCGGCCACCACGCAGTGGTGCTGGCAGGGGGCTCCGGCGCAGGGCGAGCGGCACCCGCGCTCGTTGCTGCTCAGCACCTTGCCCTCGGGGCAGGAGCACCGCGCCTGCCCGCTGTCCTCCTCGCACGCCCCGTCGCAGCCCCCGTTGTCCAAGCGGCAGGACCAGGGCCCCAGCTCCGGGCGGCCCCAGCGCAGCCTCCCGCTCTCCCCGTCCTCCTCGCAGTGCAGCTCCAGCCCCAAGGCCGCGATGACGGCCGCGCTGCCGGGCGGCAGAGCCAGGAAGTCGCCGCCGCTGGCCCCGAACGGGGTAGCGTACGCGACGGGGAGCCCGTCGGCGGGCGGCAGCCGCGGGCAGCTCCTCCAGTAGTTGTACTCGCAGAGGAAGCCGTCGGCCGGAGCCTCGCAGGGCCGCTCCTCCCAGCGCAGCTCCTTGGACACGGTCACGCAGAACTCCCCGCACTGCCGCCCCGACGGCGCCCAGTTGGAGTAATCGGTGCTGCGGTCGCCGGTCACCCACTGGAAGCCGCGGAGGCGCTGGGTCGGTTCGGTGCAGGGCAGCCCGAGGCGCAGCCCCAGCCACAGATTCCCGCTCCGGTTCTGCAGCAGCAAAGCGATCGCGTCCTCCGCCACGGTGGACCGGACGGTCATGAGGTGCCCGCCGCCCCGCTGGCACTCCGCGCCGGCCTCCGCGAACGGCAGCGCCGACCAGAACACCCCGAAGCAATCGTGCTCCAGGCACTGCGCTCCCGAGGGGCCTCCGGGCTCCGGGTCCCCCCCCAGCCCCAGCCCCAAGCCGGCCAGCAGCAGCGGCAGCGGCAGCGGGAGCCGCCGCATGGCGGGCGGCGGAGGGGCCGGCCGGCACGGCAAATCTCTGGCATGCCGCCGCCCGCCCGCCCCGATTTATAGCGGCCCCGGCCCTCCCCGCCGCCCGCCGCAGGAAGGAAGCGCCTCCGGGGACGGGCCGCGGCCGCCGCCGTCGTGGAGCGGAGAGATTGCGGTGGGGGCGGCCCCGTGAATCCCGGCCCCCTCCAGCGGGGGGGGGGGGGGGGGGTGGGGGGGGGGGGGTGTGGGGTGTCCCGTGCCCCCCCCCGCTCCTTGGGCCGGCTCCTCCCACCGAGGTCCCGCCCGAAGGGAGGGAGCTGCCGGGTCCCCCCCCGCCCCGTCCATGCGGGCTGAGCGGGGCCGGGAAAAGCTCTCGATCGCCTTGAGCAAGGGCGAAACCAGCGCTGGAGGGAGGGCACCTGCTGTAGGGCGCCCCGCGGGTCCCTGGCCCTGCTTCGGAGGGAGCTGGTCTCGGTGTGTTACCGCCTGAGTCGGTCGAAGCAACTCTCAGGCTGGATGTGGGGCTTTAGAAAGCAGCGCTGGGCGCACACGCCAGTCATTTCACAAAGGGGAGCGTGCCTGAAGTCTACAGGCATCCATGTACCCAACAGACTTATGCATATGGGGTATGGTGTGCAGTTCTGGTGTCCTCAACATAAGGAGGACATGGAACTGTTGGAACAAGTCCAGAGGAGGCCACGAGGATGCTCAGGGGCTGGAGCAGCTCCTGTGTGGAGACAGGCTGAGAAAGTTGGGGCTGTTCAGCCTGGAGAAGAGAAGCTGTGTGGAGACCTCAGAGCAGCTTCCAGTGTCTGAAGAGGGCTACAAGGATGCTGGGGAGGGACTCTTCATTAGGGACTGTAGGGATAGGACAAGGGGTAACGGGTTCAAACTGAAACAGGGGAAGTTTAGATTGGATATAAGGAGGAAATTCTTTCCTGTGAGGGTGGTGAGGCACTGGAATGGGTTGCCCAGGGAGGTTGTGAATGCTCCATCCCTGGTGGTGTTCAAGGCCAGGTTGGACAGAGCCTTGGGTGAGCTGGTTTAGTGTGAGGTGTCCCTGCCCATGGTTGGAACTGGATGATCTTAAGGTCCTTTCCAACCCTAACGATTCTATGATTCTATATGTACAGCCTTCCCAGGAAATGCTTTAATTAGATTTCCTAGAACTCACTGTAATATTTGCATTTTAATGACACATGCACTTTTCATGCCGAGTGGTGGTCTCCAGGGGTCTCTGTCCTCCATCATCTTTCACTGCTTGATCTCTGTGCTTGTGCCTGTGAAAAGTCTCTTGGGAATTACTTAACAAGTGTGTGTGTGGTTTAGGTTAGCTCTGATTTGTTCCTCATCTCGAAGAACCAGCCCCAGCCCTGTCTGTTTTGCTCATTCCTGTATCTTCACAGGCTGCCCTTGTTTTACTCATGCCCCAGGGCCACACCAGCCCATTTTGCTCTCAACAGAGCAGTCCCAATTTACAGCTCAGCATTTTAGCTTACAGGTACAGCATCGGCTTTACTGCAGTGAGCACCAACCTGAAGCTCTGAAGCTGGGATGGGGCTTGGAGCAGCCTGCTCTAGTAGATGTCCCTGCCTGTGGCAGGGGGTTGGAACTGGATGAGCTTTAAGGTCCCTTCCAACACAAACCAGTCTGGGGTTCTGTGATATGAGTCAATAAAGCTGCCAGGCCGCAGTGATGGAGCAGCACCAACTGCAGCCCCACAAGCCACCCCAACTGGGACATCCACCAGTGCCAGCACAGTGGCTGCTGCCCCCTTCCAGCCACTGCAGCTCATCCCCTCTGTGCAAGCTCCAATGTCCCAATTCCACGTCAGTCACTCTAATCCCCTCCGAGGCAGCCAGGATCAGGGCTACGGGTTGACCATGGGGGCCTGACCCCCTGGGGTTTGGCTCCTCTTCTTGCTCAACAAGCCGGACCCTTTCCCATGTGTTCAGCTCTGCAGTTAGAGCATAGCCACAAGCAAACTCCAGATGAAACACAAACATCCAAAGCTTACAGGAAAGGACATTTGACCTGCTTATTTTGCCAGCTCTGAGAGTGGTGTTTCACCAACACAGGCACTACAATTAGCCCTCGGGAGCCACAGATTCCCGTTTCCTTATTTCACTCACTGCAAGGAGGTTCCTTTATTAAACTCTTAGGTTTTGGCTTGTCCTCTTCCAGCCCTGCGCGGTTCATGGTAGCTCATGAAAGGCTGTGAGGAAAAGGAAAGAAAGGGAAAAGAGTACTAATAACCCCTAATAATAGTAATAATACTAGTAATAATGGCAATAATAGCCATAAAATAATAATCATAAAGAATCACAGCCTGGTTTGGGTCGGAAGGGACCTTAAAGCTCATCCAGTTCCTATCCCCAGCCATGGGCAGGGACACCTTCCAGTAGAGCAGCTTGCTCCAAGCCCTGTAATTAATAGTAATAGTAATGGTAATAGTAGCAAAAGAATAGCAATAGTGATAATAATGCTAATAATTAATCACCAAACCAGCTGTGCTGTTTGGTAGCTCCAAAGCTATCCCGATGGAAGCAGGAGCAGCAGAGCTCATGCGCTCTGACTCCTCTGCTTTCTTTGGCCTCTTTTGCTCCTTCCTCCACGTCTCTCCAGGAAGGGGAATGTCACGGGAATGCTGTTTTCCACTCGGACTGCAGGAGGAGCGATTGCCAGCCTCCGATCTCCCCTTTCACCCCCTGATCTCAACCCAACAGCAGCGTCCTCCCTGGCTCACAGCGTCCTGCAGGTCTGACCGTGGCGAGGAGGGACAAGTGGGCGCAGGGACAGGTCCCCCTGGCCAGAACCAGCCACCGCCTGCACCAAACAACCCCAAAAAGAGCTCGGTTGCTCTTCCCGGCCAGCAAGGGTGTAAATAAGGAATTCCTGGAGGGCCCGGCAATGCCGACCTCGCTCGGCTCCAGTGAAACCTGCTGTGTCCCCAGTTTTTATCGCACGGATTTCACTTCGGGTGGCCTTTTTCCCTTTTGATTTTCCTTTTCATTTCCTTCTCCTTTCCCCCTTCTTCATCCTCTATTCTTTGCTCGTTCTTTCTTGTCTTTTTCTTTTCCTTTTTCTTTCTCTTTTTATTTTTATTTTTTCCTTTTCTCTTTATTTTTCTCTTTTTCTTTTTCCTTTTCTCTTTTATTTTATTTATTTTATTTTATTTTTAATTTGTTCTCTTTATATTTTCATTTTTCTTTCAATTTCCTTCTTTTAATTTTTATTTTCCTTTTTCTTCTTTTTTTTCCCTTTTTTCTTTTTCCTCTTCCCTTTTCTCTTTATTTTTCTCTTTTTCTTTTTCCTTTTCTCTTTATTTTTCTCTTTTTTTCTTTATTTTATTATATTTTATTTTTAATTTGTTCTCTTTTTCTTTCCTCTTTTCATTTTCATTTTTCTTTAAATTTCCTTCTTTTAATCTTTATTTTCCTTTTTCGTCTTTTTCTTTTCCTTTCCCTTCTTTTTTTTTGTCCTCCTCCTTCTTCATCATCTGCTTCAGAACCCAACCAGCAAAAACACGAGGGGGGGGGGGGGGTGTCAAAGCAAGGAGCAGCAGAAGCCAGGACGTAACGGGTGGAAAAGAAAAAAAGCAAACACCCGCCACAGATTTCTGTTGTTTTTGTTATCACAGAACCGGATGAAAATGCGCTTGTCAAGGCTGCCGGACGGGAACTGCGCCTCAGCTGCCAGGCAGGAATGCAGCCTCCCCATGGCAGCGCGCTCTGAGCTCACGGCGCTTGCTGCTGACAAGGGGTTCCCGGGTCTGTGCGGCCACGGGAAGGGACAAAGGAGCGGGGTTCCTCGTGGTTTAAGCCCTCTTCGCTCCCTGCTCCCTGCCCCGGTGACTCACCCCCGCCGCGGCGCAGTTCCCGAGGACTTTTCCCCTTCGGAAAGCTGATGGATGGCTGAGGACATCACCGCCCACCCTGGGCCAGCGCCTGACTCAGCGGGTCCCGGTGCCCCGGGCAGAGCGGTGCCGAAGAGCTGCTCTGACCCCCGCTTATGGGGAACGTGTCATGGACTGGCTCGGCTTGTGCTGCTGCGGTTTGGAAAGGAGGCTCCTGATGCCTGAATGCTGGGGACAGGACACGATTTCATGTAATGCAGTATAGTATTAGGCAATATAATGTCATGTAGTACCATATAATACAATATAGTATCATTAATACCATGGAATAGAATAGAATTAAATAGTCTAGAATGAACAGGGAAGGGAAGAACGTATTCTTACATCATAATTCATGAAATAAAATTAAACTGAATAAAATGAAGGGAAGAAAATTAAATGGGATAGTATTGAATTAAATTAAACAGCATATAACAATATAACCTGAAATCATTACATCAAGATTAAACCAAAATGAATAGCAGACCATTAAACAGGCTTCATGTGCTTTCCCATCTATATGTGTTCAGTGTGTGATCCCACTTGGGGTCATGAAAACTGCACAGGGGTCCCCTCTCTTCGCTGATCTGGGTGATGTGCTTGGGGTCTTGGGGTGTCCACCAGCACGTATGAGCCATGTTTCTGCAGATCCAGGGCGGAATCCCTTGTGGAAAAGGTGAATTTGCCTCCTCTGGATCAGACACGAGGAGACAAACGCCTCAAGGTTAGGAAGTGCTGGACAGTATGTCCAGGAATAAGGCACAATGGGGCACCCAGGTGAGGCTGGGACCTGCAAGGGGCAGCAGGGACCTCAGTCACTGCACTGAGGATGCTTCATTTGCTGCATGCTCATTGGGTCTGAGCTAGGTCCTGCCAGCATGTCTGGTACCTTTGCCTTTGCCTTTGGCTCATGTTCCTATGTTCACTCCTGGACTGCAACCAGGGAAAGCAGCCAGTGCCGTTTCCCACAGGGATTAAAGCCTCCCAAGGCTGGGTGTTGGCAATATCTGGCACATGTGTGACTTCTCCTGCCATCACCTTCGTGTGGCAGCCTGCCTTTGCACCCTCTCCTATCCCTGTACCCCCACCCCAAGCCAGTGTAGCTGACTTAATGGGTGATTTAATCACTGATGTTCATTGATCAGTGAATTCCTGTTCAGCTCCATTTACAGGGCACGGAGAGGCCAGATGGGGTCAGCAGGGAAGATGCTCAACATTTGCCTATTTAGGACCCTTGGACTCTAATCCTTCTCCTGGAGCTGTCTTTGAGCCTTGCACCATCTCCAAGACCTACACTTGCTTGTGGCACCGGAGGCTGGGTTTTCCCATAGGAAAGCTGAAGGATCTTTGCCACAAGCTGGCTCTTGCCCTCGGTCACGCTGTCGCTGTCACTGCTCAGATCTGCTTGGTGAGACTCCAGCTCCATGGATCAGCCTCGAAAGGGCTCAGGAGAACCAAATGCCAAGAAACACTTAAAAGGATAAAAACAAGGAAAGGAGGAAATGAGCAGATGCTCGAAGCATTTGGGGTTGCAGGGGCCGCCTCTTTGTGCATGGCATTTGGTAGGTTGCATTTCAGCCTTAGGCAGTGCCTTTCCTCTACATCCCTCTGGTGGAAGCTCTTTCCTTCCATCAGCTTTCCCAGAAACAGGGAAAAATGATAAATGGGGGGTGAATGAGTACCTCCTGCTTCCATCATCCCACCCTTGGCAGCTCCCTGTGCTTGCCAGGGACCCCCCCGGTACATTTGGCATGGCCTCATCCCTCTGGGAGCTTCCTGGGGCAGGCAGGACGACGTTGGGAACGCTCTTTGTACTTCGATGCATGGAGGCACCAAACACCCATCATGAGATGTGGTGTCCTGCAGGGTTTTCCTGCTTTGCAACCCTACTGAAGGCCAGTGGCAATGACGGACGGGGCACCCCATGGACGCTGTCCCAGACGCGGGTGATACATGTGGGGGGTTTATGAGTCATTGAGGTTTCCCCTTGTCTTTGTGACCTTTTCACTTTCAGGACGGCCTTCCCCTGTGGTGCACATCACGGAGGCAGCTTTGGATGCACCGAGTGATGTCTGTGGCCACATGCTGCCCGGAGCCAGAAATGCAGATCCCTCATACAGAGCTACAGCAAAATCCGGGGTTGCTTCTGGGTTTAGAGCCTTGATTGTGGGCTTAGGACCTTGCTTGTGGGCTTAGGACCTTGCTTGAGTCCTTAGGACCTTGCTTGAGTCCTTAGGACCTCACTCATGGGTTTAGGACCTTGCTCATGGGTTTAGGACATTGCTCGCGGAATTAGAACCTCGCTCATGTATTTAGGACCTCAGCCATGGGTTTAGGACCTTTCTTGTGGTCTTAGGACCTTGCTTGGGGATTTAGGACCTTGTTCATGGGCTTAGGACCTTGCTTGTAGATTCGGGACATTGCCTGTGGGCTTAGGACCTTGCTTGGGGGTTAGGACCTTGAACATGAGCTGAGGACCTTGCTTGGGGGTTAGGACCTTGAACATGAGCTGAGGACCTTGCTTGGGGATTTAGCAGCTCACTTGTGGGCTTAGGACCTTGCTCATGGGCTTAGGATCCAACTGAGATCACCCAGTGCCCCCACCCCATGGCCCTGGGGGCCATGATGTGACTGGCCCTCCCTCGGGAGAGCAGCTTCTATGAAAGGCTGAGACCCCACTCACCCACCTCACTACACAGATGAGCACCAACTGGGGTCTGGCAGCACCAGCCCTGTAGAAAACACAAGGCCCACGTGTACCAAACCAAGAGGGGTTGATCTCCTATTAAACACCACAGAGAACACTGTGTTCCGGGCAGGGTTTATTGGTGTCTCATCAGGAAAGCAACATCCAAGAGCCATCAAGGCATCGGCAAACCTTGCTCTTAGCACAAGCCACTGTCTTAATCTTGCACTGTAAAAACACAACGTCACCATGAAGCACTGGCCATGTACAGAGAACCAGCCCTGCCCTGCCCTGGTGGTGATGGGACAGCTGTAGCTCTGGCTCTGCCCTTGCTTCAATGGAAGGATGAGGAGCAGAGGTAGCTGTGCCGGTCCCACGGGATGAAGGTCCGGTCTCCTCCGGCTGTGAGGCAGGGTACCAACCCATCCATCCCACGGCCCTGGGTAACTCCAGTGAGGAACGGCTCAAAACATTCCCGCTGGGTTTGTGGCAGGAAGAAAAGGAGACATGACATTATCCAGGTGTGACTGCACCAGGATGAAGGATGCTACATCAGGAAATCTTCCACCAGGGAGACCCCAAGCTAAACCAAGCCACAAATCAGGCTTCCCTAATCTGGACCTGCTCCCATCCTCCATTGTGTAAAGTATACACCCTTGGAATACACACAGGTTGTAACAGGAATTGGGATTATAGGCTTTAATGAGGAATTCCTGGAATAAATAACAACGTTTAGCTCGGGGCCCACAACTGTGCTTCCTTTTCCCTTTTCCATAGTGGAATACAACAACTGATTGATACCTTAACTAAAAAATAAGGCAGACACACTCCTGAGATTCCAAACATCTGGAAAATTCCATAAAGCAAACATGGCTGTGCCTGCCTTTTCCCACAGGGACCTGGAGCTGGCACAGCCCGGCAGCACAGGCAGCATTTTATGGATGTAGGTTGTCCCACTGATTTCAGCAGGATTATTCCCTGGTCTCATTCATTCATGTATTCCAGAGGCTTCGCGGGCTTATCGGAACACAGGCAGGGATTTGCCGTGGGGCATCCAAGGACGCCACTGCTGCGTTCACTGCTTCTCCCAGCCGCTGTGTGCAGAAAAGGAAGCACATTAGGGCAGAGCATCAAACCCCCTCCATCAGCCTCCTTTTCCTGCCTTGTTTGGGTCATTCCACAATGGAGACACGAAGACGGAAAAAACCCAGCAGGAAAGGGTTTTTTTTCCCGTGGAAGAACAGGATGCAGGTCCCTGCCTGCCGCAGACTCCTTTGTGCTCAGTTCCCATCTCGGCAGCAATTAAGCCTCGAGGAGACAATAAACCCAGCAGAAACTTCAGGAAACTCCGGTCCCCGTCCCCCCCCAGGACATCCCTGTTCTTCCCTAGCACCCTTTTGCTGTGTGGAGTGCGGGCACACAATGAAGCTCGATGGGAAGCAGGAACGGCCTCTGCGCCCTTTGGGGGTTTGGGGAAGGGTCCATGCTGGAGCAGCTCGATGAAGCTTCCTTGTCTGGGATCACTGAGTATGAAGAGCTCTCTGAAGTGAGGTACCAAGGCAAGGCTGTGGAACAACTTCACCCCGACAACACTTGTGCTCTGAAGCCAGGTTAGACGCTTTCTATACACAACAGCACATACACAACATCCAGTGTATCCTTTAGAGGGAGAGGGATGGAAAACACGCTCAGCCTGGACCCCAAGATGTCAGGAAAGGCTTCTACCCCAAAAGCATGATCCAAGAGGAAAAGCCCCCTCACATCCGGCTGTATGTGAAGGAGAGCGTTGTCTTCTCTATTTTCCAAGTGTTTTTACACTGAACGTGCAGGAAACAGGTCCATGGTGCTCCTAAACCTCGTTTTCCCCACCTATAGAGACCTATAGAGTCTCTCCTTGTCTACAGCTTTCCCTGGGCTGTGCACTTCCCGAGCTTAGGGGCTGGATCCAGGTAAAGGGGCTCCATCCCTTGGGAAGCACCGCTGTCCCGCTGCTCCAAACCCAGCGCAATGCCACTGGGAGCAGCAGGGGCGGATGGCTGACACCCACCAGCCCTGCTCCCTGTGAGAAGCTGGCTGCTGCTGTGGTTTTAAACAGGTTTATTTCCATCACCTCTCGTGATCTTTAACAACAAAGCACGACAAACACCCTCTGCTTGTGGCTGCAGCCACCGGTGCTTGTCCTGGGGAAACACAGGAGGATTTCAGAGCCGTCCCATGGAGAACAAAGCAAACCCATGGATGAATGCAGGCTGTCCATGGCCAGGCGGGCAAGGGGGGACACTGGCAGTGCTTTTGGGATGGCAAAGGACTGGGGGGGGGGGGTGCAAGGACAGGGCAGGGACTCCGCTGCTTTCTCATGTCAGCATTTCAAACGCAGGGAGGGGAGACCAAATGACAAGCGAAGTGAACTGGTTTCCTTTAGGAAGTGAAATCAGTCCTTTTAACTTGCTGGGTTTAAGCACAGTGAGGTTCTGCAGCGCTGAATCCAACCCCATTCTCTTTCACCTCACAGCACTGTCCCTGTGATCCCCTCTCTCGGAGGAGCAGTGGCTGGTTTCTAAACCACATTACAGGACACATTCCAGCTGCCTTCCCACCAGCACTGCCTTTGAGGGGGGGAGATCAGCTCCTGGTTCACAAGGAGCCCCAGGACAGGCTCTTGGACACGTAACCCCACGTTGAACAGACAGCACCACCCCCCGCCCCCCCCCCCCATCCCTGTTTCTTCCCTTTCCCATTTGCAAACCAGCTCTGTCCCATGGAGGCTTTTCCTCCCCCTTTGCTGCCCCGGGCACCGTTACCTGCGCTCACCGCCTGCCCCATGGCTCTCCGGCTGCTCGGGCACCCAGCAGTAGTTGTCAGCCGCACTCTTAGCCGGCCGCTTCTCCTTCCTGGCCTCCCTCCTCCTGCAAGCCACCAGGACCAGGGCGAAGGCCAGCAGCAGCAGGATGGCCACCAGGCTGCCCAGGATGTAGTAGAGGAGCAGCCTGGGGCCATCGGCGCTGTGCTCGGCGCCGGGAGCTGACCCTACTGCTGTGGGGGACGGTGTTGCTGCCCCAACAGGGATGCTCGTGGTGTGGGGGATGCTCGTGGTCCATGGGGTGCCCGAGGTCTCAGTGATGCCCGTGGTCCGTGAGATGCCCGTGGTCCTCGGGGTGCTGCTGGAGACCCCCACGGGCTCCTCTGCGTTGGTGGGTGCAGGGCGGCAGCCGTGTCCATCCTCCTCCAGGAGGAAGCCGGGGGGACAGAGGCACTCGTAGCTGCCGGGCAGGTTGTGGCAGAGCCCGGGGCAGGGACCCTGCAGGCACTCATCCACATCCACGCAGGCATCGCTGCTCCCGGGCTGGCGCTTGTAGCCGGGCTGGCAGGCGCACTGGAAGGAGCCGGGGACGTTGATGCAGAGCTGGGGGCAGACGCCCGGCCGGGCACACTCATCCTCGTCGCTGCAGAGGGGGCTACCCGGCGCCTCCGGCTGGTAGCCGGGCCGGCAGAGGCAGACAAAGCTGCCGGCCGTGTTGTAGCAGTCGTGCTGGCAGGGCCCGGCCTGGCACTCGTCTGCATCCAAGCAGCTCCGTCCGTCGGGCGCCAGGGTGTACCCCTCTTCGCAGCCGCACTCGAAGCCGCCGGGACGGGCGCGGCAGGTGCCCTGGCAGGGGCTGGGGTTGCAGACGTCCTCGGGCACACAGGACACCATGTCCGGCGCCAGGACGTGCCCGGGGAGGCACGCACAGCGCGGGGGCTGCCCCGGCTCCTCCAGGCAGCGCTGCTGGCAGCCGCCGTTGCTGTGCGCGCAGGCGGTGGGGCAGAGCGGGCCGGGAGGGTGCCAGGCGAAGCCGCCCCCCTCCACCGTCCCCCTGCAGACGGCGAAGGCGGCGCGGGGGCTGCCGTCGCACCGCGCCTCGGCCAGGGTGCCGAAGGGGGCGGCGGGCAGGCGGGCGCTGCGCACGCCGAACGGGGTGCTGTAGGTGACGCGGTGCAGCGCGGCCAGCGGCAGCGGCCCGCACATGCCCTGGAAGCTGAACTTGCAGAGGAAGGCGGGCAGCGGGGCCCGGCAGGGGCCGTCGGCCCAGCCCGCGGGCCGCAGGCTCACGCAGCGGGAGCTCAGGCAGGTCACGGCGGGCTCCGACAGCCACGAGGAGAAGTTGCCCCGCTCGCCGCCGGCCGCCCACGCGAAGCCCCGCAGCGGCTCCTGCGGCTGCACGCAGCGGCCCCGCAGCAGCGAGAGCCCGATCCAGGCCGGCCCCGTCCAGCCCGCGGCCGCCAGCAGGTCCCGCAGCCGCGCGGCCTCGCCGGCGCTGCGCACCGGGGCCAGGTTGCCCCCGTTGAGCCGGCAGCGCTCCTGGGCGCTGCCCCAGTCCAGCGTGGCGCGGTGCAGGGTGTAGCAGGCGGTGCCGGCGCACAGCACCGCCGCTTCCTCCTCGCCGGGCACCGGCAGCGCCAGCAGCAGCAGCGGCAGCGGCAGCAGGAGCAGCCGGGGGGCATCCATCCCGCTGCACGGACCGGGGTGGGGGGGGGGGACTCGACAGCCGCCGGCTCACATCCCCTCGTCCTGCCGCGCTCGCCCGACGTGCATCCCGTGTTTCCGGGTCTCCTATTTATCACCGGAGGCTATGGTTTCCTGTAGCGCCGTGCGGCTCGCTGCTTGTTGGTGGCGGTCGCCTCGCTGTCTTCCTCTTTCCCCCCGCGCTCCCATCCTCGGGCTTGGCCTGTTGAAGGGGCTGGCAAGGCTATCCCGAAGTTAAAACCAGCCGTGTGCCTTTTTGGTTTGGGTTTCGAGGGCTCACGCAGCAGATGGTTTTTCTAACCCTTAATAGGGCCTGATAGTTTTCAAGCATGTATTGCTAAAAGGGGATAAAAACATATCAAGCCCAAACAAACAAAGAGCCGTGGGATCCCTTGCTGTCGGCCTCCAACAGAAACCGAATGTTTGGCTCCTTTTCCAGTGCATTTTTCCCCCTTCTCCGTGCGCTTTAAATAGATGGACAAGCCCTGAAATAGGAGTTAGGTCGTGGGAAGGTCCAGGCTGCCAGGACAGAGCCGAGCTCCCGATGCTGTCCGGAGCAAACCCTCTGTGCTGGGGTTAGCGCTGCCCCAGCATCACCGGCCGAGGGCTGGTGCTGTGATGCTCTATGGTAATAACTCTCTGATCACTTGACCCCGAGCCAGTGTTGGTGCAGAGCATCAGCTGTGTCTGGTGGGTGTTGGTGGCTCTGCAGAGAAAGGGCAGCAGTGCTGTGATGTTTAAACAAATATTCATGTGGCTAAAGCCCCTGACAGGGCTTGAAATGGCTTCTTGCATCAGTGCTTTGGGACCCAAACCCATTCTGGAAATGGGACTAGGAATTGGAATGCTGAATCAGGAATCAGAACCTGGCAGTGCAGGGCAGGGGGTGCCAAGCAAGCCAAAAGCTGAGTTTAAGAGAAGCAAATCCCAGTTCCCTTCCGGATGGTCCGCCCGCCCTCCTGCATGCCCAGTTCCTTCTCCTGGAGCCTCCCTCTTGCAGCAACAAATTCAGGCGTGAAGCCCTTGACCTGTGAGTCTGTCTTACCTGGTGCTGCTGAGCAGGCATCCTTCATCACCAGCGATTCAGTGTTCACTCCAGTAACCTGCCTATTTGCTGATTTAACTGAGGGGGGTTTGCGTGATGGTTGTGAGCCACAGCACCCCAACCAAGCAACCGAAACAAGGAGTGCCCTTGTTCCCTTCCCTCCTTTACACCCTGAACATAAACGTTTCCCAAAATCCCAATACTAAAGACTACGGATTTCTGTTCTTCCCCACATCCCCACAAGTGCCTTGGTTCCTGGGATGTCCCTGCCCATGGCAGGGGGGTCGGAACTGGATGATCTTAAGGTCCTTTCCATCCCAAACCATTTCATGATTCTATGTCCTCTGGCCAGCAGCAGGGACTGCTCCTGGGGTTTGGGTCTTGGCACATCTGGAGGTTGCAAAGAGCTTGGATGCAAAGGAGGAGGGGACAGGAGCTGGATTCCCTTCACCAAGCTCCCCTGCACCCCAAGCTACTGGATGTCAGCAGCCTCACTGACAAACAGAGGGAAGCATCACTTGGGTGACACGGTGCAGGGATCAATACCAGCACTCCAGAACCGGAGTGTTTTGTGCCAGCAGCCACACTGGAATACAGCCTTGGGAGGGAAAAAAACCCTTTTTCGTGCCATTTTGAGCTGGTTTTATTCCAGATTTCCCCCTGAAAGGAACGGGGGGTGGGGGGGTGGGAATTTTCCTTGGACTTGCCCAGAGCAGGAGAGCTCAACACAAAAGCATTTCCTTTCTGCTCGGGCAGTACGTGGCTGTGCTCTTACAAAAACACTGCCAGTGTTTTCTCTTCCCAGCCCCAGACGAGCTGAGGGCTCACCAAGCAGTGATTTCAGGGACCCAAATGAGCATTTTCCATCCCAAACCATTCTAGGATTCGATGGATTCTCTTTTACCCAGCCAAATTCCATGGACAAAAAGCGGTCATTTCCAACTACAGCTCCTCCGGATGCTTCCAAGCTGGGGCTATGGACAAAGCTCATCCCAGGGGTTGTATCGGAGGTCATTCCAGCTGGGTACCTGGTGATGTCCTTCACTGGGATGCGTGTGAGGGCAAACCAGCTGAAAGGGCTCCTGTCCCTGGGAAGAGCGCTCTTTGAAGACCACGGTGTCAGATCCTTGCCTTTGATTTGCAAGGATATAACTGACAGCTTCTCCCAGTGCCTTTAGTCTTGGCTTGGGGTTTCCTTTTCCCCCAGTCAATGTCTGGGTGTTCCTACCAGAGCTGTTCACTGCTGGCTGCAATTTCACGGGCAGAAATCCTTCCCTTTGGTGGGATCTTCATCTCTGAAGCTGATGCTAATATTTATAGCTCTGGTTTTGCAAGAGAGTGACTTAAAAACACACCAATACCCTATTGTTTCCCTTAAATACACCAGGCTTTTTCGGTTCCCATTTGAAAACCAATCATGTCCTGGTTACGAAGTTAAAAGGGGGGGGGGGGGGAGTGTGTGTTTCTCAATCCCCAGGGCTGAATTCATCTATAAACACCCTGTTTTGGATAATAATCGAAACCAAGTTATCTTCTGGCCAGCAGAAACCCTGCTGAATGGAAAACTGCACTTAAATATAAGTATATATAACTAAATTAAAGGCATTAAGCTGTCAGCTTGCTGAAGGCACTGCTTAAACCGTGCTTCTCCAAGGCCAAGGAAGGAAACGTGCACCCTCTGCTTGACATCACGCTGTTTGTGCAAAGCCCCAAGGCTGGGACAAGGGACAATGGGGCCGGGGGGGGACACCTGCGCCAGCAGCAGGCAGAGAAGAATAGAAGGAACTGGGCTTCCTCTGGGGACATCCTCAAGGACATCGCGTCGGGCCGGTGCCGTGCATGGAACCAGCGCTCCTGGGGCGAGCAGTGGGGCCCGGAGCAGTGGGCAGGGTCCTGGGATGGGGAACGGGGTTTGTGCGTGAGTCATGGATCCAACAGGAGGGACGTGGAGCTGTTGGAGCGAGGCCAGGGGAGGCCATGGAGCTGCTGCGAGGGCTGGAGCAGCTCTGCTCTGGAGCCAGGCTGAGAGAGCTGGGCTGGGGCAGCCTGGAGAAGAGAAGGCTCCTGAAGGGGAGACCTGAGAGCAGCTCCAGTGCCTGAAGGGGCTGCAGGAAAGCTGGAGAGGGGCTTGGGACAAGGGATGGAGGGACAGGCCAAGGGGAATGGCTTGAACCTGCCAGAGGGGAGACTGAGCTGAGCTCTTAGGCAGAAGCTCTTCCCTGTGAGGGTGCTGAGGCGCTGGCACAGGGTGCCCAGAGAAGCTGTGGCTGCCCCAGTACTTGTCTTTGCAGAAAATACATACATTATTTATTTATATATATAACACAACATCACACACAAACATGTGCATCCTGCATATGCAGATTTTAAACCTTATTCTGTGTAATTCTATCAACAGATATATTAGAATTCCCTTTAGGCTACAGTAGAATCACAGAACCCCAGCCTGGTTTGGGTTGAAGGGACCTTAAAGCTCACCCAGCCCCAACCCCTGCCACGGGCAGGGACCCCTTCCACTAGAGCAGCTTGCTCCAAGCCCCTGTGTCCAACCTGGCCTTGAACACTGCCAGCGATGGGGCATCCTAGGAGTATGTTCTCCTAATTCTGCCCAAGGAATACCATGCTCTGCAGATCCTCCCAGGAGTTTTGCAGGAGCCTTTATGCAGAGAAAGGAAAACAAAACACCCCCTGTGAATCCATGCGACAAAACCACCTTTCTGAGAAGAGTTTCACGTCTTTTAGGGGTAATTATTTTTGTTAAGACCTTCTTTTGGTGCTGTTCATTCCTCCAAGTGGCTTTAACAAACCAGGGCCTCACTGGAGGGGCAGGAGGTGTTTCCACCTCGCTCTGTGTTGCTAAAACAGCTCATGAGGCACAATCGCGGCTTCTGGCCCCTTTGGGACAGCAGAGACACAGCAAAGAGGCGCTGCTGATGGGAGGAGGAAGAGCATGAGCAGGCAGATGGCAGCAGGCAAGGATGTGACCATCACCAGGGGTCTTCTGGTGTATTCCGGAGCACATGGACCACAGAGCCCTGGAGATGTGGTTGCACTGAAGAGCATCATCTTCGGGCAGCAGGTCGTAGAATCCTGGAACAGTCAGGGCTGGAAAGGACCTTAAAATCATCCAGTTCCAACCCCCCTGCCATGGGCAGGGACACCTCACACTAAACCAGGGCACCCAAGGCTCTGTCCAACCTGGCCTTGAACACCGCCAGGGATGGAGCATTCACAACCTCCCTGGGCAACCCATTCCAGTGCCTCAGCACCCTCACAGGAAAGAATTTCCTCCTTAGATCCAATCTAAACTTCCATTACTGCAGCAGCCTGTGCGAATCCCAGCTTACCAGGATCTGGATGCTTTTGAACAGCAAGGGGTTGTTACAATAAGACGCTATCAGCAGCACACATGAAAGGCAGCCCCATAAGGAGAGCACTTCCCTCTCCTGAGAGCCTTAGCGGCTTCTCCCACCTGCCAGAGAAGGAAAGGAGCTTTTATCCCAAGGCTGGGGCCGGATTGTGCTGCTCTGTTTATTTGTCCTGCCTCTCCCTCTGTGCTGTGGGGGATCTGCCCCTGCGAGGCGCAGCAATGGGGTGGGGGGATGCTCAGATCGCTGTGATTTATTTATAGGCTCTGCTGGGTTTGGAGCATGGCTGGAAGGTTGGAAGGGGCTTGGAGCAAGCTGTTCTAGTGGAAGGTGTCCCTGCCTGTGGCAGGGGTCAGAACTGGATGAGCTTTAAGCTCCCTTCCAACCCAAACCATTCCAGGATTCTAGTCTATCTAAAGAAGGAACAAAGATGTCAGGGATGTGGTTCCAGTACTGGAACCTGGGCCTGTATCACTCCCTGGAAGGAATGGACTTCATTAGGGCAGATCGATGTAATTAATCTCTTTGGGTGGACACCTTCTGACTCTCCCTCTGAAGGTTCCTGCTTGTGTATTTAGCACGAAGGGGGGGATTAAGAGAAAGGCATGAAAGCCCCGTGGCTTGGCCGGGCTCCTCCATCTCTCAGCTGGAGATAACAGCGGAGCTGCGTTATCTCCATCTCCCCAGGCTCCGTGCTCCACAGATAAAGACTGGCTTTTAATTCCCACTTAGTGAATGGAATGATCAGAGCCCACAGTCTCTGTCTTGGCCTTCCCCTCGCCCCAACGCATCCCTGTTTGCTTTCTACAGCATGACTCTCCCAAAGGACCGAGAGTGAGGGCTGTTATCGAGCATCCTCCTCCTCCTCTCACCCGCAGCATCATTAGCTTACAACCACATGTTTGGGATGGCTCCTGCTTTAACAAGCTGAGGGAAGCAGGGATGTGAAGCACGTGGGATGGGGGCCAGCAAGGAGAGTGCAGCAGCACGAACACAGCACTTCAAACCCCTACATAGAGAAGTCTCGGGGGCTGCTGCTTCCTTTTAGTGGTTAAGTAAAGCTCGTGTTGCTGCTCACCCATTGCACTCTGCCCCTTTGGCTGAACTCACTGTCCTCAAGCCAAAAGAGCCTGTTTTCCACCCGGCGTGGCTGGGAGAGACCTCACTGCATCTGCTCCCATAGATAACATCATTCCTTAAGCTGTGATAAACTCTGCAGGGCTTGAATGTGCAGAGTTCAACTGAGGAGCTGACCCAGCTGCTCCTGGCTTGCTAATGGCTGAGATCATGGAATGGTTTGGGTTGGAAGGGACCTTAAAGCTCCTCCAGCTCCAACCCCTGCCACGGGCAGGGACCCCTTCCACTGGAGCAGCTTGCTCCAAGCCCCTGTGTCCAACCTGGCCTTGAGCACTGCCAGGGATGGGGCAGCCACAGCTTCTCTGGGCACCCTGTGCCAGGGTCTCACAACGAGCAGCAGAGCCCTGGGGCTGTGGCCAAGAGCTCCTCGGGTTTCCTTGCACCTGGGTGGAGCCTCTTCCCCAGGTGATGGGGATCAGGCAGCTCCCACCCTGCTCCTCAGGGCTTGATGAGCATCAGGCTCCTCCAACTACAGCTATTTCACCGGGCTGCTCCCCCAGCACTGCCCCTCGGAGAGCCTGGGCCGTGAGGATCTTCTCCGTGTTGGGTACTGAGCATTGCTCCAAGCCCAGCGTACACTGGACCTATGGACTCCAGAAGAGCGCCTGCGCTCTCTGCTGCAGCAGGTAGGGGAAGAAATGGGTGAGCTATTGCAAAATGCTTTTCAGAGGTGGTTTTGTCTCAGCCTGGTGGTGCTGAGGCCGATGGTTGGGAGTTTTAAGGTGTTTTGGTGGAGGTTACTCCAGGACTGGGTACCCAGAGAGGTGGTGGATGCACTACCCTTGCGGACGTTCAAGGCCAGGCTGGATGTGGCTCTGGTTAACCTGCTTTAGCTGAACACGTCCCTGCTCATTGCAGGGGGTTTGCAGTAGATGAGCTTGGAAGGTCCCTTCCAACCCAAACTATTCCATGGCTCTATGGTGCATCCTGGATGCTGCACCCAGGCTGCTGCTCTGGCATTGGAGGTGTTGGGGAGCTGGGCTCTTTGTCATGTTCAGACCTTACAGCAATGGGTAAGGCTGAGGCTGGCACACAGCGACCCACCAAGGGCTGCAGTGGGTTTGTGTTGGTCGAGCACAAACCCAGAGCCACCTTCCCTAGCAAAGAGCATCGGGCTCTGCTGAGGAGAAGCAATCCAGCCATTCCCTTGGTTGGCTCATGTGCAGGGATGGAGATGGGGAGCGAGTTGCCTGTTGCTGGTTAAACGCTGGCTGTCGGTATATGGGGTTGTCCTCTTGGAGAACTGTGTGGGAAAGCACAGGGGAAAGAGGGCCCCAGCCTTGTGTTTTTAGGAGCTCCAAGCTGTAGAGCAGCATCAATGTCACGTTTGCATGGGTATTCACGCAGCGTGTTGGCACAATGCGGGTCAGCGTGTTTATGCAACGTTGGCCTTTACCTAACAGCAAAAAGATGGGGCAGTTCCCTCTTCCCATTGCTGCGGTCTGCAGGGCACGGCAAGGAAGAGCACAGGACGTGGGTGGTGATTCCTGGCTGTGGGATGTGGTTTCTGGGTAGCACAAGGAGCAAAGAACAACAGCAGCGCCTGGCTAAAGGAGAAATCCCCATACTTTAAAATTAGAACCTTGGGTTAAATCACTAAGAAAACGTGTTTGCAGAAGTTACATGGAATAAGCTGGAAGGGGCTGGCAGGATGCACACGCAACACAAGGGCTTCCTAGCATCTATGTGGCAATGCCGTGCTTGGCTTCTGGCATTTCTTTCCTTAATATGCCGTTTCTGGCATTGGTGGTGAAGCAAACGCAGATGTGACACGCAAGTCCCAGCACCCGAAGCCTGTGGTGCCATTTCATGCTCCAAAATCCCTGTTATTTACTGATTTTGGCCACCCAGATGCGTGATCAATGGGTGGAAGGGCTGATGGTGATGCCTCAGAGCGCTGAGGAGCGGGACTGGGGGCAGCACTTGTCTCCATTTCCTGTGTTCTTTGCTCCCCCATTCAAAACCAGCCTCTACAGAGAGCTTCATCCTTTGGTGCCTTTACCCTGTGTAAGGAAAACCCTTGTTATATCCCGGTGTAGCTGCCCGGCAGAGGTGGTGCTTTGATGGAGCCAGTGAATTCCCACCTGGATGGAAGGAAATAGGGAGTAGGGGAAGGAAGGAGCAGCTCCCACCCGAACATCCCATCTCTCTGAGCGTCAGCATCTCGCCTCATCGCTCCCTTCTTACCCTTTCAGGGTGGAGGGGAGGTTTAGGGGTGCTCCCAATGTCGCTGTTTCCCCAGCTCTGAAGCATCGCCAGGCTGAAGCCGGGGGAGGATTGGGGTGGGATGAGCCCTCCTGACAGCAGATGAGATCAGGGGCTGAGCGCGAGGCGGTGCCGCTGCCTGTGCTCACGCAGGGGGTTATTCCCTGCAGGATGCTCTGTTCCTTGGCCGTGCATGGGCTTCGAGTGCCTCCTGCTTCACAGCATCAGCTGCCAAAAGTGGATTTTCCATCTATTTCTGACCAGCTTCCAATGCTCGATGTTCAAAACAGCCTCCTGTCTGACCAAGGAGGTTCCTGCCTCCTGCAGATAAACCCAAGCTGCTCCCACCCTTATGTCAGGAATGGGCAGTGCACGTGGGTGCTCCTCTGCACCCAAAGTCCTTTGAACATGCCCCAGTTGGCTTGCCAGCTCCCATGGGAGCATGAGGCACTGAGCTGGCAGCGTGTAAGGGGAGCACCAGGAGATGGTGGCATCTAAACAGGGTATTTCCAGGCTAAATAGGAACTATAGCAGCGTGCTGGGAGCCGCTGGTGGCACCAGCCGAGCTTCCTGGTTGTTCCTGTACTGTCCCAGTGGGATCCCTGTGCCTTGGCTTGCTTGGTGGAGACACTTGCAGCAGGTCTGTGCTGGTGGGAGGGAGCTGATGCAATGTGCTATTGGCAGCTCATAGGATAATGGGTACCACATGTGGCTGGAGGTCAAACCAGGGCACGTCACTGCCTTTGCGCTGCTCTCCTTTAGTGCTGGGTGCTCGGAGAGAGGATCCAGCCCCTTTGGCCAAGGGCCTGTAGGGACAGGCCAAGGGGAATGGCTTGAACCTGCCCGAGGGGAGACTGAGCTGAGTTCTTAGGCAGAAGCTCTTCCCTGTGAGGGTGCTGAGGCGCTGGCACAGGGTGCCCAGAGAAGCTGTGGCTGCCCCATCCCTGGCAGTGTTCAAGGCCAGGTTGGACACAGGGGCTTGGAGCAAGCTGCTCTAGTGGAAGGGGTCCCTGCCCGTGGCAGGGGTTGGAGCTGGAGGAGCTTGAAGGTCCTTTCCAACCCAAACCATTCCATGATTTCTTTACATGCCAGGAAAGGCTGCCCTGGTGTCCAGGAACAGAACACGAGCTCTCAGGCCCTCATCCCAGGAGCTTTTGGCTCCCTGGGAAGCCTCCTGGGAGCCGCAGTGGGATCACCAGGCTCCTTGCAAGGAATTGCTCCCAGGAAGGCTGCTTTGCCTCTCAGCTTGTCGTTCGAGTGCTTTCGTGTTGCTGTTCCTCATGGCTGTGGTGGAAGTGCTGACTGGTTTGTACTGGGTGGTCCGGGGTGGGTGAAATGCGGTGTCCTAGCAGCATCTCGCTGCGTCTTCCTCACAGATGGAACCTGTTTAAGGAACCACCGATCCCATTAGATGCTGTCCCTTGGCGCTTGCATGCGGGGGGGTCTCCTCCCACTGATGTGCTGGTAGGGTGAGCTCCTGGGGGGCTCACTATAGCGGGGGGGGGGGGGGGGGAAGGAAGAAAAGGGCAGAGTGAAACAAAACCCCAACCCGGCAACGCCTCCTTTGAATTGCAGTAGGGAGGTGTGGGGATGTGGATGCTGGAATCCCACCAGGACACCTGGCTGGACAAATAAACCCTGGCATTCCTGCAGCCAAACGATCCAGCCCATCCTGTTCAGCTCGGGGTTTGAGCTCGGAGAAGCCGCAGCGAGCGATGATTTCCCTGCTGATCCAAAGCGTTTCTGTGCTGCGCAGCTCCCCCAAATGTCCTTCTTCTCCCTGACTTCCGTCCCCTCTCCTCTGTGGGACGAGCCATGAGGTAATCTGGCAGCGCAGGGAGGGCTGTGCCTCCTCGAGGCGGATCCCAAAGCCGTGCTTGAGGGAATTGCCGTGCGCCTTCCCAAGCAGGGATTGCCTAAGGAAAGGGAGGCTGGGCTGCTTCATTCGGCAGCGACCAGCCCTGAGATGCAAACTGGGGCGAGGCAATTGTGAATCACAGAAGGATGGGGGGATTCTGCGTGGTGTAACCCCAAAGTTGTTCCTCTTCACGGGGAGCTGGCTGCAGGGCTGAGCCGTGGTGAGGAGCACGGTTGGCAGCCCCCGATGCTTTTCCTTCAGCCCTTGCGCAACGCTGGTGCTGCTATTTAGGATGAAAAGGTAAAAATTAAAGACCCAAACCTCTAAAGCCACAAAGCACCCGAAGCAGAGGTGAGATAAACGTGCCCAGGCGAGGATGGAGCCCTGGTTCCTGTTTAACGCTGAGCCCCAGGGCAGGACCGCGGGCCGAGCATCCCTCCATGGAGGTGCCTTCTCTCACCCCAGTTTTGGGTGATGTTTTCCCCTCTCTGGAGCTGTTTTGCCCCATCCAGTAAACAAGCATCTCCCTGCCGCTTCCCCTCCCTGCATCGCACAGCAGCATGAGGTCATGGTAGGGAATAGCACCGATGCTTCAAGAGCCTTAAACAAGAGGCAAAGCATTGCTTTGGTTAGGAAATGCTGGGGGTTGCCCCGTTTGCTTTGGTGTCCAAGTGCCTCGGAGCCGGGCGTGGGGAGGAATGGTTTCACTGATGTCCCGTTCTGAGGTTTCTGCCTCTCTTTTTTCCCTCTGAAATCACAAAACAGCAGCAGAACCTAAACCCGCAGGCTTGGAGCTGAGGCTCCCCGCAGCAAACAACGTGTGCAAGGCTCTTCCTCTGCAGTACACGGAGGGAAAGGCTGCACAAGGGAAACTGTGAGAGTGGGAGGAGAGGAGGGAAGCAGGGATGGGCTGAGCTGCTCGTGAGCTCAGATCAGCAGTTCCCAGGGCCTCCAACTCCTGCCTGCAAGAGGTTTAAACTGGCACAGGGGAAGGTCAGGTTGGAGATAAGGCAGAAGCTCTTCCCTGTGAGGGTGCTGAGGCGCTGGCACAGGGTGCCCAGAGAAGCTGTGGCTGCCCCATCCCTGGCAGTGTTCAAGGCCAGGTTGGACACAGGGGCTTGGAGCAAGCTGCTCCAGTGGAAGGGGTCCCTGCCCGTGGCAGGGGTTGGAGCTGGAGGAGCTTTAAGGTCTCTTCAACCCAAACCAGGCTGGGATTCTGTGATTCTCTGCAGCCTCAGAAGTGCTGTAATGCTGAATAGAATCATAGATAATATATGCATAGATAATATGTGTAACATAACATGCATTTGGCCAGGAGCTACAGCAGTGATGCTGCAGAGACTGTGGTGTATGGACATGGGGCAGCATCTTGGAATCATAGAATGGTTCGGGTTGGAAAGGACCTTAAGATCATCCAGTTCCAACCCCCTGCCATGGGCAGGGACACCTCACACTAAACCGTGGCACCCAAGGCTCTGTCCAGCCTGGCCTTGAACACTGCCAGGGATGGAGCATTCACAACCTCCCTGGGCAACCCATTCCAGTGCCTCACCACCCTCACAGGAAAGAATTTCCTCCTTAGATCCAATCTAAACTTCCCCTGTTTCAGTTTGAACCCGTTACCCCTTGTCCTGTCACTACAGTCCCTAATGAAGAGTCCCTCCCCAGCATCCTTGTAGCCCCCTTCAGACACTGGAAGCTGCTCTGAGGTCTCCACGCAGCTTCTCTTCTCCACTATCCCCGTCTAAAACCCAAGTGCCTCAGCACCATCCTCACCACCTCTTGCTCATTATTACTGCTGGGCTATAAGGACTCATTGCATTGCAAACAGCTCTTCCCAGTGTAGATTTGACACTTGTCCTGCGTTGGTGGGGGTCCAGCACTGATGCCCCGGAGCTGGGCTTGCTGATGGCTGCAGACAGCCCTTGGGTGGATGTGGAGGTGGGAGAGTCGCTGCCTGTGGAAGCACTGGATTAGTGTGGGGAGTGTTGCACCGTTTGTCCCCCAGGTGATGTGTGAGGGCTTCATTTCCTCTATGGTTCCATGAGAAACCGCCCTTACGTGGGAGCGTCAGGCTATGGGAATCACCTCGGACCTGGGGCTGAGCTCGGTGACACGCACCGTGGAGGTGCCATTAGCTTCAGCTTTAGGTTTGCTCCTGGAATAGGAATGGAAAGAAATGGGTCTCTGTTAGGGCTATGAAAGAGTCATGAGCAGAGTGGAGGGGTGCAGGGCTGGATGTCCTCCCCGGACAGGGAATCCTAAAGGAAGGCCCCTCACCTCTTGCACCCACAGCTCCAGCCTCCACCCCAGGACATCCCACCGGTGGGGATGGCGAGGGCCCAAAGGGTGGGTGTTTTGGGAGGCTGTGATCGACGTTTGGGGTGAGGCCTCTGCTTGATGTTCAGGACAGTCACGCACATACATCAGTGAAGGTGGCTCCAAACGCCAGTGGCTTCCTCTCTGGAGCAGGGAGGGGTGGGCTTTTCTATTAAATATGAATTTCCTCCCTTTCTAGACTGTTTACTCACAGAGCACCGTTTCCTGCCCCCTTTCCCTCACCCTCCTGCTGGAGTTCCTTGCCTTGGTGCCTTTCCCCCTGCATTTCCTGCCTGAGCTTTGCTGCTTGGCAGCAGGGACCGCAGGGATGGGGAAGAACTGGAGTGGCAGAACCCATCTGAAATGGGGCACTGCCTCGCTCTGCCTTGGCAACCCAACGGGGACTCCGTGCTGTGAACCAGGTGTGATCTCCTTGTCGTTCCCACTGCCCGTGGCCCAGGAAGAGCTGGCCCACGGGGGTGACAAAGTGGGGCTGGCAGCGGCAGCGGCATCCCTCCGCCTCCATCTGCAGCACACCCAGCTCTCTTGTGCCTCCGTTTCCTATTTATTGTCCCAGCCCCGCTCCATTGAATTGCTTTTCCTCCCTCTGCCTCCCACTGATGCGCTCGCTCCTGTGAAGGAGGTGGCTTTGGAGGGAAGTGAGAAGGAAAAGGCAGGGGTGGATGCTCCGGGAGGGACGGGTGGTGTCCTGCCCGGGCAGCAATAGCAGGAAGGGAAGGAAAGGGAGGGTGGGAGTCCTCCAAGGGGGATGAGCAGCTCCCCAGCTCGCAGCAGCACTGCTGGGGCTTGGTTGAGTACAGAGGGATGGGTTTGCTGCTTCCTTCCTCCTGCACTGCCTGGAGAGAGTGGGTTGAAGTATTTATTAATACTTCACAGAACCTCGGGCAGGTTCAAGCCATTCCCCTTGGCCTGTCCCTCCATCCCTTGTTCCAACCCCTCTCCAGGTTCCCTGCAGCCCCTTCAGGCACTGGAGCTGCTCTCAGGTCTCCCCTTCAGGAGCCTTCTCTTGTCCAGGCTGCCCCAGCCCAGCTCTCTCAGCCTGGCTCCAGAGCAGAGCTGCTCCAGCCCTCGCAGCAGCTCCATGGCCTCCTGTGCAGTTCACCGTTCACCAGGCAGGGGCAGAATGAGCATCACTCATTCCTTGCTTCCAGAAGTGCTGGTTCCGTTCTCCTGATAATACTCGTGCAAGCAGATCCATCCCCTGGCATCTCCATTCCCAGGAAGACAGCAGTTATAACATGTGAATGGGATGTCCCCTTCTGGGGGACTCGGAGGTGTCACTGCATGGGGGGGGAAGCATCCTATAGGAACAGGGGGGTTACAAAATGCTGTCAATAGGGCTGTACAGGACTGGGGAGCCCGGAGCTGCTGACAGGTCCCATAGAGGGCCACCCAAACCCAACCGTTCCATGAGGATTCTTCCCGTTTCTCTTCAACCTCAGACCTAGATTCTAGGGAACAGCAGCGCTTTGGGGAGCCCTGGGGCCCTTCTGGTGGCCGCATCCTTCAGTCGTGCTCAGCTCAGCAAGAAGCTGCTGGAGCTGCTTGCAGGGAGCTCGGCAGGAGCTATGGATGTGTCAGGGTCCAGCTGGTCGGCGTTGCTGGAGCTTCATTCCCGGGGTCACCACCGCCTGCTGAGCCCAGTGTAACCAGCGCGGTGTCTGCAGCTGCCGTTAGTCAATGTAACCCTCACCATATAACCGTGTGTAAGCAGAAACCAAGGGGAAGCCAAGGATAAGCCCTGGCCATGTGGGCTGCTCCCTGTTTTCTGGTGGTTTTCCATCCCGAGGCACAGGGTGCAGCTGGAAGTCAGGGCTGACACAGCCAGAAGCGCCCCTGCTTCACTCCTGAGCCTGGCTGCCAGGAGGGGCTCCGGGTTTGAACTCCAGGGGTTTGGATCCCAAGTTCAGCAGATGAATTGGAATAACCAGTCCCTTCATTCCTGCCAGTCTGTAGCTCGCACCCCCTGGGATTTGGACCTCAAAGGCTGTGGAAGCTGCTGCTGGATGCGTTATCTCACCTGGGATGGGTGATGCTGTAGCTCACATGCAAGGAAGTCCTGGTCATTCCCTGTGGAGCCACTTAAATGCATGGAAATCCCTGAACTCATCCTTTACCTGCTGTCTGCAGTCACCGGCATGGGAAGTGATGGGCTTAACCATGGGCAGGCAACAGACCTGCAAAGATCTCGTGGAGAGGCCAAAATGAGTCTGTAAGTGTGTAAACACGTCCTTCACATCCCGATCCCTGGAATGACCTGATGCTTCAGGATTCATTTTAAGAACCTCAGCGTTTCCAGCCCCTTTGGTCTTGGAGGAGTGCTCAGAAACCTGCCCCATCCTTGCACCTAAAACCCCATCAGCCAAGAACATGGGGTTTAAAGGGGGGAAAGACGCTAAACCCAGGTTGGACAACGCTGCCGAAGCAGGGCTCTGAGCAGAGCTGGGCTCTGACTCCCGTGGCTCCCGCACAAGGAGGTGATGCAACCCATGGCTCCTTCCCCTCCGTGTCCCCCCCTGCTGCCTCTCTGGGAACAGCAGCAGCAGCAGCCAGGCTGGGAGCCCTTCCCTTGGGTGGTTTCAGGTGAACCTCACGCGTGGTCGGGCCCCTCCGAAGGGGTTCCTGGGGATGCGGAGCGGCCAAGGCAGCCGGGCCCTCTTCTGGCTGAGCTTCGGAGGCCACCGAGTCCCTTTGAGCTGGGGTCGTGCGGTCCCGTTTGCAGGAGCAGGGCATTCACGGGTCCTGCTGTGCTGTGCTGGGAGCTGGGGTGGGTACAGAAGTCCTGGCATTTAACCATTACCTTAGTTAAAGGCAGGGTGATGACCCGTGCTTGAGCTCCCGGAGCTGTGTTTTGATATAGCTCGGGATAGAGCAGATGGATTAACAAATCCATGTGGAACAGGAGAGAAGCAAAAGCCTTGTGCTGTTACAAGCTCATACAGCAATGATGACAGAGTCCAGGGGGGGTTAACAACACAACCGAACCCATTTTATCATGGAAAATGCAGAGTTGCATTCCTGAGCCCAGCTTGGGAGAGCTGCCGTGGAGGGATGTGTGGGGCCATTCCAACGTGGGTGTCATTTTCCATTAGTCCGAGTTTTCTCCCCTCTGGTTTTGCTTTGTTTAACTCCTTTTTCCCCACTCCCATCCCATATTTACCCACGGAAACAGGCCTGCTCAGCATTTCAATGGCAGGAAGGCAGGGGCGGCCGAGCCCGGTGTGTGCCGGGAGGTCAGACCTCCGCATCCGACCCCTTATTGTGCTGCCCATGATGCTGGTGGGGGGACCCTGAGGAGCTTCCTTGCATTTAGATAGGAGGGAGGAGGAATTGCTCCTGAGCTGGGCTGCTCCCCATCATCACCACCTGCAGCTGCAGGACTGATACAGGGCTTAGAAAAGGGCATCTCTGGAGCACCTTGTGCCAAGCGCCTGCTGCAGGGCAAACCAACAGGCAGGGAATGTTGTGTTCTGGGGAGGAGGGAAAATAACAAACCTCTAATATCACCAGGAAAAGGCCAAGTGAGGTTGTATCTCCTTGCTTTAACACTGGGCAGGAGTAAATCCCACCCCACTTGAAGCACCACTGGGATCTCTCGGGTCTTCCTGGACGGATGCTGGTACAAGATGCCCTTTGCTCAGCATCAGTGCGGATCTGTGTGAATAAAACCCAGGTCCTAACCCCAGCGTGCTTTGAGCTGCCAAAATAGGCTGGGCTGAGCAGAGCCAGTAAGTGGTTGTTCTTCAGTCTGCTCCCAAGCCATCTCACTATGGATCAGGGCTGGGTTTGGGGGATGGCACTGTGGCTCTGGCAGGGGAAGACCTCCAGATGCAGGAGGTGGGATGGAAAACTGCTGGCAAGCGTTTCTATATAACCAGAGAGAATGGATCCCACCCAGAGGTCACCCCCGCTGGGGCTGCTGCCCTCTTTGGATATGGTCCATAATTAACTTGCTCTAGGACTGCGTTCCCATATGAGGCTAACGACTGGAGACCCGCGGCGCAGGGAGCCCCTTCGCAGTTCTTCACCCTGTGGGAGGTGATGGGAGAGGAGGCATCCAGCCGACGGCAGCTTGCAGGTGGGTGCTGACCCCATCTGCAGCGTGGGTGAGCCTGGTAAAGCAGTCATTACCTCTGCTCCCTGCTGCTGTAGGGCACGAGGGTTACAGGAGTGCAAGGGCGGCCAAGTGCCCTTTGGCATGGCTTGAGTGCAGTTGAGGGTCAGCTCCCTGGCCTTATGCTTGGCTTAATCTCCTGGAGGGGACAAGCCTTGCTTTCAGCCACCTCTGAGGGGGGTTCTCCCTTTGGGAAGCAGGGCTCACGCTGTCTCTTTCCCCCTTCGTGGACACAAGGTGAAGGCGCTTTGTGTGTGTCCGTGAGGAGGGCAGGGGCTGGGGCTGGGGCTGTCCCCGCTGGGAGCTGGCAGGAAAGCGAGGCACTCGGCAGGACAATGCATTGTTTCCTGCAGGGAGGGACCCCGCAATACAGGAAAGCATCAGCACTTTGTGCAAGCAGCGCCCGGGCACCGGCCCGGCCCCTCCTGCAGCAGCTTCTGCCGCTGGCATCATGCAGACTGCGAGGGGTTTGATGCTCTAACTGAGCAGAGCTCGGCTGGGTCATTAACCCATCCCCGGCAGTGCTCAAGGCCAGGCTGGACACAGGGGCTTGGAGCAAGCTGCTCCAGTGGAAGGGGTCCCTGCCCGTGGAACTGGGTGAGCTTTTGGAGATCCCTTCCACCCCAAACCAGCCTGGCTCTCTCTGAAGGAAGGAGCTGCCCATCACTGGGCACCCTGCTCCAGTGCTCAGCCCCCCTCACAGTGAGAAAAGGAGGTTTTCCTTTCTCAGCCCACCTCCAGGACAATGGCTGGAGCCCAGGGCCAGCAGCAGGGCTCGGGAGCACCACTGAAGGCTTTAAGAAGGCAGCTTTCCTTCCAGTGCACCAGCCCAAACTGCTCCCCATCCAAGGATGCTGGAGGCGCCTTGTTTATAACCTTCAACCTGCAGGATAAGAACTTCATAAACAGAGATGGGGACGGGGATGAGGTGATTGTTATAGCATGGGCTATAAAGATAAGGGGTGGAAAGGCTGTGCAAGGCTGTTCCCTGCCCGGAGGACGTGCATCCATTGTCCCGTGTCCCTGTTCCTCCCTCCTTATCACAGCGCAGCAGGAGCCGGACACCGGTGCCAGGGGATGTGCTGCCCGTCCGGGCCAAGGTGCCTGGGCTCGAACGTGACCACTTCAGCACAAGTGAAGCAAATCAAGTCAATGCAAAGGGAAGGCCCCCTCATGTGGTGCTGTCAGCGCTGGGGAGTGCTTCAGCTGGAGGAAAAACTGCCCTTGACTCCGGCCCAGCTCTGGTTGCTGTCATCGTTTTCACCCTCTGCATGGAGCTGCCAAAAGCAGGGAAGAAACTGCTTACTTGGGGCTTTGAAACAAAGGCGTTTTATCTCTTTTACAGCGCTATTTGTTGGTGTCCCCATGGGCAGGCTACTCCCCTGCGCTATGATAAACATGTGTCTTGGAGGCATCCGCTGCTCCCTTTGCTTACATGGGGATGGCTGATTAATGGGGCTGAGGTCAGTGGTGTTTGGGGGCTTTGCTGATGCTATATCCTGCTGGCAGAGGGTGAAGGATGTAAAAGGCGACAAGTAAGATGGATCAGGCTCCAGGCTGCATCACCAGGGGCACCAGGATGCCCCTGTTCCCAAATCGCTTGCTGATCCTCTCAGGAGGACTTGGATACCCATAGGACAGAGATATTGTGGCTTTGGGAAGGGGAAACCCACTGGCTGCTACCAGCAGACCCATAGGAATTGGGGGTGTAACCACAAGCTTCTGGGGGCTGCATCCTGCTGGCAGCATCGCATGGATGCGGCTGGTCCCATAGTGCGGAGGGGGGATGCTCCCCCTTTCTGAAGCTTCATGTTTTCCCTTAGTTTGGTGAATCAAAGGGCAAAGCTTTGTGTGCACCTCACATAAATGCAGGTGGTTGGGATTCCGTTGCCATCGGGTTAAACAGGCTGGGGGAGACCGGATGGAGCAGCCTGAGGAGAAGGACTTGGGGTGTTGGGTGAGGAGAAGCCCCCCATGACCCTGCTTCAGTGAGCACTTGAGCCCAGACACCCCCCCCCCGTGTGCTGGGCTGCACCCCCAGAGCGTGAGCAGCAGCTCAGGGAGGGGATCCTGCCCCTCTGCTGTGCTCTGGGGAGACCCCCCTGCAGCCCTGATCCAGCTCTGGGGCAGCAGCACCAGAGGGACGTGGAGCTGTTGGAGCGAGGCCAGAGGAGGCCACGGAGATGCTGTGAGGGCTGGAGCAGCTCTGCTCTGGAGCCAGGCTGAGAGAGCTGGGCTGGGGCAGCCTGGAGAAGAGAAGGCTCCTGAAGGGGAGACCTGAGAGCAGCTCCAGTGCCTGAAGGGGCTGCAGGAAAGCTGGAGAGGGGCTTGGGACAAGGGATGGAGGGACAGGCCAAGGGGAATGGCTTGAACCTGCCCGAGGGGAGACTGAGCTGAGCTCTTAAGCAGAAGCTCTTCCCTGTGAGGGTGCTGAGGCGCTGGCACAGGGTGCCCAGAGAAGCTGTGGCTGCCCCATCCCTGGCAGTGTTCAAGGGCAGGTTGGACACAGGGGCTTGGAGCAAGCTGCTCTAGTGGAAGGTGTCCCTGCCCGTGGCAGGGGTTGGAACTGGATGAGCTTTAAGGTCCCTTCCAACACAAACCAGGCTGGGATTCTGGGATTAAATATCCTGTATCCCTCACCCGATTCTCACGTTTATGATTTGTTTGCGATAAGAAATCTCATAGATATCTGAAGCATTCCCTTTCCTGCAGCATTCCCAAGGCTTTTTATCTTTCCCAGGTGCTGCCCCCTCTGCAGGGGTTATCTGTGGGTGTTGTCTGAGCATCCACATGGATTTCGGTGAAGGGCATTGCGGGGCCGGGTGAGCATCCCGCTGGAAGCAGTGGCCATGGGAAGAGCCCTGCAGATAAGCATCTGGATCCTGCAATTGTTATCCCAAAAGGAGAAAGGTGGGGAGGAACCAGGGATGATCCTGGCTTAGGGGGCAGCGCGGGGTGGCCAAGGATGGGAATGGTGTGGGGTGTTTGGGGAATGCTGTGAAAGGCAAGATCCAGCCGTGCAGCGATGCTTCATCCCTCCCGGACACCTGCACACCCCATCCTGATCCAAACCCAGCTGGAGGCAAGTGCAGCCTTTCCACTGACCTCACTGGGGAAATGCACCCTCCCCTCTGTTTGTGCAGGAAGGAAAGGACTGGGGAATGGGGGACTGGAAAGGCAGAGGGATTTAAGGAGTAATGAGCGCCCATGGCACACACAGTGCACCTGCTCCCAAACGCCTGCTCCATCCCAAAGCCCTCCTGGTGTTTCCCAATGAGCTGCACCCCTTTTCCTCACTGCTGAGAGGGCTCCAAGGGCTGTCTCCAAGCTGGATACAGGAGGTTTGGGCTCAACCCTCCTACTCCATCCCACTGAACGATTCACATCCTCTTTCCCCATGCCAGAGCTGCCCTCCTGATCAAGGGAAAGCACGGTGCTGGGGCCGGGCCTCACCTTGCCCCTTCCCAAAGGAGCTGCTTCATGAGTCAAGCAGCTCATTCCGCGTGCCTTGGCGTGGTTTTGGGGACATCATCCTCTTGGAAAAGCCTTGTCAGGCAGCTCTGATCCCGCTACTGCAGCGGAGCGATGGGAGAGCGGAGCCAGGGGTCACTGCAGCAGGGACAAACCCCAACCCAAGGTTATTCCTCGGGAGATGCATTCCATCACTTGCACTTCTGCACTGGCAGGGCTGAGGACAGGGAATGTCTCCTTGACTCCAAAGGGCAGGGATGGAAAGGCGGCACGCCGCAGTGCAGCTCGTGGTTGGAGGAATGCGCAGCGCTGGCGCCGTCCTCCTCTTCCCTTGGAGCTCTTCCCTCTGGAGCAATTCCCTGCCCCATTTCTCAAGCTTTCTTGGTTTATTTATAGGTTTTACTATGAGCGGATGGCACCAAGAGCAGCAGGGCTGCGGGGTGATGGTGCAACAGTGCTCTTGGTGACGTCCTGCATTGCCTGAGCTGCAAAGCCACATCAGAGCCCCATCCAAACCACAAATCCCCTTCTCGGCTGAAATGACAGCCCCTGTCTGATATGATCTGAGTGTCTCCTCGAAAAGAGGGTTTAATGTAAGGCACAATTCCTCTCTTTATCCTCAGCAAGTTCCCATCTTGGCTCATCCACAGCTTCCTGCAGCCTCCCTGGTCCTCATAAAGAGCCACAAATCACGGCTGCACCGCGATGCTGTGGATCTCGCTCCATGCGTGTCTCGGTTCACAGCGCTCAGGACTGCCCTCGGGCTGTAAATCTCAGCCAGCAGTTTTGGCCCTGGCTGAGAACAACGTGGGTTTGAACTCTCGCCACCTTCGCAAAGGCATTTGGTCTTGATTAACATTGCTGCAAAGGTGGAGGAGCATCCACCACATCCCTGGACCATCCCTCTTGGAGTGAAACGGCTGCAGCTCCAGGAAGGGGGAGGAGAGGAATGTGTGTTTTGTCAGAGACTCCTGGAATGCTTTGGGTCGGAAGGGGTTTTAAAGCTTGATTCAGAGAAAACTCCAGGACCAAACTTGCCAATGAAGTTTTAAGTTGACAAGCAGGTATTCTTTATTCTGGCACCTTTATTGAGGCTGCAACCTGCAGCTTCAATTCAGAAAGAGCAAATCTGTGCTGTTCCTTCCTTCTGGCTATAAAGGTATGGGATGATCTGCACAGAGGAAGAAGGAAAATGGGAGCTTGCTTCATAGAATCAGCAAGCCTTCAAGCTCATCCAGTCCAACCCTTCCCCAGCACTGCCAAGGCCACCACTAACCCATGGCACTGAGGCCTCATCTCCACGGGCTGTGAACCCTTGCAGGGCCGGTGACTGCAGCCCTGCCCTGGGCAGCCTGTTCCAATGCCTGAGCACCCTCTGGGGCAGGAATTGTTCCTCATATCATGCCAGCAATGAAGAGCTTGGGCAGGACTGAGGTCATTGCATAGCCCCCATCATCCTCAAATACCTGCGTTGGTGTTTTCAGTGAGCAGCTACAGCTGAACACCGGGAGATGCTGCGCCAATGGGGACAGACCTCCGAGCAGCTTCCAGTGTCTGAGGGGGGCTACAGGGATGCTGGAGAGGGACTCTGCATCAGGGACTGGAGTGACAGGACAAGGGGTGATGGGGTCAGACTGACACAGGGGAAGTTCAGATTGGAGATAAGGCAGAAGCTCTTCCCTGTGAGGGTGCTGAGGCGCTGGCACAGGGTGCCCAGAGAAGCTGTGGCTGCCCCATCCCTGGCAGTGTTCAAGGCCAGGTTGGACACAGGGGCTTGGAGCAAGCTGCTCTAGTGGAAGGGGTCCCTGCCCTTGGGAGCAGGGGTTGGAGCTGGAGGAGCTTTAAGGTCTCTTCAACCCAAACCAGGCTGGGGCTCTATGACTTTTGAGACCTCTGCAACCCTCTCTGTGCCCCACTGGCTGCACATGAAGCACACGAGCAACCTCCATGGCTCTCCGTGCCCAAGGGCAGAGGGCAAACCCCCTTTTGTCTCACAGCCCCGTGAGAACCGGCTCTCTGGGATGAACCGGGAGCCGATGAGATCACTTGTTGTGGTCCTCGCTCTGTTGCCATGGCAATGAGCTCTTGGTGACATCAGCAGAGCTGCCCAAGGAGCTCCCATCTTCTTTCCCAAGCCCATCCAGGGCAGGAGGTGACCTGGGGATGTGCTTTGGTTCACAGGAGGTGGACGGGGCCGCTTTGCCTTTGGGGTTTGTGCTAGAAGCTGCTCCGCACAAAGGAGCCCGGAGACAAAGGCAGGCGGGGGCCCCAGTGTCAGCCTCTAAGGAAGGGATCTCGGTCCAGACCCTCCCAGGGCTGTCCCGGGGGAGCTGCACCACGCAGGTGGGAAACGCATCGGGATGAGTCAATGGGAGCGGCTCTGTGACCAGGGGGTCACTGCTGCGGGGTGTGGGTGCCTTAGGGCGTGCAGGGACCAGCTGTGTGTTTGAAGGCCAGTGTGTGTTTAGGTGAGGACGAAGCGTGCCTCAGGCATCGGTCTGTAGCAATGTGAGCCCTGGGGGCTGGAAGCAAGGATGGGGGAGAGGTGCTTCCCTTCTCCTCCAGCTTCCCCTCTTCTTCTGCCTCTCCCGAAGGGGAAGGCTGTGCTGTGCCACTCGGCACCTCCTCATCCTCCCTTCCTCTTCTCTTGGCTCACTGGCTGGGGACACCAGCACAGACCAGTGTGCAGGGTGCGTGCTGCACTGGGAGTCTGCAGAGGACCTTGGGAGGCAAAGGCACCCGTCCTGGTGCACTCGCTTTGCTTCAGAGAGGTGAAACAACCCCTCAGGTCGTGCTCAGGGCATCGGTACCTCGGTAGGGAATTGGGAGCCTCTTGAGAACTGTGAGTAAAATCCCTCTGTGAAAAAGCCACCCGTGTGCCTTCTGCTCATGGCTCATCCTTGCCAGCCCTGCTCTAAGGAAAAGAGGGATTATGCTGCCTCAGAAGCAGGGAGCAGCAGGAAATGGGAAGCACCTGTTTCGATGCTCCCACAGGCTCTTCCCATCCTTTTTCGCCAGCTCAAGATCCCACAGCCACGCTGGAAAGGCCAAGTTATTCTGGGATGTCTGCGAGCGCAGCGAGGAACGGGGCAAGGGCACGGAAAAACCGCGAAGCAAGGATGCGTGCCAGCATCCCAGCGGTCCCTGGAGGAGCGCGAGAGGAGCAGCAGCCGCCCCAGAGGCAGGCTGCGGGGCGGGATGTGTTGGTCACTCGCTGCCTGCTCCCACCAGGTGGCTTTTTCCTGTTGGGAAAAGCGTTTCCATGGCCAAGCAGCGCGGAGGGGACGGGGGAGAGCAGCCTTTCCCTCAGGGAAGCAAAGCCCAACTTGGATGTTTCAGATTCGGGACAGCTTGGACGGCTCACGGGAAATGAGGGAACGCGCATCCCCATGAGGGTGGTGGGGTGGTGTGACACGTCACAGCCTGTGTGCTGCCTTTGGCACCCGGCCTGCCTGTGTCCCAGGTTACTAACGGGATAGGCACGGGATGTGGGGTGGGAATTCTCTGGGATGGCTGCTCTGGGAGGAGGGCCGGAGCACAGCCAAATGCATCAGCAGCGTCCAGCACAGCACCGGTCACCACCCTGTGACCTGCAGCTGAGATCTTGCTGTTCTATAACAGAGCCCAGATAAGCAGCAGGAGGGAAGATGTGGGCTTGTGGAAACCCCCATGTCCTGGGCTGCATCCTCACAGTGTGAGCAGCTTTAAGGGACCTTAAAGCTCCTCCAGCTCCAAGCCCTGCCACGGGCAGGGACCCCTTCCACTGGAGCAGCTTGCTCCAAGCCCCTGTGTCCAACCTGGCCTTGAGCACTGCCAGGGATGGGGCAGCCACAGCTTCTCTGGGCACCCTGTGCCAGCGCCTCAGCACCCTCACAGGGAAGAGCTTCTGCCTAAGAGCTCAGCTCAGTCTCCCCTCGGGCAGGTTCAAGCCATTCCCCTTGGCCTGTCCCTCCATCCCTTGTCCCAAGCCCCTCTCCAGCTTTCCTGCAGCCCCTTCAGGCACTGGAGCTGCTCTCAGGTCTCCCCTTCAGGAGCCTTCTCTTCTCCAGGCTGCCCCAGCCCAGCTCTCTCAGCCTGGCTCCAGAGCAGAGCTGCTCCAGCCCTCGCAGCATCCTCATGGCCTCCTCTGGCCTCGCTCCAACAGCTCCACGTCCCTCTTGTGCTGCTGCCCCAGAGCTGGATCAGGGCTGCAGGGGGGGTCTCCCCAGAGCACAGCAGAGGGGCAGGATCCCCTTTGCTCACGCACCCTTTGATGGGAGCTCCCAGTTTCTTGGGCTCTTCTTTCCAGCAAAATAACCTGCAGTGACTTTGCCAGCCCCATTAAGGAAGCTCCCAGGAGGGAGCAGGACGAGCCAAGCCACCTTCCTCTGCTCCATCCCCACCAGTGCCTTAGACACCCACCTGCTCGATGTGGTGCGGGTGCTGCACCCTTTAAATGGAACGCTGAGGTTACCCTTTGTGCTGTGCAGAAGCCGAGGTGGGATGTTCCTTCCCATGCACTAACGTTTTCCAGAGGAATGGGATTCCCACCCTGATCCTCAGGCTTGGCCCATGCTGACGGGGATGCTGTGACTCTGTGCACCTCATCCCGCTGCCCACAGGTCCCACGGGCTGGAATAGCCCTGGAAAGAGGCAGGAAACGCTGTGCAGCCCAATGGGTGGCATTGACTGGCTGGGGAGGGACTCTTCATTAGGGACTGTAGTGACAGGACAAGGGGTAACGGGTTCAAACTGAAACAGGGGAAGTTTAGATTGGATCTAAGGAGGAAATTCTTTCCTGTGAGGGTGGTGAGGCACTGGAATGGGTTGCCCAGGGAGGTTGTGAATGCTCCATCCCTGGCAGTGTTCAAGGCCAGGTTGGACAGAGCCTTGGGTGCCCTGGTTTAGTGTGAGGTGTCCCTGCCCATGGCAGGGGGTTGGAACTGGATGATCTTAAGGTCCTTTCCAACCCTGACTGTTCTAGGATTCTATGACATCTCTGGGTTTCTCAGAGGCTCCTATCTCAGTGCTGGGTGTGTTCTTGACCTCCAACCTCCTGCTCCGCAGAGGAAGGTGCTGTTTGCAGAGCCACGCTCACACGGATCCACTCATCAACTTTTCCATGAGCACGGCCGGCCAGCACACGGCTCCCTTGGGAAGCTTCAGTGTCACACTGTGCATCCACTGCCTCTCCTGGCAGCACGGGCAAGGGGAGGCCCCCGCGTGCCGAGGCAGCCGCACTGCTCCGTGGCCTCGGAGCCAAGGGCTCCATCCATGTGAGGTGGAGTGAAACAGGAAAGGCTGATGGTAACTGAGCTTTAAGTGACTTGCCTGGGACCGTAAAGTCCCTAATGTCAACTGATACCTGCTGGTAACACGTGGGTGAAGTGCAGAGATGGCCGTTCCTTTGGGAATGACCAAGCACAGAAAGAATCGGGCTGGATTCAGTCACTTCTGGTGGCTTTCCATGGCCTCTGATGTTCCTCCTCTTCGCTGACACCCGGAGGAGAAACTCTGCTGCTCAGCCCTGTGATGTGCTGTGGCAAGCTCTGCCCTCCGAGGTCTCTGGCTGAGCGGCGACTCCCAAGATTAGCTTAAAAAGCAGTCTTGGATCTTTTTCACTTCCTTTCGGCTTCCGAGCCCTGCCAAGCATTGAGGTCTCTGCCAGACTCTCCTCGGACACTTTGAGGATACAGCTTGTTTTCTTTAGAGGATGCTGTTTTCATGGCCTCGTGTCCAGGAGCTGGGATTAAGAATACAGACCCGGCATATTTTGGGATGTTCTTCAGCCATTCAGTGCAAGCCTGGGCTTGGCAGCCTCACCTCTGCTTGCACCAGCGCTGTGGCAAGACCAGCACCATAGAACCACAGAGTGGTTTGGGTTGGAAGGGACCTTAAGATCATCCAGTTCCAACCCCTGCCACGGGCAGGGACCCCTTCCACTGGAGCAGCTTGCTCCAAGCCCCTGTGTCCAACCTGGCCTTGAACACTGCCAGGGATGGGGCAGCCACAGCTTCTCTGGGCACCCTGTGCCAGCGCCTCAGCACCCTCCCAGGGAAGAGCTTCTGCCTCAGAGCTCAGCTCAGTCTCCCCTCTGGCAGGTTCAAGCCATTCCCCTTGGCCTGTCCCTACAGTCCCTGATGAAGAGTCCCTCTCCAGCATCCTTGTAGCCCCCTTCAGACACTGGAAGCTGCTCTGAGGTCTCCACGCAGCTTCTCTTCTCCAGGCTGAACAGCCCCAGTGTTCTCAGCCTGGCTCCATACAGGAGCTGCTGCAGCCCCTGAGCATCCTCGGGGCCTCCTCTGGACTTGCTCCAACAGCTCCATGTCCCCACAGTGAGGACCCCAGCACTCACACAGTGCTGCAGGGGGGGTCTCCCCAGGGCCGAGCAGAGGGGCAGGATCACCTCCCTGAGCTGCTGCTCATGCTCTGGAGATGCAGCCCAGCACACGGGGGGGGGGGCTCTGGGCTCAAGCACTCACTGAAGCCGGGTCATGGGGAGCTTCTCCCCCAGCACCCCCAAGCCCCTCTCCACCCAAGCTGCTGCTGTGCCTGGGATTGCCCCGACCCAGGGCAGGACCTTGCACTTCACCGTGCAGGACCTCACCAGCCCCGTGCTCAAAGCCCTGCCTGGGGTGCGTGGAGCTGTGGCAGGAGACGCTGGGGTTTTGTACCAAGGAGACACGTTTACTTCCCCATTGCCATGAGTGGGAAGCAGGGAGCAGAGCAGCGCAGGCAGCCGCGCTTCGCCTGTGCCCTGAATCCGGGGTTGCAGAGCAGGTTCCATGCATCTCGCAAGGAACGAGAGGAAAGGCGGGATGCTGGGGACAGCCCGTGATGAGGGAAGCATCCTGAGTGGGAGCAGGGCTGCGGCCGGAGCCGGGGTGGTGCAGGAAGGCTGCGGCAGGGCTGGCGCGCTCCAGCACACCCTGCCCTTCCTCCTGCCCGCTGCCTTGCGCAACACCCTCACCCTCCTCAATGGGGTCCCAAACTGGGGGCTGATGGGTGACCTCGGAGCCAGTAACGCAGTGGTGGGCTTTGGAAAGGGAAAGCCTTCAGCAGCGCCGCTGGCTCCTCTGTGGGAAGCACATGAATCCTGGGCTGCAGAGTGGCCAGGCACGGTGAAAGAGCAGCAGGGAGCAGCAGGGCTGTGGCCTGTGGCGCTTCCCTTCAGGCAGGGCTGCAGGAGAGGCTGCGGTGGGGATTGCTCACTCCCCATCCTCCGGGAGCCCACGTCTTCCCCTGGGAAGCCTGCAGCAGCACGGTGAGACCACGCAAGGGCTGCTTCCCGTCCCTCAGAGCTCAGTTTGCCCCGCGGCGATAGCGAGAGGGGAAACCTTGTGTTCACGGGGTTATCTTCAACAAGTGAAGTGTCTCCAGGGTCAGCAGCGTGAGTCAGTGCAGGGTGGGTGGCGAGGAGACAGCCTAGCAACAGAGCAGCACGCCACGGGTCTCCTGTCATTTCCCTTGTCTTCCCGTAGCCTGCGAGTCATCCAAGAGCTGCCTTTGAAACGTCCGTGACTGTGTGATGACTTATCGTGAGTGGCAACAGCCTGAAATTGCTTCAGAGGTGTGGAAAGCCCTTTGCTGTGCCACAGCGCTTCTGCAGCCCAGCTGCTGGTGGCAGAAGGTGGCTGAGTTTCCTCTGCCTCACTCATTGTGGGTTTGATAGGCTTGTCCCCCTTGGCTGTGCAGTTACTGTGGTCTGGGATGAGGGATGCTCGCTGTGGTCCGGGATGAGGGATGCTCGCTGTGGTCCGGGATGAGGGATGCTTGCCGTGGTCCAGGATGAGGGATGCTCACAATGGCCCAAGGGATGCTTGCCATAGTCCATGACTGGGGCATGCTCCCTGTGGTACAGGATGAGGGATGCTTGCCATGGTCCAGGATGAGGGATGCTCCCTGTGGTCCGGGATGAGGGATGCTCACAGTGGTCCAAGGGATGCTTGCCATAGTCCATGACTGGGGAATGCTCCCTGTGGTCCAGGATGGGGGATGCTTGCCATGGTCCACGATGAGGGATGCTGCCTGTTGTCCAGGATGGGGGATGCTCCCTGTGGTCCAGGATGAGGGATGCTCCCTGTGGTCCAGGATGGTGGATGCTCGCCATAGTCCAGGATGCAGGATGCTCACTGTGGTCTAGGATGCTGTGCACACTCAGGATCTGCTCTCCTTGCAAAATCTCCATGGGCTTACAAAGTGGTTTTCGGGATGCTCTGCTCCATAAACCTGTCGTCAGGCCCTCTGTGGAAGTGAAGTTGGGATGCTTTGGCACATCCATAATAAACATCATTACAGGAGCAAGAGGCACCTGGCTCTGACGAGTGCTCTGTAACCACAACCTAATTAAACTTCATTATATTTCAGTGTGAGAGGTGAGAACTCTCTTCCTCTGCATAAAGCACAGTGCTCAACGTGCATGGAGAGCCTCCGGGAGTAAGAGCAGCACGGCTCCAGGAGAGGTTTGCTGTTCAACGAGGCCATGGCAGTGTCCGGCACCTCTCATTTCCACCTTGACCTGCAACTGGGGGGACCTCTCATTTCCACCTTGACCTGCAACTGAGATCATGGGGACGTGGGGCTGGCTGCTGGGAATGCTCACAACCCCACGTGCTCCTCTGATGATCGGAGCTGCAAAACCAGATGTAGACAACATCACCTGCTTTTGTCACCTTTGAGGCACCAATGAGGACCCAGTGAGATCCCTTTGCAAACAATAATGAGTGCTGATGTAAATAGATGCGCTTCGTCAGGCCACTGCTGTTCTGCAAACCGGTATAACCCATCTTTCCCTCCTCCAGTGGTTCCATTCTGCTGTGCAGCTTCCCCAGGAACTGGTAATTTAAGCTGCTTTATAGAGATCCTTGATGTCGTGTTCACAGCTCTCAGCCCGTGCGATAATTCCCCTCCCCAGCACCACACAGCAATTAAAAATACATTCTTATGAAGCGACACAACTGCTGGAGCCTCCTGTGAATGTCACACTTCACCCTTGACATGGCTCCAGCGTGAAGATGGAGCGCTGGAAAGACAGCGCACTGTCATATTCAACCGAACATTTGTCCCATTTCTGAGGGCACTTAGAAATGAATTGGACCAAGCTGAGGTTTTGGGGTGTATGTAGGGACAGGCCAAGGGGAATGGCTTGAACCTGCCCCAGGGGAGACTGAGCTGAGCTCTTAGGCAGAAGCTCTTCCCTGTGAGGGTGCTGAGGCGCTGGCACAGGGTGCCCAGAGAAGCTGTGGCTGCCCCATCCCTGGCAGTGTTCAATGGCAGGTTGGACACAGGGGCTTGGAGCAAGCTGCTCTAGTGGAAGGGGTCCCTGCCCGTGGCAGGGGTTGGAGAAGAGATTGAGAGCAGCCCAAGGAGAAGGACTTGGGGGTGTTGGTTGATGAGAAAATGAACATGAGCCGGCTTCAGTGTGCGCTCGCAGCCCAGAAAGCAACCGTATCCTGGGCTGCATCAAAAGGAGCGTGACCAGCAGGTCAAAGGAGGTGATCCTGCCCCTCTGCTCTGCTCTGGTGAGACCTCACCTGGAGCATTGTGTGCAGTTCTGGTGTCCTCAACATAAAAAGGACATGGAACTGTTGGAACAAGTCCAGAGGAGGCCATGAGGATGCTCAGGGGCTGGAGCACCTCCTGTATGGAGACAGGCTGAGAAAGTTGGGGCTGTTCAGTCTGGAGGAGAGAAGCTGCGTGGAGACCTCAGAGCAGCCCCCCAGTATGTGAAGGGGGCCTAGAGGGATGCTGGAGAGGGACTCTTCATTAGGGACTGTAGTGACAGGACAAGGGGTAACGGGTTCAAACTTAAACAGGGGAAGTTTAGATTGGATCTAAGGAGGAAATTCTTTCCTGTGAGGGTGCTGAGGCACTGGAATGGGTTGCCCAGGGAGGTTGTGAATGCTCCATCCCTGGCGGTGTTCAAGGCCAGGTTGGACGAGGCCTTGGGTGACATGGTTTAGCGTAAGGTGTCTCTGCCCATGGCAGGGGGATTGGAACTGGATGATCTTAAGGTCCTTTCCAACCCTAACGATTCTATGATTCTAAGGTATCCCTGCCCATGGCAGGGGTTGGAGCTGGAGGAGCTTTAAGGTCCCTTCACCCCAAACCAGGCTGGGATTCTATGACTCTAAGATAAACCTCAGCCCAGCCCAAGCCACTGTTTCCCATCTGGCCTCAGCACGGCTGTGATTTATCTGTGTGAGGTTTGTTGGGCTGGTGGGAAGGCAGCTGGGATTGCAGGCGGGCCGGGGTGCGTTGAATCCAGCTCGCTGGCTTGGCAGCATTGCTGTTTGGTGCAGCTGTGTGTTTTCCATGTGGATTCTCCTTCCTGCAGGTGGGAGGCGCAGGGAGGCAGAAACAACACGACCCTGGCCCACTGCAGCCACGCAGGGCACGATTACTCATCCTCTAATTACTAGAGCAGACTAATGAATGAATAGATGTTTGGTACAAGACAGGGAGCTGCCTGGTCATGGCTACTGTAATTGCTCTACAGTCCCTGCTTCCCAACCTGCATGGCCTCAGCCCTGATTCTCACTGGGTTTTCCTTCCAAATGACATCAGCAGTGTCCAACTGACCATCCCTAAAGGGCCCTGTTTTGGAGGGACTGAAGTAAAGCTGGTTCTGGGTGTGTTTAAAGTCTCCCAGGCAAAACCCTGCACCTGCAGTGTTGAATCCTATGAGTCGCAGCATCACTCACACCCTTGTGTGCCAGGGTCTCCAGCTAGTCACCAGCCAGTGCAGGTGAACTGAATTCACATCTTCTTGTACTGCTGTGTGGGATTAAGAAAGCCACACCTGGGTCACTGCAGGGTGCTCAGCAAGTCTATGCACACTAAACCTGTAAGCCAAGTGTGTGCTGGGCTGCACCCCCAGAGCGTGAGCAGCAGCTCAGGGAGGGGATCCTGCCCCTCTGCTGTGCTCTGCGGACACCCCCCTGCAGCACTGTGTGCAGTGCTGGGGTCCTCAGTGCGAGGACATGGAGCTGTTGGAGCAAGTCCAGAGGAGGCCATGAGGATGCTCAGGGGCTGCAGCACCTCCTGCATGGAGCCAGGCTGAGAACACTGGGGCTGTTCAGCCTGGAGAAGAGAAGCTGCGTGGAGACCTCATAGCAGCTTCCAGTGTGTGAAGGGGGCTATAGGGATGCTGGGGAGGGACTCTTCATTAGGGACTGTAGTGACAGGACAAGGGGTGATGGGTTCAGACTGAAACAGGGGAAGTTTAGATTGGAGATAAGGCAGAAGCTCTTCCCTGGGAGGGTGCTGAGGCGCTGGCACAGGGTGCCCAGAGAAGCTGTGGCTGCCCCATCCCTGGCAGTGTTCAAGGCCAGGTTGGACACAGGGGCTTGGAGCAAGCTGCTCTAGTGGAAGGGGTCCCTGCCCTGGCAGGGGTTGGAGCTGGAGGAGCTTTTAATTCCCTTCCAACACAAACCAGGCTGGGATCTATGAAAGACAGGCAGAGCCTTTCCAGCAAGGCCTGCTGCAATGGAATGGTTTTAATGAGGAATGGTTTTAAACTAGAAAAGGGAGATTCAGGCTGGGTGTGAGGAAGGAATTCCTTACAGTGAGGGTGGAGAAAGAGTGGCCCAGGCTGCCCAGAGAGGCGGTGGATGCCCCATCCCTGGGGGGCAGGCTGGATTCAAGGCCAGGCTGGATGCGGTTCTGGGCAACCTGATCTAGATAACCAGGACCTAGATGGCCTTTGAAGGTTCCTTCCAACCCAAACTGTGCTGTGATTGTAAACCAGGGTTGCTCTACTTATCTCTGTGCTTGGAGGAATTGCTTTCCCCCTACAAGTGTATTCTATGTGCCCTTGCAAAGCTCAGCACATTCAAGCTGCTTTAAGGCACGGGAAGCGGAGCTGTGCCACGTATACACAGCACAACTCCTCCTCTGGGTACTAAAGGTTTAGGCTTGCACTAATGTTCCTGTGAGCATGTTTACAGCAACGTTGTTCTCTTCTTCCTCTGCAAAATGAGTTTATAATCTCATAAAGAGTAATGAAACCAGAATGCAAAAGCCCATTAGTGCACCACGTCCTGGGACCTGAATTAAGGTGAAGTCAAGCTTTGTAACCTCCATCAGAAGGATTTGTGCTCTTTCCTCTCTGGCGTTTCTACAGCTCTTGAATTTGTGCATTTCTGGCACTCTGCAACCATTAAATATCGTGAAGTGAAACAGATGCTTTTAACGAAGAGCTCATGGCCTAAGCAAAAGTCCCTGCTCCTGGAACGAGGGGTGTGTGGCCTCTTTCAGCCCCACTGCTAGTTAGGAATAGCCATTTCTTTAATGGTAATTGAGGAAAACTTCTTTTTAAACACCAGTTATTTGTCTGGGAATGCTTCTGGATATCTACTTGGTGTACATAAGGGGTAAGGCGGCCATCGATCCGCAGGGGAGCGCAGCAGGTCTCAGCCCAGCTCACGCTTGGTCCTGCCTCCAGCAACGAAGTATCCCTGAGATTTAGGATCCCTCATTAGCTGGACTAAGCCCAAAGCTGGTAAATTACTGGTGCAAACCTCTCTGCATCCCTCGTCGTCCCCTTCAGCTGGAGTTAATAACGCCCTCGCCTCAGACATGGATTCGTTTTGACTTGCACAATTTACACAGCAAGCCCTATCTGGCCCAAACCAGATGTACAAGGCGGTTGCAGTGGAGCTGTCACTCCCCGGCTCAGCCCGTTAACTCCTGCCCAGGCTACGCCGTGCTCCGCTGAGCCGTGTCAATCCCCTTGGCCAGGTCAGCCCTCCCTGTTGTTAGTTACCCATCTGCTCAGGCAGTGTGAGCCCCGGACGGACAGCGAGAGGGATAACAGAGCAGGGGGAGCATCGTTTGCTGACCAGGGAGAGCAGCAGCTCCATAGGCAAGGATCGAGCTGTACAAACAATGGGAAAAGAGGTGAAACGAAAGCATTGCTCGGAGCCAAAAGGCTGAAGGTCTCTTCCCCAACCCAGGCTGGCATAAACTTGAGCTACAGAGGGGGACCCTGCCCACAGGAGGTGGGAATGCCCATTGCCTTGGGCTTGAAGACTCCCGGGTTACGCCTGTACTAAGCAATTTAATGCTGCTTGAGCTCTGTTCTGGGACAAGCCTGCATCTATGGCATTGAACACTCCATCTCCCACACACGTGGGCCTTTTGGCATGTCCAAGCAGAACTGGGATAGCACAGAACCCCAGACTGGTTTGGCTGTGAAGGGATCTTAAAGCTCCTCCAGCTCCAACCCCTGCCACGGGCAGGGACCCCTTCCACTGGAGCAGCTTGCTCCAAGCCCCTGTGTCCAACCTGGCCTTGAACACTGCCAGGGATGGGGCAGCCACAGCTTCTCTGGGCACCCTGTGCCAGCGCCTCAGCACCTCACAGGAAGAGCTTCTGCCTAAGAGCTCAGCTCAGTCTCCCCTGGGGCAGGTTCAAGCCATTCCCCTTGGCCTATCCCTAAATGTCCATTACATACATTACTGGAGCACAGGACCAGCTTTGCCCCTTCCCACCTTCCCGGGGAGCCAGACCCACCTCCTCACCAAGCAGAACAACATTCTGATTTATTCCCTTCACTCCTCTTTGCTATTATTCTACACGGGAAATAATGAATTATTTCCCATCCAAGCATGGAGCCTCGGGGACTGGAGAGGGCAGGGAGGGCTTAGGGGAAAAGCAGAATTGGCTGGGAGGAGTCCAAAACCAACCCATTTGTTAACTTCCAGCACGAAACTTCCCCCCTCCTTTTCCGTGTTTAATGGCCATGCTGGGAACGAACGTGGATGGTTAAAAGGGGATTAATTGTGTTTTTAATGAGCTTGAACATTCCACTTGCACAGAAACCAAAGCTCGCTGCGGACTCTGCAGGCTCACGATGCTCCATCCCCGTTTGCTGTCCGTGTTGGCATGGAGGGATCGCCCCTTTTGCGGGCAGGCCAGCAGAGAAAGGTGGAATAAAAGATGAAAGCAGCTGAGGAAACTGCATTGGGCTGATTCTGCAGCCGGGAGGCCTGAGTCAGGGTTTCACACCAGCTCGACTGAGTGCGTCATAAGCTTCCATTTATACTAAGCCTGTTATCTAATTGTCCCTACAGGAAACATAAGGCCAGGGTTATTTAAGTAGCCTAAAGAAGTTTTCATGACTCTTGTCTGTTTGTTATGAAGCGCATGATGATGGCCAGCGCTGTAGTGGTTGCTCTTGGTAGTATCAGAGGAGATACTGCCAATTACAGCACTATTGGAGTAGGGCTCCAGGGGTAATTTGATGAATTATTGGGGAAAACAGAGGCTAGAAAGCTATTTGTGGTTGGTATCCGAGTGAATCATGCAGTCCAGGGCAGGCTTCACTCCCATCCCGGTGCTGGTAAACGTGATGTGCAGCAGGAGCAGCCCCTGTGTGACACAGCAGCTTGCAGCCAAGAGTCCCTCCTGCTGCTGCAATGGGACACAAAATCACCTCTCCCAAGCAAGGAGCAATGTGAGAACCTGTTTGTGTGCAGGTTTATGAGCAGGCAGCATCCTCTGAGTCTGACACTGAATGCTTCTGATCCCTTGCTGCTGCTGTGAGGTGGCAGATGTGTCTGAGCCAAGGATATACCTGATGTTGTTGATATATAACACCTAAAGGGGCTGCAGGAAACCTGGAGTGGGGCTTTGGACAAGGGCCTATATGGACAGGCCAAGGGGAATGGCTTGAACTTGCCAGAGGGGAGACTGAGCTGAGCTCTTAGGCAGAAGCTCTTCCCTGTGAGGGTGCTGAGGCGCTGGCACAGGGTGCCCAGAGAAGCTGTGGCTGCCCCATCCCTGGCAGTGTTCAAGGCCAGGTTGGACACAGGGGCTTGGAGCAAGCTGCTCCAGTGGAAGGTGTCCCTGCCTGTGGGAGCAGGGGTTGGAGCTGGAGGAGCTTTAAGGTCCCTTCCAACCCAAACCACTCTGTGATTCTATATCTTGTGCCAATAAACCTGTGGCTTTCATCCTACATCCTCCTGACATGTGGCTGCCTCGCATGGGGTGGTTTTCCTGAGGCAGGGAATGCAGAGGTGATGCTGGCATATACATAGAGCTCATTCCCTGAACCAACTCCAGCCCCTGCTCCAAGAGGGTCTCCAGAGCTGCCTCCCAGGACCACGTGTGGATGGCTGTTGAGTATCTCCAAGGAAGGAGCTGCCCATCACTGGGCACCCTGCTCCAGTGCTCAACCCCCCTCACAGTGAGAAAAGGAGGTTTTCTTTTCTCAGCCCACCTCCAGGACAATGGCTGGAGCCCAGGGCCAGCAGCAGGGCTCGGGAGCACCACTGAAGGCTTTAAGAGGGCAGCTTTCCTTCCAGTGCACCAGCCCAAACTGCTTGCCCTCAGCTTTTCCCTCTCTCCTGCTGTAGCATCCCCTCCTCCTGGCTCGTCTCCTCTGTGTTATCTCTTCTTCCCCCCTCTGCAGCGTGTTGCTTGTTTGTTTGCACTGCAGAGCAGAGGTATCTGGTTTCTTGGATGAAGTCCCAGAGCTCCACATGTGGCTACTTGTGCTGACTTTAACCCAGATTCCTGGCCAAAGGAAGAATGCGATGCTGCAAGACCTGGAAGTTAGGACCAGGGAATGTCCATTCCTATGGTGATGACCACTTCCTGCCCAGGATTTGGGACACCCACCACACAAGAGAGGTCGCTTGCTTTGGGGCGAGCTGCTTGAAACCCAAAGCAACCTCAGATGACATTTCAGATGTGTTTAGCAGTTAAAGCTCATTCCTGCCGTGCCTTGGCACGTCCTCGAGCAGACGCCCTGCAGATGCACTGGCACGTTTTCAAGTAGCTGTATCTTTGAGTCCACCCTCTTTTAACCTGCCAGAACAGGGGAGACTGAGATGAGCTCTGAGCCAGAAGCTCTTCCCTATGAGGGTGCTGAGGTGCTGGCACAGGGTGCTCAGAGAAGCTGTGGCTGCCCCATCCCTGGCAGTGTTCAAGGGCAGGTTGGACACAGGGGCTTGGAGCAAGCTGCTCCAGTGGAAGGGGTCCCTGCCCGTGGCAGGGGCTGGAGCTGGAGGAGCTTTAAGGTCCCTTCAACCCAAACCACTCTGGGATTCTATGATCTCCTCAGGGGGATTCATCAGTTGGACAATTTACGTGCACCTAAATTCATGCAGATGTGGCCTGTGACCAAGACACCTTGGTCACCTCGTGATGGTTTGTTCCTCAAAGCTGCTACCAGCTGATGCAGGAAAGGGACATCATTTCCCAGCACCCATGCTGCAAAGCCAGGGTTACAGTGATGATTAAAACCTGCTGAGGACAGATGCAGCCTCCAGGAATGCTCCTCCCGCTCCAAGCTCCGCAGCTGGGCTCTGGGAACCTTCCTGAACACACAGACTATGACTAATGGGGAGACTTCCCAAAATATCCTCCAGGTGTTTCTTTCTCCAGCCTTGCTGCCTGTTTCCTCATCCCGAGAACCTCCACACCCAGCTGCTGATAAAAAAGGTGTTTTCTCATCCCAGGCAGGGAACAGGGGAGAGCAGTGGGAGGTGTGAGCACACCCACGGCACAAAGCTCGGAGCTGATGGTAGCTCCCTGAGGACACTCAGTCCGGCATGTCAGCTCTACCCATTCCAGAGGGAGCGACCAGATGCAATCCCAAATTCTCATCTGTTCCCAAGCAATTTCATGGAATCAACCAGGTTGGAAAAGCCCTTCAAGCTCATCCAGTCCAACCGCTCCCCAGCACTCCCAAGGCCATCACTAACCCATGGCACTGAGGCCTCACCTACATGGTTTGGGTTTGGCAGTGTTCAAGGCCAGGTTGGACACAGGGGCTTGGAGCAAGCTGCTCTAGGGGAAGGGGTCCCTGCCCGTGGCAGGGGTTGGAGCTGGAGGAGCTTTGAAGTCCCTTCCAACACAAACAGTTCCATGATTCTTTTGGATCTGCTGCACATGAAGCAGGGCTCGGATGGGCACAGGAACACGAACTGAGTCCTTGGCAAAATCACTAACCACACAATTACAATGTTGGATTATGGTCAGAGGCACAATTGACTTTTATTCTCCTTATGGCAGATAAAGCTTGGCTGAGGAAGAGCTCCATGGAGGGTATCTAGGTCTTGGCTTGCCCCACTATTGCTTGCTCCCAAGCTGTAGCCCAGCTTTAGGGATCCACGTTGGTGCACAGCAGGGATCTAGATGCTGCATGCATCCTGCAGGTATCAGGGGTGCCCTTCTGCTTGCTTAGGCTTCACAGAGGGAGTTTGGGGTCTTGCAAGGCAATGCTGCTTTTGGGGATCAAAGGACGATGCAGCTAGTCACTGGGAAAGAGCCCCATCCAATGGATTTGGATTGATTTCTTCCCTCTAAAGCCTCCTCAGTCAGCAGGTGGAGTTTGTCCAGCAGCACCTTCATCGAATCAGCAGCTATTTTAATACAAGTCTTGGTCAAAATCAGGGATGGCAACATGAGCAGAGCAGGGCTGGGACTGTGAATCTGGCAAGAGACCGCTGGTTTCTTGCCATTCAGACTAGCTTGAGGGGGGGCGGTTCTGGTTTATTTCTCTTGGCTGGGAGCAAGGTGCGAATCTGAGTTGATGCTCTGTGATCCTCTGCAGTCCATTTGGCCTGTGTATGTAGGAGAGCAAGAAAAATGTTGGGGTTTTTGCTTTCTGCTGATTGCATGGTTTATATTTAAGTGCCTGTAACTAAACAGGAGGCAGCTTGTTTCCAAGAAGAGAAAGCTCCAGCATCCTGCAGATATCAGCAGTGTCTGTTAGCCAGGGACTGAACATCACCCACCTGCTTTGGAGATTTCTGACACAGGAACAAGGGCTTTATAACCTTTTATAAAGCCCAGACTCATCAAACCAGTTTAATATGGGCTTGACTGGACACATGAAGAGTTATAGAGCTAAAGAAGGGGCTGTGCAGAGAGGAAAAGCTTGCCTGAGCTCTCCAGAGCTGACTCAGACCTTCAGCATGTCCTGGAACGTGATAGGCAATCCTATGCTTCCAAAGACACTGTGTTTGATGCTGTAGTTTAGCAGGGGTTAAAATATCTTGCTTCTCTGGCAGGTTTAGGGAGAAGCAGAAGTTCGGGATGTGCCAGCGGCTTAACTGTGTGTAATGAACAAGGGCACGTAGCAAACGAGCTGCGCAGGGATTGATTTCCTAACAGAGGGAAACCATCCGGTGATGCTCCTCTTACATTTGGTCCTCCATCGACCTCACAGGCCACTTGTCAAGAGCACTGTGTCAGGAGTGTGGTGAATTCACTCAGAAGCAGCCATCCCCCCTCCAGGAAGCTGTGGGAATACATCCTATTGCAAATGCCTAAGCCCAGGAATGAGCTACAAAGACAAATGAGTTGGGAAAAGCGCTGCTCTGCACCCAGAATCCACAGGCCAGAGCCAAAACTGCAGGCGCCCTGATGATGCCAGTGGGTGATGCTGACTGACCTGGCTCCAAGTTCATTCCCGAGAGACCTTCTCAAATGAGGGTCTTGCCCGGGACCCTTGACCTCAGGGGGAGCCCTTCCAGTGAGTTTATAAGCTTTGGATGTGTCCCCACATGATTTAACCACCCTGTTGAACGGATTCATCCAGCGTAGCCTTGGAGAACAGCACAGACCTTACACAATTTGTACATTCATGGGGGTTCAAATCCAGGAGGGGCTGTTAGTCCACTAAGCCTGGGTCACCTACCATTAACCGTGCAAAGTTATCCCGTTTCTGAGTGCAGCTGTGGCTAAAGCTTTCCCTCTGGAAGCGAGCTTGAAATCATTTGGAGATGCAGAATCACAGAATCAGCCAGGCTGGAAAAGCCCTTCAAGCTCATCCAGTCCAACCATTGCCCAGCACTGCCAAGGCCACCACTAACCCATGGCACTGAGGCCTCGTCTCCATGGGCTGTGAACCCTTGCAGGGACGGTGACTGCAGCCCTGCCCTGGGCAGCCTGTTCCAATGCCTGAGCACCCTCTGGGGAAGGAATTGCTCCTCAGCTCCATCTAAACCTGCCCTGGTGCAGCTTGAGGTCGTTTCCTCTTGTCCCATCCCTTGTTCCTTGGGAGCAGAGCCCAGCCCCTCCTGGCTCCATCCTCCTGTCAGGCACTTGTAGGGAGCCATCAGGTCCCCCCTGAGCCTTCTCTTCTCCACACTGAACCCTCCAGGTCCCTCAGCCCTTCCCCATCACCCCTGTGCTCCAGGCCCTGCACCAGCTCCGCTGCCCTTCTCTGGCCCCACTCCAGCCCCTCAGTGTCTCTCTTGGAGTGAGGGGCCTCTTGTAACGCGGAGCTGCTGTTCCCTTTGGGTCTGCTCCAGCCACCAGTGTCTCCATTGAAACAAATCCCACCTTGCTGAGGATGACATCGTGCTTCTCTTTAGTATTGTGGCAGCTCCTTTTCAAGACAAAAAAAGCCTGAGGACTTTTACCAATTCATGTTTTTCATGTGACACCGAGGTCTTGGAATATACACAACTCCTGCTTCTCGAGACCCAACACATAAGCAGCATATGGGGGAATATATCTGGTCTGTGTGATTTGTAGCACAATCCAATGCCGAAATGCATTATGCAGAGCAGCATCAGAGGCTAACCAGTACACACCGCGGACACACAGCCCAAGAGCCTGCTGTTTGCTTTTCATTAAGGTTTTGTCTGGAATTTGCTTTTCGAGACTCTGCTGAAAGCTCTGTCTCTGTTCCGGGGACAACCCCAAGCTTTGCTCAGTGGTGGCTTGGCTCCTGTTCAGAACGGCTTCGGTTTCACCGGCTCCAAACTTGGGAAAAACGCATTGGAAGCCCTCTGCTCCTCACAGGCTCTGCGGACACATGGTCAGGTTCCTCCCCACACAGCGGTCACTTGAACAGGATTTGCCCACCAAGGGAAACTTTTCAGACCGGCCTTTTTCCATCCTTCCCAAAGTATTTTCACTCCATGCTCCTTCGCTATTTACCTTGCCTTTTTGCTTTCTTGGTGGCAAAGGGGAAGCCCAGCACAGACTGGGCTCCTGCTGTGAGGCTGCCGCAGAAGGACACCCATAAGGGCTGTCCATAAGGACACAGATCTGCTCCTACCCTGCCCAGGTCTGGCTGGCACCCGCTGCCTGCACATCTGGCAGTGCTGTCAGCACACAGGGGTGCTGTCAGTGGGACTGAGCCCACCAGCCACTTGGGAGAGGCCAGTGGGCGCTGGTGATGAGCCCAGCAAAGCTGCAGGGTTAGTTTCTCTGACTGTAAGCACGTTCGAGTCCTTCCGTGCTGCATGGAAGAAGGTCAAGGTTATGGCAGCGAGCAACTGGATGCAGCTCTCTGGATGCTGGGAAGGAGGAGCAGGGCTGCAATCCCGACGGCTCTTTCCAAAGTCTGCAGCATCCTCTGGCGGAGCCATAAGGAAAGGATGTGGCTGTCCAGGGGAGAAACACCAGGAGGTTTCATCTCATCCTCAGGGAAGGGTTTGGGGCCTCAGAAATGTACCCCAGCTTTGCTCATCTGCAGCACAACCAGGAAGAGCCAGATTGCCCATGTCCTGATGCCAACCAGGTGATGGGGAGCTCCAGAGATCCCCTCTCTGGATGGGATTTTAAATCAGCCTGGGATATGGGGACTACACTTCCATTCCCTGCCTTGCTGCACATCTTGGCTGATCTTAGGCAAGCCCCTGCAGATTTGATAGTTCAGTGCCCTGAGAGCAGAACCTGTATCCAGAGTGGAGTAACCCAGCTGGCAGAGCTGCTTCCCAGCTTCTCCCCTTTTCCTGGTCTTAGTCACCCTGACCAAAGCTCGAGGTGTTCCTTCACTCCCAGGCAAGATAAAATCTGGGCTCCCACCTGTGATTCTTTCCCGGACTTTGCTGCGGTTTGGTTTAAAAGGGTGAAGCAGGTTGTTGCATCCTGGCTTATTACAACAGCCCAGCGTCTGGAGCTCTTCCTCCATGCACGGGCACCTGAGTTCAGCATCTTCCTCAGCCTGAAAGGACTCAGACACCTCCTGTTGAAACTGTGCAGAAAAGAATCAATGATTCAGAGGGAACAAATAAGACACCCTCCCTTTCCTGGTCACATCCAGCAGTCTGGATGCTCACTGGGGATGAGGGAGACAGGGCTCAATCCTCTGCTCTAGGAAGCCACAGGGTAACACAGTTCTTGCACATGGGTTGGAGCAATCCCCAGCACAAACACAGGCTGATGGAGAATGGATGGAGCAGTCCTGAGGAGGAGGACTTGGGGTGTTGGGTGAGGAGAAGCTCCCCATGACCCTGCTTCAGTGAGCACTTGAGCCCAGACCCCCCCCCCCCACCCCGTGTGCTGGGCTGCACCCCCAGAGCGTGAGCAGCAGCTCAGGGAGGGGATCCTGCCCCTCTGCTGTGCTCTGGGGAGACCCCCCCTGCAGCCCTGATCCAGCTCTGGGGCAGCAGCACAAGAGGGACGTGGAGCTGTTGGAGGGAGGCCAGAGGAGGCCATGGAGATGCTGCGAGGGCTGGAGCAGCTCTGCTCTGGAGCCAGGCTGAGAGAGCTGGGCTGGGGCAGCCTGGACAAGAGAAGGCTCCTGAAGGGGAGACCTGAGAGCAGCTCCAGTGCCTGAAGGGGCTGCAGGAAAGCTGGAGAGGGGCTTGGGACAAGGGATGGAGGGACAGGCCAAGGGGAATGGCTTGAACCTGCCCGAGGGGAGACTGAGCTGAGCTCTGAGGCAGAAGCTCTTCCCTGTGAGGGTGCTGAGGCGCTGGCACAGGGTGCCCAGAGAAGCTGTGGCTGCCCCATCCCTGGCAGTGTTCAAGGCCAGGTTGGACACAGGGGCTTGGAGCAAGCTGCTCCAGTGGAAGGGGTCCCTGCCCGTGGCAGGGGTTGGAGCTGGAGGAGCTTTAAGGTTCCTTCAACCCAAACCACTTTGGGATTCTACGATTCACCCCTGAAGTGCACCTGAGCACCCCCATGGCATTGGCAGGGTCACGTCCGTCTCCTCCTGCCTCAGAAGTGACACAGTGGCAGAGGGCAGAGAGAAACCCAGCCTGGAGCCACGCAGCCGCGGTGCCGAAGGAGCGCTGGGAGAATCCCTCCTGGGCAGCTCTGCAAAGATTGACACAGCAACACAACCCATCGCCACGGGCTGCCAGCTCCCGCAGCAAGTCACTCAATCCTTATGAAAGCCAGACTAAATTGGACAGGAGCCTGCACTTCATCTTCCCTCCCAACTCCTCTGGGTGAGAACTGTTGAGCAGACCAGGTTTCCGGTAAAGTAAAAGCAAACACCATTCCCTCGTGCTAAGATACAGGAATATTATCCTGACATTTTAGCATGGATCACTCATATTGCGCCTCGCTCGCTCCACTCCTCGAGCTGTGTCTTGACAATAGAAACATTCCCCGAATACAAACAAAATAATCAGGGTTGAAAACCAAATTCATGGTGGAATCACGGCATGCCTCAGCAGGAGCCATCTGTCAGGCTGGATCTGCCTCTCAGCCCAGCCCAGCCTGAGCAAGCTGCCTTGGCACTGCATATTTTTAGGCTAAGTATTTTTATTCTCTCTCCTATGGTAGTCTTTGTTTCGCCATAAATGGGGGAACACTTCTGAATATCTACTAGTTTGAATATCTAACAGTTCAAATACTTGATACTTTGAGTGTCTACTAGTTCAGATAGCTAATAGTTTGACTATCCAATAGTTTGAATATCTAATAGTTCTAATATCTAACTGTTCAAATACCTACCACTTTGAATATCTACTAGTTTGAATATCTATTAATTTGAGCATCTAACAGTTTGAATATCCAATAGTTTGACTAATACTTGAATATCTAAAAGCTTCAATAATAGTTTGAATACTTAATAGTTCAAGTAGATAATAGTTTGACTATCCAACAGTTCTAATATCTAACCATTCAAATATTTACCACTTTGAATATCTATTAATTTGAGCACCTAACAGTTTGAATATCCAATAGTTTGACTAATACTTGTATATCTAATAGCTTGAATACCTAATAGTTCAAATAGATGATAGTTTGAATATCCAATAGTTCTAATATGTAACTGTTCAAATACCTACCAGTTTGAATATCCAATAGTTTGACTAATATTTGAATATCTAATAGCTTGAATAATAGTTTGAACACCTAATAGTTCAAATAGATAATAGTTTGACTGTCCAATAGTTCTACTATCTAACTGTTCAAATATGTACTGGTCTGAATATCTAATAGTTTGAATATCCAGTAATTTAAGTATCTAACAGTTTGGCCATCCAATAGTTTGACTCATATTTGAATATCTAAATTTGCATATCTAATAGTTTGCATATATAACAGTTTGAATCCCTAATAATTTTAATATCTAACGGTTTGAATAGCTAATATTTGACTATCCAATAGTTACAATATCTAATAGTTTGGGTATCTAGCAGTTCTAATATCCAATAGCTCTCTTATCAGGCCAGGAGCCTGATAAGTACAGGATCTCAGTACAGATTTGGGTGCCCAGTATAGAAAGGCAAGCAGCAGAGGAGCTGGCAGTGCTACCCGCCTCTTCCTGGTGTTATTTTTAATGGAGGAATTTATCATACATTTCCTCAAGGAATCACAACCATCACCCACCAGCTTGTTACAAGCTGTTAAAATGTGAAGATTAAAACCCGTACTTCAGTTAAAAACCACATCCAAGGAGGAATTTATCTGTCATATGGCTCAGAAACGCGTGCCTCAGTCCCAGCCTGCGGCTGTTTGAAACCATTTCGTGCGCTGCATGACAGCAGGCTGGGGTCGCCGTTGGGAAGCAGCAGCTCATCCCGCAGGAACAGCAGGCTGGGAGGTGGGAGACCCTGTCTGTGCTTCTCCTGAGCCCGGATTTACCCCAGCAAAGCCCAGGCCCTTCAGTCCGCTCCTGCAAACCCATCTCTTCACCCTGGCAGTAACGTGCTGGTGTTGATGGAGGAGCTGGAGCTGCCAGTGATACACGGATAGACTCCACAACTCGTTCAAGTTGTAAAGCAGGTATGCTTTTATTCAGCGCTGAGGCACATGGGGGATCCCTCCTCCAAAGGCATGCGCGCCTTTCCTTTGCCACTCAGTTCATTTACATTACATATAATGATTACCTAAAGGTGAGACTGCTTCACACCTAATACATATGCAAAACCTATTCCCGTCTAGGATTATAATTAGTTTTCTGGCATTCGTCCCATTGGTGCGCCTGCGCAGTGCCTCCCGGTGGTGGTCGTTAGGGGGTCGTGAGGATGAAGTTCCTCTTCATCACCGCGAGTAACCTCTTGCTTTCAGGCAGACTCAATGGGGTTTTGGCTCCTGTCCAAACCTCAGGTTCGGTACAAGCCGGTTTTATGTATCTTGAAGCAGCAACTTGTCGAGTTTGTAAATGTTGTTACTCTGGCTATCTTTTGTTCCTTTTCTTTCGGATCCTATTTAAACAAGAATGTCTTAAATGTTAAATTATGACTCTTACCTACTACAGTTCTGCCTGGCAGCTGTGACTCCTACAATTCTGCTTCACCATTCCAGCAACTTTGACTCCTACGGTTCTGCTTCACCAAGCACCAAGCACGACGACTGCTTACGGAGGCAGGCACAACGTTAACCCTTGATTCCCTGGCATCAGGCCCCTTCAAACCCATCTCTTCACCCTGGCAATAACACGCTGGTGGCGATGGAGGAGCTGCCAGAGCCAGAGGGGCTGTAAGATAAAGAGATGTATTAAACTCACCTGAGGAACAAACCCATTATAGACAGCCATTGGCACAGTTTAACGTGATTTAACACCCAACCACCGCGCTTTGCAGCTATGAAAACAAACAGATTTTATTTGGTTGGATTTTTATCCTTTGCTCAGGTTTGTAGAAACAAGGTATGAAAATGCATGGATTTCTTTCAAAAGACGACTCCTAATACGGATGGAGCACTGGAAAACCCAAGTCTGTCCTCCCAGGAACTGTTATTTACTGTAGTCCAAACTGCACATGCAGGGGTGATGCTGAACCACACCTGAGAACTGAACCCTGGCAACAGCTCCAAGGGGTTTTAGGTCTGGGGCCCTGACCTTGATGTGCTGTGAAACCGGAGCAAAACTGGAACAAAAAGCAAGGAAACCTGAAGGGTTTTGGAGGAATTCCGGAGCCGTTGCCCAGCATCGCCTCACGGATGGCGGCACCACCACTTCTGCCCCCCCCGCGCCCAAGATGGCCGCCTCCTCCTGCCCCGCCGCTTCCCTCACTCAAGATGGCCGCAGCAGGCCGGCGGCCCATGAGGTGAGGCCGTGGCGGCCATGTTGCTTTGGGGCAGCAGGGCCCGCACCATTCCGCGGCAGGGCGGGGGGGGTTACCCGTGGTTACCGGGGAGGAGCGCGGCTGAGGCGGGAGCGGGCAGCCCCGCCTGGCAGGGTAAGGCCGGGAGTGAGGGGATGGCGGGGCCGGGCAGCGGGGAGGCAGCCCCGGGAGGGCGCGGAGGGGGCCGGGGGCTGGTACCGGTACCGCCGTTGGGCCCGGCGGAAGGGGGACCACCGCGGTCCGGGAGCAGGGCGGGCCTCGGCGCCTCAGGAGCCGGTGTGCGGGGTAAGGGTTCAGCGGCCCGCCCGCGGCTGCTCCGAGCTCCGGTGTTTGGGGTCTGATTGCAGCCTGGAGAAGAGAAGGCTCCTGAAGGGGAGACCTGAGAGCAGCTCCAGTGCCTGAAGGGGCTGCAGGAAAGCTGGAGAGGGGCTTGGGACAAGGGATGGAGGGACAGGCCAAGGGGAATGGCTTGAACCTGCCTGAGGGGAGACTGAGCTGAGCTCTGAGGCAGAAGCTCTTCCCTGTGAGGGTGCTGAGGCGCTGGCACAGGGTGCCCAGAGAAGCTGTGGCTGCCCCATCCCTGGCAGTGTTCAAGGCCAGGTTGGACACAGGGGCTTGGAGCAAGCTGCTCCAGTGGAAGGGGTCCCTGCCCGTGGCGGGGGTCGGAGCTGGAGGAGCTTTAAGGTCCCTTCCAACCCAAACCATTCTGTGACTTGTGATTTCCTGCAAAGGCCCAGGGTGACCCGTGCACATAAACGTGTTGTCTGCACAAAGGAAGCAGCAAAACCAGGAGATCATCACACCTGTATTGTGCTGGTGGTGTAAAGAGTAACATGCTGTGGTATCTTTCTGCTGGGATTATATTAGTGCTGTCCCACCTGGGAAGTGTGGTTAGCCTCGATTAGCTCACATGAGTAGTTATAGTCGTGTCTCAAAGGCACCATACTGGTTTTAGAAAGGCAGAAACCAAAGTTCTCTGTTTAGAAACAAACAGTAACCATTCAGCCCTAAATGGCTCCTGCAGGAGTTTGCCCAGTGATGTGCAGGAGGGTTGGGATGCAATTCCTCGGTTTATCCAGCACGAACAAACAGGCCAGAAGGTGCAGCAGGAGAGGTGCTGCTGTTAGTTCCCTCAGCGTGCTGACGTACCAAACTGGGGGTCTGCCTCATGTGGGGACTTAGGTGAATAGGCTTAATCTTAGAATCATAGAATCCTAGAACAGTTAGGTTTGGAAAGGACCTTAAGATCATCCAGTTCCAGCCCCAGCCATGGGCAGGGACACCTCACACTAAACTGTCACCCAAAGCTCTGTCCAACCTGGTCTTGAACACTGCCAGGGATGGAGCATTCACAACCTCCCTGGGCAACCCATTCCAGTGCCTCACCACCCTCACAGGAAAGAATTTCCTCCTTAGATCCAATCTAAACTTCCTCTGTTTCAGTTTTAACCCGTTACCCCTTGTCCTGTCACTACAGTCCCTCATGAAGAGTCCCTCCACAGCATCCCTCTAGGCCCCCTTCACATACTGGAAGCTGCTCTGAGGTCTCCATGCAGCTTCTCTTCTCCAGGCTGAACAGACCCAACTGTCTCCATACAGGAGGTGCTGCAGTCCCTGAGCATCCTCGTGGCCTCCTCTGGACTTGTTCCAACAGTTCCATGTCCTTTTTATGTTGAGGACCCCAGAACTGCACACAATGCTCCAGGTGAGGTCTCACCAGAGCAGAGCAGAGGGGCAGGATCACCTCCATGACCTGCTGGTCACGCTCCTTTGGATGCAGCCCAGGATACGGTTGCTTTCTGGGCTGCAAGTGCACACTGAAGCCGGCTCATGTTCATTTTCTCATCAACCAACACCCCCAAGTCCTTCTCCTTGGGCTGCTCTCAATCTCTTCTCTGCCCAACCTGTAGCTGTGCCTGGGATTGCTCCGACCCAGGTACATTTTCCCAATGATTAGTACAGTTGAGTAACTTATGTTGTCATAATACTCTTTTTCACCTATATTAGCTTCTTATCTTCCTGCTCCCAGTGTGTTTTTATCATCACAACCAGTCTTTAAGACAGGCAAACATTTCCTGACTGTACAGGAAAAGAAACAAAGCACAAATGGGAGAACATAGAACAGGAAAGGCTCGTTTAGATTGGATATAAGGAAGAAGTTCTTTACTGTGAGGGTGGTGAGGCACTGGAATGGGTTGCCCGGGGAGGTTGTGAATGCTCCATCCCTGGCAGTGTTCAAAGCCAGGTTGGACAGAGCCTTGGGTACCATGGTTTAGTGTGAGGTGTCCCTGCCCATGGCAGGGGGGTTGGAACTGGATGATCTTAGGGTCCTTTCCAGCCCTAACGATTCTATGATTCTGCGATTTGAGGACTGAGGGGAGGTCTTGCCATGAGTCATATTGCCCTTTGCTTAGGGCAGCTTGTGTGCTCGTGGATGTTTGTGTGATCTTGAGTATCCCCTCTTGAGGGGTTTGTTGTATTGGTCAGGATTTGGGTGTTGGGCTGCTGTTACTCTCTACCCATGTTAGTCTTGTTTTGCCAAGCTACTTTTGCCCGGCTGTTGCCAGCTATGGAGGAGCAGTTACATGTCCTTACACTGTAGCAGCACTTCAGAGGGATATTTGGGCAGTTCCTGCAGAGGATAAAGATGATCAGGTAAAAGCATATCAGGGCTCTTGGGTTTGGGTTTGGGTTTTTTTCCTAACACCATTGATACTTTGGGGGTTCTCATTTTGTTTGCAGGATCAGGGCCCTTTGTTGTACACATGCATGCAGCTATTGAGAGTTTAAAGGAACCCTTACTGGGAAAATAAGTAAGATTTTCCTCCTCACTTCCCTGAAACTGAAGATCCAATTCAGAGGGCTTGGAGGAAACCAAGCAACCGGGGCTTGTGTACATGCTGCAAAAGCAGGGTGTGTTTGTGTGCAGTAACAGGAGAAGTGTGCAGTGTGATTGATTGATTGATTGGGATTTTCCTCCGTGATATTTGGGGGTATAAATCATTGTACCTTCAAAGGGCTCTCCAGTATCACACCAGGTGAGGCTCTGGCCCATAGAAACTGCACAGTAGATGTGAACAGTGAACATCCAAGGAGCAAGGATGGCTTAGAAACATGCACAATAAATAGAATCTTCAGAAATATTTACTTTGTAACTATTGGATTTAAATATTTAGAATGTTTTATTTATTTATAGAATCCCAGCCTGGTTCGGGTTGGAAGGGACCTTAAAGCTCCTCCAGCTCCAAGCCCTGCCACGGGCAGGGGCCCCTTCCACTGGAGCAGCTTGCTCCAAGCCCCTGTGTCCAGCCTGGCCTTGAACACTGCCAGTGATGGGGCAGCCACAGCTTCTCTGGGCAGCAAAACCTGACCTTTTAACCTAAACATTCAGGAATAATTACTTTTTCATTTAAATACCTAGAAATATTTCCTCCTTTATTTAATCTAAATATGTGGGAATATTTACTCTTATTTAATCCAAGTACTTAGGAATATTTACTTTTTAATACAAATATTTAGGTATTTGCTTTATTTAAATCTTGAGAGTTACTCACTTTTTTACCTATTTAATCGGAATATTTAGAAACATTTACCACACGTCTTCATTTGCTGTGTTAAATCATCCTAAACTGGGGAGCTGCTGTTGCCCGTGTCATTGCATCATTAACAAAACGAAAAGCACTACTGCACAGAGCAAATGGAAGTCTCTTTCTGGAGGCTGGAAACCCCTGTTAGGCTTTGGTTTTAAAGCAGTTGTACTTACAAAGTGGCTGCCCACAAAGTGTTCAAGTGGCAGTGTTCAAGGCCAGGTTGGACACAGGGGCTTGGAGCAAGCTGCTCCAGTGGAAGGGGTCCCTGGCCAAGGCAGGGGTTGGAACTGGATGAGTTTTAAAGTCCTTTCCAATGCAAACCAGGCTGGGATTCTATGATTCTATTCCAGTGTCTTTATCAAGAGCTGTAACTGAATTGAAATACACTTTGGCTTTTGCAGTAGGGTTTTTTGAGGGTTAATGATGTTTTCTGTAAATGTTGGATACATGCAAATTCTTTAAAGTATTTATTCCCTTTTTCCAGGCAAATGGAAAGTATTTATTCCCTTTTTCCAGACCATGCAGTATGTGGAAAAAAACGTTTTCATTTGATGCCTCCCATTGAAGCAGCTTCAGGGTGCAGCAGGATGGGTGTCTCTGGTGCTGTTAACCTCCAAGCAGCTCCCTTTTGCTTCCTAAGCAGTAGTGACCTGCAGGGAGCAGCGGGATCTCCCTCCCAGTGCTCTGTGAGACCTGCTGTTTCCTGAAAGCAGCTCCGAGGGGGTTCCTGAGGGTGGGAGAGAACAGCGGAGGGGTTGTGGAGCAGCTCAGTGCTCTTCTCCTGCTGCACTGCACCTTCATGGACGCCCTACAGCACCACTGGGAGCTTGTCCTGCAGGGGTAAGGGGGGTTTGAAGTGGAGCAGGAGGGAGAGGTGCTGATCATCCTGGGGTTTGGGCTGGCCAGAACATGGCAAGGTGGGAGATGAGTGCAGCTCTGGGAATACTTGGTGTACAGATGGAGTTTGGGCTGAGAGCCAGGATTACGGACACAGGGGTGTCAGTGGAAGCACAGAATTAAACCTTACGCTGTTGATGATGTTAGTGTTATTTTTCCTGTCAGTTACTGGTGGTTATTTCAAGCCAACATCAACCTTTAATTAGAACAAAATATGTCCTTTAATTCAATAACTGGATGATTTACTGTGACATTTGTCACCCGCATTCCCATTGCTGCAGATGGGAATTCCTCAGGGATCTTCTCTTGTCATTAGGTGTTAATGAAGTGCAAAGAGTAAGGACTGAAATAGCTTTCCTGTTTCACTGGGCTGCCTCCTTACTCCCAGGGGGAAAGCCAAACACTTGGAAGTCTATTAGCTGGGCTTTCTGGGGGGGAATAATAATCTTACACAGTGTTTGACTCAACCTCATGAAACTGTAAAACATGGGAAAACAAACTGTATTCCGCTAAAGCTCAGTTTCCTCTCCAAATGGGAACAAGCAGCACAGTCTCATTGCTCCTGAAGAAAAAGAACCAGTGAGACTTGATTGATTTGTGGCATTTTTCATTGGCAAGACATTGCAGTCTGATTTAATCTAGAACCAGCTGAACTAAAGAGGTGATGTTGGAACCTACTGCTCCCTTTGGCTTAGTATCAGATACTCACTTCAGCAGAGCTCACAGGGGAGTGTGTATCAGGTATTTATCACAGATGGGGATCTTAAAGAGGAGCAGGAGGAAATTAGCACGTGCTGTGCTCATTGATTTCTTTAAGCACTGCTAGTGGGTGAGCAGCTCAGCCCAGGGTCAGGCCTGCACAGGGATGAGGAAGGATATCCTGTTGGAAGCCATTAAGCAGGACAAGCTGGGGACAGATAAGTGGAAGCTGTTGTGAATTTGTGGGATGGATATAGGTGTTAAACTCCAGATCTGTGCTTCTTCCTGCTGCCTGCAAGCATGCTGTAGGAGCTGATGGGGTTACGTCTCTGTGTAAGGTGGTGGTTGTTGGTAAGGAGTAGCCAGATACTGAGCTGGGAGCTATGCAGGCCAGAACTGGTAAGGCAGAGACCATGGGTTACTGTGTGGTTGTAGGGATCTGGCTGTGCTGTTTTGCACATCCCCTCCTCAGTTTCTAGCTTCTGTGGGATGTTTCAAACCTGTTTTGTGTTTACTTTTCCCAGCTGTTATTCCTGTAGTAATACTTTGGTTTTCCTTGAGTAAACACCTCTGACTTCTGTGGCAGTGAGGAGTGCAGAGTACAGAGCAAGGAGGTTCTACACCTTGCAAGGGGGGAAGCCTGATAGCCCACACAGGCCTGTTGATTGGTGTGGCACCTCTCACAGGAGTGCATCGGGTGCACAGGATCAACCCCCAAATTAAGTACAAATACTGGGGGTTCTGCATCACTCAAACTTGCATATTTTTTATGCAGTAAAATGTGTGTTTCCTGGGAGTGCAGCTCTGCTCACTCCAGTGGCGCTTAATAGGGTCAGAGGAAAATCAGTTTAAACCTTTAAATGCAGCTTTTAAACCATCCTTTGGGGTGTCACAAGCATTGAATGACTCCATTAGAAGATGATTATCCTCCTGGTGCTTGCTGCAATAGCTTGTAACAGGAAGAGGATTCTCAAAGCTGTCTCTTAGGCTTGCTATTGAAACCTCTTCACTCCAGGCTATGTATTGTATTCACTTCCTGGTACTTTATGTTGAAGATGCATTTGTCTTTTTAATCAGACAGTTTCTATCTGCCAGGAATGTATTTAATAGAATGTCAAACATAATTTAGATCAGAAGTGGAAGTAGAATTGGGTGTTGTTTTCTGCCAACCATTATTGCAGTGAGGGAAGCACAGCGAGCCAAGCTTAGACAGAGCCTTGAAGCAATAACAACCTGATTCCTCTGTTTGTCTTGGCCTGATGTTCTTCCCCGGGTTACAAAGCTGCTGTAAGCATGTGCTAGCAATAGGCATTTAAAAACTAGGTTAGATCAGGAGAAACAGCTTAGAGGATTGGAGCAGAGCATCTGAAGGCCTATGGCAAAGGTAAAGGAGACTTCATGTGCCAGCATTGCAGATGTCGTGTGCAGGTTGAGACAGGGGAGCCACTGAGTTCTCAGGTATTGGATTTACTGTCAGAATTGCTGGTGTCTGCCTCTGGAGCTGGTGGGGAAAGACATATGGTTCTTTCTGAAAGCGTCAGAAAACTTCTAACCCCTCTGTCGACTGAGAAGGAGCAGTTCTGGAATATTGTCCAAAGAAACCGCTATTACCTCCTCAAAAATAGCATAGCTATTTCTAGCTCTGGTTTGTCCCTGGGCATTATTTAAGTGGCCAAATGCAATAGAAGTTTGCCAACTGGCGTTATTAACCCCCAGGTCTGATTGTGAACGTGGGGAATTAGAGCAGAGACAGAATTGAACCCGATCCAAAGATTTCTTCCCCTGCTTTGGCCCGAGGGGCTGCCTGGCGCAGGAGTGGAGCCTGATGTGGCTGTGAAAACATGGCTCTGTTTCAACACCAGCCTGGAACCCATCACAAGGGAAGCAACTTGCTACGCTTCAGTTACCCTGCGCTGCAAGAAGGGTGGGGAAAGATCCTTGTTTCCATTCTAAACTGTTGTGACTGCTACTGTTGAAAAGTGCCTGGTGAAGAATGGTTTAGTATTAAGCTGAGTCAATCACGTTGCTTGTATTTCATTACTGGGCTACAGAATATTCCCTCTGAAGGGTTATCCTGGAGTGCAGATCTCAGTCTGTGCCTGTAATAATCCACGTGTGTTTGCTGATGATGGTTGCGTTGATAGAAGTAACCTTGAGGTCTTTACCATGTCTCCTAAGTGAGGAATTAGGACATGGAGCTCCACTGAGCTTTTCTGAAGTGCATGATCACAGAATCAGAGGGGTTTGGGTTGAAGGGACCTTAAAGCTCATCCAGCTCCAAGCCCCTGTCACAGACAGGGGCATGATGTTATTGTATGTCAGTGCTCATGAAAGAGGAGCCTGAGCATTCAAACCTTGTCTGTTCTTCCTGGCAGGATGGAGAAGAAGAAAATTCGAATGAAATCCAAAGTTGCTGCTCCCAACCTCCTGCGGGCTCTGCACTCCCTGTACCAGTTCGGTCACCTCTGTGATGTGACGGTTCACACACAGCACCTGGGAATTCAGGAGGAGTTCCTGGTGCACAAAGCTGTCCTGGCAGCTTCCAGCAACTATTTCAAGGGGCTTTTCCTGCACGATGAGATGCTGGACACCAAGAACTGCACGGTGACTCTGCAGGACATTTACACGGAGGAGTTCACCTCCTTCCTGGAGTTCATTTACACTGCAGAAGTGGAGATTGAGGCAGAAAAGCTGCACCGGATGAAAGAAATAGCCGAAAGACTCGAATGCAAGGATTTGCTTGACATTTGTGAGGAGGTGAAGGCAGAGGGCAGGAAGGGCTTGGATCTGAGCCTGCACCTTAAAGGTCAGCTGTGCACAGAGAGTGGGGGGCCGCAGTGGCCGCGCATCCAGCTGGAGGAGAGCCACAAGCTGAGTAACTCTTCCCAAGTCGTGGCAATACCTGTGCAGAGGAAACTGTGGGATAGGCAGAAGCATAAAAAGCTGCTGGCTGGGTATGAACTCATTGAAGGGCAACCAGCGAGCCTGGAGCAAGCGGACATGGCTTTTCCAGGCCCAAAACCCAGGGTGGCAAAGCTACCAAGGTGTAACCAGGCAGGACCCAGAAGCAGACTCAGCGTGGATGTCGTTAGTCTGCAAAACAAGAGCAGTCGTTCCCTCCTGAGCCAGGCTGAGTCAGAGGAAGCCTGTGTCGTCATGAAGAACACTCTGTCTGAGCAGTGGGAGGAGGAGAACAGTTTCATTTCCAAATTTGCCACTAAAGCAGGGCGGAGGAAACCCCTGCGGCGTGTGGCGAAGGCACTGCCGCAGATGGCGTGTGAGCAGTGCAACGAGTCGCTCCGTGTCACCGAGCAGCGCCAGTCACACGTGGCCCTCAGACACAACCCAAACCCAGCCATCAAGTACAGCTGCAGTAGGTGTAAGCAGCTCTTCCCCACTCCCCAGAGCCTCCAGCAGCACCACATCACTATTCATGGCTGCGAGCAGGGCTTCTCCTGCGTCTTCTGTGACAAGAGGTTTAAGCGCCAGAAGGCCACAAGCGACCACGTGCACAGGGTGCCCAGGCAGCAGCAGCATGCCCAGGCCTGCCCGTGCTGTGACAAGGTTGTCAGCTCCAAGTGTGCCCTGAGAGTCCACATGCGAACACACACCGGGAAGAAGCCCTACAAGTGTGAGCGCTGCCCTGCCAGCTTTGCTCACAGGTCTGCTTACAGTGCTCATGTAAGGTACAGCATTCCCTGCGTGTGTGTGTGTGTGTGTGCAGGTAGGAATGGGTGTTTTCCCCCTGAGCAACAGGGTAACAGCGTTCCCAAAGTCCTCCCTGGTTTAGTTCCAGACTTCCTTGGATCTGATCAGAAGTGTGTTGAAATTGGGACAGATTTTTTCCCATTGACCTCATCCAGGACTCAGTCTGGGGTACTGAATTGAGGTCCCCCAGACTGGGAATTTAGGGGAATGTTTCCTGTTGAATCAAAGGGGACTTGTGCAATCAGAACTTGGGGGTGATTGTGGACACTTCAGATGTGGGTTTTTAAACGGGAGCCTGAAAAGAATGATCATCTGTTTAAAATGCACAAGAAAAATCCCCATTTCACAGAATCATGGAATGGTTTGGGTTGAAGGGGCCTTAAAGCTCCTCCAGCTCCAAGCCCTGCGACAGGCAGGGACCCCTTCCACTAGAGCAGCTTGCTCCAAGCCCCTGTGTCCAACCTGGCCTTGAACACTGCCAGGGGTGGGGCAGCCACAGCTTCTCTGGGCACCCTGTGCCAGCGCCTCAGCACCCTCACAGGGAAGAGCTTCTGCCTAAGAGCTCAGCTCAGTCTCCCCTCGGGCAGGTTCAAGCCATTCCCCTTGGCCTGTCCCTACATCCCTTGTCCCAAGCCCCTCTCCAGCTTTCCTGCAGCCCCTTCAGGCACTGGAGCTGCTCTCAGGTCTCCCCTTCAGGAGTCTTCTCTTCTCCAGGCTGCCCCAGCCCAGCTCTCTCAGCCTGGCTCCAGAGCAGAGGTGTGTTTATTTCATAAATGTCAGGGCACTGTGGTGCTTTTTAGTGCAGTTTTCGTGGGCCCCACGCCCTTTGTGCCATTTTGCTGGGTGGTCTGAGCTTCCAGACAGGCTTACTGAGCACTGCCTGACTGAAAACAAGATGTTGGAATTGCACAGTAGTTTCCACAATTGCAGAAAGCCACTGTACATGTCAAAGAGCTCCATACCCCATAGCCTGCCTGTGGGGGACCGGAGGTAGCTGGAGCTCAGCTTCCCTTTGAAATATGTCAAAGTCAGTCCAGTAGCAGGGAAAACATTCCAGATGGGTTGTGAGTGCAGTGATACAGCTTCTTCTGCTCACTGAGTAGCAATAAGCAAACTGTTTGGCTTACAAGGGATTCTGTTTTGTTCCTTCACAGTGGTGTTAAAGCAACTTAAACAGGGAAGTTCAGGTTGGATATAAGGCAGAAGCTCTTCCCTGTGAGGGTGCTGAGGCGGGTACCCAGAGGTACCCAGGGTACCCAGAGAAGCTGTGGCTGCCCCATCCCTGGCAGTGTTCAAGGCCAGGTTCAACAGGGCTTGGACAGCATGGTCTAGTATGAGGTACCCTTGCCCATGGCAGCGGGTTGGAACTGGGTGATCTTAAGGTTCTTTCGAACCCAAACCAGTCCGGGGTTCTATGAACTGAGATATTTTAATTCTCTTTGATTCCCTGCTCCAACTCTGCCCAAAGTTTCCCTGTTTGTTTGGCTCTCCACACGTGCTGTAATATCTCAAATGGTTTGAAGAACAATGAAAAGGAAACGACTCTTCCTCCAAGGCAAACATGTCTGAGCTGAAACAATGAAACTCACTGAAGTTGTGCTCTGTGGTTTGTTTGTCTTGCAGGAAAACCCACGAGGCTGGGCAGCAGAGGCAGCTTGTGCCTGTCTATTGGATGGTGGTGCCACCTGAGCATCAGCCAGACCCTGCGAGCTGTGACAGAGGTCCTGACAGAGAGACGTGGGCTGGGACGTCAGAGCGTGAATGGCTGAGGCATGAAGAGACCACGAGTTGTGAGGAAGAACCTGGGGGTTCATCTGCTGCTGGAGCAGACTGTAGCAGTGAGCAAGAGCAGAAGCAGAAGCGTGAGGAAGGTGAAGCAAGGTGTGAAGACGTGGGTGAAGATGAAGGCGAAATGAGTGTGAAGGGCGAAGAGGTGGCAGATGATGATGCGGGGTACTCGGAAGCTGATGATAGCAGAGACAACGAGGTCTGTGCTGAGGAGGACGCTGAGGAGGATGAATACCCCAATGAGAAGGATCATGAGGAGCATGCATCAGATGAAGAGTTTAAGGTAAAGAAGGTAAATAAAAGCAGGATGCAGAAGAAATCCGCTTATGTGATCCGGTGTGAGAAGTGCAAGGAGCAGTTTGTATCCCGGAAGAAGTACGTGGATCACTGCAGAGATGTCCACCAGTGCCTGCCAGGTAAGGTGTACCAGTGTGACATCTGCAGCAAGTCCTTTGCCAGCTACAACAGCTGGAAGGAGCACCGGGCCTGCGTCCACACTGAGGAGAGGCAGTTTGCCTGCAGCCTCTGCAACGCGACTTTCAAAAGGAAGCGGGATGTGAGGACCCATTCCATGCGGAAGCACGAAGGCAGAGTCAAGCGCCCGCTCTGCTCTGTCTGTGGGAAGATCCTGAGCTCCAGGACAGCCCTTGTGTTCCACATGCGGACACACACGGGAGAAAAACCTTATGAATGTGGCATTTGTCACTCCAGATTCACTCAGCCGTCGCAGCTGAAGATCCACACCAGGTCAGCCTGCAGCACCCCTGCTCCTGTTCCTGCTTCCTGCATGCTTCATCTCTTCCTCCTCTGACGTCCCAGTTCCAACTCATTCTCGTCACATTTTGTCCTATAGGATCTGTGATTAATTCTCTTACATAAAGGCAGTGTCAGCATCTGGCCATTGCATCACTTTGGGCAGGGGTTTGGGAATGGATGCCCCTGGCAAACTGGTGAGCAAAAGGCAGTCATTGGAGTCAGCCTTCACAACGAGATGATGGCCTGCAGTGATTAGAAGTAACACAGAGTGAGTCAGGGACCTCAGGGATCCCAGTGCTGAGCTCTGCTCCCTCTGTGTGACACCGAGCAAGTCACTTAGTGTGGGATTTCACTTGTGGTGTGCAGTACAGAAGCTGGTCTTCCCATCTGGACTCCCTCTGTAGTCATTAGGCTGGATGAATTGCTCTCTGGTGGTGTTTCTGTTCACTGTGTCCTCTCCCAAGAGGGGGTGAATCATCCCATAGAACTCCCAAACATTTTCCAAGTGGGGAGCACAGTTTAGAAGAGGAGGTTAAATGTTGGAGGGCTCAGCTAGGGGAGGGAAATCCTGTTACTGGAGACTGGCCCCATGCAGTGGGATCTGCAGCTTGCTTCTGTCTCCTAAGGGGTTTAAAAAGTGGTGATTCAGGACCAGCAGGACATAGAATCATGGAATGGTTTGGGTTGAAGGGATCTTAAAGCTCCTCCAATTCCAATCCCCTGCCACGGGCAGGGACCCCTTCCACTAGAGCAGCTTGCTCCAAGCCCCTGTGTCCAACCTGCCCTTGAACACTGCCAGGGATGGGGCAGCCACAGCTTCTCTGGGCACCCTGTGCCAGCGCCTCAGCACCCTCCCAGGGAAGAGCTTCTGCCTAAGAGCTCAGCTCAGTCTCCCCTCTGGCAGGTTCAAGCCATTCCCCTTGGCCTGTCCCTACAAGCCCTTGTCCAAAGCCCCTCTCCAGGTTTCTTGTAGGCATCTGAAATGTTTGGCTAATCTGTCAGCTGGAGCACAGCAGAGATGTGCCACATGTAAGACACAGTGTGACTGCAACAGAACAGTCACCCTTGAGGTTTGTGTTGGATAGCTGCTGTCTCAATTAGCAGCGTTTTGCCTGACAGCTCCAAATGAGTTGTGATTTTGCACATCCTGCTGTTTGGCTTGGAATAAGGGGACTCAGCACAGTGTTAGACCAAAACGTAGGCTCAGACTTTCTCTGATTTGAGCTGGTTTAAAGTCAGGCATGCGGCATGTGTGCAGGAACACTGTTTGCCTGACTTTCCTTGGTGCCTTTTGCCTAAAAAATGGGAGTATCCTGCCAGTTAGAGTTTGCAGCCTGGAGGGCATGATGCTGCAGCATCACAGGAGCCAAGAACATGGCCCACAGTCTCGCAAGGGATCTGCGGCTGGCGTTGTGCTGGGGACAGTCTGGAAGTGCATTCAGTCTCTTGCACAGCAGCAGCTTGTCATCCCTGCTTCCTCCCTTCTGATGCCAGTTCTGTGAGGTGTAACCTGTGGGAGAGGTGGGTTTGTAGTGCCTGAGTGAGGAAAGGGTGAAACTGAAGTGGGAGTTTTAGTGCTTTATTATAGCACCTCTCCTTGTTTTAAACATTCTGTCTCCTGAGTGAGCAGATTGTGCTTTTTTCCACTGCATTGAAAAAATGAAGTGTGCAGAATACAATTTCAGATAGAGTATTTAAAGAATACGTTACAAGAGCTAATTTGTTGTCCCTTGTGTCTCTCTTCGTGTAGGTCCCATACAGGGGAAAAGCCATATATCTGTGAGGACTGTGGGGCTTGCTTTGCTGACAAAGGGAAACTCACTGGCCACAAAAGGACCCACACAGGTAGGTGATAAATACATCTGTTCCTTCCATCTCTTTTCTCCCGTCACCTCCCTTTATGCCGCTGGAAATCACTGGTAGGGTTTTGAAGAAGGACCTAGGGATAGAAAGCCATTTAAAACCCAGCTCTGAAGCACTAACCTCAGCTGCAGGAATTCAGAATGTCTTTTCCTCGTGCCTCAGGAGAGCGCCTCTTCAAATGTGACGTGTGTGGAAAACATTTTGCCACCAACGAATACCTGAAGTGCCATAAAAGATGCCACCTGGGAGCCAAACCCTACAAGTGTGGGGTGTGTGGGAAGACATTTGGGCTGAGGGCCTCCCTGGCCCAGCACAGTAACGTCCATGCAGGTAATGAAGCAAATGGTTCAGGGATGGAAAAGTAAATGGCACTGGGAGCTTGGGTCTTCCCAGTTTGGATGGTGACATTTTATTCCACAACTGCTTTTATATCATACATGTATAATAAAATTAACCAGGACCTTCAAGCTCACCCCGTCCAACCATTCCCAACACTGTCAAGGCCACCACTAACCCATGACACTGAGGCCTCGTCTCCATGGGGTGTGAACCCTTGCAGGGACGGTGCCTGCAGCCCTGCCCTGGGCAGCCTGTTCCAATGCCTGAGCACCCCCTGGGGCAGGAATTGTTCCTCAGCTCCATCTAAACCTGCCCTGGGGCAGCTTGAGGCCGTTTCCTCTTGTCCCATCCCTTGTTCCTTGGGAGCAGAGCCCAGCCCCTCCTGGCTCCATCCTCCTGTCAGGCACTTGTAGGGAGCCATCAGGTCCCCCCTGAGCCTTCTCTTCTCCACACTGAACCCCCCAGGTCCCTCAGCCCTTCCCCATCACACTTGTGCTTGTATGGATGATGCTTGTCAAGAGGCCTGGTTTGTGCTGAGGAAGGATGGAACAGGGAGCAGCTGGAATTCCTGCTGTTGCCCGTGTAAGATGGGGAGAGCTGTTCTCATGCTTTCCACTGATCACAGCCTCATTTCCATCCGCACCATTGAATCCGTATTGATCATTTAGAAGCTCTTCGTGCTTTTTATCCGTTGAAATCCGGAGGAGCTGCCTCCTAACGCCGCTCTTCCCTTGTTCCAGAGACGCGCCCCTATTTCTGCGAGCAGTGCGGGAAGGCGTTCACCCAGCAGGGCGCGCTGCGCCGCCACCAGCGCATTCACACCGGTGAGAAGCCCTACAAGTGCCGAGCCTGCGAGAGGACCTTCACGGACATGTCCACCCTGCGCAGACACGTCTCGGTACGCGGCCCTCGGCGCCTCTGTGGCGGGCAGGCTGCTGTCGTGATGCTTAACTACCGGGAGAAGGGTTTTGCCTTAAGGAGGGATCATAGAATCATGGAATGGTTTGGGTTGAAGGGGCCTTAAAGCTCCTCCAGCTCCAACCCCTGCCAGGGGCAATGACCCCTTCCACTAGAGCAGCTTGCTCCAAGCCCCTGTGTCCAACCTGGCCTTGAACACTGCCAGGGATGGGGCAGCCACAGCTTCTCTGGGCACCCTGTGCCAGCACCTCAGCACCCTCACAGGGAAGAGCTTCTGCCTTATCTCCAACCTGAACTTCCCCTGTTTCAGTTTGAACCCATCACCCCTTGTCCTATCACTACAGTCCCTGGTTTCATCACACTGGTGATGAAATTTGGGGTTGAGGAATTGATTGACCATCTTTTTAAAATATAGAGAGCTTTAAAAAAACAGCTTTTAAAGCTGCATTTCTGAATGTGCAGTTTTCCTCCGTGAGCAGCACAGCAGCTCCCACTGCTGGCTGTCAAACCACTCGTCTCCCAAGTACTTGTAATGTCTTCCTAAGGCGAATCCAGCCTAGAAAACCTCTGAGGAAGGATTCGTTCCTTAAAAGGGTGGAATCTTCCTGGTGGAATCACAGAGAAGCTGTGGCTGCCCCATCCCTGGCAGTGTTCAAAGCCAGGTTGGACACAGGGGCTTGGAGCAAGCTGCTCTAGTGGAAGGGGTCCCTGCCCGTGGCAGGGCTTGGAGCTGGAGGAGCTTTAAGATCCCTTCAACCCAAAACCATTCCATGATTCAGAGCTCAGCTTTTCATTCAAGCACAGTGTTAAACCCAGCACCATTCGATGATTTTGCACTGGATGAAATGTTTTGTTATTAAACTCACTGTCATTAATTGTTCCCCTTTTATTTCCCTAGGTTCATGACCGCAGTGCTCACTGGAGAAGCTTCTTGATAGATCTTACGACCAAAAAAGACCACAACTGGTCCAAAATAGAGCCGTTCTCGGGGGCCTTTGTGGGTGAGGCCTGCGCTCCGGAGGTCTGGTCAGTTGACCAAGATAAACTCTATAAACCAGAGAGCGCTGCTCTTCAGCAGAGGGACCCGGTGCCGCCGGGTGTTGGTGACACAGAGGACACCGCTCCCGCCCTTTCATGTTTATAACGGAATTTACCCTCTTTAGCACTAAATGACCTCAAAAGCTTGCTGCCGTGGCCGCATGGGCTCTGCAGCCCTGTGTGGGGGAGCTGGCAGAGGAGCGGGCCCTAATTCCCGTTAGAAGAGTTGGGTTTGGGTCTGTACGGAGTTATGGGTTTTAACCAAGGCTGGGACAGTGCCAATGCCCTGGGCGCCGTCGCTGTACACATCTGCCTTTTTTATGTGAATAAAGACGCGCTCATCGCGCCCCCCTTCCGTGACTCATTCATGGCCGTGGCTTTGAGCAGAAAACTCCTTCATTTGGGACGGTGGAGCCCCAAAACCGGAGGTTCCGCAGGGCCGCCGTTAGGCCGCGTAGCCTAGCAACGCCCGTCGCGCAGCTTTGACGTCACTTCCTGCGCGTCGCCAACGGCCGTTGTCAGGGCGGGGGCACCCGCGTCAGCGCTTCCGGCCGCCGCCTGCAGCCTGAGCCCTGAGGAGCGGCACGGCACGGCCCGGCCCGGCCCGGTGAGTGCAGGGGGTCCGGGGGCTGCGGGCCGGACCCGGTGAGAGTGGGCCCAGGGGTTCCTTCCGCGCCCGGCTGCAGCCGGTCCTCACCCGGGAGCTGTGGCGGCTTCGTCCCGGTCCCCCATGCGGAGGCCTTTCCGCCTCCGGTGCCCGCTGTGATCCCCTGCCCGCCCGCCCCGCCGCCGGTCCGGCCTGGGGACGTAGCGGGGCTGGCTCCCGACGTTCCCGTGAGCTGCGGGGCCCTTTCTGAAGGGGAAGGGAAGCGGGCCCGGGGGATCCGCCTCAGCGGCGGGTCTGCAGGTACCGCCCGGCCCCGTTACCCGTCACCCGTCCCAGGGCTCCTGCGCGCTCTTTCGGCCGGGGAGGCGTGATGGTGGGGTTGCTTCGGGCTGTGGCAAGTAGGGGAGGCCGAGGAAGAAGCTTGCTGAGGAGGAGGAGGAGGGAGCGAGCTGTGGGGATCCATGTGGTAATTCCCCTTCCTCCCGTGCAGCAGCCTCTTGGTCTGGGGTCAGGGTCCTCATGGGGTGTTCTAGCCTGTCATCGAACAGTCACACCGGGTGTTCGCTGCAGCACGCTGTCCTTCGCAGGCTGAACTGCTCCTTCTGCTGCTGACCAGTGGTTGTGGTGCTGTTAGTGTAGCCTCAGTGGCTGGAGTGACCCTAAATGAGGCAGGTCAGTGCCTGGCAGTGATGTCTCTTCACAGACTGCAGGATTGCTGGTGCAGGAGAAGGGACAAGCTTGGAGGTCCACCATCTGTTAACTCTAGCTGGCTCTTTTTCTCTCTTTTCAGCTAGTTTTGCCTCTGGAAGAGGACACATTTGTTGTGTTTCATGACTGAGCTTATACAGACACAGATTTTCAGCCTTTGTCTTCTTAAAGATGAATATATTGTGCTTCTGTGGACCATGTCCTGCCAGCCTGGTGCTCAGCAGCTCAGCATACCTCCCACAGGAGTAAAACCCACCACAACACACTGGATCTTACTGTACACGTTCCTTAGGGAATATGCTCTTCCCATACTCCAACTGGGAAGCTGGATGGGAGCGAGGGCTCTGTTTTCACAGTGGCCTTTGCTTCTGCAAACACTCTGATGGGAAGAACAGGAGATTTCTGCTTTGCAGCCTTAAGGAAAAGGGGATCAGCACAATGTGGCTGTTAACACTCGTGCCTGTGGTCAGCTCACAGGGGACAGTTGAGAGCCCGTTCGCCCCAAAGGGAAGAAGTTTGTGGTTTGGGCTCTTGTTTCCTGCTGGGGAGCACTCTTATCTACACGTGACCCCAGCTTGTGCTGTGGGCTCAAGTGGGAAATAGATGGATAGTTGTGAAATAACAGAAGTAGTTGAAAAGTAATTGTGTTGGGGGAGGGAAAGTTACATTTTCAGATCATTCTTAAACCGAACTTAAAGCTTGTTTAGCTTAGCCCAAGCCTTTGCTTAATTTAGTCTCAAATATTCAGGGTGCAGCAAAAGTGGGAGCATTTAAACAGCAAAGTTGAACAGGTAAAGTTTAAACATTATCTTTTATGTGTGTTTATAAGAGTCAGCCTTTCAGTCAGGAGTCGAATCATGTCCTTCTCATTTCTGTCAAAACTGCGGTGTAGCACTGGGGTTTGCCTGCAAGAGACAATGTTTTGAGGTGCTTATTGAGCTCTGAGCTAGCACAGGCAATTCTTACCCCCTTCTGGGGTCTTTTGTTCTGGATGGAGTAAGTGCAACTCAGTAGCAGTGGGATTTAGCTGTTTGTTAGAGTAAAGTTAACAGAAGTAAGTTTGTTCGAGTAATGTTAGCACTTTACCAGTCAGCTCACTGAGCTGGTGATCCAAAGGCTGGCATACAGGAGAGAGGAGAATCTCTTTGTTCTCAGGAGAATCCTTCTCTGTAGAATCTAATGCAGGGGTTTGGGTGCCTGTGGTGGGTTGTGTCCCCTGTTCTCCCACTTGCTTGTTGCATGAGGCTGGGGAAATAATCCTGCTTCCCTCAGATCTGCTTGGGGCAGGGCTCCCTCTGGCTCTGTGCCTTGTGTAGCGTCAAGTCCATGTTGCATTCCTTTTCCCTGGCTACTAATGACCTCCGGTTTTGTCACTCTCCATTGTATGGTTCCTTCAAAATACTTCCCCAAAACAGTTTTAACAGTAAATTGTGTTGGGATGAGAGTCAGCTTTCGGGCTGCTGGAGTGGGTGAAAATAGAAGAAATAGCATCTCTTCCTGATGCTATGGATGTTATTTCTCATGTCTCTTTCATGCTTAATATGGCTTCCTTACTCTTACATTAATACAAATCTTGTTCCATTTCTGTTGATTTCTATTTCTGAGCAACATTGTTCATGTCCCATGTATAAAGTCGGCTTCAAGTCGACTGCAGAGAGAAGACAAACCTTAGTTAACTATTAGGAAGTGGAAACAAGCTCTTCAGATTCAAAACATGTCTACGTAGTTGTTAGGAGCACAGTAAAGCTCTGCTGACTGGGGGGGGGTGTTGCTCGGAGCATCTTCAGCTCATAGAAATACTGTTTGTTCTGGAATCAAACATTGTAAAGAGAAAAACTCAGCTCTGTTGAGAACTTTGGAGCAGTTTAAATCATTACTGGGAAATATAACACAACCTGAACACTAGCAGAGACTCTGAAGCCCTTGTGAGGCTGCAAATGGGCACTCCAGACTTAGAGGCTTTGGCCATGTTGGGCGATGAAGTGTTTTCAAGAGGAAAACCCTGAGGAAGTTTTATCATTTCCAGTTGTGGCTATTGTGCAGGCTGCTGTGCTTGAGGCAGTTAAACGTGGAATTTCATCTGAGTCTTGTTTAAAGGCTTATCTCCAAAGGCTGTGGCAGGAAGTGTTTATTTAGGATCCCAGTTAACTTGTACTTAATCTCACCTTTCTCTTACTGCCTGATTAGGAGGGAGAATAATTTCTTCATTCCACCTTAATGAGCACATTTCCTTTGATCTTCCTCTGTTTGCTCTGCCCCTATTACAGGCTCTAATAGCGTTTCAGGCAGAATTAGGGTTGAGATTTAAACTCAAATTAACTGCAGAGAACTCTGTGTGTGTGACTGGCGGTGTGCTTTGAGATACAGCTGCTGAGGGTGATGCTTTTGAAACCTGTGCTTCTCACAGCGCTCTCTTAAGCTCAAGCACTTTGAGTGAGCTTCCCCTCACTCCAAGAGAGACACTGAGGTGCTGGAGCAGGGACAGAGAAGGGCAGCAGAGCTGGGGCAGGGCCTGGAGCACAAGTGTGATGGGGAAGGGCTGAGGGACCTGGGGGGTTCAGTGTGGAGAAGAGAAGGCTCAGGGGGACCTGATGGCTCCCTACAAGTGCCTGACAGGAGGATGGAGCCAGGAGGGGCTGGGCTCTGCTCCCAAGGAACAAGGGATGGGACAAGAGGAAACGGCCTCAAGCTGCACCAGGGCAGGTTTAGATGGAGCTGAGGAACAATTCCTGCCCCAGGGGGTGCTCAGGCATTGGAACAGGCTGCCCAGGGCAGGGCTGCAGTCACGGTCCCTGCAAGGGTTCACACCCCACGGAGACGAGGCCTTAGTGCCATGGGGCAGTGCTGGGGTAAGGGTTGGACTGGATGAGCTTAAAGGGCCTTTCCAGCCCAGTTGGTTCTATGATTCTAAAGTCTTTAGCGCTTAAATGTCAAGTGAAGCACTCTCAGAAGTCTGGATGTGACTTTGGCTGCTGAAATCTCTGGGTTTTATGAGCCTCCATGCAAACAGCTAACACACAGTGTTGTCAACAGCCTTTTACAGAGAGAAGAAAGATGGAAAGTAATGCCGTGTTGCTGGAGTCCAAGTCCTCTCCTATCAACCTGCTGAATGAAATGCACCAGCTGCGTCTCCTGGGCCACCTCTGCGACGTGACGGTCAGTGTGGAGTACCAGGGCGTCAGGGCCGAGTTCGTTGCTCACAAGGCCGTGCTGGCAGCAACCAGCAAGTTCTTCAAGGAGGTGTTCCTTAACGAGAAGGGCATGGATGGCCCCAGGACCAACGTGTTCCTCAATGAGGTCCAGGTTGCTGATTTTGCCTCATTCCTTGAGTTTGTCTACACTGCCAGGGTGGAAGTGGAAGAGGACAGAGTGCAGCGGATGCTCGAAATAGCTGAAAAGCTGAAGTGCTTGGACCTCTCAGAAACCTGCTTTCAACTAAAGAAGCAGATGCTGGAATCAGTGCTGCTGGAGTTGCAGAACTTCTCAGAATCCCAGACCTCTGAGGAAGAGAGCGCTGCCCAGCCAAGCGTTCTGCTGGAGCCCAAAGCCATGGCAGAAGCTGGCCAGGCCGACTGTGCCCTGGCTCCCCCAGGTTCCCCAGCAGCCAGGCCCAGCAATGGAACGGCTCCCGAGCCTCCAGCTGCCAAAGCAAAAGAGAAAATGGACAAAAAGAAGGAAATGCTGAAGCCTCCTTATGCCAAAATCAGAAGGGCAAGTGGGAGGCTGGCTGGGAGGAAGGTGTTTGTGGAAATCCCAAAGAAGAAATACACGAGGCGGCTGAGAGAGCAGCAGAAGAACGCGGAGGTTGATGCTGAAGAAAACGAGCATCCTCAAGATCAGGAGATGTGTGAGCTGGAGAGGGAGGAGGAGGAGGAGCAAGGGGAGAGCAACATCAAACCTGAGAGCGAGGAGTGCGATGGCCACTTGGAACCGGAAGCAAGCCTGAAGAAATCCGACGAGGATAAAAAGAAGCGCGGCAGCAACTTCAAGTGCGGCACGTGCGAGAAGGAATTCCTGTACGAGAAAAGCTTCCTGAAGCACATCAGGCACAGCCACGGCATCGCAGCCGAGGTCATTTACCGGTGTGAGACCTGCAGCCAGACCTTTGCCAACCGCTGCAACCTCAAAAGCCACCAGCGGCACGTCCACAGCAGCGAGCGCCACTTCCCTTGTGAGCTCTGCGGTAAGAAGTTCAAGAGGAAGAAGGACGTCAAGAGGCACATTCTCCAGGTTCATGAGGGTGGTGGGGAGCGTCATCAGTGCCAACAGTGTGGAAAGGGGTTGAGCTCCAAAACTGCCCTGAGGCTCCATGAAAGGACGCATACAGGCGACAAGCCTTATGGGTGCACAGAGTGTGAGGCTAAATTTTCTCAGCCTTCTGCACTTAAAACCCACATGAGGTATGAACAGACTTAACTGGGCCTTGTTAGATTCTGGGGGGAGAAGCAGAATCCCCTGGAACACACCTTGAGCCTTCAAGTGGAGTGGGGATGTAAAACGGGCCTGACTGGAAAGTGTCAGCTTTTCCTTTCTTCCAGAGCTTTGGGATTGCCCCCTCTGCTTTCCAGGTTGAGGGAGTTGCTGTAACTTTCTTTAAGCTCAAGGAGAGGTGGTGGGTCAAGGCCTGCTGCTGCAGAAGCCCGAAGTTCACTTTCCCCGTGGAAGGAGACCTTATTAAGAGCCAATGGGATGTTTCACATAGGATGGTTTGGGTTGGAAGGGACCTTCAAGCTCCTCCAGCTCCAACCCCTGCCACGGGCAGGGACACCTTCCACTAGAGCAGCTTGCTCCAAGCCCCTGTGTCCAACCTGCCCTTGAACACTGCCAGGGATGGGGCAGCCACAGCTTCTCTGGGCACCCTGTGCCAGCGCCTCAGCACCCTCACAGGGAAGAGCTTCTGCCTAAGAGCTCAGCTCAGTCTCCCCTCGGGCAGGTCCAAGCCATTCCCCTTGGCCTGTCCCTACGGCCCTTGTGACAGTCCTTTTATCCCCAGTGTACCTACAGAAGGTTTTCTTGCTGCCCTTAACGTCATGCAATAAGTATGAAAACACTCTTTAAAGGTTTGGCAGTGTGTTAAATTGCAGAACAGCAGGTTTGGGTGCTAAGCACAGACAACAGCTCATGGGTGACCAGAAAGAGGCTGACATGTCGCTGTCTGGAGTGAAGCACCGCAGTCACCCATGGAGAGCTGCTGAAGTCAGTTGTGGTGCTCACACTGCAGGGTGACTCAGGGGCCTGAGATGCAAACAGATGCTCTTGAAAGCTCATGGAGGAGACACCGAAGCAAAATCCTATTTATGGAGGGCTTTAACCTGCTTTTAGGGGTCCACTGTGTCCACAGTTCAGATTATAGCCTGGGGGGAGGATAGAAGAAACATCCCAATGTACCACCACTGGGATCCAAAAAGGATCATGAACATGCCAGCATGTTCTGAGGCGGCATGGCCCTGCAGGGTGAAGGGTTTCTTAACTGCCACTTCACCGCCCCTTTTGAAGGCACAGGTTTACTCCCAGTGGTAGAAAGCACACCCAAAAGCCAGCTTCTGCTGTGGTGTAGCTGCTAATGCAGCTGTATGGCCCTTCCCTGCCATCGGGTGTCCTTCCCTAACCACAGGTAACTGCTTTGTGCTGCTTAAAAGTCATCTCTTGGGCTTAAGTGGAGTTTCCCCTCCATTGTGTACCACTGTGACTGCTCCCTGAGCTTGCTGAATGCTGGGAGCTCAGTGCTGCCCTATCCTGTGTACCCTGACAGTGTATGGTGGGGATGTCTCATCTTTTGTGTGTATTTTCACACCCCTGCTCCTCCTGTTGATGTGCATCACCATGAAAACTGGTCCCTGTGGGCTGTGTTCCTGCAGCACCATTCAGCAGAGCCCTGACGTGTGCATGGGCTCAGAAATTAAAACTAGAGTACCCAGATATGGGGTTTATAAACAGTTTTTACCTGTAAGAATGTATTTTTACCCTAAAGAAGTGTCTGGATCTGGGCCTGGCTCCTGCAGGGCACTAAAGCCCCTTGCAGCATGGGTTTGCTTTGAGAGCAGCCACCGAGCGGGGGCAGCTTGTGCTGCACTGCAGAACACCTGAACTCTGGTGCTTTAACGTTGCTTTCTCATTTCAGAATCCACACTGGTGAGAAACCTTTTGTCTGTGATGAGTGTGGTGCCAGGTTCACTCAGAATCACATGCTTATCTATCACAAACGATGCCACACAGGTAAGGCTGCTTCTGCACGGGCTGCGGGTAGGAGGCGGCCCCTGGGAGACCACGAGAGCTCTTTGCCCTCAGAAAATGCTCTGTTGTTGTTGTAAAATGGGAAGTGCTCATCCCTAACCATGGGTTTACTGAGAAAAGGTTCCTGCGGGTGGAGAGAGGAAAAAGAGCTGATGAAGGAGAAAAGGAGTTCCCTTTTCAGTGCCAGAACTGAGGACTGAGGCTGCCTTGAATAATGTTCGATAGCCAAGGATGCGTCATCAGGAAAAGCTTTTAGGTGAATCTTTAAGAAGAAATTTATTTCTAAGTCTGGAAACGTTAGCACAGGGAGATGAAACAGCTCTCTTGGCTTATCCTGAGCTGCAGAGAAGTCCTCAAGAGCACAGGTCCTTCCCCTGGGAATCCTTTGTAGTTTCACATTGAGCATCCATGAGCTGCGTGTGGTACCTTCCATCTCCTGATTGACCCATCTTAAAGTGTTCTGCCCTCTGCCAGTAACTTGTAAGCACACACAGATGGCAGAAAACATTAAATGACAATGAATTATAAGCCAACAAATGCTTTTCAAGACAAGTGTGACTGGAATCGGCTGCTCCCAGGTGGAGGCTTTTCATGGAGGCACACAGCGTTGTGTTTGTGGTGGAGTAAGCTGGAATGCTCCAGAGGTGGTGAGAAGACCACAAGCTGCAGGTCTCCATGGGCTTTTCATGTGCTGTGAGCATACCTGTGGAGAGGTGGGGTTGTCCTTGCCCTCGGAGGGGTTTGTGCACATTTCCCATAGGAATTCTCTGTGCCTCATCACCAGGGCCTGTTCAGATCCTGTTATGAGGCTACCCCGGCTTTCGTTTGTATCTAATTGCTGTTAAACATCATGCACAAGTCCAGAATGCTTTCTCAAGTACTGTGTTCATTGATTCTCCTTCTCACCTGTGCTGCAGGGGAAAGGCCTTTCATGTGTGAGACATGTGGGAAGAGCTTTGCCTCTAAGGAGTACTTGAAACACCACAACAGAATCCACACTGGCTCCAAGCCTTTCAAGTGTGAAGTTTGCTTCAGGACGTTCGCGCAGAGGAACTCACTTTACCAGCATATAAAAGTGCACACAGGTAGGAGGTGCCAGAGCCTTTTCAGTCATAGAATCCCAGCCTGGTTTGTGTTGGAAGGGACCTTAAAGCTCCTCCAGCTCCAACCCCTGCCACGGGCAGGGACCCCTTCCACTGGAGCAGCTTGCTCCAAGCCCCTGTGTCCAACCTGGCCTTGAGCACTGCCAGGGATGGGGCAGCCACAGCTTCTCTGGGCACCCTGTGCCAGCGCCTCAGCACCCTCACAGGGAAGAGCTTCTGCCTCAGAGCTCAGCTCAGTCTCCCCTCAGGCAGGTTCAAGCCATTCCCCTTGGCCTGTCCCTCCATCCCTTGTCCCAAGCCCCTCTCCAGGTTTCCTGCAGCCCCTTCAGGCACTGGAGCTGCTCTCAGCTCTCCCCTTCAGGAGCCTTCTCTTCTCCAGGCTGCCCCAGCCCAGCTCTCTCAGCCTGGCTCCAGAGCAGAGCTGCTCCAGCCCTCGCAGCATCTCCATGGCCTCCTCTGGCCTCGCTCCAACAGCTCCACGTCCCTCTGGTGCTGCTGCCCCAGAGCTGGATCAGGGCTGCAGGGGGGGTCTCCCCAGAGCCCAGCAGAGGGGCAGGATCCCCTCCCTGAGCTGCTGCTCACGCTCTGGGGGTGCAGCCCAGCATGCTTGCGTGCGCCTCATCATCTGCTGAAGCCCAGGGGTGTGCAGCACCCACCATCAGCCTTTCACTGCTCTTGCAGGGGAGCGGCCCTACTGCTGTGACCAGTGTGGGAAGCAGTTCACGCAGCTGAACGCGCTGCAGCGGCACCACCGGATCCACACCGGGGAGAAGCCCTTCATGTGCAACGCCTGCGGCAGGACCTTCACCGACAAGTCCACGCTCCGGCGGCACACCTCGGTAAGCACCCCGTGTCCTGCTGCCCCGTGGCCTTCTTCTGGGGCCACCCAGTGCCCAGGCAGCATGGTTGGGACGGGAAGGCGTTACGTGGGGTGCAAACGGAGGCCTTGTCCACCAGCATCGCCTCCGAGCCGGACGCGCCTCCTGGCCAGTCAGCACGTGTCCCAGCTCCTGCTCTCTGGTCGTTGTTTCCAGATACACGATAAGAACACCCCCTGGAAGTCCTTCCTGGTCATTGTGGAGGGGCCGTCGAAGAGCGATGAGGCTCACAAGACGGAGCTTCCCGATGAGGAGTACGACGTGTCCCCCAAAATCCCGGAGAAGCTGCTGCCCTTCCCCGAGAGCAGCCACTACCAGAACCTGGCAGCGGCTGCCCCGGGCAGCGTGACCGCGCTGCACGACACCGGCTCTGCCACGGGCACAGACTGTAAGGCTGATGGCACCCCAGGGCCCCAGGAAGCCCTCATAGCAACCACCCTGAGCGAGCTGACCGTGCTGCACACGCAGACAGACTCTGTCCAGCCGCAGCTGCACGCTCTGGTCAACATGGAGTAACGTGGTAGTTACAGCTGCACCCTTTGTACAGCCCTTTGCCAGCAGCCCACCGAGGGGACTGGGGAGCTGTGATAAGGAAGCAGGGATAGATGTGAAGGACATGCATTGCATTGCCAGGATTTCCTCACAGTATTCGCTCCCCACCCGGTACAGCTCCATCTCCTGAAGGCAGGGCTCAGCATCACTGCACCAGGGTGGTGGGAGAGGCTGCACAAGTCCCTGTGTGCTTCTTCCCTCCACCTGGAAGGGGGTGGTTGAGCCCGTTGGCTCTCACTGCCTGCACTGACGGGAGGTGCTTGAACTCAGCTTGGTTATAATGAAGGAGTGAGTTTGATTTGATTGATGACACTTGTACAATCAAGAGAAGCAACGTGGTGTTTCTCAGCCTTGCAGCTTAGTGAGATGAATTATGTTTTCCCTAGTGGAAAACCATCCGTAAAATGAGATTTACTAAAGTGCTTTTCAGGAAATGGTGGGATATCTCTGCTTTTGCCAAAGACCCAAGCAGCGAGCCAGCTCTCTCCTTGGGAACAGGAGTGAGCTTCGGAGAGATCTGGGCTTTCATTCCAGTTTGGATTCTCCAGGAGCAAAATGGGCAAGTGGGAGCCACGTGCTGTGTCTGTGCAGGTGCTGGTTATTGCTTTCATTTCAGTGGAACCTTGCACAGTGTTGCACTCCCATTCAGTGACTGTCTCCATCTTCTCACTTGGAATTGCGAGACCAAATCACCTCGTGTACCAGGGGTGATTAAGAGCAGTGCTCCAGCAGGAAAAGCCAGTGTAGGGAATTGTAACTGGCATTTTCCCATTAGCTGTATCCAAGCCCTTTCCCCCTGCTTCAGACACCAGCAGAGCTCTTTCCTCCACTGCTGCTCAGAACCATAGCATAGCACTGCCTTTAATAATCCCATTGGAAAGGCTGCCTCCTGTTCCGTTGAGCTGCTGCAGGTAATCCCACCCGTGCAAGAGTCCCCTGAGGTGAGTTCAGCTCGGAGCAGGAGCTCCAGGGTTCCTGTGGCTAATGGCAAAAAGAGTGCAAGGAAGTGAGAAACATCCCTGCATCAAGGGATTTAGGCCTTCATTGCCCAGAGTTGTCTGCAAGACTCTGTAGGAACCTGAGCAGCAGCTTTAGGCTGTGTCTGGTTAAATGCCCTCAGTGGAGGGGTTCGAAGGAAGGGCTTAAGTCTGAACCTTCCTGTTCATGGGCTTTTCCTGATCAGCATCTGCTGCTGAATTGTACTGGAATAACCCTGGCAGGGCTCCTCCTCATAGGATCCCAGCCTGGTTTGGGTTGAAGGGACCTTAAAGCTCCTCCAGCCCCAACCCCTGCCATGGCCAGGGACCCCTTCCACTGGAGCAGCTTGCTCCAAGCCCCTGTGTCCAACCTGGCCTTGAACACTGCCAGGGATGGGGCAGCCACAGCTTCTCTGGGCACCCTGTGCCAGCGCCTCAGCACCCTCACAGGGAAGAGCTTCTGCCTAAGAGCTCAGCTCAGTCTCCCCTCGGGCAGGTTCAAGCCATTCCCCTTGGCCTGTCCCTCCATCCCTTGTCCCAAGCCCCTCTCCAGGTTTCCTGCAGCCCCTTCAGGCACTGGAGCTGCTCTGAGGCGGATGCAGGACTCCAGGCACACTCTGGTTGACATCAGGAGGATGAGCACTGGCACTGAGGCTCCCAAGCCCAACTGCCCTTCACCCATCAGGTTTGGATCCCAGCAGCACCAGTGGCCATGAGAATCACCCTTAGGGAATTCCTCACCACAACAGGGAGACCTTCCTTTAATCTCCAGCTCTTCCCTTAGCATCTCCTCTTGTTCTCCCATCACATCCAGTAGGTGGGAAAGCTTTTGCACAGGGAAACCTAAGACGCTTTCCATGCAGGGTCAGCATTTCCTGCCTTTTCCTTTGCTAAGCCAAGCTGGAACACGGTAGTGCCTGTGATTGACCTGACTGGAGCGCTTGGGAGGATTTGGGATGTTATCCCTGTGTGTGGCACAAGGAACCTGTGGAATCCTTGGCCCTGACAAACATCTGCCTGGGATGACTCCTGGGTTTCTACTTCCCTTTCCTGTTTCTCTTCATGTCACTATTACATTGGCACTTCCAGAGCTGAGGAATGCTGCTGGAGGGTTGTGCTGGCGTGAAGGTAAGCACAGTCAAACCTTGGCAGGGTTTAGGGGTTGGCAAAGCAGTAACAACACCCAGGCTGGCTCAGAGCTGGTTCTGAACCCGACAGGGATCCCTGGAGGGTTGCTGTAGGTGGAACTGCATCCTACAGAAAGGGAATTTCCTACAGGAGCGTTTCCAAGAGGTTGTATCTGTACAAGGCCGGGGTCCCCGGTGCAGCTCGGGAGTCCCCACTGCGGTGTAAAGCCTGAGCATCAGTACCTGGAAGCAGGGACCTGCTGTCCTCAGCCCTGTACAGCAGCGAGTTGCTCCTGGAGCCTGCTCTGGTTAAATCCTGAACGTGGTCACTGGGATCAAACAGTTCTGACCCCAGGGTCCCACCTCAGCCCTGCTGCTGGACAATGGGCACAGAGCTCGTCCCGGCCAGGCCTTGCTGCTGGGAGTCAGGACGGGATTCTTGGAGCTCAGCTCTGGCGTGGGGAAACACGCCTGGAAAACAGGGACACTGGGGGATTGTTCCAGCTTCCCCAGCAGGCGGGTCAGTGGGGTGACGGGGACTGAAGGGAAGCATCACACAGAGCAGCTCTTACCTGATGCTTCACAATCACAAGGGTTGGAAGGGACCTCAAAAGATCATCTCGTCCAACCCCCTGCAAGAGCAGGGTAACCTGGAGTACATCACACAGGGACTTGTCCAGGCGGGCCTTGAATATCTCCAACGGAGGAGACTCCACAACCCCCGTGGGCAACCTGTTCCAGTGCTCTGTCACGCTCACAGTAAAGAAATATGTCCTGCTGTTCCCATGGAACCTCCTGTGCTCCAGTTTGCACCCATTGCCCCTTGTCCTGTCACTGGACAGCACTGAAAACACCTAGCTCCATCATCCTGACACCCTTTACACATTTGTAACCATTGATGAGGTCACCCCTCAGTCTCCTCTCCTCCAAGCTGAAGAGTCCCAGCTCCCTCAGCCTCTCCTCATAAGGGAGATGTTCCATTCCCTCAATCATCTTTGTGGCTCTGCGCTGGACTCTTTCAAGCAATTCCCTTCCTTCTTGAACTGAGGGGCCCAGAACTGGACACAATACTCCAGATGGGGTCTCACCAGGGCAGAGTAGAGGGGAAGGAGAACCTCTCTCGACCTACTAACCACCCCCTTTCTAATGCACCCTAGGATGCCATTGGCCTTCTTGGCCACAAGGGCACATTGCTGGCTCATGGTCATCCTCCTGTCCACCAGGATCCCCCGGTCCTTTTCCCCTTCACTACTGTCCAGCAGGTCAGCCCCCAACCTGTACTGGCACATGGGGTTGTTCTTCCCCACATGCAAGACTCTACACTTGCCCTTGTTGAGTTTCATCAAGTTCCTCCCCTCCCACCTCTCCAGCCTGTCCAGGTCTCGCTGGATGGCAGCACAGCCTTCTGCTGTCAGCCACTCCTCCCAGTTCAGTATCAGCAGGGAACTTGCCGAGGGTGCACTCAGTTCCCTCATCCAGGTCGGTGATGAGAACACTAAACAGCACTGGTCCCAGCACCGACCCCTGAGCGACTCCACTAGTCACAGACCTCCGGCTAGATCCTGCCCCACTGACCACAGCTCTACTTTACATCAGGCTCCAGCTTTGGATCCTCCAGGGAAGAGCATCCCTCAGCAGTTACATCCATGGTTTTCACTTTATTCGTGTACAGATTCACACAGAACAGTATATTCCTGCTAAGGCCATCTCAGTCACGCATTGTCATGGTACAGAGGGGATACAGCAGTGGCAGACTGTCGTGTACAGTGTCACAATTCACCACGGGTACACCGGAGGACGGACATGCTGTAGCCTACTCACAACGGAACTAATGGTGGTTGTTTAATGCTGCTGCTCACAAGGGGCCCCACCAGCCCTGGGCCTGGCTTCTGGTCAGACACAGCTCAGCCCAACCGTGCACAATACTGACACTGGGAAAAGGGAACACAAGGAGGTGGGAAAGCCTCAGATCTCCGTGACGCAGGGAATGGAGGAACGTAAAGAAGCCTCCTGCCTGCGCTTCCCTCAGCGGGGTCAGGCAGGACACAGCCCTCGCCACGCGCCTGATCCCAGCAAAGTGACCCAAAAAAGGCAGGAAAAGCAAGGAAATGAGATGAAAATGCTTCCAACCCATCCTTCTACCCCAGGGCAGTGCAGCAGCGTTGGGTTTGCCTCTGCTTAAGCCCACGGCAGGGATAAAGTCCAGCTTGAACAGGACCAAACCCTTCAGCCCAAAGCACCAGACTGTGTCTCCTCATAAACAGGCAGGTTAAAACCAACTGGACAGGAGCACAAACGCTGGTGCCAGAGCCCACTGCCTCAGGGAGGGAATCGAGGGCAGAGCCAACCCCAGGCAGCAGCACTGGGACTACAGCGACAGCCACACAAGCAGTTGTGCCAAAGCAAGCAGTTCCTCATCCACTCTTTGCACATCAGTGGCACAGCTGAAACCCCTTCACTGCAGCCAGCCACGAGATGCTCACAAACTGCCCAGGCTCCTGAGCCACCCTCCATGCCCAGGCCTGGAATCAGCCTCGGTTACAACCGCACCTCTGACATTCCCATGGGAATGCCACACATGGCCACACCTTTCCCAGCCATCACCCAGAGAACTCCGCCAAGGTCTCCGTGTACCCTCAAACCTCAGCCAGTGCCTTTGCAGGTGGCAAGAACGAGGCAGCATCGCCGATGGTGGAGAGGCTGGAGGCTTCACGTGTCCCTACGACCTGCAGCAGCGACAGCAGGAGGAGGTCAGGTAAACGGATAGCTGGAAAAAGAGATTCCTACTGCGGGGGGGAGGACGGGCTGTGCCAGGAAATAAAGTGGAAAAATAGATCCGAGGACGTCTGGAACCTCAATGTTGCATCTTGGACCCAGAACACAACGGACACTGGGTCTGCTCCCCAGCTGCCCTGTCCCCCGGCGTGTCCTGCCTCCAGCACACGTGTATCTATGGGATGGATGCCACACGTGCACACGGGATGGGAGAGCCACGAAGCCTTTCACTAGAGCACGGGTATAAAAGCTCATTTAAAAAACACCCCAAGCTCCGAGCGCAGCTCAGGGAGGGTCCCCTCGGCACAGAAACGGCGACACCAGAGCAGAGCAGAAGCGAGGGCTTGTACTGAGCTGCACCAGGTATTTACACGCTGGCCTCGAGGGCACCGAGCGGGGACAGGGCCCCCAAGGAGAGGGCTCAGCCCCAAGCGCTGCCTCCGCCTCGGGGACACGGAGCGGGACACTACGGGACAGGCGGGGTGAGACACGGAACGAAGCCAGCGGTGGCGGCACGGGGGCTGCGCCGGGGCCACCGCACGGGGGGCCGGGAGCTGCGTCACTTGAGGTCCCCATCCCCTTCCCCCTGGATGGATTTCTTGATGCGCAGCAGCATGGTCGTGAGCCACTGGTCCAGGCGAGATATGGAATCGAACTCCTTCACCTGCGGGGACAGGAGCAGAACTGAGAGCTGGGCAGTGAACGGGGCTGCGGGGGAAGAGGCACCGGGCAGGGCCTGAGGTGCGTGTGGGAACTGCTGCGTCCACAGGGAAAGGGGGAAGAGAGGAGAAACGGAAAGGAAGAGGGGAGAGACAAGAAAGGAGGAGAGGAAAAGGAAAAGAGGGAGGAGAGGAGGAAAGGAAAAGGGAAAGAGAACAAGAAAGGGCAGGACAATAACGCTAGAATAAAATTCAACAAAAGGATTGATATTGGCATCAAATCCAATTATTAAAATAACAACACAGAATCCAATAAATCATAAATATGCTGAAATTTCAAATGCAACAGAATAAAAAGTCAATGTAAAATGAAAAATAAACCATCCCCTTTCAAACCTGAGCACAAGGAAGCTCCAAACCCCGCACCCTGCACTAAGCAAACCCCATCCAAGGAGAGCCAGGAGCCACCCAGCAGCACCCGGAGCCCTTCAGGCCTCCGCTGCTGGGCAGGTTTGCAGCTCCCTGGGCTCTGGGGCACGGAGCAGCAGCAGGATTGGAGCATTCAGCACAGGAGCTGCGCAGGCTGGGGCGGCGCCGCCACCGATCCCATGGGATGCTCCACCAACCACTGCCATTCCCGATGGTTTCCCCGTGGGACTCAGCTAACTGACCCGACACCGAGCAGTGTGTGGCCCCCCCCCACCCCAAAGATGAGGTTACACAAGGGCCAGCTGAGCACTCACCGCCTCGGTGTAGGCCTCGCAGTTCTGCTCCTCGTGGGCTTCCAGCAGTTTCTAGGGATAAAACCATGGAAAATGGGAGAACTGCTCCATGAGCACGGACAGCACCCAGGAGACCTCTGCCCCTTCCCACCCGCAGCGGCGCCTCCACGACCTGCTCAGAGCACGCACGCACACAGCGCAGCGTGGGGCTGGGCTGAAGGTTTAAGAGAGGTGCAGCAATCATCCTGCAGCTGCTTCCAGAGGTCTGGAATCGACCCCAGGCCAAGCGAGCCCGGAGAAAGGGAGCACAGCCGAGGGGAGGTGGGAAGGCACCAAGCAAAGGGCAGCAGCACCGCTTACAAGAGGGGCTCCCACTTTACTCTCCCTTTCTCCCAGCTTTACTCACTTTCAAGAGCTTGCATTCCCGGGAGTCCGTGAACGCCGGGAACATCTCCTCGTACTTCTCAAGCGCGAGCTGGAAGAGAGCAGCCAACCCTCAACACTCCGCATCCAACCGCTCAATCCACTTCAGCTCCTGCCCTCCAGCCCTAAACGCTCCCAATGAACCCAACCCAACGCCACGGCACGTGCAGCTTCCACCCCTGCACCAGCCACAGGCCCCTGCACGCACAGGGATGCGCCCCAGCCGGGCCAGGCTGCTGGATCGGGATGCAGGAGGCTGGGATAACGCCTGGAGCCCACTGACCTTCGCGTTGAGCTCGTCCACGATGAAGTGGCACAGGGCAGCCTTGAAGAAATACTCCTTGGCGCTGTACTTGAGCAAAGGGTTGTCCATCGTGTTGGTCCCCACCTGGCACAGGGAGAGGCGGGGAAGGAAACCTCGTCATGAAGAGCTCAATGAAGAGCAGGAGGGGCGGTTAAGATTACACCGACCCCAGATAACGATGGGGGAAAGCACCAGGGTCCACACAAGAAGCTGTTGGGGAGCCACTGATTTACAGCTAATCCCAAGCGGAGTCAGAGCCCCCATTCGGGGTCCCATGCAGGGATCCTGGGCTACAGCAACTCTTGGAAACAAAGTGTCTTGCCAAGGCACCATCGGCAGCTCCTGGGCCATGGAATATTGGGACCAACCCTGACCCATTGTCCTTGGCAGCGAGAGCTCTCCCCATGGATGCAGCACGGCCTCACCTGCTCGTAGATCTCGATGGCCTTCTGGTACTGCTCCAGCTGCGCGGCGTAGGCAGCCACCTTCAGCAGACACTTGTTGGCCGAGCTGCAACCAAGAGCCTCAAGTGAGGGGCTGTGGCCTGGGCAGGACCCAACCCACAGCCTGGCACCCCCAGACGCCTCCTGAAGCACTTGTGTAAAGTGGGACCCAACGCTGCACACCAGGGGAGTTTACAGCCAAAATGAAACCGGGAATGGCAGCAGGATGGCAGCATCCCACCAAGGGGTGGCTTGGAAGAGCGCAAGCAGTGGGGACAAACCCCCCCTCTCCCACCCCTCTGCGAAGGCCACTTGCCTGTTGGACTCCTCTCCCTTGTAGTAGTCAGCAGCCTGCTCGTAGTGTGCAATGGCCTGGGGACAGAAACACCTCAGCGTCATTCCGAAGCGTGAGGTTTGCCACCAGAGAATAAACCAGTCAAGAGCAAGGCTTCAGTGGGCTGCCCGTGGAGGGGCAGTAACAGAGAGGGGGATCCAGAGGAGCTCAGGAAGAAAAGGATGGTCCAGAAACCACGAATTGTTCTTTGTGCTCTGCAGCCAGCTGAGAGGCTGCAGGATCCCTGCGCGGGGGCCTTGGTTATGGGAACCAACAGCAGCTGCCTTGGGGGGCATCCAGAAATAGCTGTGAACGTACCAGAAAGCTGGAGAGGGGCTTGGGACAAGGGATGGAGGGACAGGCCAAGGGGAATGGCTTGAACCTGCCCGAGGGGAGACTGAGCTGAGCTCTGAGGCAGAAGCTCTTCCCTGTGAGGGTGCTGAGGCGCTGGCACAGGGTGCCCAGAGAAGCTGTGGCTGCCCCATCCCTGGCAGTGTTCAAGGCCAGGTTGGACACAGGGGCTTGGAGCAAGCTGCTCTAGTGGAAGGGGTCCCTGCCCGTGGCAGGGGTTGGAGCTGGAGGAGCTTTAAGGCCCCTTCCAACCCAAACCAGGCTGGGGCTCTATGGAAGTTGCCCCCCCAGTTTCCCAAAGCCTTCCCCGGCCTCGCGCCAGTGCTCCCCGGGCTGTTTCACCTTCTCAATGTCCACCAGCTCAGCCTCGTAGATCTCGGCGATGGTGATGTGGTGCTTGGCCGCGATGGTGAAGCGCCCCTGGGGAAGCAGAGGGTGCACGTGAGGAGGGACCCCCCCTCCACCGCACGGCGCTTCCCGACCTGCAGCCCGCGCCCAGCAGAGCTGCCGGGCAGCCTCTTACCATGTCGGTGTAGATATCAATAGCTGCATTTAAGCAGTTGATGGCCTCTGCAGCATGAGTGGTCGGGAGAAAGAGCAGAGTCAGGCAGCAGGTCAGAGCTCCAGCCCACATCCCAACACCAAACCAACCCCCAAGCTCCTCAGACAGGGATCTCCTCACTTCCCGTGTCTCCGGAAGGACCCATTCCAACCCTGAGCTGCAGCTGGAACATTCCCCCCGCGCTTCCAGACCTGTGGATCTCATCCCGCTTCACCCAGCACAACGTCCCCTCCATCCCAGCAGCAGCCTCCTGGCCCATCCCCCGAAAGGGAACGGTCCAAAGTGAGGGGGAGTAAAACACAAACCGCTTTCACCCTGGCTCTGTCCCCCTGCGCCCTCAAACAGAGCAAAGAGCTGATCCCCATCTCCTAACACGCAGGAGCTGCCGTTCCCCTGCCATTCCCTTGGGAATTGGGGTGTTTTACAACTACACACAGGAATTATCAGCCTGAACGAGCTTCTCCAGCTCCCTGGGACGGGAAGCGTGGGCAACAGGGGAGGTTGGCTGCTCTGTTTCCATACACTCGGCTGGGGAAGGAATGGGAGGTGCTCCTGGAAACCACAGCCCTGCTCTTCACAACCAGATCCGGAGGAGCCAGATCCTTTACCCTTATCTCTATCCTTATCCCATCACAACCAGATCCAAAGGATCCAGATCCTTCCTCCTCATCCCATCAAAATCACATCTAAAGAATCCAGATCCTTTATCCTTATCCCATCATAAGCAAATCCAAAGGATCCAGATCCTTCCTCCTCATCCCATCAAAATCACATCTGAAGAATCCAGATCCTTTATCCTTATCCCATCACAACCAGATCCAAAGGATCCAGATCCTTATCCTCATCCCATGAAAATCACATCTAAAGAATCCAGATCCTTTATCCTTATCCCATTACAACCAGATCCAAAGGATCCAGATCCTTTACCCTTATCTCTATCCTTATCCCATCACAACCAGATCCAAAGGATCCAGATCCTTCTTCCTCATCCCATCAAAACCACATCTAAAGAATCCAGATCCTTTATCCTTATCCCATCACAACCAGATCCAAAGGATCCATATCCTTATCCTCATCCCATCAAAATCACATCTAAAGAATCCAGATCCTTTATCCTTACCCCATCACAACCAGATCCAAAGGATCCAGATCCTTCTTCCTCATCCCATCAAAGCTCAGCCCCAGTTTCCTCCCACCTCTCCTCTGCCCCAGGGAAACCCCAGGAATGGGGCTGCGGATCCCAGTGTGATCCAGCCCTGAGACCTGCCGAAGGCTTCCTCTGAAGCCAAGCTCAGCCGGGAAGGAAGGTGCTGAGGAGCAGCCCTGGGGCACACCAGAGCTCAGCGGAGGCTCTGGCACAGCCAAAGCACCAGAGATCACCAAGAGGAGGTGACACCTCTCCAGGAACCAGCCCCGCACGGTGATGCCCAGGAGCCTCCATCATTCAGGACCCTACTCCAGAGCAGGCAGGAGGCGTCCATGGCTGTTGGGTATCCCGCAGCGAGGCTCTGCAGCCCCAGCAGTGCTGGTGATAACCGGAAGCCCCCGTGTGCCACCTCCTCCACGAGCAGCTTCCCAAGGGAACATCCCAGCTTCCCTCCCCTTACCTTGTGGATCTGCCTTCTTGTAGGCGTTCCCGGCGTCCACGAAGCTGGTGGCCGAGTCGTGCTTGCTCTGCAGCTGCATGTGCAGCTTGGCCGCCTGGCAGAAGGCGTTCCCTGCCGCTGCGAGGAGCACACAGGGACACATGGACCAGGAGCATGCAGGAGCAGCCAAGCAGCATCCCCTCCCACCAGCCGGGGAGGTGCAGAGATGCAGCAACCCCAAACTGCATCCATCGTTGTGCTCCTTCACCCAGTGGGGTGAACAAGGCGCATGCCACGCTCATCCTTGCAATGAGTATCATCTACTGGATCAGGAAGGGGATCCCTTGGATCTCGACCCCATCAGGTTTGATGTCCCACCCAAAAGAGGTATTTCCTCGAGGAGCAGTCCCAGGGCAGCACCTCTTTGGTGGGCTCCAGTGCATTATGAAGCAGTAACCACCACCCTGCCTGAACACGAGGCACAAGCAGGTCACCCCCTACACCCACATTCCCTGCAGAACTCATGGGGGAGCCGGGCCCAGCGGAGGAGCCGCGTCCCCATGGGAACGGGCCGGGATGCAGAGCTCCGGGCAGTGATTCCCAGGGGGATGCTCAGGTGCTGGCGGGACACCACACTCACCGCTCCAGTTCTTGGCGATCTTGAACATGTTGGCAGCCCTGGTGTACATCTCACAGGCCTCCTCCACCCGCGTGTTGCCCCTGAAAGGCACCAGAGGGACTGAGCTGAAACAGCTCCAGGAGACCTGGAGAGGGGCTTGGGACAAGGCATGGAGGGACAGGCCAAGGGGAATGGCTTGAACCTGCCCGAGGGGAGACTGAGCTGAGCTCTCAGGCAGAAGCTCTTCCCTGTGAGGGTGCTGAGGCGCTGGCACAGGGTGCCCAGAGAAGCTGTGGCTGCCCCATCCCTGGCAGTGTTCAAGGCCAGGTTGGACACAGGGGCTTGGAGCAAGCTGCTCCAGTGGAAGGGGTCCCTGCCTGTGGCAGGGGTTGGGGCTCGAGGAGCTTTAAGGTCCCTTCAACCCAAACCAGGCTGGGGTTCTAGGATTACCCAAAGGGTCTGTGGTTCCAGAGCCGACCCCTGTCTGTGTCCAGGCACCACTCATTGTGCCTGCCCCAATGAGGCAAAGAAGGGGCATCCCACACGCTCACCCTTGCAAGGAGCATCACCCACCGGATCAGCCAAGGGATGCCCTGGATCTCGAGCCCATCAGGGCTGATGGGACCCCTGTGAGCCCAGCACTGCAGCACAGCTCACGCTGACCCCGCAGGGGCCACAGGCAGGAGGTGGCCCCGTTTAGCACTGCCATCTCCCCCCGTGCCTCCCCCTGGCACAGCACCAAGCACAGCACCGAGCCCAGGCGGGTTCTTGGCCCGCTCCTCGCCCTTGACAGCGCCTTGTGCATGAGGCAGCACCAGAGGCGGCGGCTGGAGGTGATGCTACACAGTGAGAGGCACCCGGGGCCGGGGGGAATGCAGCTCCTCCATCCCAAATCCAAGCCCTGGGGCAGCGGGTGGAGCGCTCCAGGAAACCACCCAGTGCCCGCGATCCTTGTGGGAGCCACCCATGGGCCTGGACACCCCCATTCCCATGGGAAGAGGCCGACAGCAAAGCCCTCCAGCACCATCCCTACCATTTCATGGCTCTTTTCTCTATTTTTAGCCCAAGAAAACAAGGAATTTGCCTCTCGCAATCTCCTGCCGGTTCATTCCGAGGGGGCTGAGGCAATTGCCCGCCTGGATTATGCCCGGAGCAGCCTCTGCCTGATTAATCTGCCAGCGAGGAATTCCTGTCTGTGACTCCTGCTTGCCGAGCTGCGGGCACTGGATTTTTCCAGGCTCCTGTTTGGATTCATCCCGGCCTCCGGGGGAGCATCGCTCCAGAGATGCTCTTTGCTGAGCACCAAAAAAAGCAGGATTGGGGTGGCCAGAGCTGCCGGGTTTTCCCATCCCCCTGAGGAGCAGCTCCTGCAGCAGCAGCAATGTCTGCCTTGGAACAGGAAATTCCAGGATCAAGGAAGATTTGGTATTTTAGGGGTATCGCACATCCACCCCCCCCCAACAGCCCCATCCCTGCGGGGGTCTCTGTGCCCCACGCCATGGGTTGGTGCTGCTGGAAAACATGGATCCAATGGACTGAAATCATCCAAAACCCCTGATCCCGGATCAATCCCCTGCAAAAGGCCTCAAGGAGGATGGGGGGCTCCAAGCAGAGCCTTGGGGTGCCGCCGCCCGCGGGCCCCCCCCGATGAGGGGGGAGAGGGCACCCCATGGCCGGTGCCGCCGCGGCACAGAGCGGATAAAGCCGGGATAAACGGAGCCGCCATGGAGCAGGACGTGGGGACCCCCCCCAACGGCGGGTCCAGCACCAGGGGCACACACACACACACATCCCACATCATCACAGTGGTGCTTCCACGCTGAGCAATGGGGGCTGTGCGCGCTGGGGGGGTGTTTGATCACAGCACCCCGATAAGCACCCGCTTGTGCGAGACCCCCCCCGCGCACCCCCATTACGCAACCTGCCGCCCGGCGCCGCTCACCCGAAGAGCCCCCGCAGGAAGGAGTGCGAGCCCTTCACCCGCTTCTCGGCCTCGGCCATGAGCTGCACGGCCTCCCGCTCCTTGCCCGTGCTGTCCATGGCGCCGGGCTCCGGCCTGCGCCTGCCGCCGCCTTCCTCCTCCTCCTCCTCCTCCTCCTCCTCCTCCTCTTCCTCCGCCTCCGTCCGCCGGCGCCGCACCGCGGGCGCGGGCACGGGCAGGCGGCGGCGCGCGCGTGCACGGGATCCGGGTGCGTGGTGCATGCGGTGCATGCGTGTGCACATGATCCGGGTGCATCGTGCACGGTACATGCGGTGCATGCGTGTGCACATGATCCGGGTGCATCGTGCACGGTGCATGCGGTGCATGCATGTGCACATGATCCGGGTGCATCATGCATGGTGCATGTGGTGCATGCGGGTGCACATGATCCGGGTGCATCGTGCACGGTGCATGCGGTGCATGCGTGTGCACATGATCCGGGTGCATCGTGCATGGTGCATGTGGTGCATGCGTGTGCACATGATCCGGGTGCATCATGCACGGTACATGCGGTGCATGCGTGTGCACATGATCCGGGTGCACGGTACATGCGGTGCATGCGTGTGCACATGATTGCATGATGCGTGCATGCGTGTGCATGATCCACGGCACCATGCATGTTGCACAACACATGTTGCATGATGTGTGTACCATGCACACTGCACCATGCATGTTGCACAACACATCGTACATACTGCACACTGCATGCTGCACACATTGCACAGTGCATGTTCCATGATGCACGTCGCACAAGGCATGATGCACACTGCACATTGCACATTGCATGTTGCACGGTACCCACTGCACATTGTGCAGTGCATGTTCCATGATGCATGTCGCACAAGGCATGATGCACACTGCACAAGGCATGATACACACTGCACATTGCATGTTGCACATTGCATGGTACCCACTGCACACATTGCACAGTGCATGTTCCATGATGCATGATGCACAAGACATGAGACATGCTGCACAAGGCACGCTGCACATCACACACTGCATGTGCACGATGCACATTGCACACTATATGCTGCATGTCACGCGATGCCCATTGCATGTGTGTGACGCGTGCTGTACACTACACACGTTGCATGTTACACAATACACGATGCATGCTGCACAATGTATGTGCACGTTGCAGCCTGCGCAGTGCATGCTGCAGTAACACTGCGCACTGCATGCTGCAGGATGCACGCTGCACAAGTGTGATGGATACACGCCGCACACTGCCCATGGCATGGGCACAGTGCACGTTGCTCATTGCCCAATGCACGACACGCCGCAGGAATCACCCCCCGCAGACCCCCAGCCCTCGGACCCGCACCCAGCCCCACCGCAGGGGGAGCAGGGCAGGCTCACCGGGCAGGGCTCTCCTTCAGCTCTCCAGCACCCTGGCAGCAGCAGCAGCGCCATCACCCACATTGGATGCACTGTCCGAGGCGCTGTGAAGGTCTGGATGCTCTCTGGGGCTTCTTCAGTGCTCTGGGAGCTTCTAGAAACAATTGTAAAGCGCCTGTAGCAGAGCAGCCCCACGCACCTGCACCTACAGCCGGGGTCCATCCGCTTCAGCACCCTCACAGCGTGCAGGAGGGTGAAACCCATGCAGCTGCACTGCCCCGAGGCAGCTGGGACGCCTCACATCGCTGAAGTCACCTCTAAAAGTCGATTCAGCCCCGACCTCCCTGGAAACGTAGGGAAGGAGCCACGGCCGGGATGGGGGTGCTCCAACTGTGAGGGTATGGGAGCAGGGTCCGGCTCCAGCACTGCCTCGGGCAGACACCCGCGAGCCACAGGCACTGTGAGGGTGCTGAGGCGCTGGCACAGGGTGCCCAGAGAAGCTGTGGCTGCCCCATCCCTGGCAGTGTTCAAGGCCAGGTTGGACACAGGGGCTTGGAGCAAGCTGCTCCAGTGGAAGGGGTCCCTGCCCGTGGCAGGGGTTGGAGCTGGAGGAGCTTTAAGGTCCCTTCAAGCCAACCCAGGCTGGGTTCTGTGGTTGCCAACGGTCAGCTCTCTGTGAGGCTCAGTCCGTGCCGCAGCACAGCGCCGGCTCTCACCCATTTACTGCTCCTGCCTTTGCCTCCGTTACTCCCCCGGCTCCCCCGGGGCTGTTTCCGCCGCCGAGTTGCAGTTGAGGCTCCGGGGCAGGGCACACTCCGCGTGCCGGGACCGCATGCAGAGCAAGTCGGGGCATTGAACGCGTTTTCTACCCTGCTTCCTCACCGTCCTGCCCCCGGTGCGCTGCTTCCCTGGGTGGGGAAGGAGCTCAGCTGAGGAACCTCACCCGGGAGGAGAAGGGAGCTCGGAGGGGGCGAGGCAAAGGCTGAAACCTGCCCTTTGGGAGCCATAAATCCGCTCCGGGCCCCCCTCAGCTACAGGGGGGAGCAGGAGCCCGGCCTGAGGAGCGGCCCCTCCGCCGCCCGCGCCCTCACACACCACGGATTGCCTCAGGCATGGGGCAACAGCGGTGCCCACACACACACAAACACACACACCCCAGCCCCCGGGCCCTGCTCCCACCGCGGGAGGATGAAGGGGCCGAAGCGCCGGGGCTGGGCACGTACACACGGGGCCGGTGGGGCCGCGGGACCCGGCTCCATCCCTGAGGGAAGCGAAGGCCGCGGCTAGGCCCGGCGCCAACGCCGCCGGACTACAACTCCCGGCGTGCCCTGCGCCGCGCCATGGCGTCATCTCCCCGCGACCACGCCGGTCTCCATGGAGACGCGGGGCCTGCGCCGCCGCGGCCCGCCCGGGGCGCTCCCGGTACGTCCCCAGCTCCGGAGGGAGCCCGGGAGCCCCGGGACGGCGGCCGGCAGCGAGCGCTCCCCGCCCCGCCTCGCGGTAACCGAGCTGTAACGCATCCCCCGCCGCCGCCTGCATCGCGCAGCCCGGGAGCCCCGCGGGCGGGGAGGAGGGAACGGCACCGGGACCGGGTCTCGCTGCAGGAAGGACCCCAGGACCCCGGCCCCAGCACAACCCCCGCAGGTCGGACCGTGCCCAGGCAGGTGAACACCGGCCCCGCTGCGGCTGGGCTCCGTTAAGGGTGTCCACATGGAGCCGCGGGGGGGAACGGGGCCTCCCAGCTCTCGGAGCCATGGGTGCGCCATGGGCACAGCCAGAGGACACTGCTGGGGGAAAAGGGGCTGGGAGAAACTAAACCCAGCGCTTCCAGTGCCAGAAGCCGCCATTCAAATGCAAACTCATCCCAAATAACTCCAGGCTCTGTTTCCCTTCCCCAGGCAGGACAAATGGAGCCATTTCATCTCCCTGACCTCGGGCTCCTGACGGAAAACAAAGCCATTCAAAGGATCCTCTGCCCCATGGCTGCGCAGCTCTGCCACCTCATCCTCGCCCTGGAATGGGAAGACGGGATTTGTCCTGACATAGGGCAGGATGCAGAAACGTTGGCCAAAGCCACAGAGGAACTCGCTGCTGTTGCAAGGAGGTGGGTTTGGGGCACGCTTCCTGGGCAGATTTGGGGCTGGGAAGGGGCAGGAAGGGATGGCAAAGGAGTGGGAAGAAAGCCTGCCCCTCCTGCCTGCATCCCACTGGAGAGGTGGGGAACATGAGGGGGGAATTCCATTGGGAATGGAAAAGGGGAGCTGGGACAGAGCATGGATGTGTGCTCGGGGGGGGACGGACGTGGTGAGGTACTCACGGGATGGCAAAGGGCTGAGCACGGTGGATTCTGCTCCAGGCTGGCTGAGGAGTCCGGAGATGAGCTGCTGGAGGAGGAGACGCATCCTGCGGCCGAGGCCCTGGTGCTGGCAGGGAGGAGGGTGCTGCTGGCAGCCTGCAAGCTCCAGGGGCAGCCCCACAGCCCCGGCCCAAGGGAGGAGCTGGCAGTGGCTGCACAGGGGGTCCTAATGGAGACAGCGAAGGTAACAGTGAGGGGATGGGGCTGGAGTGAGGCGGGGGTGAGGGTGGGGATAGAAGGGAACACAGCACAAGAGGGACATGGAGCTGCTGCGAGGGCTGGAGCAGCTCTGCTCTGGAGCCAAGCTGAGAGAGCTGGGCTGGGGCAGCCTGGAGAAGAGAAGGCTCCTGAAGGGGAGACCTGAGAGCAGCTCCAGTGCCTGAAGGGGCTGCAGGAAAGCTGGAGAGGGGCTTGGGACAAGGGCCTGTAAGGACAGGACAAGGGGAACGGCTTGGACGTGCCAGAGGGGAGACTTAGGCAGAAGCTCTTCCCTGTGAGGGTGCTGAGGCGCTGGCACAGGGTGCCCAGAGAAGCTGTGGCTGCCCCATCCCTGGCAGTGTTCAAGGCCAGGTTGGACACAGGGGCTTGGAGCAAGCTGCTTTAGTGGAAGGGGTCCCTGCCCATGGCAGGGGTTGGGGCTGGAGGAGCTTTAAGGTCCCTTCAACACAAACCAGGCTGGGGTTCTACGACAGGAGCACAGCGCTGGGGCTTGGGGAAGCTGTAGATGGAGCAATGGTGGCTTCCTTACTGGGGGATACTCGCTGAGCAAAACACAGCCCTTCCCTTACCCGGGGGTCTGTGGTGCCACCTCGGCTGCACAAGGGATCAACCACTGAACAGGGGCTCCTGAGCCTTTTCCTCTCTGAGCAGTTTTCCTGCTGTTCCCTTCCTGGTTAGATCCTTCGGCTGGGACATGCTGCTGGGCAGCGGAGGATCCTGCAGGCTGCCAGCTGCCTTCTGGAGCGCCTGAGCGTGCTGCAGGGCGCAGGGGACAGGCCAGGAGCGCTGGCTGCTTTCCAGGCCTTCTCCGAGGCCCTGCTCCTGCTGAGCAGCCTGGCAGTGCAGCGCCTCGAGGAACTGGGAGAGTGTCCTCGACGGCAGGGCTTGGCTCGAGCCCTGCAGCTCCTGCAGCAGCGGCTCCCGCTGCTCCACGCAGCCAAGGACAGGGATCTCAGACACCCCCGGGATCAGCCAGTCAGCCCCTCCAAGGACAATGCCTTCCGGCTGGTGGAGAGGACCATCAAGGAGCTCACATCCCTGCTCAGCGATGATACAGGCAGCAAGGAGCCACGGGACACAAGCGGGACCTTCTCCCGGCACGTGCGCAGGCTGCTGGCTCTCCTGTCCCCCCCGGACCCCCTGCTCCTCTCTGACAGCACCTTCAGTGCTCACCTAGGAGCAGTTGTTCTCCACTGCATGCTCCTGGCAGAGGCATCCAGGCCAGAGCAGAGGCTGGACCTGGTCAGACGTTGCTGGGCTCTGCTGCGGCTGAGGAAGAGCATCTGCAGCCTGGTGGGGCAGCAGGAGCAGGGGCCAGGGCTGGAGGGGCAATGTCACAGCATGAGGGAGGAGGTGGAGAGCCTGGAGCAGGCAGTGCTCTCAGCCACGCTGTGCCAAGTCCTCGACACCTTCCCCGAGGGTCAAGAGCCCCTCAGGCTGTTGGTTGAAGGTGCCCTCAGCCTCGCTGGCCCCGGGTGTTTTCCTGCAGGACAAGGAGGGTTTCTAAAGCAGCTTCAGCCCCTCACTGCTGCCTTCTTCACGCACGCCCAGGGGATGCTCAGAGCAGCAGACTTCATCCTGGCTCTGTGCACCAAGCCCCGCACTGCTGCAGAGACCCAGGAGCTGGTGCAGCGCCTGAGGAGGCTCCTGGCCCACGTCCCTGCCCTGCTCACCGCAATGGGCAGCCCTGGAGCCCAGAGGAGTGCTGCTGAGCAGCTGCAGTCCCTGTACCTCGCCTGGGCTGGAACAACGCAGAGCCTCCTGTGGTGCTTCGAGGACACAGCCAGCACACGTGAGCTCCTCAAGCTGTCCATCCGGGAGATGGCCAAGGACCGGGAATGCTGCGAACGGGCCCTGGGGAGCCAGGACGCCGAGGGTTTCTCCTGGCACACAACCCACCTCTGCAGCTGGGCTCGGTGGGTGGTGGAAGCCACCACCAGGTCCGTGGACAAAGCCACAGATCCCATCTTCAGGAATGGTTTGCTGGTTTGGGTCGAGCAGCTGGCCAGCTCCATCCCCGAGCTGAAAGCGGCCGCAGCCCTTTGTGCAGAGAGAGCCTCCTGCCTCCGCACCAGGGATGTCTTTTCCAAGGCAGCGAGCTCCTTGATGGATGCTGCTCGGCGTGTCCAGGACGGCCTGGATGGGTCCAACCACCCGGACATCCTCAGCCCCCTGCGGGAACAAGTGCGAGGCGCTGCTGTTGCACAGGGGGTCGAGCTCAGCCCATCTCATGCCGGGCTAAAAACCAGTATGGATGAGGCTGTGCTGCAGGAAGACTTCTTAACTCCTCCATCTTCACCAGCAGGTAACTCACACCCAAGGCGAGGAGCCGCACACCCCGTGATCGCAGCCCTCCTGGCAGCAACAGGAGCCCACGACACGGCCTTGCTCAGTGCTGCTTGCTCTGCCTTGCTCGAGCTCTCCAGCGGCTGTGTGCACGCAGCGAAGGCAGCGCTGCCCCTTGCCGAGTGTCCCCACAGGGAGACCCTGGGGCAGTACCAGGAGATCGAGCTCCTGACCCCACGTGTGATCAGCCTGGCCAGGGAAGCAGCCCCAGAGCAGCGCCCTTGCCCCGCTGAACTTCTCCATGCGGCACTCACGCTCTCGGCAAGGCTCTGTGAGGCCAAGGCGGGCCTGGCCGCCGTGGCAGGCCCCTGGTACAGTCTGTCACAGCAAGTCTTTGCCTTCATCTTGGCTGCTGACTCCCTGAGAGGCAAACAGGCTTTGGATGAGACCATGACGGGCTTAGCGGGAGCGGTTCAGTTCGCAGCACGCGTCGCCTGCAGGGAGGGAAGCCTCCTTTCCCCTGATGGCTGGGAGAGTTTCCTGCGGGTCCAAGCCACGTTTTCACGTGCTCAGATGAGCACCGAAGCGTTGCTCGAGAAGGCAGCATCCTTTGAGAGCTCCTGTGTGGTGGGCAGGGCCAGGCTGGAGCTGCTCTGTGTGCAGTGGGCTGTGAGCACACGCATCCTGCTGGGTGCTGTGGATCAGTTCGTAGGCAGGGATGTGCTGCTCCTGGGGGAGCTGAGGAGCGCCGTGAGGAACAAGCTCTGCCCTCAGAGCCTCCTGGCTGCGGTGTCCGAGCGCTCCCTGAGGCTGCAGGAGGCTGCCCTGCTCTCCTCATCCTGCCCTGACTCCCATGGGCACAGTGAGATCCGAGTGCTCAGGGAGGAGATCCAGGTGCTGATGGAAGCACTGCTGGAGGCCTCCAGCACCCTCCTGCTCTCCCCACTGCCTAATGCCAGCCTGGGCGTTCGCTGTGAGCTCCTGCACAGGGATCTGGCCCTCAGGGCCAAGGCGCTGCTGCTCCACCTGGAGAAGGTCAACGCCGACCACTTGCAGGTGATCAGGGACGTTGTTGGACCTGCCCTGATGCCCCTGTCCCAGGAGGAGAGGGCAAGGAGCAAAGAGGCCTTTGAAGAGAAGGCAAACAGGCTCATGGCAAACGTCCAGTGGGTCAGAAGCACCCTCCACCACGTCCTGGGGGCCAACGTTCAACTGGAGTTGGAGGCAAACCTGCTCTCCATCGCAGAGCACCTCCTGGTCCTCACGTCCAACGCAGTGGGCAGCGCCAGGCAGCTCTTCCAGAGCCACCGGGATGAGGAGCATCTCCACCTGGAGAGCACTGTCTGGTGCTGGTCTGCAAAGGCACACTACCTCGTCAGGCAGCTTCAGGCTGTCCAGGGCATCGGTGGGGATGTTCTGGAGCTCATCAGACACCGCCTGCAGAACACAGGAGACCAGAGCTTCCCAAGGCAACTCAGAAGCACAGCCAAGCTCTTCCCGGCCCTGGATGCTCAGAGCCACGCCAGGTCAGCAGAGACTTGCCCAAGCAGGAGTGGAGGAGCAAGTGGAGCTGCCAGGGAGGCACCTGCAATGGTACAGTAGCTTTTTCCTCGCCAGCTCTGGCTGCAGGGTGATGGTCAGGGCTGGCAGCCAGTCCTGATACTCGCACCATGGAGTGCTAAGATAAGTGATGCTGCCAGGGACCTCTGGAGGTCAGTGGTGTGGCCCCGTGGTCACCTGCAGAGTCAGATCAGGTTCCTGCCTGCCTCAGTGCTGGATATCTGATCTGATGGCACTGCTGCATAAATAACCCATCTCCAAAGGGCTGTTCTGAAAAGCAAGGGCTCTGTTACACAGTCCCTGCCTGCTCCCCTCCCCTGTGGGGTACCAGCAACTCCAGTCCCACATCAGCCACTGCTGGCTGTCAGGAGCTGGCAAAGGCCTCAGTGCCCAACCCAGCTCACTCAGCAGGGGTGTAGAGCACTTCTCAACCACACATCTGGAGATAGCTCCAGGAGATGATAGCTCGAGGAGATGGTGGCACAGGTAGATGATAGCTCGAGGAGATGGTGGCACAGGGAGATTATAGCTCCAGGAGGTGGTGGCACAGGGAGATGATAGCTCCAGGAGGTGGTGGCACAGGGAGATGATAGCTCCAGGAGATGGTGGCACAGAGAGATCACAGCTCCAGGAGATGGTGGCACAGGGAGATGATGGCTCCAGGAGATGGTGGCACAGGGAGATCATAGCTCCAGGAGATGGTGGCACAGGGAGATGATGGCTCCAGGAGATGGTGGCACAGGGCACATGGAATTGAGAGCTCCACTGCAGGAGAAGGGCTGGTTGGGAAGGCAGAGCAGACCCAGTGAGGTGGTGGCAGCTCTCCCATCTCCATCCCTCACCAAAACCTTCTTCAGAAACACACAGGCAGAGACTTCTCAGCAGCTGCACACCTCAGGCACGCAACCCATTCAGGTATTGTCTTGACAGCACCACAAGGGTCCTGCCAGCACCTCCCCTGCCAGCAGCCCTTTGAAGCACGAGAGACAAAGCAGTGACACGGGGCAGGGTGGCCCCAGCAAGATGTCCCAGGTCACCAAGGACACGGCAGCAAGGATGCTCCACATGACTCAGTTCCTCAGGAGGAAGGGCCCCATCACAGTAAGGAGCATTTTCCCTCTTCCACCCCAGCACCATTTCCCCCCCCAGGAGCAGGATTAGGGCCAGTGATGGGGCTGCCCAGCACCTGCTGAACCCCCATCTCCCCATTACTCCACTCCTGTGAGGGTGGCACCAGCTCTATTTAGGCAAAGCACAAGAAATTACTTCCCCCGATTAGATGTGAGCTTGGCATCCAGTCCTTTCCCTGTTTGAGACCGTTACTGGGCTTCTGCTCTGGAGCCAGGCTGAGAGAGCTGGGCTGGGGCAGCCTGGAGAAGAGAAGGCTCCTGAAGGGGAGACCTCAGAGCAGCTCCAGTGCCTGAAGGGGCTGCAGGAAAGCTGGAGAGGGGCTTGGGACAAGGGATGGAGGGACAGGCCAAGGGGAATGGCTTGAACCTGCCCAAGGGGAGACTGAGCTGAGCTCTTAGGCAGAAGCTCTTCCCTGTGAGGGTGCTGAGGCGCTGGCACAGGGTGCCCAGAGAAGCTGTGGCTGCCCCATCCCTGGCAGTGTTCAAGGCCAGGTTGGACACAGGGGCTTGGAGCAAGCTGCTCTAGTGGAAGGGGTCCCTGCCCGTGGCAGGGGTTGGAGCTGGAGGAGCTTTAAGGTCCCTTCCAAACCATTCCATGATGCTGTGGCCTTTCCCTGTCTTGCAGGAGAAGAGCCTTTTTTCTCCTTCTTTCCCCGCCTCCCCCTTACTTCTCTCCTGTTTCAGAGCAAGGACCAGCTCGTTGCCTGCGCGAGGCAGATGGCTCTGGATGGGCAGGAGTTTGTCACCTTTGGCCGTGCCGTGGCCAAGCTCTGTCTGGACAGAAGGTGCTCCATGGAGCTGCTGCGTGCCACCGAGCAGGCCCTCACCATCAGCAGCCAGCTCGGCATCGTGGCCAGGTGAGGCACCTCTCCAAGGCTGCTGGGCTCCAGAGGTCCCTGGGGAACCTGGGTCTAGCATTAGAGCTCCCCTTCCTGTTCCTGTAGACAGCCCTTTCCTCCCCCATTTTCCCTGGAAACCTGCTCTGACAGTGCAGGGAATGATCTGGCTTTGGACCAGGAGTAACGGACCACACAGGGGGAACACACCAATGTTCTTCCACGCTTTAAAATGTCTCTGAAGGGTGAAAGCAGTCACTGCAGAGAGCAAATCCTCTTCTGAGCTGCTCGTGAGCAACACACAGAACCTGGTCCAGGCGGTTTTGCACATCCTGAAGGCAGCTGAGGCAGCGTGTATCAAAGTAAGTTCATGCTGATGACACCAGATGGGCTTTGCAAGGTGAGTCCGTGCTGGGGGGAGCTCTTACAGCCAAGCCTGGTGATGGAAGGTGGGAGCTGCCTGCTGTGGGACCTCTGCTTGCTCCTGTGATCCTATGTCCTGCCTCTGCCTGGTTTCCAAAGCCCACCACGCTTCTTTCCAAGCATCAATAGGCTCTGTCACTGCTACCAACTCTGAAGTCCTGTTAGCTCATCTGCCTCTTCATTTTTGGGCAGGGGAGCAGCAGCATCTCACTGGAAGCCTGTATTTGGAAATGGTCCATGTTGGTCTTAGCCTTTACGTTGTCTCAAGATGGGCTTCGATCAACATGCCCAAGAGCTTCCCTTGGGTGGCTAACTGATCTGACTGTACAGTTTGTGAGAGCAGCTCTACCTGAAAGCACTCAGGACCAAGCCCAAGTACAACCAGAGCCTTCTCTGAGGCAGTTTTCCATTCTGTGCCCAGTTTCCTGGGTATTCCTGCTTCTCCTGAGCTTTTTGAGTCTTTCTGCAAGAGACGTGTTGTTAGAGCCCATTGGATGAACATCAGCCAGGTGACAAAGCTCCTCCTGTGCTTAATTACTGTTAAGAGCATTATATATGGCCATTTCTCACTGATGTGATCCTGAAGGAACAAGCCACGCTCTTGTTTTGACTGTCCAGATTACAAATCCCTTTACAACCTGGCTTTTTCCCTTTGGGAACATCCCTAAACTGACTCTACTGCATTCCTTTTCTCATTCTATAAGCAGGTTTTTAAGCACTTTTAAGCATTTCTAAGGCATTAACAGGTAGAGAAGCCACAGTGGTCCTGCACACACTGATACACACAGACTTGCACATCATTTAGGGTATTTTAAATGAGTTCATATGCAATACATTAAAGCATGCATATATTGTGTCTGACAGGGTCTGCGCCAGCCCCCGCCGGACTCTGAGGAAGCAGCAGCAGCTGCGTTTTGCATGCAGTGGAGAAGAAACCTGTTCCTGCACAGAGCCAAAGAGTCCTTCACCTCAGACAGGGATGAACTGGGGCTGCGCAGGACTCAGGCCAGAGCCGAGCCCTCCCTGGTGGGGATGGTGCAAGACCAAGCACTGCACACCAAGGACACCCCTGAGCACCCAAAAGCTGTTAAAGGATGTACAATTAGGGTGGCCACCTGTGGAAAGAGGAAGGGGCTTGTGCTTCCTTTTGGTGAGTGAACAGAGAATGATGCCACAACACAGGGCAGGCAGCCTGTGATGAGGTACCTTCACTGTTACCACTTTCAGTAGCTGCCAGTTCCCTGTTCTTCAGTGCCCAAGATGTGAACAGAAGGAGGTAGGAACACACTGGTAGCGGCACCAGCAGATCTGGCTGGGGGGAATAAGCAGGGACAGGCCAAGGGGAATGCTTGAACCTGCCCGAGGGGAGACTGAGCTGAGCTCTTAGGCAGAAGCTCTTCCCTGTGAGGGTGCTGAGGCGCTGGCACAGGGTGCCCAGAGAAGCTGTGGCTGCCCCATCCCTGGCAGTGTTCAAGGCCAGGCTGGACACAGGGGCCTGGAGCAAGCTGCTCCAGTGGAAGGTGTCCCTGCCCGTGGCAGGGGTTGGGACTGGATGAGCTTTAAGGTCCCTTCAACCCAAACCAGGCTGGGATCCCATGAAGGATCAGGGGTTCTGTGAACAACCCAACTGCTCATCTCCCACTCAAGGAAGCCACCGAGCTGGAAGGTCCTTCTCAGGCCCTGATCTTTAGCACTTTATCAACCTGTTTTGCAACCATCCCTTTCTTCTCAGGGTAACAATCCTAAATACTGCACAGGAAGGGCAGCCAGAGAGGTAGAGCCCTGCAGCAGGCTCATACACTAAACATGAAGTCAGGAGGGTAACATGCACTACAGAAGCTGGAGGAAAGATGCACTGAATGAGAAGGAAGCCTAAGGGAGTTAATTCAGGCATCACCGAGATCTGAAACACAAACCAGGAGTGCAATTGTTCTGTCTTTGCAAGAATAAATGGATTTCATTTGCACTACGAAGGATTTGTGTTGAGTCTTTTCATCACAGTAGGGAAATACAAACCAGGATTTTTATCCTGGGGCTGCAAACCCCAGGCAGTGACTGAGCAATGCTCAGTCTTCCTGCAGTGCAGGATGAGCCAAGACCAGACACCAACATCTGACTCCTTCCCATCTCCAGGGCTCGGAGTGGGGAGCATCTTCCTGCGAAGAACTGAGACTTTCCTCCCCAAATCCCTCTCAGCCCTGAATAAAACACTCAGTGTATCACTCACCTCACAGCTATGGGCTTCTGGAGTACCCAGGACCAACAGCACCAGCCGCTCCCATTCCTGCTCTCCACTTCCATGCTTCCACAGCTCAGGGTGTGAGTTTCAAGCATCCAAGGGGAATGCTGCTCCATGCCAGCACGCTGCACTGGGGGAAGAGATAACACACAATGAATCCACACAGCAGACCAGACGTGACTTGCTTGGTGGCTGTAGCAGGACAGTCCCCACTGACAGCTCCAGCACCTTCCCTGTATCAGATAGCTTCACACTTGCACTGTAGGGATGGATCTTCTCTGTGTTTCAGGAGAGCAGCAGCAGCAGCACACCAGGGAATCTGTAAGGAATAAACCAACAAGCAGAGGTGGATGGAGGAGCCCAGCAGTATCCTGCAGCCCCTGGTGCTGTAGCTGGGAAATCCGATGGAGGCTGGATCTGGCAGGAGGAAGGAAGGAGGCAGTTACACATGGAGACAACAGGCTGCAAGCACCAGCTGCCCCCTTTCAACTTACCTGTGCCCCTTCTGTTCCAGAATGAATGGTATTGGACTGAAGATAAAGAGATAGCAACAGATCCCTGGGGTAGCAGCAGCCAGCATCCTGTGTCCCCTACCAGAACCCACCCTGCGACTCCCAAATGGGTCCATAACCAGACCGATGGCAAAGCACCCAATATCCTACAGTTACCTCAACTTTAAGACTTGCCATGTTGCTCTCAGTACCAAAGCTTTGCCTTTGGCTATTTTTCTAGTACTTCCATCAAAATCCCCACAAAGAATCCTATTTAACAATGGCATCAACACAGGGAAGTTGTAACTCCAGGTTAGAGCTGCACATCCTACAAGGATTCCGTGAAACCACCTCTTGGCTTCAACACCATCACTTCTTCCCTTTATTTCCCTATCAATCCATGTGCTACTTCCAAGCTTTTTCCCTGCAGTCCAATTCTGCTGGCTTGGGTTTTTGATGAAACTCTTAAACAGCCAAACTTGTCACAAGATGAAGCAGTAATAAGCAGTTACGCAGGACTGATAAACCACTTCAAACTAAGAACCAAGTTTCACTCCTGTCATCTCGTTTTCAATCATTTTGAGTTAACACAATTCAAAATATCATCATATTAATGCTATTTATCACTGGGACGTGATGAAGGCAAAGTGAAACCATTATTGCCCTTAGCAATGCCTCCTCTGCCATGTTTTGCACATCCAAACGAGACATTTCTATTCCTGCCTCTCTGGAACCCAAAACCTTGGAATCTGTGACAAAGATTGTGCTGTCCCAGCTGCAGGTGTGACCTTTGCCAACAGACACAGAGGCAAAGGTCCACTGAGGGAGAGCCGGAATGCACAGAAACATTCCAAGTGCTGGGGAAGCAGGCGGCGACTGAGGGCACATCTTTATTGCAAAGGAAGCCAGTGACAGGGGACAACGCTTCCTTCCTCCACAGCAAAAGCAGCCCAAAAAGGCCAGACCAAGAGGGGCTTTGAGGTCAGTTGTGCTCTCCGCATGCAACAGCTTCAGAACTGGAAGGACACGCATCACACTCCTCACAAGGATGCTGTATCGGAGGAGGAGAATGGCAACAACTCACCTCCAAGCCAGTGGCTGCGAGCAGAGCAGTGGGTTCATACCATGTGCATTGGTACAAGGTGTCAAGTCACTGTACCATGTGCATTGGTACAAGGTGTGTTTAAACCCCACGGCCTGTGACTGCACTCTGAGCCACTGCACTGCTCCTCCCCTGCCAAGAGCACAGCCACCACCAGCCTTTATCTGTACCCTTTTTAATGGTTTTGTTAAAAATGTCATAAAGACACCATGAATACAAGTACTGCAGTTACATCCATACAAAAAAAGCAATACAAATTAAGCAGCTGAATACAAAAATACATTGAAATACATGAACACCACAAGGTAACTCAGAGCACTAATCAGAGGGGTGGAGGAGTGGAAAAAACTTAAATAAAACCCTTTTCTGTATTAGACAACTGAAGTATTCTCCACTTGGAACAGGACCTTCCTTCTAGCTCTGTACTTCACAATTTCTTCTATATACAGCATAGAATAAAATACTTTTAAAAGATATGACATTTTTCATCCTCAATATGCGATATAGGTCTCTTTTACACTAAGGATATCGAGTGGGTGAATAAAAACAATGTCTCACGTGTACTGATCTGAAAAGGAGGAGCAAAGTTTTTCCTCTTGAAAGCGTTTCCGTGGGGTCTGGAATCACTCGTTGGGTTTGGCTTGATGTGTCCAGCAATCCTGGTCAAAGCACTCCTTGCCTCTCACAGTAAATGTACATAATATTGCTCGTGTCTATACAATCATACAAATGTGGCAATCAGATCTACATGGCCTTTATGAAAGAGACAGCTCACACATATACAGCTCCGGAGGGGGGCTTCTTCATGGCTTATTTACAATGAAAGTGCTTGAATCAGCTCTAACACGATACATGGGAGGGGAAGGGGGTTTCTACATGTCAATTATTAGTCTTCCCTGAACTTGGAAAAGTATTTCTATAGAAAATACCACAGCTTTGCAAACACTAGAGCGGACTGGAGGACTGCATGTGGTTCTGAGATTAGCAGCTGAAAAGTGTTGAGAATTATAATTTACAAATAAATAAAGCAAAGAGGTAAACCAGTTACAAAACAGCAGAAACCTGCAATATTCACAACGGTAAAAAGACTCGATCGCTAACAAAAGGGGGAAGCAGTGGGGTCAAAAGTCTTGAAAACATCTTTTAAGGACTTGTCATCTGATTCCCCATCGGGATCGGGCTCCGGGGGCTGAGTTCCCTGCCCAGGCTGCCTGACCTGCCGGGGGTCGCTGTACTGGGGTCTGATGAGCCCCGACAAGGCCTGGATGGGCAGGTTGTGCACCGCCGGGGCAGCGCTGGAGTGTTTCGCCTGAGGTTTGCTGCTGCTGCTGCTGCTTGCTTTATCCGGAGCAGCTTCCGTGGAGCTGGGTCCTTCCGGGGCTTTCTCCTTCTGCAGAGATGAATCTTCCGGGGCACCGGGCTCGTTTTTCCCGGAATTTTTCAAAATGCTCTTTTTCTGGCTCTCTCCATTCTCTCCCGAAGCCGCTGGAGCCGCGTCCAGCGTGGAGCTGTGATCTCGTGGGTCATACAGGCTGATACCGCCCAGGATGGAGCCCGGAGCTCCCAGCCTCCCCCCACTGGATGCCAGTTTGGGAGCGTAGGGAGGCAGAGCATCCGGCTCAGGTTTAGCAGTGGCAGCCTCGGGGGGCTGTGAGGAGCCAGCAGCAGACCTGGCGAGGCGGGGGTCAAACTTGGCGGGGTGCGAGGGGTCCTTTGCGACCCCATGATGCGTGTCTGCACTCGACAGTCTGTGGAGCCTGGGATCAACGTTCTTTTGTAAGCGGGGATCTCCCAGCTTGCTGGAGCTGCTGGCATGGGAATCTGCAGCAGGATCCAAGTAGCTGCCCCGGGCTGCTAGGCTGTTCTTTGCCTTGGCAGCCAGGCGCGGGTCTGCCGGCGCAGCGCTCGCATGGGCATCGCTCTTCAAGCCTCGCAGCTTGTTCAGTCTCTGGTCAGCAATGAGGGGAGGGAGAGGTAAATTGATTGAAGAGACGGGGTCAGGCTTAGGCAGAGGTATGGGGAGCAAGTCCTCAGGTGCCCATACAATATGCTTAGCAAAGTTTGGCTTCATGAGGGTAACATCCATCTTAATGTGGCTGAACTGCCGGAGCTGGGATCGCGGGTCCCTCAGCGTCACGCCAGGCAAAGGCTCCAAGGGGATGAGGAAAGCTCGCTCCCGCAGCTCTCTCTCAGAGTCCTCTTCATCATCATCCATCCCCTTCTGCTTGGCCTTGCCCCCAGCGTGGTGCAGCTCAAGCTTTGCTCCCCCAAGGGCCGAGCTGCCGTGAGCACCTTCACTGACCTTGTGCATCCGGGGATCCCGCACGAGCCGCGGGTCCAGGGAGCCGGACTCCGAAGGCTTCCGCGGGTTGGACCTGGGAGAAGCCCTCAGCCTGGGGTCAGCAGCCTGGGGCCCTGCTCCCTTCTCCTTCGCCAGGCGGGGGTCAGTGGGAATTCCAAGCATGTGCTGCTCTGCGGAATGTTGCTGCCGATTCCGGAAGTTTTCACTTTGTTTCTTTAGGGTTTTTAGGATTGATTTAACGCTGCTCCCCTCCTCCTCCTCACTGCTGGAATACCAGTTGACGTTGTCATCTGAAAACCACCAAACCAAGGTTAGTCAAGCAAACAACCACCGGGGAATACAGCCCATTCATTCACATGAAGGGTAGTTTCTGAGCAAACTGAGACTGAAAAGACCTGATATTAAATCATCTCTCCCTGTATTACAATAACTCTCATCTGAAATGACAACAATCCAGTTCAACAAAGAACTGACATAACAAAACCCAAGCTCTGCTGTGTTCTCTCTGTCAACATTAACTTAGGAAAATAACCTGTTTCAAACAATTATTTCCACCAGCACTAATAAAAAACCCATTTAAAATGTGAGTCTTGGTGAAACTGCTCTTCATTGTGGGATGGCAGAATGAAAAGTAAAACAGCACTGTAAGTCTCAGAACCAGGTCAATTACAGACGCGGAATTTGCTGCCTTATTACATCCAAGTCACCACATTCTTGTGAAAGCTCAAGATTCAGGAAGGGAAGAATAAGAATGTTTTATTTTAACAGATAAATCCTCATCTATGGGATATAATTTCCTTGGCAAGCCTCATCAGCGCAGCTCTGTGCTTAGTTCCACATCCTACCTCACCTGCTTGCGAAAGAAGACTTAAGTGTCTATTGTGGCTTAGTAGACTGAGAAATGAAGACAACCCCCCCAGTATCTAATGCACAGTAACACATGCTCTCCCAAGGAACAAGGGATGGCACAAGAGGAAACGGCCTCAAGCTGCACCAGGGCAGGTTTAGATGGAGCTGAGGAACAATTCCTGCCCCAGAGGGTGCTCAGGCATTGGAACAGGCTGCCCAGGGCAGGGCTGCAGGCACCGTCCCTGCAAGGGTTCACACACTGTGGAGACGAGGCCTCAGTGCCATGGGTTAGTGGTGGCCTTGGCAGGGCTGGGGTAAGGGTTGGACTGGGTGAGCTTAAAGGGCTTTTCCAACCCAGTTGATTCTGTGACACTGCATTCCCCCACTGCCAGCAGCACCACACCAGCACTCAATGACAGGCAGAGGAATGTTCTGGAGGCAGCTGACAGGAACATTTTCCCCTCACACCGCTTTCCAAAAGCCCTCTGGAGGGGAGGACACATCCCTGTGGTGAGCAGCCTCCAGCTCAGAGCAGGTTACACCCGGCTGCTCTGGTTTTCTGGGTAGCCTGGAGGACTGCATCTCCACATCTCTCACCATGTGATCAGAGTTACATGGGCAGCGCTCACAAAACCCCAGGATACAGCATGTCCTCACAAACAGCAGGTACAGCAGCTGCCTTTTGGTCCTACAGAAGCACTTCTGGCCACGCAACTCAGCAGCCTCAGAAGAGGGGGCAGCAGGGAGCAGGACAAGGGATAAGAGCACTCCGTGCCTGGATCTGATCAGCAGGTTTACTGCTCTCCATCACCCAGGTGAACACTGCAAAGTGCAGCTATCCCAGGGGGAAAACAACTGCTCTAGAGATACGGAATACGCAGAAAGATTAAGACACAACTGTGTGAACAGAATCTAAGATGCACTCGCAGTACTGGCAGTTAGAAACCTCTCTGTTTCAGGCAAGGACTGTAAGAAGGAATTAAGTTATCCACAACAGAACTTTTTAAAGCACAAACTGTATCCAAAAATTATCCATGGATCTTTCTGCGTGGAACTGGAACAAAGCAACTAAACCTACGCTAACATCCTAGAACAAGCTGGGAGGAAAGCAAGTACATTCAACTGAAAATACAGTAACTGTGAGTGGTAAGGTGACAAAAATCCATGTCCCACACTAATACCTAGTCAGTATGTTTAGAGCTCCAACAAAATGATCTTTACCTTCATCTTTGCTCATTGCTCTCTGCCCCTGGTTGCTGACAGAGTCTCCATCTCTCTGATGCTTCTGACTAAGTCTTGCATAAAGGGCTTTCTGCATTGCTGGAAGGAAATCTGGTACATTAATGGCTGGCTTATGGCCCATGTGGCTACTCATGCAGTCCGACTCGCTTCCACCTTGATGCGACTCTTGAGCCATGAGGTGAGCCTGGTGATCTGAGAATTCTCCATGCCACTGTCCATCTGCAGCACAAAAACACCAGTCAGCAGCTAACCTATACAAGGTTTTACGACAGAGGAGAGAAAACATAAACCACATCGAGTAAAACCAATGTGATGTATATTACGCAACTGGAAAACACCAGCTGAAAACACCTCTAACACTGAAGACATCTATCCAAGATCCTCTCAGCAGCTCAGCTTTGGAGCCATGATATTTCAATACCAAACCCCTGCAAAGCACCAGATCAAGGAACAGCAATTCTGAAGTGTCCTTACCACCGGAGTTATTGGCTGGCTGGAAGTTGTGTACAGCTTGGTGGGAATAGTAATTGTCATAGAAGTCAGCTGCATTCTGAATAGGCTCATAATTCATGTTGGGCTGCCGCTCTCCAGGCATCTGCTGGTACTGTGGCCCTGGAGGACAGTGATTCTCTCTTGGCATGTTCACCATATGTCCTCCCGGGGCATTGTAAGATCCACCAAGACCTGGTGGGGTGTGAGGTGGGCCACCCTGCTGTCCTTGCATAGGCATACCACTCTGGTTCTGTGGTCCGAGAAAGCCTGGTGGAACACCCTGCATGGGAGGACTCTGCGGCATGCCCGGGCCTTGGGGCCCTCCACATGGATGATGTCCAGGAGAACCTGGGTGCATTGGTGGCCCATTATGTCCTTGGGACATGCCAGGTCCTGGTCCTGGACTTGAACCTGGGTTGTACATGTGCTGGGAATGCGGGTCATTTCCTGGGAATGGTGGTCTCGGGGGCGATGCGCTGTTGTAGAAGGTTGGTGGCCTGCAGGCAAAAGGAAATCAGTGAATCAGGTTCTGCACCTACAAAGGTCAGCAGCCTGTTAGCTATCTCCTGCCCTCCTCACCCTTACACGTCTGCTCTTAGCTGATCTTAAGGTGGATTAAAATCTGAAAGAAGCAAAGTCATTTTCAAAGAGAGTAACTCCATACACTAAATATTCATCATACCACAACAGAGTGTCTGGAAGTAGGACATGTACAACATACTAGCAGATGCAGAACTGGGTATTTGCTGCAGCAAAGGGTTTTAAACATCCCAAGGCCAACAGTCTCCATCAGGGGTGTCTGTTAGCTACAGCCACAAAGAGGTTGTGGAAAAGAATGAACTGCTCAGCCTGCAAGCAGAGATAGGTACGCAGGCACAGAGCCAAATCAAGAGCCAATGGAGTGATTTCCTGGAAGGGCAATGCTCAGGAAGTTCTCTTCTAGGAAAAGCATTAAGTAATTCTAACAGCCAATATCTGACAGGACTTTAACTCAGCAAATACACTCAGGAGTGCACACTTGTGACAGGAGCAAAGAGAACTGTTCACGTACTCCTGCAGCCGTGTCTGAAGGAGGGGTCTACACTAAGCTCTGACACCTACTTTTTCCCAATTTTGTGTGCTAAATCCACAGTTGGCTTCACAACTATTTCAAACAGAGATGGGATCTTCTTATAATCCCCTGATGGATCCTGGTAGTTTTCCATGTCAGACTCAGAAAAGGCATATTGCTCTGGTGGGGTTGGCAGAAGCCCCACTCCTGGTGGAGGCTTAGGGAGAGGAACTATGCCACGCTTTCGGAGCTCCTCCAGCTCTTTCTCATCTTCATTTTGTGGTTCCTCCTCGTTATTCAAAACCTGGAACACAGGAATGTAGCAAACACTTCATAAACTTTGCAGCATGTGCAGTGCAGCTCAGTCCTGCCCTTTCCATTTGATTGCCTGCTACAATGCTACTATTAACATCAAACTCAGGATGATATAAATCCATTATGACTTGTTTTGCAGGACACCCATTCACAGCCAGGGTGAAACTATTTCTGCAGCCAGGAAGGGACAATTCCACACAAGTAATTTCCTTCAAACAGTAATTTTAAGTGACAGAAGTTGAAGGACTTGTTCCAAGATCCATAATGCTTCAGGTGTTAACTTCAAGCCACTTTCTGTTACGGGTTGTTGCATAGGAAGTGCAGAGAGACACAGACACCCTACTTAAAGGTCAGGATTTCATGAATCATTCAGAGGGGGCACCTCATTCCTTTCTCCACCCTGAATGCAGAAGTCAGTCAGGTGATACCTAACTTCTACACAGCTAAAGGTAAGCCACATGAGAGCCACCTTTCTTGTTACAGACTCCATGCAGAGGTCCACAGGCAGGGGCACAAATAAAGTTCATGGACAGAAACATGAGTTGGGAAAATCAGCAAGTCTGATATGGCTAAAAATGACTGCTAGGAATTCCTAGTATTGAACCTGGCCACGGTCATGTGGAAAAGCAACAGGGAAGTTTAACATCATTAGAGTTTAGCATCACATTCCCTGAGAATCACATGGAAATTTCCACCAACCCCCCCTCATTGATTTTAGCAGCAACCCTCCTGTTCCCAGGGCACAAACTGCTCACCTTATCCAGCAGCTCTTTTGTTTCTGCAGTCAGGGGAGCATGAGAAAATTTGCACTTATCTCCTTGGTAGCACTTTGCTCCTGTGTGATAAAACTTGCAAGGGAATTCATGTAAGCAATGTGTTAAGGATTCCTAACAAAGGCTCATCTCTGTGCACTCAGGCAAGTCTATGAAATTCAGCTCTCAGCTATCCTTCAGTTCTTCACCAGCACTTCACCCTTCCAAAGCACTACGTTAAGAACTTTGAAAGCTAATAACCAACTTACACCTCCCAGTTCCATTTAACACTCCACTCATGATTACATTACTGTGGCCTTAATGCTATTTTTGACTCTATTCTAAAACTGTGAATAAAAAGGTGAAGATCTGCCATGGTTTAAACCCAGCCGGTAACTCAGAACCACGCAGCCGCTCGCTCACTCCCCCCCCTTCCTCCCCCCAGCTCCAGGAGGGATGGGGAGGAGAATGGAAAGAATGTAACTCCCACAGGGTAAGAGCAGTCCAGTACAAGGTATAACACAAACCACTGCTGCTATCACCAATAATAATGATGATAAGGGAAATAACAAGGGGAGAGAATACAACCGCTCACCACCCATCGACCGATACGCAGCCTGACCCGAGCAGTGATGTAACCCTCTTGGGCAGCTGCCCCCAGTTTATATAGTGGGCATGACGTGCTGTGGTATGGAATACCCCTTTCGTTAGTTTGGGTCAGGTGTCCTGTCTCTGCTTCCTCCCAGCTTCCCCTCCTCCCTGGCAAGCATGAGACTCACAAAGTCCTTGGTCAGACTAAACATTACTGAGCAACAACTAAAACCATCGGTGTTATCAGCACTGCTCCCAGGCTGAAAGTCAAAACCACAGCACTGCACCAGTTACTAAGAAGGAAAAAAATGACTGCTGCTGCTGAACCCAGGACAAGGTCTCAATTCCACAGCAGAATCATAGAATCCCAGACTGGTTTGTGTTGGAAGGGACCTTAAAGCTCCTCCAGCTCCAACCCCTCCCACAGGCAGGGACACCTTCCACTAGAGCAGCTTGCTCCAACCCCTGTGTCCAACCTGCCCTTGAGCACTGCCAGGGATGGGGCAGCCACAGCTTCTCTGGGCACCCTGTGCCAGCGCCTCAGCACCCTCACAGGGAAGAGCTTCTGCCTAAGAGCTCAGCTCAGTCTCCCCTCGGGCAGGTTCAAGCCATTCCCCTTGGCCTGTCCCTACAGGCCCTTGTCCCAAGCCCCTCTCCAGGTTTCTTGTAGGTTCACAGCTGTTTCCTGACACCTTCCCACAAAAAAATAATCTTTGTGTATTAAATCTACACAGCCTTTGGTACAGTCTCTTAAAGAAATAGCCTTAAAAATCATGTCACTTAAGAGGAAATATAAACCTGCAGTTTAACTCAAGTATTACTTTTTAAAGGATATTGTGCAAATAAATGCAGTTCTCTCCTTTGGTGCAGTAACCCTGTATGTAGAACTTGCAGATCTCCTTCTTCTTCTCAATCTCTGCATCATGATCGAATTTACACTGCTCTCCCTAAAAATAAAGCCAAGAAATCCCATTATCCACCTGAAATGCTGAGTAATTCCACTCAATATTTAAAGAAAAACATCCTCCTTTGCTGAATTGCAGCTTTTTATCTTTACTGCATCAGACTGCATTAGAAGCAAACTAAAACTGTGATTAGGGGGCTTGGACATAGAGAAACAATTCCTGAATTGGGACTTAAAATAGAGGCAGTGCTCACAGGAAACAAGCTGCTCTTTCAGCCCCAGTTCTCTTCTCTGTCTCTGCTGGCTACTTGCAATAAAAAGATATTTAAACAAGTATTTTACTAACATTATTTTCCATATAAACTGTTATGGATCAGAAAACCTGATTCTGTTTTAAGGAGGGGTGAGAGAACTTAAAGTCCAAAAATATTAAGACTCTTCCACAGAGGAAAAATAGAGTCCAAATAATACCAAGTTTCTATCAGTCACAGCACACTACAATTACGGTGTAGGGTGAGAGGTTTTATGCACAGTTTTTGTAGTGATTTTCACAAAAACCACACTAAGAGTATTCTTTTCTTGTTTTAAAACTGAAGGTGGCAGCAAATCCTCGTCTCACTGAGCAGGACACACTAGAACACAGAAAGGCAGCAACAAATCGTGATTTCCTATTGCTCCTGGTTTGGGGAAAAAAAAAGCATTTTTACCTTTATTTTCACCATCTGAAAAAGAAACAGGATGTTCTACCTCGAAATACAGAGAGGAACCACACAGAAATGACACACACCTTTTGAGGAGCATGCAGTTTCTCTCAAGTGTGGTTATACCTGACTGAACTACTCTGACATCAGAGGATTCAAACCCCAGCAGCATAAATAAGCTTCAAAATGAAGCAATAGCAGTTCATTTATGCACTGAGAGACTGTGTTGGAAGGGCTTTGAAGCTGACTGCTCTGAAGAGCCTCCTCTTCCTTCTGCTGCCTGCCCCTTGATGCCTGCAGGAAGATGATTCTCTGGTAGGGGAACTATTGCTACAACCCCACTTTTTACTTGGGAGAGAGAAGCAATTCAGCAGCACTAAGCAATTCCTTCAATGGCTCAAAATTAACAGTGGCACATAATCTAATGCATTCAGAATCATTGCCTGTTGACACACTCCACCCTTGTAAGACTTGATGTGTACTTACAGGATATATTAGCAGTGTGAGTTTCTGATACTAGCACAGATGTTTGTACTGTCTATACTAATAAACACAGTATTTTGGATAGAATTTGTTGTAATTCAAAATGTGTAATATATTTTTCCATAAATTGGCATTTATCTATCAATTCTCAAAACATTAAACACCAAAACACTGATTTCAACACACATTTTCTCTGCATGAGCTGAAGTAAACCAGAACAGAGCCACTTCCCCCCTTTCTGCACAGCAAAGCGGAGACCAACAAGTGCACAATTACCTTAATACACCTCCCTTCCAGGAAGTATTTACAGATCTGTTTGCCTTTGTGTTCCACTGTGTGCTGATTTATGAACTCCTGGCTCATGTTCACCCACTTCTTCACTGGTTTGCCATCCTGTTAAGAGAAATGAACATCACGCTGATGCTTTCTTATTAAGCACAATTGTGGAAACATTAAGAGCACACCTGGGGCACCAGTTACCCCAAAATGTGATTCACTTCACCATGATTTATGTTCTTAATTATTATACCCACAGCTCAAATTATAGGTAAATAAATATTTTTTCTCAGCTGCTTTAATACATGTTTATACCATGAGGGAAAACAGAGAGGAAGCACAATTCAATCATGACCCAACATGTGAGAATTATTACACACTTAGTGAGGCAAATAATTGTTCTCTCATGAGTTGATTCCCATGTGGCATCTGCTCTTGGGATAAACTAAAAACACTGTGGAAAACTCTAAGCAGGGAGTATGGGATGGTGCTGAGGGGACCTCATGCAGCTAGTAAAGGCAATAGAAGCCTTTAATGAATTGCTGCCTCTGGCACTGCACCAGAGGCTAGAACCAACCTTGTTTCTGCAGTGCTGGGTGGTTTCCAACTGGTCTGATGATAGAGGGAAATGGCCTTTTCCCATTCCCCATGTTCACAAAGATGAGCAGGGACCTGAGTGCTGAGCAGGAGCTTCTGGAATGGCTGTGGTTCTCCACAGCCATCACACTGCATTGTGAGGGCACCAAGTGTCTGCTCCCATTCTGCTCAGCAGATTAAGCAATGTCACACAACATTAACACTAAGGATGAGTTGCAGATTTTGTTGACACTGAGAAGCAGAAATCTCTGAGCTGGAAGTGCCACTCCTGGATCCTCAGGATCCATTTGCTCCTCTGAGAACACTGAATCCAGAGAAATCCCAGCTGCTTCACGCAAAGCAGCTTTGAACTTAACACCTGATTCTCTTCAAGGTCCATGTAAGTATCACATAAACAGGATGCTCCAAGTCTCTGGGACTAAATCAGTGACTGTCCCACACCACAAAGCTCTTGAACCAATGGACCGAGGTTGAAACCCATGGAACCTATGTCCCATTTCCTTACTTCCCTGTAGCCAGGAGCCCAGCTTTTTGCCTTTTGCCTTCTGCCTGCTGGGACCTGCCTGAGCTGCCTCCACCCTTCCCCACAGCCTGGGAGATGGCACTGGAGGACTGGGCATGCTCTACAAGAAGGAGTCCTACAAACAAAGCATCATCCTAACACATCAAAGAGGATCTAAGAGATCCAGGGAAGATCTGATCAGGACCACCCAGCAGCCCCAGAGAGTTTGGCCAGCAGAGAACATGGGGGAAGATGAACATGGCTGAATTCTCCACCACCACATTAGTGAGAAGCCAGCCATGTGCATTCCTGAGGGTAGGAGAGAGCAGAGCCACAAACATTTCAAACTTAACATGAGTTGGCTTAAATGTTTTCCAGCCATGGATGGATTTCACCCATTAATCACTGGTTTTGTATTGGTTTGCATTTAAATGAAGATTGGAGTTAGACATTTACAACTACTGTGCAAATACTGAACACTACATTGTCTCTTAATTCCTGTGCAGAGAATTACTAGATGAAAACCAAGGTCACATGTATTTCCATTTCTACAGTCACAGCCATGGAAGAGAAGGAGAATTCCTCACGATTCAGATGGAAACTAGAAAAAAAATGTCCATTTTCTTTGCTAGTAGTAGCATTTCATTTCAGATATAGTTAACACTGAAGTCAATGGACCACTCAAAGCCAAAGCCCACAAACCACTTTCTGCTACTTTTTCATATTTCCAAGAAAAACAAGCAAATTACTATTAATTTATCAATCCTATTTTGTACCTTGAGTGTCAGGAAATTCTAGGAAGTTTCTAGATAAGAGAAAAAAATCACAGAATCCCAGCCTGGTTTGTGTTGAAGGGACCTTAAAGCTCACCCAGTTCCAACCCCTGCTCCCACAGGCAGGGACACCTTCCACTAGAGCAGCTTGCTCCAAGCCCCTGTGTCCAACCTGGCCTTGAACACTGCCAGGGATGGGGCAGCCACAGCTTCTCTGGGCACCCTGTGCCAGCGCCTCAGCACCCTCACAGGGAAGAGCTTCTGCCTAAGAACTCATCTCAGTCTCCCCTCGGGCAGGTTAAAGCCATTCCCCTTGGCCTGTCCCTACAGGCCCTTGTCCCAAGCTCCTCTCCAGCTTTCCTGGAGTCTCTTTAGGCACTGGAGCTGCTCTAAGGTCTCCCCTTAAGGAGCCTTCTCTTCTCCAGGCTGACCCAGCCCAGCTCTTTCAACATGTGTCTTGTCCCCTTATACCTTCCTCCTGATCTGTGAAAACTGCTCACTGCAGATACTTCCAGGTAGGAAAATTCTCCTCCTCTTTACGAGCCTGTTGGGCCAGTGCGGAGCTCTTGGTAAAGTTTAAAGATATGTCTTTTGAAATACTCTTCTGTTAAAGCAAAGCATCCAGTAATCTGCAACAACCACATCTGGAATCTGCCTTTAATTGTACATACCTCATGAAAGCCATCGGAGCCTTTGTTGCCTCCTCTTCCCCTTCCACGATCTTTACGCTTCAGTTTCTTTTGCATCCCACGCCCTCGACCAATATTGTAGTTATTTCCTCTTTGAGAAATACCTGGAAAACAGAAATTACCTCTTTAGATCACCTCAGAAAGTAAAGAACAATGGTTATCTAGTGACACTGAATACAGACAAATCACACTAACCAAGTCTCTCCCTTTTTACAGCCTAAATACTCTCCTGAATGACGAGCCAGCAAATACAACTGCACCAGCCAGCTGCAACCCTGTGCCTGCTCCTTGAAAAGCTCCTCACAGCAACAAACCCAGTATGAAATCAATCCTGTCCCAAGCAGCACTCACAACTGGAAATGCACACGTGTTATTTCCAACCAGCCCAAATACCTGAAGTACTGTTTGGTCACTTTCTGAATCAGAACTAGAGGGGTGCAATTGGCACTGGGTTTAGGGCCTGATTTGTTGTCACACCATACAGGAGACCTGAGATCTTAACCTAAGAAATGTGAAACAGCTGTGAATATAGAACTGTTTAATGGGAACTGTCTGGAAGGCTCAAGACTGCAACGATGGAGCCAGGAGCACAGCAGGAGTCATGGCCTCAGCTAACACTATCAGAGTATCTGCTTTCTCCTGTATCTAAACCCAAAGACAACCAGTTACAGAGTTCCTGCTTCAGGTGGCAGCCACTCTACGACAGCAAGGCCAACTGCAGTGAAAACACCTTGACTTCATCTCAGATGACCTGCAGGCAGAGATTTGGAAGCAGTATTGCCAAGCAGCACATGAAAAGCCATTTCTGCCTCAGCTAAAGAGATCCTGCTAATCTTTTGGCCATTTATTTCATTGTGAACCAAACCAGAACCGAACAATAAATCTTCACTGTAGTAAATGGAAGACAAGTTGCTACCTTTGAACAACACACAGTATCTTCCTGAGAACCACTATGGTATTCATACTGTCACACAAAACCCTGCTCAAATTGACTGGGAGTCAAACTTTAGCCACGATTCAAGGGAGAAGTCCTCTTTAAGAGGAGCAGTTTTTCACTGGGATTCATATCAGCCAAGCTTACATGCAAAAAGAGTTACGAAAAGGAAAATAAAAGGATACTAGCACAGTACTTGTACTACTACACAGTACATAGTAATACTTGTGGGTATAATAACAGAAGCATTCAGGCACCTATCAAAACTTCCAGGTACTTAATTCTCAGGGGGACTAAATTAGATTTTGGCATTAATCCATTTACATTCCTCCCTCCAATCGAATCCCATTTCAGACCTTCATAAACTACCACCAGAAAGTCCCTTTGCAGCACTAGGATTTCTTATCACAGACTGGTTTGGGTTGGAGGGGACCTTAACACTCAGGCAGTTCCAACCTCTCTGCCATGGTGGAGTTAGGGGGGTTGGAACTTCCTCAAGCAGTTACACAACAAAGATCTTGGCTTTATTTCTCTCTTTACTGTGTACACACCACGCAACTCGATCTTTTTCTTCAACACATGCACCAATGTGACCACATGGTATTAGTCCTTAATGAACAGCACCATCACTGATGGGAGGCTGCAAGCTTGCAGGAAAGCCACCGCTGCCAGATCTGAATTCAAACCTCCTGAAGTGATGCCCAATACAACTGGCACACACCAGCTATTGCTACAATTAATGATTCCAATTCTCTTACCTTTCTGGACTCCTTTCATGCCCTGCTTTTTCACTGGTTCCTTTGGGAATGGAGGTCCCAAATCAGTACTGGAGGTCTCTTTAGCTTGCCTGTACTGTTTAAGCTGATCAGCAAAATCTTCATCCTTTTCCTCCTCATTGTAATTCCCAAAATTTTCATCACTGTAGTGACTGTAGTCATCATAGTCCTTACTCTTGACATTCTTTTTATGCTGCATTTTCTGTGAGCTCATGTAGTTTCCTGACACGTGTCCATGCTGTGGAGAGGGGATTGTATTGTTCAGGAGCAGCTCAAGAGCTCAAACAACACCCCCATAAACCCATTGGGTTTATGCTGGTTTATTGTCATGCTCTCTACCAGATTTGCACAAGCAAACATCAATAATACACAGTGAGAACCAGTCATGCAGTAAAAATTACTACTTTGATTTTGAATGCATCAAAATAGGTAAAAAAGATAAAAACCAACAGCATCAGCATCTAAACTCCAGGAAACTTTTCCGGGAGGTTGACAAAGCAGTTTACCATACACACTTCCAAGGGTTGTAAGTGCCACATAGATGAACTATGCTTAAAATCATTTTTTCCCTTCTTGAGCTCCAATCCTGATGATCCCAGACACAGATGAGACACTCTGCCTTGTCTCTGTCAGGATGAAATACTGCTTATGGCCACTCCTAAGCCAGCACTGGCCCTTCCCCTGTTCCTGCAGATAGGATCTTCAGTTTGTTACTAGATTTGGCTGGCCTAAAGGTTTCTGGAATGGTTTCAGGCCAAAAGGAAAAGCTCCTCTCCTCTGAAGTAGCAGAGTTCCATCAAGCTGCTCTATCACAGCTTCGGAGCTTGGTGTTCTCTGTCACCCAGTGGTCTCAGGAAGGCTACCAAGGTGCACAGACTGGGAAAGCCAGGACAAATGGAACTACCAGAATGCAGAATCAACTCTAGATATTTAAAGGTGGCTTTTCAGGAGCTGCTTCCTCTTAGAAGAGTCTAAATCACAGCATCACAGACTGATTTGGGCTGGAAGGGACCTTAAAGGTTATCTAGCTCCAACCCCTGCCATGGGTTGGACACAAATCCAATGCAGGCAATAATAAAGATATCTTAATTGTAGCCTGATGGAGTTAAAAATGGTATCAGGCTTGCTTGCATGACCTATATTCATGCCACAGATCATGCTTTACGTTTGGAGACCTCCTCAAGGAGACGAGAACTAGATGTGGCTCCAGAAGTCTATGAGAATGGGTACTGCCATCAAATCAGCCTCCAAAACCCCAGCAGTTACACCTGCTTTTCTAAATTACACCTAATAAAGACATGAGGAATCAGCTCAAACAGTACTACCTGACTGAATGAGGAATCATAATCTCTGTATGAAGAGCTGCCACTCTTCTTATGTGGCCTTTCTGTACGCTCAATGTCAGAATCATGGCTGTAGTCGGAGCTGTCATCACTGGATGGGGAGTTATGCTGAAAAGAAGAACAAAATAGCTCTCAAATGTTGTGTAACTCTGTGGAACTGGTCTGCTGTACAGGAACTTAAAGGAAGCATTAGCCTAGCAAACGAAAATGTGTTCTTAACTCTCACAAAGCTCTGCTGCTGAGGGAAGTTAAAGCAAGCACTCTTTGATGCCACACTCTTTGTTTCAGAGACCAAGATCTGATCCAACGAGGCTGCCATGTAAACCTGAGGGCTGTGTAGCTGCTTCCTATGGGTCTCTCTGAGCCCTGCACCCCAGGATGCTGCTGGAAGGCTAACAGATCTGGGAGATGGCTAGAAACTGGCACAGCAGTCTGCCATTTTCTGCAGGGAGAAAGCTCAGGTTTATTCTAGGATACTATTTTGTCTTGCACTTAAGTCGGTTAAAGTCACATTATCTTAATGAACTTCACTGCAGGATTCACTGAACCAGCCTGAAATCTTTTTCTTCCCATGAGAATAATGAGCAGAAAAGTTAAATTGATAAATTTACATTAAATTTAATCCTAAAACCCTCACAAATCTCTATGGTCCAGCTGCCACTGTTGCTGCCAGTGGCCTGGGCTTAACTTACACTGCTGCTTCAGATTTAAGCAGTTTAAGGAAGTGGTTTAACACTTCATCCTCTCATGTCAGAACTACCACGACCACTGACAGGAGCAGAGAGTAAGATGCTCATAAATGTCAGCATTTTGTAAGCTGCTATTAAAAGAAATACTGAAATAAGCATCCAGTGAAGATGTGTACCAGAAATACCAGTTACACCTGCAGTCTGATTCTGTACTTCGATATTAACAGAGGAAACCCAAGTTTATGAAATGCATTGAGGCAAAGCAAACAAGTGAGTTTCCAAACTATGGTTTCAAAAGTGCTACGGTTGGGTTATTTAACAGTTTATGTCTCTTACACCACATAAACTGTCACTGGAATGTGTGAATATGCACTTCCTTCCATGTGCTGGAAGTCTATTTAATACACTAATTCTTTAGTACTGAAGTGCATTGGTGAGAGAGGAACACCCCAAACCTGCCCTCAGACACCAAAGATTGACTAAATAGTAATAAAAGCATTTTTCTTCCCTAATTCCCTGGCTTCTTGGCTAAACCTGGCATTAAAACCAGCACCTCCACCCTCTTGTTTTGCATTTCCCCACCTTATGCTTATCCCGCCTTCTCCTTTTGGATTTCTTCTTTTCTTTCTCTTTTTTGCGTTTCTTCCGTGATTTCCTGTGTCCTTTCTCATTCTTCTGTTTATCATCACCTTTTGAACCATGTTCTTTCACATCCTCATAGGCTGCATCATCTATTTCCCCATCTTCCAGCTCTCCATCCTCTCTGTAGGAGGAAACAGATCAATACGGTAAAATGCCATGCTATGATCCCTCTCATCTGCCCAACAGCGCAGTGAAAACACCCCCAGTTCTTTGCACCAGGCACATTTTTATACATGTGCTTACGCTTTTTAATACATGGAACACCCCAAGAACCACCAGGATTTAAGAGTTTTCTTAAATAGCTAAAGAAAAATGGAATGCAAACCATTAAATGGCAAAATTAAGACGTTTTAGAGCTATGGTTTGGTTCTTCCTCTTCCTAAATAGCTTTCTCCAGCCTAGATCAAAAATACAACACTCTGTTGCCCTTAAGCACAACCAAAAGGTAGTTTAACCACTTCCAGAAGTGCTTCCACTACAGTGCTGGTCCCTGCATGGCGCTGCTTGCAGATCAGATGTGGTCACAATTAAAGGCAATTTAACCTCTCTGAAACCATAGAGGTAAATAATGAAAGGAAGCAGTTGGGCACTGCAGGAAAAGCAATGTACAGTGGGTACAAACACGTGTCCTTCAGCAGCTCCTGGAAGGGAAGATGAGACCCAAATATCTAAGGTGGAATGGCCAGAGTCATGAGCAGTTTGAAAAAGAAGAATTAACTTAGTAGTAAGGTGAATTCTTCAAAAGAAATCAGCAGTAGACAAGGAATTGTTAACATCTGAAGAATGAGTAAAAACGTAAATACAGACACAAAATACAACACTTGAGGTGCTTGTAAACCAAATGTCAAAGGCTTGTGCTCATCTCTATCAACAGGGAAAAAAGGTTTCTATGATTACATGAGGCTTTACTTAAAGTTCTGTCTACTGAAATCCTTTGCCACAAGGAAACATGTTGCCCAAACACCCATTTCTCATCCCTATTGCAAACACTCTGCTGGAGCAATCCCAGCTCCTCTTCCACTGTTTGGTATTAGCTGGGGTTTAGCTGTGGAAGAATCTGCTGCTTTGAGACATTTGTACTTGGCTCTATATAATTATTCCTACATTACTGCTGCTTCAGGAACTCAGCCTTTGGAGGCATCATGGGAACTTAGGGAAAGTCAGTGCTCAGTTTTTACATGGAGATTGCTTGGCAATGCCACCAGTGCCTGAAACCCTCACTCTGAAGGGACCAGCTTCAGCAGATGGTGGGGCAGGGGGGGGCACAGCCTGTAAAAAACTATATTAAATGCAAAAAATCAATGAATAAACCAAGACTAAAGCAGTGCTGGGGGCAGTAGAAGGTATTAGGACTGAAGCAGTAATTAGGCTTTATTAAACTGCCTTATAATTTGTCCACCTCACTATGATCAACTCTGCCTCAAGGCACTGTGAAGAGCAGGAAGGGGGAAGAACTCACCAGGAAGCAAAAGACCTGAGGCTCCACAGTAAAACCAGTCATTAAGAAGAGAAGCAACCCAATGTTGGGATTTAATGTAAGAGGAGTAAATTACTGTGGCAGGGAGAAGAAAAGGGAAGATGACAGGACTGCTGTATTGGCACCTTGTGTGCCCTGGGACTTCTTAGAACTAAATATGCTTAACAACCACAATGGGAGAAAGAAACCTCAAACCAAAACCAATCAGGATATGATTACAGATCAATGACTAGCCAAAAACTGGACAGGAAAACCCCCACATCCAGATGATCAGGTCATATAAAGGCTTTGGGGAAAACCAGAGGAAACCCATCCATTCCAAGGTACCACCTCTTCACATTTAGTTCTCAGCTACTGGTGGGATGCTACAGCACAGCAACTGCCTATCCATCACCTCGGGGCAGCCCGCTGCAGGCATGCAAAGACAGGTTATGGACATCTGAGCCTCAGAAAGATGCTTTGCTGTGTTACACGATGGAAAAGGGGACTCTAGAACATTTCGAAGTGACACACAAGGGCAGCCAGCTCACTTAGTGACTGGAAATATAGGAAACTCTGGAATAAGGGAGAAAATCATCTTCGAGATGAGTACTGAAGATGGTTTTGCTGAACAGCATGAAGCAACAGGACTGGAAAGAAGGAAAGTTTATGAGAAGCTTCCAAATGTCAAAATATTAAGAAGAAATCAGATTTAATCTGAATAAAAGATTCTGCTATGGAAGGTGTCATTTAAAGACCATCATTCACACTGGTGGCAGTAAAAGGAACTTCAGGGCAGGTAGCGAGTGATCCTGCAGGACTCGCTGAAGCAGACAAAACAAACAAGCCCATGGAAGACACAGCTCTTCCCTCCAACACGCTGAATACACTGTGGGGAATAGGAAATCAAAAGGGAGCTTAGAGAGTAGGCAAGAAGAATTGCTCAACCGCTGTTGTTTAAATTCAGCTACACTGCAAACGCAGCCGTCCCTGGGAAACACTCTGCAAAGGACATTACTTTTAGTGCAAACATAAAGCAGCAGGAAGCTACGAGGTTTTGAACAAAGACTGGAAATGAACACTAATAATTACAGTGATCAGAATAAAGGTTTGCCCATGGCCAAGTGGGCACCAAACACAAAGTAGAGGCAGCTTCAGGACCCATTTCTATGTGATTTTTGTAAGGTGCTCACAGAGATCTGCTCATACGCAATCCTTACACTGCCTTGCAAAGAGCTTAACACCAAGATACTCCTGTACTTAAGAAGAGAGAAAGGATCTTCAGAGTATGTACCCCAAGCATAGAATAACTCCTGTGTTCAAGCACCACAGTGGCCATTATCTCCAGCATTCCCTGAGAAACTCTGGAATGCATCAGACAATAAATATCCCAAGAAAGCATTTGTCCCATCTTTCCAGGCTAATACAGTGCGCTTAGAGTAACTGGAACACAAATACTTAGGGAACACCTGCAGCCATTGGGAAAACCAATATTTCCTACTCTGACAACATGAGTTCAACTCCCTCCCTGAAGTATTTCCGCTTTTAAATATGCTCTTTAGGAAATAGGGTTGTTCCCAGTTCCTTTGGGAACTGCCATTATGGATTTATACCGCTGGGATGCATCCAGGCCTTCATTAACTTTCTAGGTAAAACAACTATGCAGGATCCCGGTAACACTATCCTTTGGATTGCATTCCAAAGGGAAGGTTACGGAAGGTTTTCCTTTACTCCCCCAGTGCCTACATTCTTTCTGCAACATCCTGGAATTTTCCAAGCCCTGAACTTCCAAGAATGTATAAAACCAAAACAACAGAACAAAACCCAAAAGAAAACTCTGGATAAATGTGATTTGAAAATAAAATGGAAAAAAAAACCACCATTACTTCTTGGAAATTATTGAGTTATTCCTCAAAGAAAGTTTACCAAAGTGATAGGGCAGAAAAGTCCATTTTATAGGATTTTTCCTGATTTAAACCCCACACTGAGCTGTTCACTTGTATTCTGTACCGGTGCTGTGCAAAGTACAGCTTCTTGCTTACACAGCACTCTGGCATTACGCATTGCCTGCTATCAGTGTGCTTCTGGCATTGCTGGAAGCGCCTGACCCACAAGCACCAAAGTCTGCTTGATGTGGACAAACAGGGAAGTGTAATTTGGTTCTTTTTCAAGACTCCCTTCTCTCTCAACTGCCCTGCCCCACAAAACAACGCACCACCAAAGCAACCTCCCCTGACACAATGCCAACAAGCTGGGGGGACAGCCCGTGGTGCCTCACAACACACACCCCAGGAGTCAAGGACAGCCTCTGCGCTGAACCAGCACCCTTGGCAAGCTGTAACTGCTGCCATGTGGTTTGTTCCAGGGTTCCAGATTTGGATGTGCAAAGGCTGAACTAAATCTGATGCACCTTCTGGTTAATGGGAGTTCATCCGGACCTGTTACAAGGCAGATGTGCAGTATGAAGTTCTGGCACAGGACAGAGCAGGAGAGGGTACCTCACCTCTAACCTGAAATCTCAGCTAGCACTACCAAGCCCTTCTCATCCGAGTGCGTTTGAAGTCCTTATGGAAGAGAAACAGAAGCACCTTCATTAAATACCAGTTTAAATTGCTCAGAGGCGTTCAGATGCTGCTGCCTGACCTACTGGAACTGCTCATAAAGAGCCCCTGATGATGACTTACTGCCATATGGTCCCACTATTTCCTCATGACCCACAGGATGGCAAACACAACCCTGCAATGCAAAACACAGGAGATGCAAAATAAAGTAACACCACGTAGACTCCATGAGCTAAACAAATCCTAAGTAAGGCAAAGGCAGTGATGTTTCCTATCAGCCTCTGTACAAGGAGTAGGTGCCCACAAAAAACACTTGGATCTTCTTCAGATGCAAGAGAAAGAACTAAAATCACTTATGGATCACTCCCTCTTCTGCCATCTCCACATACTTGGAGCTTGATGGATATGTGAAAATGAAACTAGAAAGTGTTTCCACTGTCCCCAGGGTATTTCTAGAGCACCTCAGAAATGGATTACAAAGGCAGGGAAGCCAAATTATCTTTCAGGGAAGACTCAATCTGGTGAAGTCAGTGAAAAGGCAGTTATGCAAATATTTGGGTAGGGAATGGAAATCCACACCTAGAGTAACTCACTGTTACTCTGGTGTTTACTGTTCGGTTTCTAACGTTCCAACCCAGCTTTAACTCACCTCTCCTGCCCTCAACCCCAGTCATTTTTAAATAGCATTCTTCACGTTCAAACAAAAGAAGATTTACAACTCAAGCTCCAGGACACAGAAACGAGACGCATTTGCTCAGTACCACTGACAACTGGAGGTTTAAAATGCTGTAAGAAAACTGAACTGGTTTTCCCTGAAGGAAATCTTCCTCTCAGAAGCACTGAGCACACGTGCAGACAGCGCAGGAGCTACAGGAGAACCTAACTTACATGAACAAAATCATGCAACCAAAATGTGAGTCTATCAAAGAACCCCAGAACCCCAGATTGGTTTGGGTTGGAAGGGACCTTAAAGCTCCTCCAGCTCCAAGCCCTGCCACGCGCAGGGACCCCTTCCACTAGAGCAGCTTGCTCCAAGCCCCTGTGTCCAACCTGCCCTTGAACACTGCCAGGGATGGGGCAGCCACAGCTTCTCTGGGCACCCTGTGCCAGCGCCTCAGCACCCTCACAGGGAAGAGCTTCTGCCTTGTATCTAACATTATTTTCTATATTGTCTGTATTATTCTATTTTCTTATATCTAACATTATTACATCAAACGTTATTTTCTGTTAATTCCTATTTACACAGGTTTGATTTACAGTTAAGGAAAAGTCTCATTTAAAAGAATAACATTTTGGTTTACAACATGATGCTTCGATTTTATTCATTAGAATAAACCTTAAAGAGCATATGAACGGACCAGGCTTCCCCAAAGCACCACCAACATGAGATAAGGTATGTAGTAGAAAAAATGAAAGGCTGCAAACACCTCCCTTTACTTCTTGTACCCACAGAGAAAGGACACAGCAGCAAGAATGGAAACTTTAAACATGAGCAGCTAACGCATTAAATAATGGCTTATTTTTTAAGAAGCTGCTAATTTCTGGCGATAACCAAATATTACTGCCCAAGAAGGAAATCAAATCTATTTCTTCCTGAAGTGAATGCATTGTTAAACATTAACCTTTTCTTTCTGTGATTAGCTCTAGAAGAGAGAAGTTATCAGAAAACACTGAGAATGTTCAAAACCTCATCTTTGCATAAAGAAACAGCATGTTCATTCACACACCTCCTCTTCTGCTGACCTCTGTATCTGTGATCAGGACACACAGTGCAAGAGACAGTTTAAACCTATGGGAAACCACTTGAGTGCTTCTGGCACTGGTCAACATCTATTTAGTATAGAAGCCTTACACCCCTCCTGCATATTCTCCTCTTAAGTTTCCTTTGGGTATATTTTTCTTAGTGCCCTACAGTAGATTTCTATTCTAGCCCCTTTATTCCAGCTCCCCACACACTCCTGCTGCACCAAAAACCCCTCCTGCTCATACTTTCCACCCAGAAGTACACGATGCTGTGCAGCACTCGTGACTGCACAGATGGGCATAGCCATCCCACCAGCTCATGCTTCCTGTCTGTTCACTGTCACACAATGAACCCACAGTACTCCCAACAGGTAAGATTTGGGTGCCACGAACTTACAAAGAGGACAATAACTCATACACAGGTTGATGACATGAAAATTTTAAGTCTAAAATAAGATCTTAACAGTGCTAAAGTGTTTTAGACACTGTGACACTAAAAATTTATGAATGGAGGCCCTCAGTGCCATGGGTTAGTGGTGGCCTTGGCAGCGCTGGGGTAAGGGTTGGACTCCATGACCATAAAGGTCTTTTCCAACCTGGTTGATTCTGTGATTCTAAAATGAGAATGAATAAAGGAAACACCCACACAACAAGGTGGTTTTTGCAGTTAACAGCACAAGCTGGTGCGCAGCAAGGATCAGCACTGGCTTCTCTGACAACATCCTGCAGGTCACCTGCGGCACTTTCCAGCTGCACATTAGCTTCAGCCACTCTGCAAACACGACGCTACCTTGATCTACACCAAGGCAGTGAACTGCAGCATGCAAAGTTACACACCAGGGAGCTGGGAGGGTTTTAACCTCTGTCCTGCTTTCATCCCAGGGCTGGCTCTAACAGATGCTGTGCTCCCACAGCGGGGGGGGGAAGGAAGTGGGAAGACGGCAGTGCCAAAAATAAAGCTTCCTGGGGTGGTACTAGGGGGCAATGAGCAACTTCTGGGCAGCCCACACTGTCACCCTGCTGCCCATCCGTCTCCTGTCTCTGGGGCTTAACACTGCAGAAGAAATCAGCTCAGAGAGGCCACCTCCTCCTCCCCAGAGCATGAGCAGTGACCCAGCCAGCTGCCATGTCTTGCCTCCTGTAATGTTTGCTGGATGGCAAACAGCCGTGTTTGCCCTCAGGGCAGATTTGGGAGTGATTCTCTCTCTGCTTCCTAATGGCAAAGCAAGTTTTGAAATCAGGCTGGAGAACAATAAATCACTGCAAGGCTGCATTCAGTGCTCACAAACAACTCCAGCTAAACATGAACACATTCTTTGGTGATTAACTATTACTGACCTAAGGAAGAATAATCTCTCAAACCAGCTCCCAGCAAACATTTTCAAGCCAAACTATGCGCACGTGGACAGCAAGCAGCAGGTATAACAAAAGAGAAGCATTTAAACTGTCAGTTTAAGATAGATGGAAGGCTTGTGGGAAGGGAGAGCAGTGGGGCTGAACAATAGGAACCAGGATTAGAAGGGATCTTCAGCCCTTTGGCTCCACAAGTGCTTCCCTGATCTGTACAGCTCTGGTAAAGCTGAGGAGCCACACGGCTGGAGACAAGACACAGACAAAGCCACGTGCAACAGGACACTGACTAAGCAGTAAAGGAGAGAAAGTACAACTAGGGTATAACAGAGATTTCAGTTTGCTGTTACTCATCTGCTACAACCCCCACTCGGGGTTTTCCCTTCCCTTGCCACGGGCTGTAATTCAGCAGAGCAGGTCTCCATTAGGGTGAACCAGCGAGACCGGTTAGAGCAGCAGCATGAGTCCTGCTTGCCCAGGCCACGAGGGCTACGCTGGGAAGGGAACAGGCAATTCCTAAGGCAGCTGGAAGAGGAAACTGGGAAAACAAAAGCAATAGGTGGCTGGGTGAAGTCTGTGGCTTATCTGGATGGACACAGGCCATGTGTGGCTGGCAAAGGAGAGGCTTTGGAAGAGCAGCACCCCAGCTAGCAGCAGTCACACGATCGAACACTTCAACTACACCTCCTAAAGCTCAAAATCAGTTTATCTTGAGGAATAATAAAGGGACTGCACCAACTGCAGTTTGAATGTAGAAACTATCAAATGCACAATGGGGAAGTGGACACTGGGGATTAGCAGGGTTCTGGGGGCAAGGAACCTGACACGCAACAGACAAGCCTGGCTCTGAAGTGCTATTTCCAAATACCCCTTGTAAAAACCTGGACAACTGCCTGCAAAAAGTCCACAGGTCACTGAGGTGCCTGCTCCAGAGCTGTCCCTAACACTGGATTTCCTTTACTGTGCCATGAGCATAGAAAAAGGGGCCTGGCAATGCAGCTCCCGAGACCCTGCTGGCTGCAGGAGCCCTGCCTGCACTCCTGTGATCTGCGAGTTAACATCGCCGTGCTCAGCCCTCTGCCAGGTCACTGCTATTTTTACAGCAGATAATGGGATAAGGCATCTCCTGGATGGAGATTAAATGACAGCAAAGCAGAAATAGCCAGCAGAAAGTGTCAGCACCAAGCCAGGGGTTTAGACTGCAAAAACAAATGAACTGCAAGTTACTTTCTGAAGTCTCTGGCACCGAGTTTAAAGGCAGAACCAACTGTAGCACGAGTCCTTCCCCTGCCTGTAAGAGCTCACTGCTAGTCAGAAATGAAAGTCCACACAAGAATTCAGCCCATGCATGAGGACTGCATTCTATCTGCGGCAAGTGTTTAGTTCCTCTCTTAGACACGTGCTTTATCTACAGCATGAGGCAAAGGTGGGACAATGTCCTCAAACTAAAGAGTTTTAAGAGCAGTCGGAAGCTCCCAGCCCTGCAGATGATGGTGACAGCAGCCACAACCTCTCACAAGGATCAGCCCTTTGGGAGAGAGCAGGAACTTGCACATTTACCCCCAGTTCCGTGTGGATTTGCTGCCCCCGAGGTTGGCAGCACCCAGCCTCTGAGCTCACTCTTACCCTATCTCCCTACATAAAAGCAATCCCTCATAAACCCTGACCTCCCAGGAAGCACCAACCTTTTACCTGTGTGCAGAAAGTCTCAAACACTCCATCAAAGACAATGTCTCCACAACGAGTTAACTAAAAACAACTCTAAAATGAAACCCTTCCTTCCTTAAGCAGGTGCCTGTCTATAAACAAGGAAAACAAAAGACCCTGGATTAAAACAATCTTCCAGTCCTAAATTGCCCAAGCATAGGCACAAAAGGGGTTTTACCATTGTCTACTGCTCAAAAGCACTAAGCAACTTCTTTAGAATTCCACAGAGTGGTTCAAAATCAAACTAACTACATGTTAACCAGAAATGCTGCTCATTTATGCCGCATGAGTTGACCTTATCCCTTCACTGATTTCAGCAGCTTCCTGTTATGGGCTGTACCTACTGAGCTATCAGTGCATAAAGAACTGCCTCCCCTTTGGCACGGTTTCTGTGGAAGGGAAAGATCCTGTTTCTCTTTGGGCCTCCCCAGCTGGTGGGGAAATCTTTATACACTGCAGGAAGTTCATACTTTGCTCACTGATATAACACAAAGACTTCCATTTGGGGCGTCTTTCTTTTTTAACACCGCTCTGGGGGCATGAGGAACACACTTTACACGTTTCAGATCACAGGGGAGCAGAAGTTGTGCAAGTCTTGCTTACAAAGAGTATTACTTAACAGGTAGATGTGTTTATTGTTGAACCTCCTGCTCTTCTGAAATGAAAACATTATAAAGCCATGTTTATTTGACGTTACCCTGTATTTAACACGTCCATTAGACTCTCAGGTAGTAGTTATTTATTCTACTCCACCGGTTACCAGTGTCACAACAGGCGTAGTGGTGGGGAGAGCTGGTGAGAGGAATTCTACTTGTCACCAGGGCACGGGGAACTCCCAGTTAGGACAACTGTGCTCCCAGGAGCACAGGGGGTAACAGGGGCTCGTCCTCACCGAGGACTTGGAAACACAAAGTATTTGCAACCCTGAAACAGCACAAAGGAGCTCTAGGACCACTCTGCCTCCTGCTGCTGCACAGTTCTAACAGGCACCTCCAGCAGCCCCAGCAGACCACTGCTCTGCTTGGACACAGTGCTCCTTTGGAACACAGAGCATGACTCAACTTACACAAGTAAAAGCAGGGAGGTGAAACCAAGAACCGGCAGCTCCGAGCTCTGCCTTGACCCTGTCGCTAAACCACAGCACCGGTTTTGGACCAGTCCCTCAGCTCTGCGTGGCCCTTCCACTTCGTACCACAGGCTCAGTGACTCTTCCTCCAGCGAGGGAACACTTACGTTCGCTCACCAGCCCTTTCCTGTTGGGTTTTATTGCTCCAGTCCTCCGAGACAAGCACCAAGCAGGGCTGCGGAGCTGTGTGGGGAGGGCAGCCGTGGCAACCCAGCAGTTCTAACTCCTGCAGTTGTGACACGGGGAGATGAGGACTCAAGGGCTGGTCCCTGCCACCCTGGCACTGTATCTCTGGAACTAGTTAAGCAGGCCAGGGCTGTGTGGAGGAAGGGTTTGAGTTTCCAGCAGCTGCAGGAGAGAAAGGGAGGGAAGGAGGGAGGAACAGAGGTCCTTTCACCAGGACTGCGCATGGGGACTGAGAGGTGGCAAAGATAACGTCAGTCAGAGCTTAATCTGCATAAAAAAAGATCCAGTTAAATGGGGAAGGTGTAATCTGGCAAGAAAATGAGGTTAAATATGGCTCTAGTGAGAGATTCTGCTATAAACAAAACCAACCAAAAAGAGGAAACCCCAGCTCAGAGCACCCTTTCCTACCTGACTAGCAGCGCCAGGGCAAGGCAGGCAAAGAACAATGGTGACATTCAACAGACACCCCCTGGAAAGTGCAATTTATGGAAAGAAATGGAAAACAGTCCCCGTCCCCAGCCAGAATAAATAAATGAAGATGTAAAAAGGCATGCATTCCAAAAAATAACCCCCTGCTAATAATATGCACTTCTAAAGCCAGTGTCACCCCCCTCCTCCCCTCCTCGCATCCCCCCCCCACCACCACCACCACCCCGGTCCTCCAGCCTGAAGGTGACCTGCCCCCACAAAAACATCGTTAACCCCCTCGGCACATTAACACACAGCATCATCATCATCATCATTATCAGCATCACCCCACTAGTATCACCATTATGAGAAGCGGAGAGAGAGAGAAGAATGTTACTCGACCTTTCGTCCCCTGCATGTTGCCTGTCAGAGTCGGGCATGTTTGGGTCAAGAACTGGGTTTGGGGGTTTGGAGAACAGGCTTTCAAAGGCCATTGTGCTGGCTGTGGTGTGGTGAGGAGGAGGGAGGTGGAGGCAGGCAGGACACTGCCGCTGCCCGTGGTGCGGAGGGAGGAGGAGGAGGTGGTGGCGGCGGCGGCGGCGGCGGCGCGCACAGCCGCTCTGGGGGCGGCTCGGTGAGGAGGAGGGTCGGGTCCCTCAGTGAGGAGAGATGATGAAGGTTTCACTCACGGTTACTTAGTGAGACACTAACGGGCACTCAGTGCAGGGCGAGGCTGCACAGGCTGAGCCCGGCCGCCCCGCGCGGGCAGGCGGAGGAGGCGGCAGCGGCGGCGGCGGCTCGGAGGAGCAGGCCCGGGGCACAGGAGAGGACACACACACACGGGGGAAGGGAGGTGCTGCTGGCCGCTGATGGCTGCCCTAATTCTTCCTTACAAACATGGCGCCCGCTCGAGCCGCTCTCACAAAATGGCGGCGGCGGGGCGGCGGAGGACGAGGACGGCGGCGGCAGCAGCAGCGAGCCCCGCCGCTCGCCCCCCCCCCGGGCTGGCTCCGCGGCCGCGCGGCCGCCACCACCTCCACGTCCACCACCACCACCGCCACCACCACCACGGCGTCTTCCGCGCCCGCCGGGGCCGCGATGGCGTCGCCTCACGCTGCCCGCCGCCTCCCGTCGCGCTCCTCCCACCGCCGCCGCTCGGCCCCGCCCGCCCGCCGAGCCGCGTCACGCCGCCGGCGGGGGCGCCTATTGGTGGAGCCCACACGCCCGTCACGGCCGTCGTGACGTAGGGCGAGCGCGCAGAGGCCACGCCCCCTCCCCTCGCACACACACGCTTTTCCCGCCGTGCGCGCTCCCGCCGCTGCGTGCGGCCTGGCGTCACGCGGGCGCGCGCCCGTTATGGCGGCCGGGGCCTCGGGGGGCGCCGCCCGTCACCGCGCTTCCGGGCCCGGCCCGCCCCGCCCCGCGTCCCCGCGCCGCTTCCGCCTCGCGACAGCCCCGCCCCGCCTCCCGCCGCCGCGCGCTGCCCTGTGGTGAGGAGCGGCACATCCGGGCACCGCCGAGGGGAGCGGGGAACCGGGCCTCGAGGAGGCTGCGTGCGGGGGAAGGGCGTTTGTGAGCAGCGCCTCAGTGAGCGGGGTTCGTTAACGGGGGTTGTGCGGCCCGCGAGAAACTCATTCAGAAATCCTCAGTGGAATCACGGAGTCAACCGGGGTGGAAAAGCCCTTCAAGCTCATCCAGTCCAACCCTTCCCCAGCACTGCCAAGGCCACCACTAACCCATGGCACTGAGGCCTCGTCTCCACGGGCTGTGAACCCTTGCAGGGCCGGTGACTGCAGCCCTGCCCTGGGCAGCCTGTTCCAATGCCTGAGCACTCTCTGGGGCAGGAATTGTTCCTCAGCTCCATCTAAACCTGCCCTGGTGCAGCTTGAGGCCGTTTCCTCTTGTCCCATCCCTTGTTCCTTGGGAGCAGAGCCCAGCCCCTCCTGGCTCCATCCTCCTGTCAGGCACTTGTAGGGAGCCATCAGGTCACTTAATGGAATGCTGAAGAGCATTATGGAAGCCAATAATGATGAACACAAGGCCAGGTTGGACACAGGAGCTTGGAGCTGCCTGCTCTAGTGGAAGGTGCCCCTGCCCGTGGCTGCATGAACTTTAAGCTGCCTTCCAGTACAAACCAGTCTGGAATTCCATGTCCTCCATGATCCAGCAAGACGAGCAGCAGCTCTCCATGTGTTGCTCCACACTGGTGGTGAATTCCCCGTGCTCCTCTGCAGCCCCACATCTCCACTTTCATCCCCATCTCAGGGTGCTCCTGCCCCGCTCAGCATCAGCTGCAGATGTTGTCACTCATTGCTCATCTTTCCTTCCATAACCTTTACATGTGTGCTTCCAGCACCACAGGCTAGAGATATCCCACCTGCCAGAGCTCCACATGCCAGGAGCTGGGCTCACATCCCTGCTCCAGCTCTGCTGACTCTCAGCACTTCATAGCCCCCAGGAGAAGCTTGTTTGTTGTTCCCCAACCAGTTTTCCCCTCAATATTGTCTTCTGAGGGACTTTGTCAAAACTTTCTGGACAAATCCCAAGTTACATCAACTTATTTTCCTTTACAGGCCGGTCTCCTTGGCTAACAGGGCTTTTTGGGACATATGACTCTGTTTTTCCAGTGCCAGCAATCCTAGCAGAAAATAAAGAAGACAGAACACCCACATCGGTTCCCTTTTGGGAGGGATGTTTTTCCCCTCTCAGAGGCAAATTGCAGCCTCGCATCCATGAGGAAGGAGCCATCTCCAGTGTCTCACACACCAGGCTGGTACCTGAGCAAGGTGAGCGGGGCAGCTTCAGCCAAGGCTCCATCCCATCACACAGAGCTCATGGAGATGAGAGCTCAAAGTCAAACCAGGAAACCAACACAAGCTTTAGAACCGTTCTTCTGCAGCTCCGGGACTGAAACAGGGCTCTGGAGAGCACAGGAGTGGTGTAGGTGATGCCTCAGGTGGGACACTGAGGGTGATTAGGGCTAATTATAGGTAATTAGCCCCAGCTCAGTGTCATGTGTGGAGCCAGCACCCACAGGGCTCAGCAGCATCTCCCTGGACAATGGGAGGAGTGGAAAAAAGGGGGTTTAAAAATGGACTAAAACCTGGCTCCTGGTTTCTTGCAGCATGTGCAGGTGCAACAGCTGTGTTATTCCCTGCTCATGGCTTGGGGAGTGCAATTAGATGAACTCTGTGTCCCTTCCAACCCAAACCAGTCTGGGATTCACTGGTTTTAACCAAAACTGTGCCTGCAGGAGCAGTGTGTAGCTGTTTGCTTCAATATCCCTCCATGTGCTTGTGTTGTCAGGGAAGAAGTTACACTCCTGGGAAGCTCCTCAATGGCTCCTTTCTTCTTTTCCCCAAAATACAGCTGAATTTGGCAACAGCAGCTAACCCAATTCCCTGATGTCCACACCAGGACATCACAGATACATTGGGATCGGGGGATGTAGCAACATACCTAGCAACCATAACAAATAGAGCTGTGATTCAGCTCTTCATCCAAGCCCATAATGGGATTAATGAGTGTTTTGGCTTCTTGGGGTAATAAAACTCAGATTTTAACCTGCAGCCTTATGCAGGGAAGAGAATTATCATTCTGCTTGCAGGGGCGCATCTCATAGAACCATAGAACCCTAGATTGGTTTGGGTTAGAAGGGACCTTAAAGCTCCTCCAGCTCCAAGCCCTGCCACGGGCAGGGACCCCTTCCACTGGAGCAGCTTGCTCCAAGCCCCTGTGTCCAACCTGGCCTTGAGCACTGCCAGGGATGGGGCAGCCACAGCTTCTCTGGGCACCCTGTGCCAGCGCCTCAGCACCCTCACAGGGAAGAGCTTCTGCCTTATCTCCAACCTGAACTTCCCCTGTTGCAGTCTGAACCCATCACCCCTTGTCCTGTCACTACAGTTCCTAATGAAGAGTCCCTCCCCAGCATCCTTGTAGCCCCCTTCAGACACTGGAAGCTGCTCTGAGGTCTCCACGCAGCTTCTCTTCTCCAGGCTGAACAGCCCCAATGTTCTCAGCCTGGCTCTATACAGGAGCTGCTCCAGCCCCTGAGCATCCTCGTGGCCTCCTCTGGACTTGTTCCAACAGCTCCATGTCCTCACATTGAGGACCCCAGCACTGCACACAGGGCTGCAAGTGGGGTCTCACCAGAGCAGAGCAGAGGGGCAGGATCCCCTCCCTCAAACTGCTGGTCATGCTTGTCTTAATCTCATCAGGCTGAAGGGGAGGAGAAGCTCAGGGATGCTCAGGACTTTGGATGCCCAGAAGGGAAAGGAACATCAGGAGTGTATTTTGGAAGGAGGAGAAAACAGGCCATGAAGCTGTAGTCACCTCCTCTCACCCCTGCCTTGAGGCTGGGACTCATCTCCCTCCATGGGGTGAAGGGGAGAGGGAGTGCTTCTCCCCCAAACCTTGAAAATCCGAAGGCTTATCCCAAAGAGCAGTTGTATTTCCGAGGGCCAGAAGAGCCTCTCTCTGCACATTCCAGGCTCAGGAAGCGTGCAGGATGCCAGAGTGGCTGCTCTGGGAGGGGAAGAAAACGTCTTGAGTCAGCTCAGACGATGGCCAGAGGTTTGCAGCCCCGGGCAGACACTGCAGGGCCGACCTTAAACGTTTGTGGGGCTGAGAGGGAGCTGTGCAGCCAGGAGACAGCCGAGCTCCCCGGCCCCAGGCCTGGCCCTCCAGGCCAGCGGGATGCAGCTGGGAGCACGTTCCAGCCCAGCCAGAGAGGGGAAACCAGTTCACCCTGGCCTCGGGAGCTGGGGAAACGCTGTGCTGTGAGGAAGAGCCTCCGGTGCGGAGCTCCAGGCGCCCGGCTCCAGCCTCATTAGCTGGGGAAAGCATCAGATGGAAACTATTCTGCCCATCAGGAACTGCTCCTCTGACAGGCTCCCGGGCTTGGCTCCCAGCGCCTGGCAAGTGCAGGGATGATGAAACACGGCTTCAGCCCGTACCACAGCCAGGAGCGGGTGATGGAGCCAGCAGAGGTGAGGCACCAGGAGCTGCTCTGGCATGTCCCAGCCCTCCTCTTGGAGGAGCACATCCCCAGGCACAGGTTTTCCTTTATCATCCCTATATCACAGTACCAGAAGCACGTCCAGCCAGGCTGGACAACTGCAGCCACTCTGGCAAACCACAGGCACTCTGCAGCCTTCTTCCTCATAACTCTGTCTCCTTTCCCAAAGCGTCCTGTCCATCTTCTCCTAAAAAAACAGTCCAAGAAAACATTGCTTTTCCTTTCAGCTCCTTTCCTGCTCCGGCTTCTGCATCCCAGCAGCGGTGTCGGTGGTGTGTGAGGACGTGTCCCACAGAACTGCTTTTATCAAAGGCTAATTCAGACCACGTGCCGGGCCGGGTTCATGAGGATAACTGCTCCCTTTCCTGGATGGAACAGGACTTGGCTGGAATCTGGGTAGCTCCAAGGAGATAGCTCCAAGGAAAACCTCATCGCCTGTTCTCGAGGCACCCCAGGACGCAGGTACACAGCAGAGCAGCGCAGCGGCGTGTGCTGCCCGTTCCCTGTCCCTCCTGTGGTGATGCCCAGCACTATCCTCTGATCACAGCAAGGGGAATAAACCCAGGGCAGATCCAAAACACTGCCTCCTTCCCCATCCTGATGCCGTCTGCATGGTGAGAGTCCCTCCCTCACCCCACCATTAAAGGGGTGTCCTCGGCAGGACAAAGGGATCCTCCTGCCTTAGGGGAGGAGATGAGAGTAGAGGAGAGGACATCTCAGCTCATTTTGAAGGAGATAGCACCCAGCCATTCCCTTCTTTCCTGATGCTCCTCCTGGTCTTTGTCCTCCCTTGGGTCTCCACCAAGGTGGCAGCTCCCAGGTCCTGCTGCTCCACCACTCCTTGCTCTGGAAGCAGCTCCACTCTCAGAAGAGCATTAATTCCCATGTTTGGGTTCTTCTCTAAGCTTCCTGTTGGGTTTTCAATCTCCCTCCCCCAGCACAAGCCTGGGATGTATTTTCCCTGCCCAGCTCCACCATCCCGCCGGTGCAGCTGCCAACCCAAACATCCTCCATCCGCCGGGATGGGGATCCAGCAGCCCTGTGCTGAGGAGCAGGCACTGAATGTCCCCCCTTGTTCTGTGGGGAAAGGTCCTGCCCTTCTCCCGAGCTCCATGGAAAAGCTGTATTCCCCCCGACCAAAAACCCCAGGAGCTCCATCCCCCAGTGGATGCAGCACAGATTGGAGTCACTGGGGCAAGGAGTGGGAAGGATTTAGTGGAAGCAGCATCAAATCCCAAGGAAATTCTGCCCCGTTGCATTTTTGGGGCAACATAAGGCAGAAAGATAAACCTGACAGAGGCAGGTTCTTGCCCCACAGACCCTGAGTCGTGTCCTCCTCCGCCCCGGGCAGGTCCGGATGAGCATCACCCCCATCCACACGTGCTTTGGGTACTTTATTCTGCTCAGAGGTTATATCATGGTACTAAACCAGCGTAACAGAGAACATGCATAACGTCGGGCAGGGGTTGTGGTTAATATGGACAAGCACCAAGGTCCCGGGGGGAAGAGAGCAAGGCCAGGGAGTGGGGTCCGTGTGCGTGTCCCTCCCCCTGGCATGGTTTCCAGCCAAACCCCAGCTATCCCCATTGCTGCGTACACACAGCGGGGTGAGGCTGTGCCTGATGGAAAACCGAAACAGTCGCATCTCCAGCTCCCTCGAGCATGGATTCATTCATGGATTCAGGGATTTTTCCAGTCCAGGTCAATCCCATGGGATTGAAACCCCGGACCAGCCCCCTCTATGCAGGCTGCCATGGGTTTCCTCACCCAAAGGGGAGCAGAGGCTGGGGCTTGGAGCAAGCTGCTCTAGTGGAAGGGGTCCCTGCCCGTGGCAGGGGTTGGAGCTGGAGGAGCTTTAAGGTCCTTTCCAACCCAGACCGTGCCTCTATGTTTTAACAGGACTGGGGTCAGTGCATGCAAGCCCGAGCCAGCGGGGGGGGGGGGGTAGAGCAGTACCTGCTATGAGCCTCCCTCCTCCTGCATGCACCACTTTAACTTATTTCCTATGAAATAAAGGAATTAAAAGGCAATAAGGGCTGTGGTTTCTATCCACTGCTTTCTGTGCTGTGCAGGCACTGAGCCTGTGGGACATTGTCCTTGTGGAGCGTCAGGTGCGGCTGATGCTCTGCTCCCACACGCCATTGAGTGGGTAACCTGCACCTGATTCCTTCTGCACCTCATTTCCCTCTTTCCCCCCCCCCAGTATAGGTGGTGCCAAAGAAGAACCTCAATGCAGAGGGGAGGATGCAGAGAGGCTTTGGTGCGGGATGTCACCTGGAGCTCCTGTTAGACACCCGCCTCCAGGGCTGGCGCTTCCGTGCGGAGGATGCTGCGCAGGGACCACCCCGGCTGCCACCTCCCCTAAAACTCATAGGCAGACACGAAGATGGTGATTCTGGACACGTGCTTGGCCTGGAAGACACGGTCCAGGTACTCGGACATGTCCACATCCACCTGGATGGTCTGGGGGCCCTGGAGGCTCTGCACCAGGATGAGCTCCCCCGTGTGCCGGTCCGAGCGCTGCATCACGAAGTGCCCGCGGCTGTTGCCGCCCGCGATGCCGAAGCGGAGGCTGTCGGGGCCCGGCCGGCCGGGAGCTGCCGCCGTGGCCATGCGGAAGAGCGGGGTGGGAGTCAGCAGCTTGGATGGCAGCGGCAGGTAGTGGAAGGAGATGGTCTTGGGGGCCTGGTGGCACGAGCGGCTCTCCATCGGGCAGGGGTTGCGCTCGCACTGGCTGCAAAGGGAAAGACAGAGGGAGGTTTTCCGGGAGCACCAGGGATGCTGGGTCCATGTCCCCCACCTCAGCGGCGTTGTGTCTATGGGGATGCTACATGTGTTTTTAGAACCCCGCACCCCAGCTCTGGGGCAGCAGCACAAGAGGGATGTGGAGCTGTTGGATCAAGGCCAGAGGAGGCCATGGAGATGTTGCAAGGGCTGGATCAGCTCTGCTCTGGAGCCAGGCTGAGAGAGCTGGGCTGGGGCAGCCTGGAGAAGAGAAGGCTCCTGAAGGGGAGACCTGAGAGCAGCTCCAGTGCCTGAAGGGGCTGCAGGAAAGCTGGAGAGGGGCTTGGGACAAGGGATGGAGGGACAGGCCAAGGGGAATGGCTTGAACCTGCCAGAGGGGAGACTGAGCTGAGCTCTTAGGCAGAAGCTCTTCCCTGGGAGGGTGCTGAGGCGCTGGCACAGGGTGCCCAGAGAAGCTGTGGCTGCCCCATCCCTGGCAGTGCTCAAGGCCAGGTTGGACACAGGGGCTTGGAGCAAGCTGCTCTAGTGGAAGGGGTCCCTGCCCGTGGCAGGAGGCTGGAATTGGAGGAGCTTGAAGGTCCCTTCCAACACAAACCAGGCTGGGATTCCGTGAAAGCAGGACCAGGCTTTGCACCCTACTGCACTTACAAGGGTGATGTCTTGACATAGGTGACATTGCCAGAGGGCGGGGGGCACTGGGGGTTCACACACTGGAAGCCCCCCCCAGTGTTGATGCAGGTTGTTCCCCTCGTGCAGTTGTCCTGGGACAGAGCACACTCGTCGATGTCTGTAAAACAGGGGTGGGCAGCAGGTCAGGCTCACCAGGGACCTGGAGCCAACCTCACAGGGGGCAGAAAGTAGGCACAAACACCTTGAAATGGGTCAGACATCAAATGTGATCCATAAGAGGTGGCTGAAAACACCTGAATCACTCCAAACCCTGTCTGTGCCTGCTCTGCTCTTTGTAAGCCTTTGTAAGCACTGAAGTACCCAGCAATAAAATCAGGAGCTTGGAATGCAGGTACTTGCTGGGAGCATTAGATACTTTGGAGCGTTAGATGCTTTGGAACAGGCAGAAATAGGGGGGGAAAGGAGAAAATTGAGGAGAAAAGAAGAAAGTGTGAGTTTTGTCCCCATGAACTGCAATAATCAACCCTCTATAGCCCCAAAATCCCTCTTTTTCAGGAGACATCACACAAGTAGTTCTGGCCACCTACCATCCCTACCTACTGCTCCTCTGCTTTGCTCTCAGCCCTCTCCCCAGAGCCCCTGGTTCTGGAGGAGAAGCTGCTGACCCCTTCCCATGTAATCCTTGGCTTTAACTCAGTTTAGAAATGTTTCTCCTTGGGGATGCCCAAGGGACCAGGCTGAGAAAGCTGGGGCGGGACAAGAGAAGCTGCATGGAGACCTCAGAGCAGCTTCCAGTGTCTGAAAGGGGCTACAAGGGTGCTGGAGAGGGACTCTTCATTAGGGACTGAAGTGACAGGACAGGGGTGATGGGTTCACACTGAAACAGGTGAAAGTCAGGTTGGAGATAAGGCAGAAGCTCTTCCCTGTGAGGGTGCTGAGGCGCTGGCACAGGGTGCCCAGAGAAGCTGTGGCTGCTCCATCCCTGGCAGTGCTCAAGGCCAGGTTGGACACAGGGGCTTGGAGCAAGCTGCTCCAGTGGAAGGGGTCCCTGCTTGCGGGAGCAGGGGTTGGAGCTGGAGGAGCTTTAAGGTCCCTTCAACCCAAACCAGGCTGGGATTCTGGGATGAATTTCCTCCCCGCCTGGGCACCATTCCCCTGTGCAGTCCCACCAAGATTCCCCCACACAGAAATGCTTGTAGAGAAGCAGAGGAATGGGTTAAAGATAGAAAGCAGCAGTTGTGGAAGCTGGGACAGGGCCCGTTTCCATCCTGCCCTCCTCACCTTCGCAGCTCTTGCCATCGCCCAGCAGCACGTACCCGCCGGGGCAGGCGCAGCGGTAGGAGCCGGGCAGGTTGACGCAGGCATGAGCACAGAGCCGGGCCCCCCCGTCCCGCTTGTACACCTCACACTCATTGAGGTCTGCGGAGAGACGAGGGGTGCAGAGGTGAGACTCCATCCCCTCCATCCCCATCCCCTCCATCCCCATCCCCTCCATCCCCATCTCCTCCATCCCCATCCCCTCCATCCCCATCCCTTCCGTCCCCATCCCCTCCATCCCCATCCCCTCCATCCCCATCCCCTTCTTCCCCATCCCTTCCGTCCCCATCCCCTCCTTCCCCATCCCCTCCGTCCCCATCCCTTCCATCCCCATCCCCTCCATCCCCATCCCCTCCATCCCCATCCCCTTCTTCCCATCCCTTCCATCCCCATCCCTTCCATCCCCATCCCCTCCATGCCCTCCACCACCATCCCCTCCATCCCCATCCCCTCTATCCCCATCCCCTTCTTCCCCATCCCTTCCATCCCCATTCCCTCCATCCCCATCCCCTCTATCCCCATCCCCTTCTTCCCCATGCCCTCCATCCCCATCCCCTCCATCCCCATCCCCTCCATCCCCATCCCCTCCATCCCCTTCCGCACCATCCCCATCCCCACCATCCCCATCCCCTCCATCCCCTCCATCCCCTCCATCCCCCTCCCCATCCCCTCCATCCCCATCCCCACGATCCCTATCCCCACCATCCCCATCCCCTCAATCCCCATTCCCACCATCCCCATCCCCTCCATCCCCTCCATCCCCATCCCCATCCCCTCCATCCCCATCCCCTCCATCCCCATCCCCATCCCGGTGCGGAGCTCACCCTGGCAGAGGCCGGTGGCCGCGGTGCCGCTCATGTGGAAGCCGGGCTCGCAGCTGCAGTGCTGGGTCTGGTCGATCTGGGCACAGCGGGGCTGGCGGCTGAAGGCCGGGTCGTCCGTGACGCTCCAGGCAGGAGGAGCTGGGGGCACACAGGGCGGGACGGGCTTCAATGAGGTGGGTGGGTGACAAGAGGCACCCGGAGGGGTCACCCACCCGCGGGGTCACCCACCTGTCTGCGCCTGGTACTGGCAGGTGGCCCCGGTCCACTGCTGCGGGCAGAGGCACTTGAACTGGTTGAGTCCCTCCAGGCACGTGCCCCCGTTCTGGCAGGGGCTGCTCGAGCACTCGCTGATCTCTGCAGTGGAAAGAGAGCCCGCGTTTCATGTCACTGTGTTTTGGGAAGCAAGTCACGGGGATGCTGCGCACACTGGTACCCTTCAGCACCTGAGAACTGTCTGGCTTCAAGGTGAAAGAGGGACACTGAGCTGAGCTCTTAGGCAGAAGCTCTTCCCTGGGAGGGTGCTGAGGCGCTGGCACAGGGTGCCCAGAGAAGCTGTGGCTGCCCCATCCCTGGCAGTGTTCAAGGCCAGGTTGGACACAGGGGCTTGGAGCAAGCTGCTCTGGTGGAAGGGGTCCCTGCCCGTGGCAGGGGTTGGAGCTGGAGGAGCTTTAAGGTCCCTTCAACACAAACCAGGCTGGGGTTCTGTGATTTTCCCAAACCCAGACACTGTTTCCGGTGCTGCCCTGCTGCAAAGGAGCCACAATAGCACTGATGCCTTTCCCCCCTCCATCATCTCCACTGCTGTGCTGCAGGTGATGCTCCAGCTGCAATTTCCACCTTTCCTTGAGGACCTTGAGACGCACCAAAGCAGCGGCCACAGGAGCTGCAGCATCCCTGGACATCGGCTGACCAGGACTGCAGGACAGCTGCGGTACCTCCCCATTGGTGAACCCCGGTACCTTCCCCGTGTCCCACGTTCCACCCCTGTCCTGCAGCTGAGCTCTGGGGCAGTACCTGTGCAGCGGGGCTCCTGCCCGGTCCAGCTGCCGTTGGCCTGGCACGTCCTCGTGCTGGAGCCCAGGAGCTGGAAGCCGGGGTCGCAGGTGAAGTGAACCTCGTGCTCCACCAGGTACTTGGTGCCAAACTTCTTCCCATCCGCAGGGGCTTGCAGGGCAGGGCAGGAGGCTGCAGGAACACAACAGGGAGAGGGGTCATGTTCAGGTGGGTGCTTTGGGGACCAACACCTTTATCTTTCCATCCCCAACTCTACCTGGGCTGCAGTTCACCCAGTTCTGCCTCTAAAGTTATCTCCCCCGAATAGTGACCTGCTGAGGTTCATTGATGGGTCTGGGCCCACTCCAAGGGAGACATTGAGGGGCTGGAGCAGGGCCAGAGAAGGGCAGCGGAGCTTGTGCAGGGCCTGGAGCACAAGTGTGATGGGGAAGGGCTGAGGGACCTGGGAGGTTCAGTGTGGAGAAGGCTCAGGGGGGACCTGATGGCTCCCTACAAGTGCCTGACAGGAGGATGGAGCCAGGAGGGGCTGGGCTCTGCTCCCAAGGAACAAGGGATGGGACAAGAGGAAACGGCCTCAAGCTGCACCAGGGCAGGTTTAGATGGAGCTGAGGAACAATTCCTGCCCCAGAGGGTGCTCAGGCATTGGAACAGGCTGCCCAGGGCAGGGCTGCAGTCACCGGCCCTGCAAGGGTTCACAGCCCGTGGAGACGAGGCCTCAGTGCCGTGGGTTAGTGGTGGCCTTGGCAGTGCTGGGGAGCAGTTGGAGTGGATGAGCTTGAAGGGCTTTTCCAACCTCATTGATTCTGTGATTCTGTCCAGCCCCACAGGAAAGCCCAGCAGAGAGGCTGGGGCTGAGCATCCCTGGCAAGGGGCTTGGTGGCATTTTTGCTCGGGACATGGTTTTCCAGCCCCCTCACCTCCAGCTCCAACCCCTGCCAGGGCAGGGACCCCTTCCACTGGAGCAGCTTGCTCCAAGCCCCTGTGTCCAACCTGGCCTTGAACACTGCCAGGGATGGGGCAGCCACAGCTTCTCTGGGCACCCTGTGCCAGCGCCTCAGCACCCTCACAGGGAAGAGCTTCTGCCTTATCTCCAACCTGACCTCCCCTGTTTCATCCTGAACTCAGCCTTGCAGCAGGTCCCCAGCACCCCGAGCTGCCCGCCCCGCTGTCCCGCAGGCTCTCTGTGTGATGCGGGGCTCACCGGGCAGCGCCGTGGCCGGTCCCTTGGCCAGGGAGGCGTGCAGGGTGCTGAGCCGGCTCTTCATCACGCGCAGCCCCTCGGCGAAGCGCGTCTCCTGCCCCTTCAGCAGCTGCTGCATCTGCCGGATGGCGGCCAGGAGCTGCTGCCTGCTCAGGCAGCTCTGCGGGGACAGAGGGCATCAAACACCCCACAGAGACCTCGTTCCATCCTTTCCCCCTCCCCGTGTTGCAGGAGGGGTTTTAGCCTGAGCATCCACACGGGTGAGGCGGCGCGGCCGCGGGGCTGAGATCCCTCTGCGGGATGGATGCTGGAACTCGCGTTCGTGCTGCTGGAGCTCCCGCTTCCACATGACAAACCGAGAGGAAAAGAGCTGTCTTGTGAGCTCTGCCGGGGCCAGAACGCTGATGGGCCTCCTGCCTGCCCCGCGCTCGCTGCCATGGGCTGACTCATGCCCGTGGGCACCGTTAGTACGGGTTTTCCTGTGGAACCGGCTTCAAAGGGGAGGCAAGGAGCAAAGCCGGGGCAGCTCTGAGCTCAGACACTCACAGGGCGCGTGGGGTTTGGGCTGGGTGGGATGAGGCTGGAGCGAAGGAGCTCTCCTGGCCCGGGGGATTTCGTTCCCCCGCAGCCACAGAGTTACTCTCGTTTCCAACAGCTACCGGGTTTACGGAGCGGGATCAGGATCCAGCCCCGGCGCCGGGCTCCGCTTCCCTCGGTGCTGTGTGGGGGCTCTCAGGTTGGTGGTGGGGATGAGCCCGGCTGCGCCAGCAGCTCCGGGGCGCCCGCGCCGCAGGAAGGGAGGCAGAAGCAAAGAGGTGCGGGGCGAGTGCGGGCTTTAACGCAGGGCTCTTTGTTAGGGCCGGGTCAGCCCCCGGAGCCGGCGGGAGCCGCCGGTGGGATGCTGAGCAGCACAGACCCCGCTCTCCCATAGAACCGGGGGTGTCTTTGCTCCCGGTGTGCTCGCCGGCGATGCAGGTGTGGGGTGGGAGCAAGCGAAGAGCTCCGGGGCCCGGCGGGGACCTTCCCTGGGGATGAGGGGCCGGCCCCCGGGGAAAGGAAGGGAGCCGCAGCGCTCGGGTCCCGCTCACCTGCGCGGCCGGCGCGGCCGGGAGCAGCAGCAGCAGCAGCAGCGGCGGCAGCAGCGGCGGCGGCAGCGGGGGGCGGCCCCGCGGCCCGGGCATGGTCCGGCGGCCGGCGCGCTCCGTGCCCAGGCAGGGCTGTCCCGGGCGCCGCTCCCGCCCCGCGCCGCGCCAGGAGGAGGCGCCTCTCCCGGCCCGGCCCTGCCCGGGGATGCTGCGGGGACCCCGGGACATCCCCGCGCATCCGGACCCGCGTGCGGCGGCCCCGCGTCCCGTCCCGTCCCGTCCCGTCCCACCCGGTGCCGGTTTAGGGGGGGCCCCACAAAAGCCGCCCCTGCGCTGCCCGGACGAGCGGGCACCGGGCGGGAGAGCGACGGCAGCTCCGGATGGGCCGGGACCCCCACCTGCAGCGCGCATCCCTCCCCGCCCAGGTACCCCCTTTCCCAGCCCAGCACCCCTCTCCTCATCCCCTGCACCCCTTCCCAGCCCGGCATCCTCTCCCGAGCCCCTGCAGCCCCATTTCCAGCCCCTGCATCCCTATCTGCAACTCGACACCCCCATTTCCAGTCGCTGCACCCCGTTCTCCACCCCTGCACCGCTTCCCCAGCCAGGCATCCCGATTCCCAGCCCCTGCACCTCCACCTCCAATTCGACTTCCCCTTCCCCACCCCTGCACCCCTTTCCCAGCCCGGCACCCCTTTCCCCAGCGCTTCACACTCTTCGCCAGCCAATGCACCCCCATTTCCACCCCTGCACCCCCATTTTTCCACCCCTGCACCCCCATTTTTCCATCCCTGCACCCCCATTTCCATCCCTGCACCCCCATTTCCATCCCTGCACCCCCATTTCCATCCCTGCACCCGTTCGCATCCCGGCTCCCCGCGGCAGAGGCAGCGGCAGCCGCACCGGGCGGAGCGCGGGGTCCCGGCTCCATCTGCTGGGCACGGCGCGGTGCCGGGTGCTGCAGAGCAGCCCCTGCTATGGGAAGAGCCGAAACGGCCCCAAGCAAGGGGAAGGGGCAGCGGGGAAGGGCCGGGCCAGGCAGGGCGGCTCCGTGCCCCCCTCGGACTCCTCTTTCCCATGGTTGCAAGAGCACCAATGGTTTCCACCCCAGCAGGGTGGGACAGGGCAGTTCATAGGTGCCCACCGTGTGCTCCTACCCCTCAGCACCCTCCAGCCCCACTGTGGACGGGTCAGCGGCTGCCCCTTCCCTGTGAGCCGTGGGGAGCTCGGGTACCAGCGCCTCCCACTGCAGGCAAACAGCTACAGCATTTAATGGCCTCATGTCCTCCTCATGGGCTGTAGGGACAGGACAAGGGGGGATGGGGTCAAACTGAAACAGGGGAGACTGAGCTGAGCTCTCAGGCAGAAGCTCTTCCCTGTGAGGGTGCTGAGGCGCTGGCACAGGGTGCCCAGAGAAGCTGTGGCTGCCCCATCCCTGGCAGTGTTCAAGGGCAGGTTGGACACAGGGGCTTGGAGCAAGCTGCTCTAGTGGAAGGGGTCCCTGCCCGTGGCAGGGCTTGGAGCTGGAGGAGCTTTAAGGTCCCTTCAACCCAAACCAGGCTGGGTTCTGCGATTCCCCAGCCCAGCCTCCTCCATGAAAACCATGCAGGAGATGATCTATAAAACAGACTCCTGTTTATTCACATCCACCCTGCGTCCTGTTCCTGGATCCCATCCTCACCCCGCTCCCTTCACAGCAGCACCTCAGAGTCCTCCCCGCCGCCCTGGCTGCTGCCGGCGGGCAGGGTGCTGGCCTGTGCCCACAGCGAGCCCGGCCCCCCGGGCAGCAGCGGGACGTAGGCCTCCTCCGCGGGGCCAGCGAGCGGCTCCTCCAGGACGTACCTGGTGCCCCAGGGCTCCCGGTGCTGGTGATGCACGTCCACAGCCACCAGCGCTGCCTCCGCGCCGGGGGAGCCGGGCTCCGACACGTCCCCGGCCTCCAGGTCAGAGTCCGCTTGGGGGAAGCCCGAGTCCTGGGTGGAATCCGGGCTCTCCCCGGGCAGGCTGGTGTTGATGTAGATGACGTCCCCGGAGCTCCGCATGGCCGGCAGGTTTTCCAGCAGCTTCTCCAGGTGGACCTTCAGCTGCGGGAACGTGGGGCGCGCGGCGGGGTCGGCTCTCCAGCACGCAGACATGAGGGCATAGCTGGGAATGGGGAGAGGAGCGCGGTTATCCGGGGGGACGCTGCCAGGGCAGGGGTAGGGGATGTACTGGGCAAGCCCTGAGCTGCTCTGCATTAAACAGAGGAGGACTTGGGGTGTTGGGTGATGGAAGCTCCCCATGACCCGGCTTCAGTGAGAGCTTGAGCCCAGAACACCCCCCCCCCCCCCCCCCCCGTGTGCTGCACCCCCAGAGTGTGAGCAGCAGCTCAGGGAGGGGATCCTGCCCCTCTGCTGTGCTCTGGGCAGACCCCCCCTGCAGCCCTGATCCAGCTCTGGGGCAGCAGCACCAGAGGGACGTGGAGCTGTTGGAGCGAGGCCAGAGGAGGCCATGGAGATGCTGCGAGGGCTGGAGCAGCTCTGCTCTGGAGCCAGGCTGAGAGAGCTGGGCTGGGGCAGCCTGGAGAAGAGAAGGCTCCTGAAGGGGAGACCTGAGAGCAGCTCCAGTGCCTGAAGGGGCTGCAGGAAAGCTGGAGAGGGGCTTGGGACAAGGGATGGAGGGACAGGCCAAGGGGAATGGCTTGAACCTGCCAGAGGGGAGACTGAGCTGAGCTCTTAGGCAGAAGCTCTTCCCTGTGAGGGTGCTGAGGCGCTGGCACAGGGTGCCCAGAGAAGCTGTGGCTGCCCCATCCCAAGCTGGATGTTGGGGCACACTGGGAGCTCCCAGAGCTGGACACAAGGTTTCTCCACGGCTTCCTTTAGGGACGGGCATTGGAGAGGGGCCTTTAGGAACACTGTACAACTCCCAGCACCTTGGCCAGTTGACCCATTTGTATCTGCAGCTCACAGCCCCGGGGGGGATGAAACATCCCCCGCTGTAATGGCACTAATGAACAACTCCGGAAGAAAACCTGGGCGAAATCCTTTGTGAGCTGCTCAGGAATGCCCGGTTGTGAGCTTTCCACGCTTTCCCCTTCCCGCATTCAGAGGGTTTAGGCACTGACGGGCCTGACTAACTGGAGGCACGGTTGTGGGTCAGGGAAGAGCCAAGAGCTGGCCAAGGGGATCCCAAAGAGCCTGCTGCCCCAGCACCAACTGCAGAGGGCAGTGCTCCCATCCCGCGGCTCCCACCGCCGCGGTGACACTTCCACCGCAAACACATCCCTTTCTCCGGGCGGATTTGTTGGGATTTCTGTGCACCCGTTTGCCTGCAGTGAAGAGGCTTTTCCCTCCCTTCCCTGCTCTGGGATCTGCCTTTCCTTCGGGACATCAGAAATTGGGAGTTTCAGGCAAGTATTAAGGGGTTTGAAGGTTGTGTTTCTGATACTTTGGAGTTTAAAGGTGACCCACACCATTATGGCCCCCTGTCCTCCAAGAGCCCACCTCTGTGTGCTCTTGTAAGCATCCTGCCTGTGCACCCCCACAAGGAAGAAAAGGATAAATCCTTGCCCTTTGGTTTTAAATCCAGGCTTCAGCACCAGTTACTTCTGAGGGCTCTGGGGGAAATGGAGGTGGTGAGGCGGAATGTGACTCCCTCCCTGGTGCAAACCCATCTTACTCCCCTTGGAGAGGCAGGTTTGCAGCACGGGGATGCTGGCACCGTTTTCTTTGCTCTGTGATGCACTGGTTTAGCCCCATTCGGTGCTGAGCCACAAAACCACAGCACAGTTGCTGCGTGCTTAAGGAAAGGACATCGGCAACCAAGAGGCACCAAGAGCACCCAGAGCGGCCACGGCAGCTGCGGAGCGGTGATGCACAGGTCACCTGCAGGGTGTGCTACAGCCAGCAAGGGGGTGACCGGACTCACAGCTCATCCAAGCAGTCCTCGGGCTTCTTGAGGCGCTGCCCGTGCAGGAGGTACTCGTAGATCTCGTGGTTCTGCACCCCTGGGTAGGGTGTCTTGCCCCGCGTCGCGATCTCCCACATGGTGACGCCGAATGCCCACTGCCAGGACAAAGGGAGAACGCACTGAGGGGACGCTGCCAGGAGGGGTGAATGCATCCTTTCATGGGGAAAGGTCAGTGCCCAGTGTCCACGGGCCCGGAGCACAATGCTGGGGGTTGTCACGCCAGCCCTGCCCTCCCCAGCATGGGCACTGCGAGGCAATGGCACCGAAGAGGCGAGCGGCCCACTCGGGAAACCTGTTCCAGGAGGCAGGGAAAGGTCAGCGTGTGCTGCTGCCGACAGCTTCCCACTCCTCTGCTTTGTGCTTCCAGTGTACAACAGTCAGTACCCTGCACATGGGCCACGACAACCCCCTGCAATGCTCCAGGCTTGGGGGAAAGTGGCTGGAAACTGCTCATGGAACAGGAGCTGGGGGTGCTGAGTGATGGAGCTGAACATGAGCAGCTCGTGCCCAGGCAGCCAGGAAGCCCCCAGCATCCTGGCCTGGATCAGCACCAGTGCGGCAGCAGGGCCAGGGCAGGGGTTGTGCCCCTGTGCTGGGCACTGGTGAGGCTGCACCTCGAATCCTGTGTTCAGTTCTGGAGCCCTCACTCCAAGAGAGACATTGAGGGGCTGGAGCAGGGACAGAGAAGGGCAGTGGAGCTGGTGCAGGGCCTGGAGCACAAGTGTGATGGGGAAGGGCTGAGGGACCTGGGGGTTCAGTGTGGAGAAGGCTCGGGGGGGACCTGATGGCTCCCTACAAGTGCCTGACAGGAGGATGGAGCCAGGAGGGGCTGGGCTCTGCTCCCAAGGAACAAGGGATGGGACAAGAGGAAACGGCCTCAAGCTGCACCAGGGCAGGTTTAGATGGAGCTGAGGAACAATTCCTGCCCCAGAGGGTGCTCAGGCATTGGAACAGGCTGCCCAGGGCAGGGCTGCAGTCACCGGCCCTGCAAGGGTTCACAGCCCATGGAGACGAGGCCTCAGTGCCATGGGTTAGTGGTGGCCTTGGCAGTGCTGGGGGAATGGTTGGACTGGATGAGCTTAACCTGTTTGCTGCTGTGTCTCTATAAGGTGCAGGGAGGTGGACAACTCCAGCCAGGGCTCAGTCCCCAGCTCTGGCGGCCCAACCCCATGGCCCTACCACATCACTCTTGGTGGTGTAGACGCGGTCAGCCAGGGACTCAATGGCGATCCACTTCACCGGCATCTTGGCTATGCGGCCCTGGCGGTAGTAGTCACCACTGTAGATCTTCTTGGACAACCCAAAGTCTGCCACGCACACCGTCATGTCATCCCGCAGCCTGTCGCGTGGAAACAGGGATGACAGGGTAGGGAAGTTCGATGTGCCAGGTTCCAAAGCAGAGCCCAGAGCCTGAGCTCTTTACCCACGTCTCTGAAGCCCGAGGGAGGTTCTACTGCAAGAAGCCAGGCTGTGCTGTGCACCCACAGGGCTGCCACTGGGACAAAGCAGAGGGGAACACACTCACATGCAGTTCCGAGCTGCCAAATCCCTGTGGAGAAAGTGCCGACTGCTCAGGTACTCCATCCCCAGGGCAATGTCCACCATGAACTTCACCAGCGTCTGCAGGGGCACAAACTGGGAAGGGAAAGTGTTGCATTAGCAAGAACACAGTCAGCAGCTCAAGAGAAGCTGTGCTTCCCCGTTGTGCCCCATCCGGGGCTCCTCAGAGGGCAAGGGCAAGTCGGAGCAAGCCCATGCACATAGGGCTGGAGAAGATGGTGTACAAGGAGCTGGCTTGTTCAGCCCGGAGAAGGGAAGGGGAGAATCCCACGGGATTTTGTGGAGCTGGATCCCACCACTTCCACCTGACACAGCAGGAAGCAGGGCTACAGCCAAGTCCTCTTCTGCTCTCAGTAGTAAAGGCAGATTTGTCCCACTTTGCCCCCCCCTCCAGGCACGGGGCCCTCTGCTTCCCGTGCTCCTTACCTGGGGGGCCATCTCCAGCCTGGAGCGCAGCAGGAAGCTGTGCAGGTCACCGTACTTCATGAAGGGCAGAATCACCATGGGCCTGGGGACCTGCTGGGAGCTCAGCTCGATGCACACGCCTGCAAAACACACACAGGATGCACAGGTCCATGGGGAAAGGCACCACAGAGCCCGGTCCAGCTCCCCATCCCAAATCCCAGATGGAAGGGCCATACCTAGGAGCTTGATGACATTGGGATGGTCAAAGTCCTTCATGCACGCTGCTTCGCTGAGGAACTCTTCTATCTCCCTGTGGGAGAAGTTATCCACTGGGAAGCAGAGAAGAAGAAGGAGGTTTAAAACCCCAAGAGGTTTAACACCCAAAATCATTGCTGCCATCTCCCTTCGCAGCACAGCTCCTCTGTGGGTCAGGGGAAAGCACCATAGGGATGTCTCATCCTTGGCTGGCTGATAGGGCAGAGGCCACCGTCCCTGCAGAATGGTGCCAGGATGCAGAGAGAGCACCTGAGATGGGTACCAGAACACCAGCACCCACAGGTTCTGTGAGGCCAGGGTGATGACTTACACTTCATGGTCTTCACAGCCACCTTCAGTGGGGTGCCTTCAGGCTGGCTGAGGCGTCCCTCCATCACTGACCCGAACTCCCCTGCACATGGGAAAGAAGCCAGCACTTTACCCAGAGCCCAAAGCACTGCCTTCCAGGACACCACTGTGCTCCTGAAGGTCTGAAATGCTCCAAGATGGAGACCTCATCCCCAAAGGGAACATGGGACACTTGTCCCCCATCGGTGGCAGAAGGACGTGAACCCAGGGGTGCTGGAACTTGGTCATCTTGACCCACCCTCTCCCCACATCCGCCAGGCCTGCAGCTGGTGGAGCTCCCAGTGGCAGCCCCTGCCCCATATGTGCAGCCCCAGCATTCCAGCCCCAGCACTCACCCTCTCCCAGCACCTTCCCCAGGCTGAGGGCGTTTCTGTCCACGACAACATCCTGCAGCTTCTGCTGGAGCTCGCTGCTGACACCCAGGCTGCCCACTGCGGGAGAGGGGAACAGGAGCTCAGCTCACCTCCAGCTGCTGGGGTGTCCCTTGCAGAGGGACAGGAAGGCCACACTCACGTGTCAGCTCGATGGCTCTGCGGCAGTAGGACTTCTTGGCTGTGTAGCTCACTACCAGCATGGAGTCATTCCTGCTGAAAGCATTCCTGGGGGGACAGAAACAGACCCCGTGGCTGCTTCAGCTCAGTGAAGGAACCTCTGCTGCGGGCACGGGCAACCACAGCACTGCCAGGGGTACTGGTGTCAAAGGAGGAAATGCGTATTTGTAGAGTGATAGACTGGTTTGGGTTGGAAGGGGCATTAAAGCTCCTCCAGCTCCAACCCCTGCCACACGCAGGGACCCCTTCCACTAGAGCAGCTTGCTCCAAGCCCCTGTGTCCAACCTGCCCTTGAGCACTGCCAGGGATGGGGCAGCCACAGCTTCTCTGGGCACCCTGTGCCAGCGCCTCAGCACCCTCACAGGGAAGAGCTTCTGCCAAAGAGCTCAGCTCAGTCTCCCCTCTGGCAGGTTCAAGCCATTCCCCTTGGCCTGTCCCTACAGGCCCTTGTCCCAAGCCCCTCTCCAGCTTTCCTGCAGCCCCTTTAGGCACGGGGAGGCTGCAGCAACCTCTCACCAACCAGCAGCCCTGAGTCCTCAGAGCTGTTCTCATCTCTTTCGTTTCCCTCTTCCTGGACCAGTGCCATTGCTTACAGTGCTTGAGGAAAACAGGCACTTGATAAACAAGGCTGATCTGTCGAGGAGTGAGTCACAGGGGGGGTCTGGGCAGGAAACGGGACACTCACTTCCTACTCAGAGAGCAGCCTGTACCAGTAGGAACAGGTGCCCACATCTGCAGCCTCCCAAAGTGACCTCTCCTCTTGCACAGCTCCAGCCTGTCAATGCCCTCTGTTAGCATCTGCAACCCCATCCGACAGCAAAAACTAAAGGGAGCTTCACACCATGGCCCCAGAACAGTGGTGATGGATGGGCACTCTGCGGGGAGATGCTGTGGTGTGGGGCTGAGCAGACACCCAGCTCCAGGAACTAAACCACAGCGGATGCTGAAGAGCTCCCAGGGAGGCAGCATCTCAAGTAAAGAGCAACAACTGCTACACCAAGCAGGAAAGGGCTTGGTAGATACAACCAATCTCCAAAGTGGGATGGGGAGATGCTGTGGGAGATGAGCACAGGTGGGATTCCAGCTCAATAAACTCTCCTTACCGAAGTGCTGCTCATCCCTTCCAAAGGAGTTAACTCTAGCGCAGTTCCACTTTGGCAGCAGACACCCAAGGGATGGCACTTACAAGCCAAGCTGCCAGCACCACAACTGCTTAACCAACCCCATAGCAGTGAGCAGCACTGGCTGGCTGCAGCAGACACCAGCCCTTTGTCCCACTGTTCCAACAGCCCTTACGTGCTCCAGCAGCAGCCCCTGTGCCTGGCAGGGCTGGTGCCACACTTGGCCATCAGACCATGGCGTGGGAGGAGGCAGGAGGGGTTCCTCTGGGACACAGGCCACAGGATTCAGCACACCTCTGCTCCCTCACCTCTGTGTCAAGACGCTGAGGCCACCCTTCCCGTGCCAAGTTGCACAAGTTCACTTCCCTTTAGACACAGGAATAGGGAGTGAAAGGTGAATGCTGGGCTAAGGAGGGCAGGGGAAGTACCAAAATACACTGAGTCCCTCACCCCAGGCATTACGAATGCCATCTGTGGCAACAGCATCAGCCTCAGAGACAGGAACCTTGTCCCTGAGCCGCCCACCCTGCCTCCTTGTGCCCTGTGTCTCCAGCTCAGGCACCTCTGAAGCTGTGTTCCCTTTGGCTTACCCATATTTTGTCTCCACACATCTCTTCTGGATGACCACGGACAAGCAGAGGATGATCCCCACGGCGACTGTCCCGCAGATAAAGCCCAGGGCTATGATAAAGGAGTCGGCATTCCCGGAGGCTGGAGTCGAAGAGGGGGCTGTGGTTATTAATCCTAAGGAAATATCCCATTAATGGAGCTGGCTCAGCCTGCAGCACACGGGGACTGGGGGAGGATTTCCCAGGGGTGAAACCCAGGAGAGCCCAACAGGTTACAAGGGAGAAGAGGGCACAAGGACCAAGCCTGGATGTGGAGAGCAAGTCTCTCCTGGCTTCCAGAGCATGCGGAAGGTCCCAGGTTCTTGTCTGGGTGACACGGAAAGCATGTGAAGGAGGATGGAGGGGTACCAACTGCATTGGCCAGGCAAGGAAAGCACGTCCTGCATCACTTCCCATCACCATGCCCTGCTCCCACACCACACAGACAGGGACGGGGGTCTCCTTACCGCTGCCAGGGATGAAGACCTCCACGGGGGTGCTGAAGGGTCCCACTCCTCCTTTGGTGACAGCAGCCACCCGGACGGAGCAGGTGGCGTTGGTGGCCACCACGGGCAGGGCAATCCTGCTGGCGTTGTGCTGGGCTTCAGTGGAGCCGTTCTGCTGGAGAGAGCAAGGGAAGAGCCTGAACTGGGAGAGGCAGAGGGAGGGAGACCTGGAGATGCATGGAACACAGTCCCCGTGTCCAGCTTCTGCCTTGCTTTGCTGCCACGAGCCCAGAGGAAGCGCAACGCCAAGCTGTTTCTAGAGAAGAATAGCTCTGCCTGAGCCGGATGGGATCTGAAAGGGGCTGAGCAGCATTTCCCGTCCAAAGCCGGTGCCACTGCTGCTCTTTGCTTCTCAGCAGCAGCAGGACCAGCAGCGTGGGCCAGGAAAGTGATCTCACAAGGAAGGGGAAAAGCACTTCATGCACTGCAGGTAACACAGAGCCTGGAGGAGAGAAGCTGCGTGGAGACCTCAGAGCAGCTTCCGGTGTCTGAAGGGGGCTACAAGGATGCTGGAGAGGGACTCTTCATTGGGGACTGTAGTGACAGGACAAGGGGTGATGGGTTCAGACTGAAATAGGGGAAGTTCAGGTTGGAGATAAGGCAGAAGCTCTTCCTGTGAGGGTGCTGAGGCGCTGGCACAGGGTGCCCAGAGAAGCTGTGGCTGCCCCATCCCTGGCAGTGTTCAAGGCCAGGTTGGACACAGGGGCTTGGAGCAAGCTGCTCTAGTGGAAGGTGTCCCTGCCCGTGGGAGCAGGGGTTGGAGCTGGATGATCTCAAGGTCCCTTCCAACCCAAACCAGTCTATCATTCTATGATTCCATGCTTTCAGCTCCAGCACTGCTGCTCTGACTGATCAAGTGCCCAGCCACAGCAAGTTACTTAGGGCAGATATTTCCTGACTATTTTTTGTGTCAAGCTAACAGTATGGCCAGTGACAAGGGTGTGCTTCCCTGCCTGCTACCACGGCAGGAGGCAGTGTGCCCCGTGGCACAGACCTTTCTCCTTGCTAGAAACACAAGTGAGTCTTTCCCTGCAAATTCCCTGTTGTTTCCTGGCCTTCTTCAACCGACAAAGTGCTGCTGCTGCTGCTCTCCACAGGCCTCCAGCTGCAAAACAGCTGCACAGTGGGGTCCAAAACATCTGGCAGGCTGCTGTGGCCAGCACAGCTCAGCTCCTTACCCTGGCTGAACACCACAGGCTGAGCAAAAGGAGCAGCCAAAGCAAATCAGTGGGCAAGGAGGAGGGAATCAGAGCTGCTCAGAGGGAAAAAGCTTCTGCTCATGGTCAGACAAAAGCCACAGAGATGGATATGACATGGTCCAGGCCCAGGAGTGTGTCTGCACCATCAGGGAGCAACATGAGCTGGTACCTGCTGCAGCCTCCCCTCTCACTCCTGCTCTTCTACTTCATGTTCAGAGCATCCTTCAGTGGAAACCTGGAATCCTGTGTTCAGCTCTGGGCCCCTCACTCCAAGAGAGACATTGAGGTGCTGGAGTGGGGCCAGAGGACAGCAGAGCTGGTGCAGGGCCTGGAGCACAGGGGTGATGGGGAAGGGCTGGGGGGCCTGGGGGGTTCAGTGTGGAGAAGGCTCAGGGGGGACCTGATGGCTCCCTACAAGTGCCTGACAGTAGGATGGAGCCAGGAGGGGCTGGGCTCTGCTCCCAAGGAACAAGGGATGGGACAAGAGGAAACGGCCTCAAGCTGCACCAGGGCAGGTTTAGATGGAGCTGAGGAACAATTCCTGCCCCAGAGGGTGCTCAGGCATTGGAACAGGCTGCCCAGGGCAGGGCTGCAGTCACCGTCCCTGCAAGGGTTCACACCCCATGGAGACGAGGTCTCAGTGCCATGGGTTAGTGGTGGCCTTGGCAGTGCTGGGGTAAGGGTTGGACTGGAGGAGCTTGAAGGGCTTTTCCAGCCTGGTTGATTCCATGAGATCCTTTCCCTTCCACCAGCCTAAAACTGGACCAGGATCCATTCACATCACAGGCAGCCCTGTTGTGTCATGTGAGGACAGAGCCCAGCTGCTATCACACAGGCTGTGGAGAGCAGAGCAGACAGCCCTTCCTGCAGGACACAACTGCCCAACTCCATGGTTGTTATGAGTCTTGTGGTGGTTGAGGAATTCCTTCACGTCCCAGCTCTCCAGCCTTGGCTCAAAGAAGAGCTGCTGGCTTCAGAGGAAAATAAACCAACTTCTTGGAAGCTTTCAGAACAGTTTTGGAGCTGGTGTGCACAAGAAGAGGCCTGCAGATGGCCCTGCTGACACAGAAATGCAGAAACCCCAGTCTTCCTCGTGCTGGGTTCTAAAACTGCTTGTTTTGGGCCATTTCATATTTAGCCTGTCAAGCTAAAGTCAAGCACTTTATTCCTGAGGCATCAGAGCTCCCCTCGACAGCAAACCCGCTGCTCTTGTGCCTCAGGCTGCCTGCTCATCAGCACAGGAGACCCCTGGGGGTGTGGGAGAACACAGGGTGCTGTGCACAGAGGTTATGGCACAGGCTCCAGCTCTTCACCCTGACAGCCCCCACATCCAGCCCTGCCCTCGGGTGGCTCTGACCCACATCTCCGCCTCCCATAAAACCTGGAGCTGCCAAAACGAGGCAGCAACAACCAACCACAGCTGCTTCCTTCTGCCTGCAAAGAGCAGAGGTCTCTCCCACCTGAAGTCACCCCCCAGCAGAGGGGCTCTGGAGCCTTCCGAAAGCCATTCCTTGACCAGGAAGCCAGGCAGAAAGTCCAGCCCATAAGCATCTGACTGGTGAGTGCCCCATCCCTGGCAGTGTTCAAGGCCAGGTTGGACACAGGGGCTTGGAGCAAGCTGCTCTAGTGGAAGGGGTCCCTGCCCATGGCAGGGGTTGGAGCTGGAGGAGCTTTAAGGTCCCTCCCAACACAAACTATTCCATGATGCTCTGACTGGGGCAATGTATAAAACCCAACAACAACAACAACAGTCACTCTCCCAGGGCTTAAAGGGCAAGTCCTTTTTTGTGCTTTCTGCTCCAGAGAAGACAAATATGTCAGCAACTTTTATTCCATGCTGGTCACAAGACCGCAGCACCGCTCCCTGCCTGGATCCACTCTGGATGTATACATGCTCTTTTCAGAGGCAGAAAAGGAGAACAGAAAATGCAGCATCCTACAAAACCCAGGGGTGAGTCATTTGTTCCACACCCGGCTCAGGCCCTCAGTGCTTCGCTGTGCTTTCAGCCTGGGACAAAGGAACCACAGCACAGGGGTTACAGCTGGATACATCTGCAGTTCTCCAGAGGCTCCCAACCATTGGTGGATTCCTGGGCTTAGCTGATTTTGCCCAGTGGATAAGCCAGGACTGCCCAAGAGGTCAAGCCAACCTCAACCTAGCAAATTCCTGAAGGCTACTTCCCGAATCAAAGGAAAAGCAAGCAAGGATGTGCCAGAGGACTTCATAACCTCCCACGGAGGTCCCCAGACCCAGAATGTTCCTTGAGCTTTGAAACTCTGTGCCATGGGTTTGCAGATGAGTTAATGCATGGAATAGGAATTGTGCTGAGGCACTGGCACAGGGTGCCCAGAGAAGCTGTGGCTGCCCCATCCCTGGCAGTGTTCAAGGCCAGGCTGGACACAGGGGCTTGGAGCAAGCTGCTCTAGTGGAAGGTGTCCCTGCCCGTGGCAGGGGTTGGAGCTGGGTGAACTTTAAGGTCCCTTCCAACCCAAACCATTCCATGATTCTATCAATCCCACCAGAATAAGGAACAATTCAAACCCCAGGGAACAAACTCTCCCAAACACCTTGTGATTGACTCCATTGCTGAAAGTGCCAAGAGATGCTGGCAAACCTGAAACGCCACTCCGAAAGCTGTACCGAAGGTTGTCAACACGAGGAAGAGCATCTCACTTCTAGCTTAGAGAACAAACCTCTTGTCTCCTTCATGCAGAGCTGCTTATTCACAATATTAATCACCTAGGGCATTACCAGGGTTACATAAACATGCAAGAGAGAAGCCACTTGTACTAAAGAAGCCCAGATGGAAGCACAAGACAGTAGACTAAGCTCAGAAAGAACACACGGAAGCACCAGGACCAAACTGGACATCCCTGCTTGATGCCTGCTGGGATTTTTAAGTCCCCATTTCCAGAGTGACTTACCAGCCCCTTGGAGTTCTGCCACCTGTACCAGATGTGATAGCCCTGAAGTTCCCCATGGATCCTCTCCAGGGATGGCTTCGCCCATCGGATCTCCAGGGAGGAGCTGGATTCATTGAATGACACTGTGACATTCAGTGGTGGGGTGGTTGGAGCTGCAGGAATCAAAGGGAAACAAGGTGAGGAGAGCTGGTGGATGGATGCAGGGACATGGTAGGCTGATGGAAAGGGAGCTGTAGCTCAACCACAAAGCACAGGGTTTTCCTACAGCCTTGAACATCCTCCTTGAACCCCTCCTCAGGCTCCACTACTCATTTCCTACCTCCCTCGGTAGTGCTGGCAGTTATCCACGGGCTGAACGGCGACCAGCCGACCTCATTCCTGCAGGAAACACTGATGTTGTAGGCTGCCATGGGCTCCAGCTGCTGGATGTGATACACGTGGGGAGGCACCGCGGTGGTGAGCAGCACAAGTGAGACATTGCTTCGTGGAACAGCTTCCTCCACCTTCAGTGAAAAAGCAGCCCACAAACAGGGATTAGTCAGCAGCAACCTGCAGGGTGAGAGCCCGGCAGGAATTCCACGGCTGTAAACAGGATCCAGAGCCTGCTTCCCCTCCAAACACCAGCAGGGCCTTGCTCCTGAAGGCTGCCTTGTCTCTGTAGCTGATGGCAGGCCATCTACAGGGCCTAGGGTGAGGGCTCATGGTGCAAAAATTGCTGCAGTGGGGACATGGCAGAGACACGGAATCCCATCACTGCGAAAGGAAGAGGGAGGTTTTGCTGCTTAGAGAAGCACCTCAAAAAGTCCCCATGCAGAGAGTCCCAAACAGACACAAGAGAACCCTTTTCTGTGCTGCACAGCATCAGACCACAGGCCTTATCACATCAGATGGTGCAGGGCTAAGCACTGACCTCAGCAGACTCCAGCACGGATGAGGTCAATGCACTAAAACCAAGTCATGCTCTTCACACAAAGGGAAACTGCTCTCTCCTAAAAGGGCACCCATGTGGCTACCCACACAGCCCCTGCAGCCCTCAGAAAGCCTCTCATTCCATGGGAAGCACTGTGAGAGGGGCCTGCCAGTGGGAGGAAAGAGGGAAGAGCAAGAATGAAGACACCAGCATGAGACAGTTAACTGGGAAGGCAACCCACAGGACGTGTTTCAGCATGAGCCACTAGCAGAAAGTTGTACACTCCTGTTAAGTATACCCTTCCAGGATGGTCTCAGCATCAACACCAGCAGTCTTTTCCAGCCACAAGGAAAGAGAATGGCCTTCAGCCTCCTAAAGCTGAGAAAGTCTCCAGCCATCACTAGATGCTTTGAATGAGCAGATCAATGAGCAGGCTGCTCCTGAAAGCACCTCAGGAACTGGCTGTTCTTATCATCGAGCCCAGCTCAGCTTCCTCACCCCTCAACTGCTCTTCTGAAGGTGAAAAATACATCAAATCCATGTGGTTTTTAAACTCAGGCTTTATGCAAACTGCACCAGAGCAGCCCTGAGGAGAAGGACCTGGGGGTGCTGGTTGATGAGAAACTGAACATGAGCCGGCTTCAGGATGCACTTGAGCCCAGAACCCCCCTGTGTGCTGGGATGCATTAAAAGCAGCGTGAGCAGCAGGCTGAAGGAGGTGATCCTGCCCCTCTGCTCTGCTCTGGTGAGACCCCACTTGCAGCACTGTGTGCAGTGCTGGGGTCCTCACCATGAGGACATGGAGCTGTTGGAACAAGTCCAGAGGAGGCCACGAGGATGCTCAGGGGCTGCAGCACCTCCTGTATGGAGACAGGCTGAGAACACCAGGGCTGTTCAGCCTGGAGAAGAGAAGCTGCGTGGAGACCTCAGAGCAGCTTCCAGTGTCTGAAGGGGGCTATAGGGATGCTGGAGAGGGACTCTTCATTAGGGACTGTAGTGACAGGACAAGGGGTAATGGGTTCTGACTAACAGGGGAAGTTCAGGTTGGAGATAAGGCAGAAGCTCTTCCCTGTGAGGGTGCTGAGGCGCTGGCACAGGGTGCCCAGAGAAGCTGTGGCTGCCCCATCCCTGGCAGTGTTCAAGGGCAGGTTGGACACAGGGGCTTGGAGCAAGCTGCTCTAGTGGAAGGGGTCCCTGCCTGTGGCAGGGGTTGGAGCTGGAGGAGCTTTAAGTCCTTTCCAACCCAAACCATTCTATGAACTGCACGTGTGGCACCACCAGTTCCCTTTCAAGCTCAGGAAGGAGTCACTCGGGCTGTGGGCCACGCTGCCCAAGCGAGGGGATTATCAAAGGGCACAGCAGCAAAAAGGCTTAGTCACAGCTGTGTTTTTGCCAGAACTCCTGTCCTGTTTTCCATTTGGAAAGGCTATTTCCTAACGACAGACCGTGAACGTTAAGTCATAGGAAATTCCTTGGCTCTCCACCCCGCTTCCCAAGCTCCAGCTGGAAGGCAGCAGCGGACATGGTGCTAATATTAGCTCTGGTACCTTTCTGTAACTCCTTTCACTTTTACCTGTCTTCAAACACGGCCTCTCTCCAGGCACTATCTCAGCTGGAGTGTACATTGGCCAGTACAGAACACACACCCCCAGGGGAGGAAGCAGCGGGCTTGGGCTGTGAAACCAGCAATGCCAAAGAGAGCAGGTGGAAACTGCTTGCAGGGCAGATGGCATTCCCTGGCTTGTCCAGAGGACAGGATCAGCTCCTTCCCAGTACTAGCAGGGAGTGGAGAGCCAAGAGAAAGTCCATCTCCAGACCCCAGCTAGAAGGTTGCTTGGGTGGGAATGGTTTGAGCAGGAGGTAAAAGTAGGGACAAGGAGGTGCCTGCAGCAATTCAAGGCTTACAAAGACTTCTCAAGAGTTACTTGGAGCCGTTCTGGGCATCTCTGCACGAAGAGTCATGACAACCTGGCTGTCTTGCCCAAGGGGACAGATTCTCATGGCTCACTCCTGCACAGTTCACAGGCAGGAGCCCAGGTGGGCTCTTCCAGGCAGGCAGCTTGCCTTTTGTTTCACCCCACTCAACCTCCCTGCTCCTGGGACAAAAACCTGCTTCGTGCTCCCTGCATCAGTCTCTTTATGAGACCACTTCCACCAACTACCTCCTTCACAGCAGGCAGAGCAAAGCCACTTTCTGGGAGCAGACACCACCAAGCTGGTGTCCAGCAGCAGCTCCTTCCAACCCTCCTGTCCATCCCAGTGGTGCTCCAGCTGCCCCAGGTCCCAGTGCCCGGGCACTACTTGGACTCCTCAATATCACCACAAATCCCCAGCCACCCGGACCACAGGGCAGCAGTGCCACCTTCTGCTTTCAAAGCACCTGGGAAAGCCCAAGTCCATTTGTCCAAACCAAAAGCCTGGTCAGATCCGTGTGGTTCATGCCAAACACTGACTTCCACCTGCCTCAAGGCCTGTGTGTAAGGGGGGCTGCAGGGTAAGGAGGGTTCTGGATGCTCACCTTGACTCTGCAGCTGTTGAAGGCAGAGAAGGCATCAAAGCCTGGCACCCAGGATATCACGATACCGTGGCCTGTTCTGTTGAGGACATCCACGCGGAGCGGTGCGGACGGTATTCCTGCAGGGAAGCACAGAATCATGGAATCAACCAGGCTGGAAAAGCCCTTCAAGCTCATCCAGTCCAACCATTCCCAGCACTGCCAAGGCCACCACTAACCCATGGCACTGGGGCCTCATCTCCACGGGCTGTGAACCCTTGCAGGGACGGTGACTGCAGCCCTGCCCTGGGCAGCCTGTTCCAATGCCTGAGCACCCTCTGGGGCAGGAATTGTTCCTCAGCTCCATCTAAACCTGCCCTGGGGCAGCTTGAGGCTGTTTCCTCTTGTCCCATCCCTTGTTCCTTGGGAGCAGAGCCCAGCCTCTCCTGGCTCCATCCTCCTGTCAGGCACTTGTAGGGAGCCATCAGGTCCCCCCTGGGCCTTCTCCACACTGAACCCCCCAGGTCCCTCAGCCAAGAAGAGCCACAAGCAGTCAGCTGGAGGCCTGAGCACAACCATGGCACATCTGGCTTCCCCCTGGCACCTCCTGGGGCTCAGACCAACTGTGTGTGAGCTCCAAGTCCTCACTACAGCCACAGCAGCACCTTCCAACAGTGTGCTGCAGATGTTTAACACCACTGGGCAGGGAAGCAGAGAACTATTTGACTCTTTTGCCCATGTTCTATATTTATGAGCTGAAACAGCACTCAGGGTTGCTTAGAAGCAATGACATATTTTGGGGAACACCTTCCTCACATTGCCAGAGTGGCCTCCATCAAGAATGTCAGGAATTTCCATCATTTCCTATGGAAAACTGTGAGCACACCCTGGTTCTGAAGGAAGGAAAAGAGTGATACAGCCCTTCCGAAACCAGCTCTGGCGCTGACAGTTCTGCTTTCAAATGTGCTCTTTGATGCTTCCTCCCACAGTGGTGATACTGGGATGAGGGAACCACACTGGATGACTATGCTACTACGTGCATCCCACTTGATGTTAAATAGAGGTTTAGAATGGGGGAGGAAATAAGTATGGGAGTCATACAAGCTTCTCCTTCAGCTTGTGTAGAATGGGTGCATGGGAATGCGGAGACCAGGACAGCTCCTGCTTGGACACACGTGCTCTAGTAAAGCAAGCATCACGTTGTCTCTTACCTTTGACATTGACCAGCCCTGGGCTGGATGCAGTCAGTCCTTTCCTGTTGTGAGCCTCACAGCTGAACAGTGTGGCTTCAGTGAGACCTGCAGAGGGAAAACATGGACCTGTTTACTGACCCTGACCAAAATAACACAATCATAGAATCGTGGAATGGTTTGGGTTCCACTAGAGCAGCTTGCTCCAAGCCCCTGTGTCCAACCTGGCCTTGAACACTGCCAGGGATGGGGCAGCCACAGCTTCTCTGGGCACCCTCTGACAGCGCCTCAGCACCCTCACAGGGAAGAGCTTCTGCCTAAGAGCTCAGCTCAGTCTCCCCTCGGGCAGGTTAAAGCCATTCCCCTTGGCCTGTCCCTCCATCCCTTGTCCCAAGCCCCTCTCCAGCTTTCCTGCAGCCCCTTCAGGCACTGGAGCTGCTCTCAGGTCTCCCCTTCAGGAGCCTTCTCTTCTCCAGGCTGCCCCAGCCCAGCTCTCTCAGCCTGGCTCCAGAGCAGAGCTGCTCCAGTCCTCGCAGCAGCTCCATGGCCTCCTCTGGCCTCGCTCCAACAGCTCCACGTCCCTCTTGTGCTGCTGCCCCAGAGCTGGATCAGGGCTGCAGGGGGGGGTCTGCCCAGAGCACAGCAGAGGGGCAGGATCCCCTCCCTGAGCTGCTGCTCATGCTCTGGGGGTGCAGAGCACACAGGTGCTGGTCCCACCGATTCATCTGCTATCCCCTGCAGCTTCCTCTCTTGCTCTGCTGCTGTATTTTTACCCAGCAACACAAAGGACCTTTCATCTCTCACTGATCTCTTCCCTCTGTGGCACTTGTGCAGTGCCTGGGGGTGACCGAGGACCAGCTTCAGCACCATCCCCACTGCAGGCACACACACGGCATCGTGGCAGGACTGGATGCTCCTGTGGCCCCATTGCACAAGTCCTGAGTAAGCACTTGCTCTGTGTGTGCAAAAAGGGAAAGGCAGAAAGCAGAAGGTCCCACCAGCACAGCTGGGATCAGATGACTTAATGCTCTTCCAAGATTGCTCAAATCTCCCAGCTGATAGCAGGGTTTGGGGGGCACTGGGAATACCCAAGTGTGCAGAGCTGCTTGTTTCCCCTGGGGTGGTGGCATGGCTTATGGGAGGTTACCCCGGGCAGCAGCAGTGCTCAGGACTGTTGTCCCATGCAAAGGACTTTGCTAGAGGTGTAGGGCTGCCCCCCTTGGGCACACTGGGGGTGCAGGGGTACCCCTTTGGGCACAGCAATGTGCTGGACATGGCAAGTGTTTGCTCACAGCAGCAGCAGTGGCTTTTACTGACAGAGCTCCTGGGCCAGGAGGGGACTCTGCAATGACCCAACTTAGGCTGTGCCAGCCGGATGCAGGAACATCCAAGAGGAGTGAGTCACTTCTTCCGGCTTTCACTGCCTTTTAAAGCCTGTCTTGGGCAGCCAGGACGAGCCGGGTACAGTCTGGTTGCTAATGAGACAGGGGCCTCCTCATGAGCACATCCAGAAATCTACAGCGAATCTGTGATGGGGTCTTTGCCACATGAAGGACTTTTCCCCCTGTGCTCCACCAGGCTGCATGGACACACGCTGCAGGGGCCATCCCAAGGTCTCCCAAAGGCATTGAGAGGGGACCACCAGTAAAGCAGCTCATAAGAGCAGCAGTGTATATACTGGAATGGTCAGAGGGTGAAGAAAAATCTGCTTCTCTTAGGAGGAACAGTCTGAGTGTCCTGCCACTTCCAAGGAACAAATTCCTGATAGCAGCCAAAGGGGGTCGGATGGGGGTTCCTGCCCCCAGCTCATCCCATGCAGAGTGGTCCCAGGGCTACTGGACAAGCAGCACAGGCAGTGCTGGGCAGAGCTGTGCTCCCAGTGCTGAGGACAGAGCAGGACCAGGCTGCAAACTGGTCCTTCTGCGGTAGCTCTTCAGCAGAGCCGGACCCCGTGTCCCACTGTACACAACGTGACAGCCACACTTTATGCCAAGCTCTCCATGCTGAGCTTTCCAGCCAACCTTCAGCAACGCACCGTGCAGCACAAAACCAGAGCAGGCTGCAAGGCCTGGTGACAGCACGGGGGATCACAGCCCCTGCCAAGAGGAGGGTGAGGCCAAGGGGATGGGCTGTGGGATGCACAAGATCCCACCCTGCCCTTCCCTGTAGCCACACAGAGGCGTCCCCGCTGGCCACAGCTCACCTGGCACCACAAGGACTGATGGGGAGATGTGGGGCTTCTCATTGACTCGGATGTTGTTGCGAAACCAATAGATCTCCACAGGCTCCGGCGGGCCCACGGCCTGGCACGTCAGGTTGAAGGGGCTGTTCCTGGTGACGTTCAGCTTCTCAGGCTGGCGAATGAAGTGGGGGAGCCCTGCACAGGCACAGAGAAGCAACAGATTCAGAGAGGTTGGCAACAACCCCAAACTGTGCTGCCTGGGGCTATGAAACAAGCCCTTTCCCAACCAGGATCCCCCTTTTCTGGAGGAGAGCTCCCAGATCATGGTCCCCAGAGCTGTCACTCAGCCAAGGGCACAATGCTGCAGCATGTCCCCGCTGCCCCTCCTGCAGCTCACCTTCCAGCTGCACCGAGATGGGATCCGACACCACCTCCATGCCAGAGATGTTGAGTTTGCAGACGTAGGAGCCGTTATCCGAGCGCTGGGCGGCAACGATGCTGCCAGAGAGAGCAGAGAGCAGGGCTCTGGTGGGGAGCCTGGTCCCACACACAGCCCCCACAGGAGGACACAGCAAACTGGAAACCTTGGGGGGGGGGGGGTTCAATGAGTAACAACCACCCCACAGCACACACCTAGCAGAAGCTGGGCTTGCAAAACCAGGCTTTGAGGGCTAGGGAGAGCCTGCCCATTCTAACCCCCAGTCCCAAGCCCCTGCTAATTGTCTCAGCCAGTGCTCCTGGCATCCCTGCTCCCCATCTGCACGGGCAGGATGGCACTGGTTACCTGAAGGTGGAGGTCATTGCCACCTCCTCCTCATCAGAGATCTCAAAGTGGCTGGTGGCGATGCGGTCCAGCACGTGCAGCTCCCTCCCATCCTTCCATAAGGAGATGCCCGGAGCATCCGGCCTGAGCAGCAGGTGAGGTACTCTGATGGAGCAGTTAAAGGTGACGTCCTTGTGCTCGTTGATCACGATGTGTCTCACCGTGGGGTTAAACCTAATGTGTCCCAGGGAGCTGGCTGAGGGCTCCTGGGGCTGCTCCTGGCTCCAGTGGCCAGCGGTGGTCACGCTTCGCTTGGGGTGGTGGGGCTCTGCTGACAGCAGTGGCCTCAGACCTGCCGTTTGGGCAGCAGCATCTGCAAGAGAAGACCTCGGGTTTGTTAGCAGCAGGCAGCAAGTGCCCCCCTCCAAAACCCTGCAAAGCCCCACCACTTCCAGTCATAGTTAAAGGCAGCTCATTTACAGATGCTCCAGAAGTTCCCAATCCCTGAGACCTCTAAGAGGCCCAGGGGGGAAATATGGAGCAGGAGCTGTCCCAAGACTATGTCCAAGCAGCACCTCCAAAAAACCCGCTTTCTAAACCAAACAGGAGCAGCCCAGAGTAAAGGAAGTGCTCAGCCCCTTCTCTTTTGGCAGGGGACAGGCAGGAGCTATTCCTGCTGCATCACACCACCAGGACTGGAATACAGAGGGATCCCTGGCAGGAGGAATTTGGGACTTTACTCCAGTGAACCCCTTTTGGGGCCTCATCCCCAGCATGTTCAGCTGGAGCAGAGGCAGTGTCAGGCAGGGATTTTGCTGACTTGAGGCTCTTTGCTGGTGGTGCTGCCGCCTTCCCAGCACAGGGTGAGCTGCTCTGAGCGGGGAGATGCCCTCAGAGGCACCACAAGCGCTTTTGCTAAGCAAAATGCCTCCGAGGAGCTGCTTTTCTAGGGCACACAGCTGCCAATGGTTAAAGGAAAGCCTTCAGGCAGTGTGCAGGGGCCGGCTGCTCTTTAGTGTTGTTCTCCAGGGTCTTGTCCCAAACATTTTTCCCAAGGGAAGGCTATTTACCAGCTCCTTGAAGGCTTCCTGCCCCTACTTAGAGATGACAGAGCATACCCAGCCCTGTAACGGCGTTTCCCCTCTCCCTCCCACCCCAGCCACAAACAAAACCGAGAGCAGCTCGATACAGAACAGTTCCCCCCATAGAAATCAATTCTCCCCCAAAAAGCTGTGTGTTTTTGAAGAGATCCAGTGACTATATCACAAGTAGTTTTTATGGCTTCCCAAAGCTCTCCCAGGCGCACAGAAAGCCCAGCCGAGTGGGAAACCTCCCTTGGTGCTCTCAGCAAGCACAGGCAGGGTGCCAGGCAGGAACTGCAGCTCAGTTCATTTGCCTCTTCCAAAACGCACCCCCGATTATTCCCGGTTTCAAAGGTACTCCCCCAGCAGAAAGCACAACCTTAACCCGGGTTCAGCACAGTTTGTTTGGAGGCAGGTCTCAGCCCAACATCAAACACCGACTTTCTAAAGCTACGTCACTACTCTTGTGAGTAATGGGGCAGGAGCCTGCGTGCTCTGCCCGGAGCCAAGAAACACAAGCTCGTTTTGAGGCTGGATATGTTCCTTTGCTAAATTGCTCCCTATTTTTAACCCTCCCGAAATGCTGCTTCTAGACAGGAATGCGGGAAGGGTTTCTGAGCGCTGCCGGGGCTGCTGGTGCGGGGGGAGGCTCAAGGTTCCCCCTGGCTCAAACACACAACAATGGGTTTCCCTTTCAGACCCTAAGCCTTTCCAACCTGCTTCCTAAGCTTCACCATCCCAACACAAACAACAGCCATGTGACTGCTGCAAACCCGAGCTGGCTGCCATCGGGATACCCGCTCTCACACAGCTCCAAAAGGGTGGCCGCAGGCAAACAAGTGAGCGACCCCCAAATCCCCTCCCCTTCCTTCGCCATTCCCAGAGGAAAAGCCACTCCTGGCCGGCACAATCCAAGCTCAAACCGCTGTGTTTGTGCTCCTTTGGAAGCTCCAGCCGGAGCAGTTCCCCCCGCATGGACCCCTGGCTGGGGAGGACACGGATGTGTGCTGGCTGTCCCTGCCCTTGGCACGCACTGTGCCTGCTCCAGGATGATCCCTGCTTCCAAACACTGCTTCAAGTTTAAAGGCAAAGAGAACCTCAGCCTCCTTTTCTACCCTGATGAAGTGGGAAGGTGGTGTTTGCTAGCCCAGGAATGAAATACTTTCCTCTGTGACTCATGTGATGACAGGAATTCTTCACATCCAACGCTGCCTTCGGGTACCCCTTCCATCCCCAGCTGCTCGGGATGTGGCTGTCTCCATGGCATCTTCACAGGGATTTGCCCCATGTCACAAGGCACCCTTTGCCTGTGCCCAGAGCCATTTCCTTAGGCTGGCTCCCAAAGCCCACGCTGGAGCAAGGAGCTGAAAGCCATGGTGCCTGCCACACAGGAGCAGCTCCCCTCGCCTACCACAGCTTGCCCTGAGGCAAGAGCTGGAATGGGAACAAACCCACTTGCAAGTCCAGTGCTGCTCGCTCCAAACACCTGGAACCACAGGGAAACCAAAGCACTGGCAAAGCCAGAGTGCTCTGTGCAGCCTGGCTGCTCCCATGTGCCCGTCTCCATTGGCAATAGCCTGGAAAAGGGTGTTTCAACTCTTAGAGGTGAGATACCTTACTGTGGATGAAAAACAAAGAGCAGGGAGCTGCACAGATCAGGACTGGAACAACAAGTCCTGCTGCTGCAGTGGCAGTAAGGAGGGTGTTAGAAAACACCCAGGTCTGCCAAGCAGCTCCCTTCATCCCTAGACCTGGGGTTCCCACTACTGGAAGTAATTCACCTGCTGGCAACAGATTCCTGTTGAGCGTGTCCGCAGGGACAGGGCAGGAGGAACGAGGAGCCCCTGACTGTGGGTTTCCTGCCTCCCCATTCCTTGGGAGCCGTGAGAAGTGGATTCCCCCCGGGCTGACTTCAAAAGAGACTCCTGGGGTTCTAACACCTTTTGTGTAAACCTGTCCAGGATTCCCGGTTAAATCCACAGCGAGTTCCCCTCACTGCGCTAAGCAAACACGTTCATAGAATCCCAGCCTGGTTTGGGTTGAAGGGACCTTCAAGCTCCTCCAGCTCCAACCCCTGCTCCCAAGGGCAGGGACCCCTTCCACTAGAGCAGCTTGCTTCAAGCCCCTGTGTCCAACCTGCCCTTGAACACTGCCAGGGATGGGGCAGCCACAGCTTCTCTGGGCACCCTGTGCCAGCGCCTCAGCACCCTCACAGGGAAGAGCTTCTGCCTAAGAGCTCAGCTCATCTCCCCTCGGGCAGGTTCAAGCCATTCCCCTTGGCCTGTCCCTCCATCCCTTGTCCCAAACCCCTCTCCAGCTTTCCTGCAGCCCCTTCAGGCACTGGAGCTGCTCTCAGGTCTCCACTTCAGGAGCTTTCTCCAGGCTGCCCCAGCCCAGCTCTCTCAGCCTGGCTCCAGAGCAGAGCTGCTCCAGCCCTCGCAGCATCTCCGTGGCTTCTTCTCCTCTGTGGACTTACTCAAGCAGGTCCTGCCTTCCCTGTTAAACCCCCTTAAACACACACCGAATCCCAGCCCCCCTCCTCAGCACCCCTGAGTGTGGGCTACCGATCCCCACCAGCTCCCAAACATGAGTCAGCCCTGATGACAGCACACTTGAAATCCAAAACCTTCATTTACCCCTTTGCATTTGTTTTAGCAGGTAACGAAGCCCGTGGAGCCGAAAGCCAGCAGCCAGCCCCCTGCAGAGCATCCCTGTGCCACGAACCGCTGCGTTTCCCGCTGATGTCTCCCTGCGGCGGCTCGCTAACGGGACGGAGCCCAGACCCGCCGGTGTGGGGCGGCGTGTGGCACAGCACAGCGCAGAGCTGTGTCCGGGACAGCGGGACCCGCTCTCTGAGGGGCTGCCTGCGATGCTCAGCCGCCAGTAACCCGCAGCAAAGCCGCTGCTGCGCTCCCCCCCCGGGTCCCAGCTGTGCTGCCCGCCCGGCAGGATGGGGGCACGGGGCACACCCCGGCTGATGGCCGGGGGAATCGACGCCACACCAGCCGGCAAAGCGCTCCCCGTGCCCCGCCGGACCCGCGCAGCGCCCCAGACCCCCAAACCAGGACATACCCCCCCCGGGTCCCCGCACTCACCGGCCCCGCCGCGGGGCGGGCGCAGGGCCGCCAGCAGCGCCCAGAGCAGCGCCCACTGCCCGGCGCCCATCGCCCGCCGCCGCCACCGGCCCGCGCCGCTCCGTTCCGCTCCGCCAGCACCGCTCCGCCCCGGCCCGCCCCGCGGGAGGGGCCCGAGGTGCCCCCAGGGGCTGTGCTCACACGGCCCGGGGAGCGGAGCCCTGCTTGGCCACGTTCCCCCGGAGAAACACAGCGAGAGCGGGGACCACGGCGGGGGGGCACCCGTCCCACTTGAGCTGCTGGAGCGGAGGAGGCTCTGCAGAGGAACGGGGACAGGATGGATCCAGGGGCTGTGACCGGTTGCATCAGATTCAACCATGCTCAGTGCTGGCTCCTGCGCTTGGGTCACAACAACCCCCTGCAAGGCTCCAGGCTCAAAGCTGCTCATGAACAGGAGCTGGGGGTGCTGAGTGATGGAGCTGAACATGAGCAGCTCGTGCCCAGGCAGCCAGGAAGCCCCCAGCATCCTGGCCTGGATCAGCACCAGTGCGGCAGCAGGGCCAGGGCAGGGATTGTGCCCCTGTGCTGGGCACTGGTGAGGCTGCACCTCGAATCCTGTGTTCAGTTCTGGAGCCCTCACTCCAAGAGAGACATTGAGGGGCTGGAGCAGGGACAGAGAAGGGCAGTGGAGCTGGTGCAGGGCCTGGAGCACAGGGGTGATGGGGAAGGGCTGAGGGACCTGGGGGGTTCAGTGTGGAGAAGAGAAGGCTCAGGGGGACCTGATGGCTCCCTACAAGTGCCTGACAGGAGGATGGAGCCAGGAGGGGCTGGGCTCTGCTCCCAAGGAACAAGGGATGGGACAAGAGGAAACGGCCTCAAGCTGCACCAGGGCAGGTTTAGATGGAGCTGAGGAACAATTCCTGCCCCAGAGGGTGCTCAGGCATTGGAACAGGCTGCCCAGGGCAGGGCTGCAGTCACTGGCCCTGCAAGTGTTCACAGCCCATGGAGACGAGGCCTCAGTGCCATGGGTTAGTGCTGGGGAATGGTTGGACCTGATGAACTTAAAGGGCTTTTCCAACCAGGCTAATTCTATGATTCTTTGGTTCTTTCTGGTTTCTCTGGGCCAGAACAGCAGGACAAGAGGGGACAGGGACATAGCCAAGCCACCCTGAGAAAAGGAGGAAGACCCAAGTGAAACCAATGTATGTGTGTGAAAGCAACACCAGTGCAAGGAGTGAAACAGAATTCATTTCCCGATGGTGTGGAAATAGGAACCAAGGGAGTTTTGGGGTTCTCAGAAACTGACCTGAGCACTGGCCATGCCTGAAGAGGTCTGAGACCATTCCATGTGGGTGCCATCAGCCATGACTAGAAAGGGACTGGGATCTGGGGAGCCTTCAGCCTGACTTGCTGCTACTCAGTGTATTTCTCTGCCGCAGCCCTTCTGCTCCCTGCAAGGTTCTTTGCAGCTATGGCACATGTATAACCATTTCCTTCCAGCAGCCTGCTGCAGTCTGCAGGGAAGGAGATGTAAATGTTGTTTGATTAGCACTAGGTAAGCACCAGCACACCATGGAAACAGAGCTGGGGCTGAGCAGAAGCAGAGCTCTGCTGGAGCTGCTCACTTCTGGGGATGGTTTCTGAGCACTGGGGAGGGCACTTCTCAGGCTGCCAGAAAGCAAACAGGACAAAATGCCCCATCCCTGGCAGTGTTCAAGGCCAGGTTGGACACAGGGGCTTGGAGCAAGCTGCTCTAGTGGAAGGGGTCCCTGCCTGTGGCAGGGGTTGGAACCGGATAAGCTCTAAGTTCCCTTCCAACCCAAACCAGGCTGGGATTCTATGAAAATCCAGTCTGAAACATTTTCCAGTTTGGGATTTAGAAAAGCCTGAAGTTCAATGCAAAAAGAACAAACCTCTCCAGCCTTCTCCGACCCAGAGCTGCTCATTCACTGCATACCCTCAGTGACAGAGGTCGAATTTCCACCCCTTTTGCTCCAGACCAACTTCTCCCATCTTGAAGTGATCAGCAGCTGAGGGAGGGCTCCTGTCGCAGGGGCCACGCTGAGGGGGAGAAGAAGAAAGGGATTAAAGCTGCTGCAGTCAGACCGAGCATCCCCTGTGGGTCTGAGATCCAGCGCCCTCCATGCAGCTCCAGCAGCGTGGCATTGCCTCCGGAGTTTAGGCACGCTCCCCCCGCATCCAGCGTCACGGAGGGAGTAGGAGGGGACCAGGGAGAGGCATTTGCTCCTCTGCCTTTCCAGACAGGCTGTTGGTGGGAGCCTGTCATTTGTGGTCAGCTTTCACCACAGGGGTGCACTTTTCATCGGGCTCCATGCCCTGCTGCTGCTGGCTTTGTGATTTTTGGGAACAAAGCAATGGAAAAGCCTTTGGACTCTGTGGGCTGCAGAGTGGAAACAGCCCCACACTGGATGAGTGTCATGTAATTGGCCCACTAACACGGGCTGAGGAGGAAGGAGCCATTTCTACGAAAGAGAAGAAAGAACAATGAGAACACAGGGGCATGTAAAGAGGATTTCAGCAGCTCGCTAAAATCCCCTGATTTGGGTCATTTCTTCACAGCAGGTTGGTTTCTGCTCGCTGCTGGTGTAAACCAGTCTCCAGCTCCATAGGGTTTGTTGCAGTTCATTTGAGCACAGCCTGACATGAGGAAGAGGTTGGTGCACAAAGAAGCAAGGGGAGGAGAACACAGGAGAAACTCTCGGGGTGAGGTTTGTGATAGGAAAGGTCTGGAAGCAGCTGGAAAGGTCTGGAAGTAGCTGGCATGAGTCTGACCACTTCAGCTACTCTTGGTTGGTGACATGAAGCTTCCACCTCGGTCTCCTTCCAACAGCATATGGAATACAGGCTTGGGAGAAGCCTTAACAGCCTACATCCTAGCAAATCACGTATTTCCATTCCTCCGAACCCAAACTCAACAGTTGCTGAGGGGTCCCCACACAAACTGCTTGTGGTTTTCAGTCCCAAAGTACACATGTGGCCAGACTCACAGCATCTCCCCAACTGCCATCCCCTGTTCTCGCTGCTGGGGCTGGGCATCAGTCAGCATTTGGCCCTAGAAATACCCTGCAGCTCTCCTGGGGAGGTGGGAGGGGGACAAAGGCAACTGGTGTCTGAGGAGGGACTGACACAAAGGGAGAATCTTTGATCCAAGACCAAGCTGCCTGTCTCCTCTGTCTGAGCTCAGGGATCTGACCCCAAACCAGCTCAACCAGTCATGCTCGTGGCTCTCCAGAGGCCACATTGGAGGGAGCTTCTACCTCTCCAAAGGAGGAGGGCAGAGCAGAGTGCAGGTAAGTGCATGGCTACAAGCTGTCCCTGAGCCCCGCTTTCAGCCGCTGCCTCTGCAGCACAAAGGTTATCAGATCCATCACCCAGAGCATCATCCAACTGAAGAGCCACTGCCCTCCAAGTCCATGTTCCCGTGCTGTACGTATATGCCTGCAGAGTGCTGCTCATGAGTGCAGAGATGCCTGTCTTTAGCAATGGGCTTCTTCTGCCTGGATGAGAAGTTACAATCCTCCTCCGAGAGCATCAGCAGCTCCACAGGTATTCCCAGCTTCCTGTTAGCAGGTCCCAGTGCTGTAGGTGCTCTTGGAGGCACCCTGAGTGCTGCAGAGCAGGCTAGAGCCTGGCCTTGACCCCTCGGTGGTTTTGCAGTTTTACTTCAGAGCACTGACACCGTTTCTTCACCAGGCGTTGGAGGCAACGGGACACTTGTGAAACGGGACCATTTAGCAGAAACGGCCCTCAGCAATAGGCTTTGTGCTGGCTTCTGCTGGGACTTCTCCCCCTTCTGCTATTTCTGTATTTTTTGTTTTCATTTTGCTATTCTTTCCTTTATTTCTGCTTCCTTTTTGTGTCTGTATTTCTGTTCGCAGGGGCTCCTGTTCTTTTAAATACCAAACTCTTCCTGGCACCACGTCTTTAGCTCAGGGCAGACGGCCCGCTGTGTGCAGTGTTATACCCCAGGCACAGGATGCAGCTCACAAACAGTTTGCAGAGGAAACTGAACCTTTTGTGGTGCTACTAAAATGCCTTTTCTCTGGCGCTGCTTTCTTGGGGCACTCGGTACACGCGAGGTCTCTCAGCAGGCATGTTCTGTCCTTGGCTCAGCTCTTTCTTCCTGGGACAATTCCTCCTGCTCTGTAAATGAGTCTGCAAAAGCAAAAAGGCATCTGCCAAGGTTGGACACTGGTTGCACCTTCCTCCTTTGAGCCCTGCACGTTCTTCCTTACTCACAAAACTGTATTTCACAGTCTTATTTGTGGACGTACCCCCATGTGGCTCCATATGGAAACGTGGTCCCTGGCTGGATTTAAAGACGCAGGCTCCCGTTTTTCCAGCTGTCTCCCATCCACATGCTGCAATATGATTTCAGAGCAGCCTGGTGAATTCTTGCTTCTCCTCAACCTGGCATTCCCCAGCAGGCTGCTTCTCCTTTCTAAGAAACCATAGTGCTCTAAGAAACCATAGTGAGACTGGAACCAAGGATTCCCCGAGCCACATGCTGGAACCACGCTTTCCAACGTGTTTCCAATTGCTCCACAGCTTCTCCCCCGTCCTTTGATTTCTCACGTGAAACTCAGAGCTTGAAACAAAATCACTCCTGTCAGCATGCAGGACCCTTTCAGTTCCCATCGGGGTGCTTCAGACAGGTTGTTGTGGCCTGTCAGGCAAACACAGGCTCCCTTGTGCTTCCCACCACTGTGCTAATTAAGACAAAGGGGGGGGGAAGGCATTTTCTGATACACTGCATGGACACAGAAGGAGAAAGGACGCTGCTGCACGAGGCTGCAAGCTAGAAACTGGCTGTGACCTGTGGGCAGCAACGCCCTCTTGGAGGTGAGCAATTCTAAAGGTGAGAGGTGAAGGAAGGCGCAGTGCAGGAATGGCTGGGAAGGCGGCAGGAGCGTGCTTGCTGGTGACACATCGCGGGGGACACACTGTAGTGCCTGCGAGATGGGCAAGGAACAGCACGGGGCTGAGCTCATCGCTGAGACTTGGGCTGGGAAGGGTAAAAAGAGCCTGATTGTCCCAGCAGATCCTGGCAGCAGAGCACATTGTGCTGGGACACCGCAACCACGGCAGGGCAGAACCCAAACGTCCCAATTACACGTGAGTGACATCTGCCTATACACAACACATGTGAATGCATCATTCCTGGGGCAGAATCTGTGTTCTCAGCAGAGTCACAGAATTGTAGAGTAGCTTGGGTTGGAAAGGACCTTAAGATCATCCAGTTCCAACCCCCTGCCATGGGCAGGGACACCTCGCACTAAACCAGCTCACCCAAGGCTCTGTCCAACCTGGCCTTGAACACTGCCAGGGATGGAGCATTCACAACCTCCCTGGGCAACCCATTCCAGTGCCTCACCACCCTCACAGGAAAGAACTTCCTCCTTATATCCAATCTAAACTTCCCCTGTTTAAGTTTGAACCCGTTACCCCTTGTCCTGTCACTACAGTTCCTAATGAAGAGTCCCTCCCCAGCATCCCTATAGTCCCCTTCAGACACTGGAAGCTGCTCTGAGGTCTCCACACAGCTTCTCTTCTCCAGGCTGAACAGACCCAACTTTCTCAGCCTGTCTTCATACAGGAGGTGCTCCAGCCCCTGATCATCCTCGTGGCCTCCTCTGGACTTGTTCCAACAGTTCCATGTCCTTTTTATGTTGAGGACACCAGAACTGCACACAATGCTCCAGGTGAGGTCTCACAAGAGCAGAGCAGAGGGGCAGGATCACCTCCTTCGACCTGCTGGTCACGCTCCTTTGGATGCAGCCCAGGATACGGTTGCTTTCTGGGCTGCAAGCGCACACTGAAGCCGGCTCATGTTCATTTTCTCATCATCCAACACCCCCAAGTCTTTTTCCGCAGGGCTGCTCTGAATCTCTTCTCTGCCCAGCCTGTAGCTGTGCCTGGGATTGCTCCCACCCAGGTGTAGGACCTTGCACTTGGCATGGTTAAACTCCATGAGGTTGGCATCAGCCCACCTCACAAGTGTGTCGAGGTCCCTCTGGATGCCATTCCTTCCCTCCAGGGTATCAACCGAACCACACAGCTCGGTGTCATCGGCAAACTCGCTGAGGGCGCGCTCAATCCCACTGCCCATGGCAGCGATGAAGATGTTGAACAAAAAAATGTAGAGGGAAAAGACGCTGAGGCGCGCATCCCTTTGGAGGAGCGATCCCCCATGTGCCTCAGCGCTGAATAAAGCATACCTGCTGTACAGCTTTAACCAGTTGTGGAGTCTGTCTGCGCATCAGACCCATTGCTCCTTGGGAGCAGAGCCCAGCCCCTCCTGGCTCCATCCTCCTGTCAGGCACTTGTAGGGAGCCATCAGGTCCCCCCTGAGCCTTCTCTTCTCCACACTGAAGTCTCAATTCATGAGGAAAGTTGCCATGGGAGGTGGGAATGGGACGGGCAGGCTGAGGTGAGTGCCCCAGGGCTGCGCTACACACTGGGGACTGTGTTTGATCACAGCGATGTGGTTACACCACGGCAAATTCGGGTTTCAAGCAGCACTCCCCTCAGCGCACACCGGGTCCCTGTGAGGGTGCGAGGGCGCTTCCCTCCGCCCGCCGCCATTTCCCTCCCGGCGGCCCCCGCGCGGCCCGCGGGGCAGGGCGGGAACGACAAGATGGCCGCGCCCGTGTGAGGAGGAGGCGCCGCCGCAGCCGCCGCCGGCCCCGCGCTCGCCTCAGCCGCGCTGCCGCTGCCCGCGGGGCCCCGGGCGGGCCGGGAGCCGGAGCCCGAGCCCGGCGCGGCGGGGGTGTGCAGCGCGCGTCCGGCCCGGAAATAATGAGGATATCGGGCCCCCATGTCGGACCACTCTGACGAGAGGGCGACGATGATTGCGGCCGGCGACCTGCAGGAGTTCGCCCCCCGGGGCCGCGAGCACTGCCGGCGCCACCCCAGCGCCCTCACCCTCCAGCTGCGGCGGCTGCAGCCCGCCTCCGAGCTCTGCTCCTCCGACGGGGCCGCCGGCCTGGTGGGCTCCCTGCGGGAGGTGACGATCCACGAGCGGCAGCGGGTACGGGGCAGCGGCGGCTGCGGCTCCTCGGCCGGCCGGGAGGTGAGCGGCGGTGGCAGCGCGGCCCGCGCCTTGTCCTCACAAGGCCGTGTTTTCCAGGAGAGCTGGCAGCTGAGGAAGGGCGCCGGCGATGTTGGGGAAGAGGTGGACTACGATGAGGAGCTGTACGTGGCCAGCAACATGGTCATCTGGAGCAAAGGAAGCAGGAGCCAAGCGTCCACCGTTTATAAGGCTTTCACTGTTGACAGCCCCGTTCTACAGGTGCGGAAAGGTGGCGGCTGAATGAATGAACATCGGCTGGAAAACACTGCGTGGTGTGGGGCAGTGTTCTGAAGGGGGGGTGGTTGGGGATGGGGAGGCTGTGCCCTTCAGCTCATTCTCTGTGAGCAGTAATGCTGTGTTTGGTTCTAGGCCTTGTGGTGCGACTTTGCTATTCCCCAGGAGAAATGTGACAAAGCTGATGGTGAGTTTCCTGCTTAGTGTAATGGCAACAGATGCTTTGAGCCCAGCTTTCTTGCTGTAATGTGCTTATTTATTAAGACTTGTGCTAAAACTGCCCCGGATCTGCTTCTTGTACATGGGGAGAGCCTTCAGAAATAGAAGCTTCACTGTATTTTGTTTTCTTTTCCCTTCTAGTTTCAGGCAGTGGTGAAATAGTAGAGAAATGTATCTGCATATTGCAGAATTCCTGTATAAATGTGCATAGCATAGAGGGAAAGGATTACATTGCTGCTTTGCCTTTCCAGGTGAGTGCCGTCCTTTTCATTTGGCCCACCCATGGGCTTCTCATCTGTTTGCATACTGTGATGGGGTGGGGAGGTGTGTAAAGTGCTCCCGGTTCCGGCTGTCTGAATTCACAGAACCCAGCCTGGTTTGGGTTGGAAGGGACCTTAAAGCTCCTCCAGCTCCAAGCCCTGCTCCTACGGGCAGGGACCCCTTCCACTGGAGCAGCTTGCTCCAAGCCCCTGTGTCCAACCTGGCCTTGAACACTGCCAGGGATGGGGCAGCCACAGCTTCTCTGGGCACCCTGTGCCAGTGCCTCAGCACCCTCACAGGGAAGAGCTTCTGCCTAAGAGCTCAGCTCAGTCTCCCCTCGGGCAGGTTCAAGCCATTCCCCTTGGCCTGTCCCTACAGGCCCATGTCCAAAGCCCCTCTTCAGGTTTCCTGCAGCCCCTTTAGGCACTGGAGCCTTCTCTTCTCCAGGCTGAACTTCAAAGTTCTTCACTCCGTGGCTGGGAAAACCTGGCTGTGACTGCTTTGTAGTCTGAGAGCCTGCTTCCATTTACTCTTCTCAAAAGAAAACACTTAAACATCTTGTTTTACTATGATGAGATACTCAAACATGAAATACAATGAGTGCAGTAAGTACTTGATGCTTTTATTTGGTTATAACTCTGTGTTGTTTTTTTTAGGTTGCAAATGTCTGGCCAACAAAGTATGGTTTGTTGTTTGAGCGCAGCAGTTCCTCACATGAAGTTCCTCCAAGTCCCCCCAAGTATGAAGCAATTCATAGTTTTCTTGTAGGCTGTTTGCTAATTTAATGCAGGAGCACAGGAGCTGAAGAGCAGGAAAGAATGAATCCATGTGGTTGTGATGGGGCAGGTGAAACATGAGCTATTAATAGGAAAGGACTGAATACTGATAGTCCGTGATGTTCTTCTGGTGCTGTGTTAAGGACCAGTTGGAAGTGGTGATGCTGGGAATAGGAGCCATGATGTGGGTGTTACCAGCCTGATTTCATAAAGGTTTGTCCTGGGAATTGGCTCCAGGCTGTCACGGACAACGGGGAGATTCACTGAGGGATTGTCATTGAGACCCTTTCTCTCTGCTGCTTCTCGGGATGCTTTAAATCTATGGAGCATTCTCTTGCCTATCTGGGGAGGATCCTGGACCCTGTGCTCTCTGGCTGGGCATACAGCTGAGCAGCAGAGGAAGGAGCTGGATGGCGCACTGATGAGCAGCTTTAATACACCTGCTTGCTTTGTGTCCATTCCAAGCACTTATGATTCTCTAATCCTCGGAGGAGTTGGGATTAGAAAGAGAGGTGCTGAAAACGATACTGAGCTAGCTACTGAAAACGATCACGAGGGTGCAAATATCATGACTGACCCTACTCAAGCCAGCTTTTGGTGCTAATTCTTCCTTTTGCCACTGTCACTGCAGATGGGTGCCTTTACTGATGCTCTGTGATGGGTACAGATGATCTGTGTCCATCAGGTACAGATGATGGCTGACTGCTTGACTGGGAGCTGTGGAACCTAAACTCCTAAATCGAGTCCGGGTTAAGGGCTTTCTCCTCTTCCTATTCTTCCTCCCAGCTCAGCTGGTGCCAGCTCTGTTCACTCAAACCAGTCACAGTCTGTTGTGTGGCCACCAGGTGGGGGCATTCTCAAGTGATCTGAGATGCAAACCAAGACCCACTCGCCCTGTTTTGTACACCAGTCTTTGACTCTGCTCTGTCAATCCAACAAGCTTCTGTGCATAGGATATCTGTCTCTGCTGTTAGATCTCAGGCTCTGATTTGTTAAGGTCTGAGGAGCTGGTTTGGGATCACAGCACCAGCTACAGGAGAGAACAGTTCTGCTTGTTAGCATTTGGGTTTGAACGTGCTGTGTTTGGTTTCTTTCTAGAGAACCTTTGCCTACAATGTTCAGCATGCTACACCCCTTGGATGAGATAACACCTCTTGTCTGTAAGTTTGGGGGTAAGTTTATGTCTTTAGCTGTATTGTTTGGAGTCCATCAGTGTGGTATCAAATACTCCATGTGCCACTCGGGCTTCGTCTGCATTACAAAACATGCAGATAATGATACTTTCAAGAATGCAGAAGTGGGTGTTTTACCTGCTTCATGAACAGGGAAACTGCTCAGGGAAAAAACACAGATTGGGGAAGAGAGAGGATGTGAAAGATGCTAACCCTATAATGGATAACTGCTGTAGAAGTGATCCTTGTGCCTTAACCTCTTCTTTAGCAGGCGTGTTTGGCTCCGCCAGAGTGCAGTACGTTGCTGATTACACCATGAGGATCGTGTTCCTTAACACTGAGCCTTCCATTGTGATGACCTACGATACTGTGCAGAGTTTACACACTGTTTGGGCTCTTCGGAGGGTGAAGCCAGAGGTACAACTTACTGCTTGCTAAATGTCACTGTAGGAAAACCTATGCGTGTGTTTACGTGCCCTTATGGCTGTGTGCGTATTCCAAATGCCTGGTATTTGTGGTTTATTTTATTTATAAGAGAGTAAGATATTTGTTGGTGTGTGTGTGTTTAGACTTATTTTTTTTAATAGTTTCTTTCATGTATTTGCCTGGACAACAGCCAGGGAGAGCACAGGGAGAGTCCCAGAGCAGTTTGGGTTGGAAGGGACCTTAAAGCTCCTCCAGCTCCGACCCCTGCCATGGGCAGGGACCCCTTCCACTAGAGCAGCTTGCTCCAAGCCCCTGTGTCCAACCTGGCCTTGAACACTGCCAGGGATGGGGCAGCCACAGCTTCTCTGGGCACCCTGTGCCAGCGCCTCAGCACCCTCACAGGGAAGAGCTTCTGCCTCAGAGCTCAGCTCAGTCTCCCCTCTGGCAGGTTCAAGCCATTCCCCTTGGCCTGCCCCTACAGGCCCTTGTCCCAAGCCCCTCTCTAGGTTTCCTGCAGCCCCTTTAGGCACTGGAGCTTCTCTCAGGTCTCCCCTTCAGGAGCCTTCTCTTCTCCAGGCTGAGCTCCAGAGCAGAGCTGCTCCAGCCCCCACAGCCCAGAAGGATTGGACTCAACTATTGAGTTCTGTAAGGAAAGTAACAAACAACTTAGTGCCATGAAAACCATTGGAGTAGTTTGTATGTCTGTGGATGAGAGAGCATGGTTGGCAGGAATAACTTTCATAGGCTGAGCACCTAAGGCATAAATCATTCCCACCCAGCTGACAAAACAACCTGTTAGAGCACCTTCCTGGCTCTTCTCACCCATGTGCTGTGCATGCACACGCAGCTGTTTTCTCCCCCAGGAGCAGAACATGGTGCTGAAGTTCTCGGAGCAGCTGGGCACACCGCAGCACATGGCCACTAGCAGCTCTTTGACTGCTCATCTCAGAAGCTTCTCCAAAGGAGACTCTCCTGTAGGCTCCCCTTTCCAGAACTACTCCTCCATCCACAGCCAGAGCAGATCAGTGTCATCACCCAGCATGCAGTCCCGCTCACCATCCATCTCCAACATGGCTGCTTTGAGGTGGGCACTGAACACAGCACATAGCAGATGGTAGCAAAGAATATGAGCAATGGGATAGATGTCTGGTAGTACTGTCTGTCTTCATGTACTGTTACAAGTCTAAAGTACAGCTGCCTCTTCTGTTACAGCACTTGAAAGCCCTCTTGGAATGCTCTTGTGGCGGTTGGTGTGCTATTATCTCTGTAGTATTGGGCCATAAGTGGTATGCCAGAGCCAAAGAGGCTGTTGTGTCGTTACACAGCCAGTCTGTAGTGGAGTTGAGACCTGTCTGCATGTTGTGTGCGTCCCAGGGGTGTTTTCAGTTAGCCTTTCTAAAGAAAGGCACATTGAGAGAGAAGAGACTGGGACAGATATCAGATAAAGTGGACCACACTTAAAATGTTGGTTTTCTTACTTTTGAAATCTCATCATTGCATTCTGACAGAGATGACTGGAACTTACTTAGAGAATTGTTTTTCTATGCTGGGCTCCCTTGCTAAAGGAAACTGATACTGAGCTAGCTACTGGTTTGGGTTTGGTTTTAAAGCCTCTACCAGTGTATGAGCTCCCTGGGGTTCTGTACCTGCTTTTGAAATGCACTTCTCAGCAGTGTCTTGTGTCTTTGCCTGCAGCCGCTCTCATTCCCCTGCTCTGGGAGTTCATTCTTTCTCAGGAGTGCAGAGGTTCAACTTCTCCAGCAGTGCTCAGTCACCGAGGAGGCACAGCATTACCCATTCACCCAACAGCACCTCCAGTGATTCCTTCCTTGTACCAGAAACAGAGCCAATTGTTCCTGAGCTGTGTATAGATCACCTGTGGACAGAAACAGTCACAAACATGAGGTTAGGTGCTTGTGCTGGGATGTGGGAAGTTCTGCAGCTCTATTGCAGGAGGGGAGGGGGTGGAATAAAATGACAGCTTAGTCTGCCACCTTGAAGGAGATTCATGGACCTGTACTTCCTAATTCCTTTTTAAATGATGCTCACTAAATGCTTAGCTCCCTTCCAAAGAGTATTGGGCGCTTGGAATGCTTTAATTTCTTGTGTTATTCATGGCTCTCTGAACATGGGAATGGTTTCAAGAGATCTGTAAAGCAAAGCAGGTTCTAACTTGGTCACTGCTTTTGGGTATTTCTGACCTAGGGAGAGTAACTCTTTCTCTGTTACCATCAAAAGGGGCAAAACACAGCATAAACCCTGAGACTGAACAGGAGAATAAAGCCAAAAAGAATTCTCTGTGTGCCCAAAAAGTGGGGAATTTGAAGACTGGAGTGCTAGGAAATCAGTTTCAGGAGTAATGATTGAAACTGGTGCATTCTGTCAGCTGATGTGCTGTATATTGAAGGCTAGTGTGACACTGTGCTTCCCTTCATGAACATTTTCCCAGTAGACCAAACTATGTGCTGATCACTATGTCTGTCTTACAGGGAGAAGAATTCCCAAGCATCAAAAGTGTTCATTACCACTGACCTTTGTGGGCAGAAGTTCTTGTGCTTTTTAGTGGAATCCCAGCTCCAGCTGAGGTAAGCACCCCAGTCTTGGGGACAGAGAGGAGCACTCTAGATATTACCACCTTGGTTTTGCCATACCAGTTCCTCCAGCTAGTGGAATCTGTTGTGGCAGCATGTGATACATCGCTTGCTCTTGTATAACATGTTCTTAACTGTAGTGCATTGATGTTTTGAGCTATTTAAGTAAAACTGAAGTTGCAAGGGAACATTCACTGATATTTGAATGGTGTTCTTGTTTATCCTCATCTTTACCCTTTAGAAGTACATTGGGGGTTTTAATTAGGCTTGCAGAGTAGAAGGAACTTGACTAGCAGGGCAAAACAAGCAAAGGAAGGAGGAAGGAGCCAGGTATACCACAATAAAAATAACTGCACCATTCAGTACTGCTGTAGTCCTCTGTCTTCGCTCTGTAACAACAGCTAGGACAGTCCTTTCATGTTTCCTGTTGTTTCCCAAACCTCTAGGTGTGTAAAATTTCAAGAGAGCAACGATAAGTCGCAGCTGATCTTTGGTTCTGTTACCAATATTCAAGCAAAGGATGCAGCTCCAGTGGAGGTACGTACTTCTCCCTGGGGGCTATGAAATGTGGAGCATCTGCTTTGTCACTTAGCATCCAACTGTTGTCTTCCTACTTAAATACAAGAAGTTGAGCATGCTGCTTGATTCTCACAGGGCATTGATACTCTGCTGGCTCTGGATGGCAGTGGGAATCTGGTGCTTTATTCTGGAGTGGTTCGGGTAAGTAACTGGCTTTCTATCCCAAAATAAGATGTTTGAAGCTTTGGTTACAAGCTGGGCTGTCCACAGGAATCCTGTGTGCATCGTACCCTGTGGTGCAATCAATCTCTTGAGCTTGTTTTCAGTGATAGTGAAGTACTAAGGTAAGAAAATGCTTTCAAAGACAGAAAATATCAAGAATATGGAAAATAAGAATTGTTCCTGAACAAAACACTTTCAAACTTCTGTAGCATGTCACATAGCTTTAGATGTCAAATTGCTTTACCAAGGGCTGTTGTTATATCGGTGCAAGGAAGGTACTTGGCTTTCCTTTGCTTTGTTCTTTTCAATATAAGGCTTTGAGTCTGGAATAGGTTGCCCAAGGAAGTTGTGAATGCTCCATCCCTGGCAGTGTTCTAGGCCAGGTTGGACAGAGGCTTGGGTGACATGGTTTAGTGTGAGGTGTCCCTGCCCATGGCAGGGGGGTTGGAACTGGATGATCTTAAGGTCCTTTCCAACCCGAACTGTTCTATGATTCTATGTTTCATATGATTGCATGATTCATATTTTATCACCTGTCATGTCAGATGGACATGATTCATCCAAAATAAAGCTGCTTCTTAAACTCTGTAGAGATGCACTGAGCTCTCTCTGTGTATACAGAACCTTGGACACTGCAGTTTGTACCTGTGTGCACACACATTGGTGTGCAGGTGTGTAATGGCATATATATATGTATATAAAGAAAGGGTATACTCAGCTTTCTCAGGGCAGCTCTGCTAGTTCTTCTAGTGGGAGTAGACCTGTAGTAATAATGTACAATACTGATCATATATGGTAGATTTTTCATCAGGTCATCATCTAAAGAAAATAATTACATGAAGAAATGATTAATCTTATCTTCAGAGACTTTAGCCACTCCTCACACTTTTCCTTTAAGATGTTAAATCTGATCGTATCTGTGTATGTAAGCCACCTGTGGAAGCACAGGCATGAAACCCAACCGTGTGTTTTCCTGTCTGTTGTTCACAAAAGGTCGGGAAGGTTTTTATTCCTGGGCTGCCTGCGCCGTCCCTGACAATGTCCAACCAAATGCCTCGGCCAAGCACTCCCTTGGATAGTGTCAGCACTCCATCCAAGCCTTTGAATAAGCATCTGGGGCCCCTGGAAGAGGTAAGGAGAAGGGAAGTCCTGCCTTAAAAAGGGTTTAGTTGGAACAGCTTCAAATGGTGGGTTGGTTTTTAACTTTCAGGGCATCTTTGGAGTGAAATCTTTTTGTTTTCCTTCTGTAAAACCCTTGAATAAATAGTGTTTAAAGAAGATCTGTTTAGTGCTTCCTTGTCTATTTGTTTATGACTTCTGCAAAACCTCTGAGGCAGAGATGGGAAAGCTTTGTAGTTGTTTTCAAAACACTAGTCCGTTAAAAATGTCAGTTTGCTCAGATCCTCTTATTTCAGCAGCTCTGAGCCATCATTTACCCCTTTTCAGGGTGTGCTTCTGTCACCAGTTCCAGAGCTAAGGGATTCCTCCAAGCTTCATGACTCCACTTATGTTGAAGACTGTACTTTCCAGCAGCTTGGGACCTTCATTCATGCTCTGAGGGATCCTGTCAACAACAGAGTGACTTTAGTAGGTATTACCCTGTAACTCGAGTCAGTACTTTGTCAGCAAAGCAAAGTGAGGGTCACATTTACTTCTGCTGCACAGTGAGATTTTGCAGGTCCTGACCAACAGCAAGATATCACACCTGAATTGGTGGCTCTACTTCTTTCTCTCTGTAGAATACTCTTTCTTCAAGGGATTCAGCTCAAGATCTGTTTCAAATCTTTCAGGGAACTAACATCTGAGGTTACAAATCTGCAATGTAGCGAACAGTCAGGAATTGGGAATATGCTTCATATATAAAGGATTTCTTAGTTAATAGAGAAGGACCCTGGCTTTACTTTATACATTTCATGATTTGACTCTTACCTATCTTATCTCTTCAGGAGCTCAGCAATAACACAATGGTCCGGATTGCTATACCTGAAATTGCCACTTCAGAACTGGGTATGATTCAGATCCACACCACATGAAACATGTTCCCTAATTTTGAAGTAGTTTCTGCATAGCTCAGGCTGTACCACATATCCCAATCTCTTACTAACTTATCTTTCATTGATGTTACCATTGATTTAGGTGTGCTCTGTTGTTTTCAGGGCTTCCAGCTGCACTCTTAGAACTTCCTTTGTTCTTTAGACGCTTTGTTCTCTACTATTGTTTGTATAATTGCCTGAGGAAGGGCTGAGATGCCCGTTCAGACAAAAGTTGCTTTCAGTAGTGGGCAAAAGGAACTCTTTTTTTCCCCTTGGTGTGGTGAATTAGAGGGACTGTGCTCAACCTGCACTAGAGGAACCTGGCGTTGAAGCTTGTGTGATTGTTCTGTTGTGTGTTGAAGCTGTTGAAGGTTGTAAGGTGTGGCTTTACTGGATGAGTGTCCAGAGAGTTCAAAGTAGGTCCAGTAAGCAAATCCGTAGAGATTTATACCACTGACTGAAGCACCAGGAGGCAAGATGGAAAACCCACCTAATCCATTATTTTCTCCTCTTTTGCAACAGTGAAAAGATGTCTGCAGGGGGTCAAAGCTATCCTGCCCAAGGAGATAGCTGTACAGATGCTTGTCAAGTGGTACAATGCTTACAATGCTCCAGGAGGACCAAGCTATCACTCAGAATGGAATTTATTTGTAACATGCCTCATGAATATGATGGGTTATAACACGGAGAGACTGTCCTGGACACGTAATGTAAGCAAGCGTGTATGTTTGTTTTCCTAGTTCACTTTGAAGCTACTGATAACCCTTCAAGGTTCAAAATAGTTACAGTCAGAACTAACTGAAACAGATTGTGTATTATCTTAAATCACAAGATGCTGTCAAACCAATTCTGTATTCATATATTTCTGTATATATTTTAGTCTGTGTTTATCATGAAGCATATTTATAAGGTACTTGCAGTCTATCTTGATCAAATAAAAATTAACTATGAAGATTTTGCTCCAGTTCATGACTAACACTGATGCATTAAAGGTTTGATTCATCTAACCCATGTTAAGCTGCTTCTCTCCAGGAACACAAGGTACAACTCAAATTCCTGTTCCCTAAAGAGGATTTTCTGTGCAGTTTTCAAATCACAATGTTTAAAGTTCTAGGGTTTCTTTTTCAGCTGTTTTTGTTGAATGTATTTGGAGTTTCCTTTACTTGCTAGCAGGAAACCCACTTAATTTGCAGTACTTGCAGGGGGAAGAAAGGCCCCAGGTACATGTGTACAGCTGGAATGAAAGCAGTCACAGTAGATCTACGTTACTAGCATTAGTTCATACGCAGTTTTTCCTCTGTCCTAGTAAATGCCAGATGTTAGGCAGTCAAACTGTGGAATTCAAGCACCATACACTAGAATAGCTGTGTTTAGAATAATCTGTTTGTGAAGTGGAGAAGTACCTAACGCCATGTCCTGTAATACTGGGGTTGAATTCGGGTGTTGTCGTTGGTGATTTACTTACACAACCTTGAGAATTCTAACCCTCGTTTACTTTTGATCACTTGATTTCTTCAGCTTGATTTTGAAGGATCCCTTTCACCAGTTATTGCTCCAAAGAAGGCCAGACCATCAGAAACAGGGTCAGATGAGGTAAGGAATAGTTCTCTCTTAAAAATAAGAGGCAAGGGGTGGGGAGGTGGTGTTTGGTTTGATGTTTCTTTAAAGGCAAAGCATAGGAAACGCCCTCTGAATATTGTATTTCAGCTGAGATTACAAACCCTTGGGGAAGAAAAGGTATTTTGCCCTTTGTAGTGGCTGTGTCCTGTGACCCATCAGGGTTCTCTCTTCTAGACAAGGAGGTTGGACTCAGGAATTAATTTGATAGGGATCAGAAAACAATCCCAGATAATCTCCTGACAACATCACACTTCTCTTAGATGCTTCTTCATCCCTTTAAAATGAAATTCTCACTCCCCTGGCTACTCAAGCAAGTAGCAAGTTAGCAACATCAGATTACATACCTCACTGACTGCACTGATGCTCACTGAACTTAGTGGGGTGTTTAAGGTTAATTCACTGAGCTCTGCCTAGGCAGGAATAGGAAAGTTTGGCTTTAGGGAAAGTGAGGCTTATTATCATGCCATCCTAAAAGGCTTGTGAGCTGTGGTGGTCCAGTTGAGCTGTGGGCTGGCAGTTCAGTGAGCCCATGGGGTTATGGATTATGGTCTATGTGGAATAAAGATCAGGATCTAATGCCTGATGTTGAGATGTGGCAGGGGAAGCTCCTAGGCTGGGGGCGCTAGATGAATGGTATGAATGCTCACTGAGGTCTCGTGCACAAAGTATTGGTGCAAGGAGGGTACTTCCTTTTCTCTTGTTCTTTTAAATACAAGGTTCTGATTCTTTTATACACAATGTGGGGGTGAAACTTAACAGTTGAACCTTTGGGTCTGTGCAGCACTTTTACAGTGCAACAGTCACATTTGTATTGTTTCATGGGGAGAAAAACTCCTTTGAAACAGTACTTTGGAGTTGTCTTGTTGAAGGTTGTGTTCACCATGAAACCTCTGTCTCTCTCCTGTTTGCTTGGTTTAGGACTGGGAATATCTCTTGAGCTCTGACTACCATAAGAATTTTGAGTCTCATCCTATTGCCAAAGCTTTGCGACTGGACCCTCTGGAAGCTTTGGCCTCAAAAGATGACTTTTCACAGAGCCTTAGTTTGGATTCCTCAATGCTCCTTTTCACCCACATTCCTGCTATTTTCTTTGTTCTTCATCTCATCTACGAGGAGCTCAAACTGAACAGTCTAATGGGAGAGGGAATTCGTTCACTTGTTGTTCTTCTGGTTCAGCTGGCCAGGTATGTCCAGCTGACAAACTGCAGCTCTTGTGTATCATGCAGTGTCTCTTGTTAATTATTTTCATGTGGAATTCGGGGATTGCCCAAAATGGAGCAGACTTTCTGTGAATCTGAAGAAAAGGAATCCTTAAAACCTTACCCTGGTGCTGAAAGGGTTGGCCTGTCCTCTAGTCTGTCATGCCAAAGAGAAGCAAGTCTGAAATAAACCTATGTTTCTTTGAGGCTGACAGCTGCTATATGCATTCATGTCTTGCAGATAACCCAGCATGTTACCTATCTACTCAATAGATGTCACAGATGCAGGAAGGTTTTTGTCTCCTCTAATGTCAGTCACCTCTTTCTCCTTCTAGGGACTTAAAACTTGATGCTTACATAGATTATTACTACAGAGACTATCCAGCCCTTGTGAAAACCTCCAGGCAGACTTGTGTAATTGATCAGGGTGAGTTGAAGGCTTTGCAAATCTGAATATTCAGTGAGAATGATGTGCAAATGCAGTGATGATGATCTGCAAACTATCTGTGCTGCTGAGCACCTTGGTAACTGTTCTCTTGAAAGCTGGTCAGGACTTAATCCCTGCTCATAGTGCTGAGATTGTTCCTTTGGTTTTCATACCCTCTTAAGAAGCCTGGGATGAAATTAGCACAGTAGAGCTGGTGCTTTTCACAGGACACCGGCTTGGGAAGGGAATGATGGTTTCATCTTGGCAAAGCTCAGCCTGGCTGAGAAACCTCAGCAGGCGACCAGGGAAACCCTGGCACTGAGATGTGCCTCTTGTGGAAAGTATGGCTGGGCTGGCAGGCTCTTGGGTTACACTTCATAGAAGCTAAATCAGAGCTAAAACCACAATACTTAAAGTTTAAATAAGGTCATAGATTGTCCATGCCCTTGTTTAGTGTCCTACCAGCTTGTATTTCCTAGTCATGTAAGAGAAACCACTGCTTCTCCTGACCCAAAAAAGAAATCTTATAGCAATCCTCAGGCTTTACTACCCCCTTTGTGGACAGGGAAGGCAGAGGTTATAGGTAGGTTGTTCTCTCACGTGAGCAATTTAATGTTGTTGAATTACAAGACTGTTCCAGTGAGGTTTGGGGGATTACTCTGTGGTTATTCCTTTTTATGGGCCGAGATGATTTTGGTTTTGAGAGTTTGGTGCCTCACACGTTCATGACTGTCTAGCTCTGAACTCCCATCTAACAGGAGGGGAAATACTGTCTTTTTGTTGTTAAAAGAAGCACTGCAGGGTTAGCTTTGGGTATAGTGGAGGGTTATTGTGCATTCACCATGAACTCAGTGTCATGTCTGTTCATATGGTTATAGTCCAAACAGGTTTCATGCACCATCCTGCGTTTTTCTCTGCTGAGCCTCCAAGTATCTTTCAATGGCTGAGTTCCTGTTTGAAGGGAGAAGGAGTGCAGCCTTACCCTTACTTACCAGGGATCTGTGAGAGGAGCAAACTGGTAGTAGTGGTATGTACTGTAGCAAAAAGGATATGTTTTACTCTGTCAGCTCTGGCTCTGTGGCCAGGGTGCTTCTGTGAGTGGAGCTTCTCTGTGCTTCCTGCGAGTGGAGCATCCACAGTGGGAAGTCAAACAGCAGGGTTTAATCGTGGTGTGTGGGGCCATGTTGGAGGAGTATTGAGCCTGTGATCAATAACTCTGCTGGAGCTATACTGCTGGAGACTTAAGATCATAGGATCTTAGAATGGCTTAGGTTGGAAGGGACCTTAAAGCTCATCCAGCTCCAAGCCCTGCCACGGGCAGGGACACCTTCCACTAGAGCAGCTTGCTCCAAGCCCCTGTGTCAAACCTGGCCTTGAACACTGCCAGGGATGGGGCATTCTTAAGCATCTCCAAGTGTTGCTGCTCCGTACTAAGAGTCATCTGCCTGCATGAAATCCCCTTGAGCATCCCCCAGATATAGTAAGGGGTGCAGCATCAGACTCTCCTCAGGGAAAACAATACATGTTTAGCAGAGAGAAATCCCTGTAAGCAGCCTCTTTTATTACTTGAGTATTACTGAAGGGTGTGGATGGGTTTTAGCAGGTGGGAGGAGGTATCTGAGGTTGGGAAGGAGAGCTCGTGAGTAGCCTGTGCTTCACTGCTTATGTTTTTTTGTGGTTTGCAGTAGTGGCATGTGCAGAGTAATACTGTAACTCCAGGTTAACTGTAATTTGTGAGTGAGAATTCCCCTGCTCGCTTCTTGGGCATGTATCAACATAAATACTGAGTTGCATGAGTAGTTACAAGTGCTGATGTTATCTCCTGGGCAGCCTCCCTCCCTTATTCACAGCGTATTTGTGGAGGAAACCTGCCAGGACAGGGTTTGGAGCTGAGGTGTTGAGCCTGAGGTGCCTGGAGAGGAAAAACAGGGAGGAGAGACTGCTCTCACCAGGCACCCAAGATGAGTTGCAGAGTCTATGGCAGGAGTTGCCAGGGGTCAGCCTCTCCTCTGCTTCAGTGTGGAGGCTTGGAGCAGTACTGAGGCAGTTTTAAGTGCTGGCTGGCATAGCTGAGGTGGACCCTGCTTTGAGTGGGGAACAACCTCCCACGTGGAGCCTTCCTTAAGTAGTCCATATTCAAGACATGGAGGAAACAGAGTGAAAAATGGTGTCTGTAGATGATATATTTCACAAGAGAAGTGAAATGTGAAAACCATGGGGAAGATGACCAGGAGCATGTGTTTCTCTCTCTTTTCTTATCTTTCCGCCTTTGAAACAATTAATCCAGGAATGTTCAGCTGATTGCTTCAGGATGTATGTTTTCCAAACTCCAAGATAAAAATCTAAAGCATTAAAGTTGAGTTGTTCAGTTGTTTCAGTCTCCCTTTATTAACAGTGTTTTCACAACAAACCCATCCCTCTGTGTAAGTTACTAAAGTTATCTTCTGCCTGTTGGGACACTAAGTGACTGTATGATGATGTCTGTTTCCTATCCAGAGTGTGGCTCTGTATATACTTGGGGATGAGAGCGCTGTGTCTAATGAAGCCTCCCATTATTTGTACAAGATTACGTCAGGTAATGATGCTTTGATGCCATGATACTATCTTCTGGTGTCTTGTGCTGCTTATGTATTGTCCTTTTGCCTGGGGAATGTGGAATTAATGTGCCCTTGTCTTTCCTAGGCCAACGAAAGCAGCAAATGGAACAGCATGACAATAGGTATAAAGCTCTTTACTATTTAAACTCATGAGGTGTTGACTTTCTGCTGACTTTTGGACTAGCTTTCATTGGCTTCCCCTTTATTTTACAGATGCAGTTTCAGACACAGCACATCTGTTTCCAGCCTGGCTGAGAAGTTAGTTATTTGGATGACTGATGTTGGTAAGAGCAGCTTTTATCATAGTGCAGAATGGCACAATCACAAGGAGTAGCCTTGTGCTTGTGCAGTACAAAATGCACTTTTATCTACTTTTGGTAACAGCTTGTTTTTCACTTGTTATTTTTAAGGTTTCACCTTAAGAGATCTGGAGTCTCTCCCATTTGGGGTAGCTCTTCCCATCAGAGATGCAATATATTACTGCAGAGAGCAGCCTGCCTCAGACTGGCCTGAAGCTGTTTGTCTCCTTATCGGGCGCCAGGATCTGTCCAAACAGGCGTGTGAAGGGAACCTGCAGAAGGGTAAATCTGTGAGTATGGGCATCAGGGGATTTCACAACACTGGGGTTGGGCAGAGCACTCCATTCCCCACCATCCTCTGATGCTCAGGGCATCAGATGGTGCAGATTCAAGGTTGAGGGCAGCGCTTACACAAACAGGAGGGTTTCAGTATAAAACCAGCATCCGGCACAGGAAGGCCACATGCATGGCTGTGGAAACTGTCAATATAAACCAGATTTTCACCTTCATTTAGACATGATGCTCAAAAGCTTTGCCTACAGAGCTGTTTGATTGCCTCTGTAAGTCCTCCTCCTCCTCTGCAAAACAGCTGTGCCTCTAAGAGGTGTTGAAGAGGTTTTGGTACTCAGTCCAGAGACAAAACAGGAGAGCACAGAGAATCACAGAATCGACCAGGTTGGAAAAGCCTTTCAAGATCATCAATCCCAACCATTGCCCAGCACTGCCAAGGCCACCACTAACCCATAGCACTGAGGCCTCGTCTCCACGGGGTGTGAACCCTTGCAGGGACGGTGACTGCAGCCCTGCCCTGGGCAGCCTGTTCCAATGCCTGAGCACCCTCTGGGGCAGGAATTGTTCCTCAGCTCCATCTAAACCTGCCCTGGTGCAGCTTGAGGCCGTTTCCTCTTGTCCCATCCCTTGTTCCTTGGGAGCAGTGTTGAGGACACTGAAAAGCTGGTTAGTGACATGCAGAGAACCACTTTAACAGTAGCAGATTGTAGCCTGTAGTCACAAAGAGGAATTTATTGTCCCAGGTACATCTTGGTCAAGATCCTTTTTGCTCTCTTAGCTTTGGAAGTGATATTAAAATTATCCAGTTCTTTATATCTGAGGCTTCATGACTAACTGCACAGCAAAAAGTTAATCCCTTGAGCAGAAAGATTGGAACATGGAGTTCATTTACTATGTCCCACCACTCATTAAAACCCTGTTTTGTTTTCTTCTGGTGAGGTTTTGCCCAACTGTAAGAGTACTGAATCTTCAAAAGGTGATAAATTGATTTTATCACTTACTTTATAACAATGCCTCGAATGCACATTACCTTAAAAGGAGAAAATGAGCTTCAAACACCAAATTGTTTGTCATTTCTCAGGAGGGCAGGGTGGAGTTTCCTGTTTCAGACCAGACGCTTCCTCTATGGGTGGTGCAGTTCTCTATTGAGATCTGGAGGGGATTTATCAGAAGAAACTGGGTTTCATTCATCAGCTGGTCATTTACTTGTGCTCTGGTGTCATGTGTTACCAGTGAGCCTTAGGAAGAGGCTGGCTGTCATTCTCTATCTTTCCAGTTTGCTGAGGTATAGAACCAGAAAAATGACCACTTTAGGGAGAGGTGTGTGGGGTTTGTGCCTAGTTTTATCATACCAGTAATTCTCAGTGCTTGCCTTGTTATTTTTCATGTTAATCTGCCATCTATGGCAGATGGAAAAGAAAGAGGAATATACTGGCCCACCTTAGGGTCAGTGTCTGGATTATTCTGTCAAACTATAAGGAAACTATATTCAAGAAAGCTGTTTTCTGCAGAACTCTAAAAATAAAATGAGTCATAGCATCCCAGACTGGTTTGGGTTAAAGCTCCAACCCCCTGCCATGGGCAGGGACACCTCACACTAGACCATGTTGCCCAAGGCTCTGACCAACCTCACCTTGAACACTGCCAGGGGTGGAGCATTTACCACTTCTTTGGGCAGCCTGTGCCAGGGCCTCACCACCCTCACAGTAAACATCTTCCTTATGATGCTTCGTGCACAGTGACAGCCTTGTCTGAAGCAAGTGTAGCACAAGCAGATTGTGGACAGACTGTTGCATCCTGTGCTGTTCTTGTCCTGTGTGCTGCTTATGTGATGTGAATAAGCAGTGTTGGACTCGATCTTAAAGGTCTTTTCCAACCTAGTTGATCCTATAGGGGAGGACAGAGTCTTAAACAAGCATTTTGTAGATCTTGTATAGAGAAAGGGCTTTTCCTCAGTGCTCCTAAGTTATGACGGCCTTCATTGGGTTTTTTTCTGGTCATGTATGGATCTGTGGTGTGGAGGTTCAGAACCATTCTGGTACTGTGGTGATGCCAGGGTTGGCCAACAGCAGCAGCCATTTGGAATTCGCTGCCATGCAAGCTGACTTTATTTTAATGGGAAGCTTGGTTTTCCCAAAGTTGTTGTAGGAGGGAATCGGAATTAAAGCTCTGACTCATTCAGATATCAATGATCAGTAAAATAACACAGGTTTCTGACCAGAGTGAACAGAACAGGTTGAGGGTCAGTAGGTACTGGCACTTCTAAAAGCAGGCTGTCACCATGGGACTGTCTCTGGAGTTTAACCTCTCATTTAATACCCATCAAAATGCTCATTTGGGTTCTGTTTTTCACTCTGAGAAAACAACATGTTTTCATATCCATCATAGATAACTATTTGTGTAGGCAGGAGGGGAAGGCCCTTACCTACCAGTGCTCTGAAACAAGAAATGGCGTAGAAAGAGAGAGAACTATTTGCTGTGTCACCTCTTCTAGCTCTCACTTGGCAGTCCTGGCTCAGCAGCTGCATCTTTGCAGCAAAACACTTGAGAGGTCACCTACTTGATTACAATGCTCAGAAATTCTGAATCGATGTGCATTGTATTTACAGCCCCATCCCAGTGCAGGTGCCTGTGCTGAGTGCATTCAGACTGTGGTGCTGGTATCCGCTGGCTTTCTGACAGTTACCAACATCCATGTGCCACTACCAGCAGCAACTTCTTCTTTTCCTCTTGCCCTTGCAGTCTGTGGGCCCAGTGCTGTCCTCTGATATTCCCTCTGGGACTGAATCAGAAGAGGATGAAGATGGAATGAATGACATGAATGAGGAGGTGATGTCCCTGATCTGGAGTGAGGATCTGAGAGTGCAAGAAGTGCGCAGGCTCCTGCAGAGTGCCCGTCCTGTACGTGTCAATGTGGTGCAGATGCCAGAAGCCAGTGACCATGAATACATAGAAGAGAAAGAAAACAGGTAAAGAACTCTCTCTACTTATATATTTCTTTTTATTATTTCACTTAGGTGAGAAATGGTGTGAATATTGCTATTGACTTAATGAAGCATGTCTCATCACCCAGTGCAATATAACTTAGTCTGAACCCAATGTTAAAGTAGGCAGGCCTGAGCGAAGGACACATAGAAGAGGGTTTGATTTCATGATACGAGTCTTTGAAGCTCAATCTACATCCAAATTCTGCTGTATTTGAGTTGGAGGACTCCTGGGATTGGAGCAAGATATGGCAAAGACTTGTAGTTTAAGCCCCAAACAGTGTGTTGAGCTCAGTTAGGGTTTGAATGCAGATTGTAGCATCTTTTCCTCAGCTTGAAATATAAGCAGGGCCTGCTCTGTAAAGAAAATGCCTCTGTAGAGAATAAAGCATCATCCATCCCCTGCCTAAAACTGCAGAGCCTTTTGCTCAGGGCTGATCTTAGTTCTAAGCAAGGCTTGGGTCAGGGGACTTAATTCATTCTACAGAAAGCAAATGCACTGTCCCAACCCTCTCTTTGGTTTGAAACCTCATATTGGAGCCATTCTATACCCGGTGGCCTCACAATTATCCCCATCCTGCTTCTTTATTGCCTTATTTTGAGGGTGTTAAAAAGTATCTGCTTTAAAACACCAGAAGCAAAGCAGACTGCAGAACATCATTAACATGTAAAACACCCTGCAGAAGTCGAAAACTAAAGGAATGCATCAAACTACAAGCTGAGTAATCTAACAAGTCTAGAAAGTGTTTCCAGAGTAAATCACAGAGAGCTGTGGTCAGCATTCTTGGAAGCACATCATTAATTCGGTGTACAGCTTGTTACTAGATGTGGTCACAGTCATAGCAGGATCCCATACAGCAATCGGCTTGGTTTGCTTTCTCCTTTCACCTTGTTTCTGAGATGGCTGCTGAATTCTCCATAGCATAGATTTATTTAACAGCACCTACCTTGAAGGGAAGTTTCAGCATGTTGTCAGCTAAGGAATAGCTTTGAGATTAAACTTCTAAGGACTGAAGATTTGGTTCAGAAGTTTGGCCTGCTAAAAAAGGAAAGATAACACATTATCTCATCAGGGAAAAAATGGTCTGTCCAGTGCCTGTCATCTGTAGGTTCATTTTACATCATGTATTCAGGCAAATTTTCCATGTTAAGCAGTTGGCTTGGTCTTGCTTTCATCTCCCCAACAGGTTGTTGCAGCTCTGCCAGCGAACCATGGCCCTACCTGTTGGACGAGGGATGTTCACTTTGTTCTCCTATCATCCTGTTCCAACCGAGCAGCTGCCCATCCCGAAGCTGAATCTAACGGGTACGTTGGTCAGTGGTTTAGAATCATGGAATGGTTTGGGTTGAAGGGAGTTTAAAGCTCCTTCAGTTCCAACCCCTTGCCACAGGCAGGGACACCTTCCACCAGAGCAGCTTGCTCCAAGCCCCTGTGTCCAACCTGGCCTTGAACACCCTGTGCCAGCACCTCACTAGTTTTCCTCCAGAGACATTCATTATTTAACAGAATGTGATGGAGTTTATCCCATTTCTTTCTGAACCTCTTGTGAATTTTGTAGTATCTTTCTACAAAGAGTTGTGCTTTTTGTGAAGAAGTAGCTCTTTCTGGTTTTGGGTCTGCCACCTTGTAGTTTCCTCTCCTGGAATGGTCAAGGGCAGTGTTACCAAACACTGAGATGCTATGTCAGGTATATTGTGAGAAGCAGAGAGAAGTGAAGCGGCTGGTCAGTGTTGGGGTCATACAGGACACAGATACTGCAAAGTCATAGAATCATAGAATCAGCCAGGTTGGAAAAGAGCTTTAAGATCATCAAGCCCAACCATTACCCAGTAATAACGTAACCATTACATTACTCCACATGGGTGGTTTTCTTGCTGTGCTGTGTGTCTTCTGACGTGTCTAAAGCTACCTGAGCCTGTCTCGGATCAGACCTGTTACCTCAGAAGCTGTCAGTGTTCACTCACTTGGCACCCTCCTGGAGTTGAACACTGTTTCTGAAGCAGCTTGGCTTTACCTGACTGCTTGACTGGCTCTCTCACCGGCAGGCCGTGCTCCTCCGAGGAACACCACTGTGGACCTGAACAGTGGGAACATCGACGTGCCTCCTAACATGGCTTGCTGGGCCAGCTTTCACAACGGGGTGGCTGCTGGCCTGAAGATAGCACCTGCCTCGCAGATAGACTCTGCTTGGATTGTCTACAACAAGCCCAAAATTGCTGAACTTGCGAATGAATACGCTGGCTTCCTTATGGCTCTGGGGCTCAACGGGCATCTCACAAAGCTTGCCACGCTCAACATACATGACTACTTAACTAAGGTGAGCCCTTCCTTCAGAAACAACAGAGAAGTACCTACAGGACTTGAATTCTTTAAAGAAAACAAGACAGAAAATGCAACAGATGTCTTGAAACACTGAGCTGGGAGATTCCTGGTGCAGGAGGATGAGAATTGCTTCCTTAATGTCAGTGGTGCAGGACTTCATTTCTGTTTAAAAGATTTTCAGCAGTTTTGTTACTAAATCATAGAATCCCAGCCTGGTTTGGGTTGGAAGGGACCTTAAAACTCATCCAGTTCCAACCCCTGCCACGGGCAAGGACCCCTTCCACTAGAGCAGCTTGCTCCAAGCCCCTGTGTCCAACCTGGCCTTGAACACTGCCAGCGATGGGGCAGCCACAGCTTCTCTGGGCACCCTGTGCCAGCGCCTCAGCACCCTCACAGGGAAGAGCTTCTGCCTTATTTCCAGCCTGAACTTCCCATTTCAGTTTGAACCCATCATCCCTTGTCCTGTCACTTCAGTCCCTAATGAAGAGTCCCTCTTCAGCATCCTTGTAGCCCCCTTCAAGGGGGCTGGAAGCTTCTCTGAGGTCTCCACACAGCTTCTCTTCTCCAGGCTGAACAGCCCCAATGTTCTCAGCCTGTCTCCATACAGGAGGTGTTCCAGCCCCTGAGCATCCTTGTGGCCTCCCCTGGACTTGCTCCAACAGCTCCATGTCCTCCTTATGCTGAGGACTCCAGGGCTGCAAGTGGGGTCTGACCAGAGCAGAGGAGCAGGATCACCTCCTTCACCTCGTGTTGTGCACAGCTCATTGGGATGGGTGAATGGGACACTGGGACAAGTGTTTTTCCTTTGCTGAGCACTTCTGATCTCTTTGGCTGTTGCTCTTTGTTTCCTTTCTCAGGGCCATGAGATGACAAGCATTGGCCTGTTGCTTGGTGTGTCGGCTGCCAAGCTGGGCACAATGGATATGGCCATTACGCGCCTCCTGAGCATCCACATACCTGCCCTGCTGCCGCCAACATCCACAGAGCTGGATGTCCCCCACAACGTGCAGGTGGCTGCTGTCATAGGAATAGGCCTTGTCTATCAGGGCACTGCTCACAGGCACACAGCTGAGGTTCTGCTGGCTGAAATAGGTACGTGCTGACACTGGCAGAAGTGGGGTGGGCACTGGGGGAGTCACAGCTTGTGAATGCACAACACATCAGAGAGATGAGCATTTTAACTGTGCGTTTCCCACCACAGTATTCACCTCTCATTTCCCAAACCTCATCATTAGTGTTCACAGGAGCAGAAGTTACTGTGAGCTGTGTGTTTGTGTAGCATAGAACAGTCATTGAATTTAGTAGAAGAAATATGGCAGCAGCATTGCTGGACTTAGATACTTTTTTCTGTCTGGAAATCTTGTCTGATCAGGGGTATTCTGGAGTGCCAGAGACCTGGTAAAAGGACATCTGTAACTGCACATTCCTCCTGACCTGGATGCCATATCTGCAGAGATCCTGAGTCCCTGCAGCTTTTGAGCAGACCTGTTGCACACTGTATACCCACATATCTGATGCTCCCCAGACATCTGTTGTTTCTCATATCAGTCCATGAGGTGGCTGCCACTGTAGAAACCAGAGGTGGAGGCACTGGGTGAGGGGAAAACTGCTTTCCTCTTGCAAAGACAAGTCCTTTTGGCTCACTAGGGTGGTGGAAATAGAGCCATGATGTCCTAAGTTCTCCTGTTCTGAATTTTGCTCAAGGCTTTCTAAACAGTAGTCAGTAAGAGCTGATTCTGAACAGTAAATCTGATCCAAGCTGTGTCCTTATTCTGTGCATAGTTCTTCTGATTTTATTTGTAACACTTAAGTTCTTACTCATGTCTATGTGTAACTTTAGCTAGAAGAGGCTGTTTGGTCTATTAAATAGAGAATGGGATAAAGATATGGGTGAAATTGTATCTGTTATGATTCTGGTTATTTGATCTGTGCAATCTTTTCTAGCAGCAGCTTTTGAACTCTGCTGACAGCATTTGGATAGGTTTAGAGGTCTTAAAGTTTGCACAGTTGTAACCTGGCATTTTCACTGTGTCTCTGAACTCCAGCCATACCATTTAGCAACAAAACCTGGTTCTGGAGGGTTTGCCTTTTGATGATGGGTGGGTTAAGTGACAGTTACTTATAATTCCACTGAAAACTTTCCTGACTTTTTCCTCATTTCACCAGGAATATAGAGCTTAATTAAACACTGTTACTTGGCTGGAATTCTGGAAGATGAATATCAATGTTTTGTGTTCTCCAGGCCGTCCCCCTGGACCAGAAATGGAGTACTGCACTGACAGAGAGTCCTATTCCCTTGCATCTGGGCTAGCCTTGGGCATGGTTTGCCTGGGGGTAAGTGTCTCAATTGCAACTGCAGTTAGTAGAAGAATCATTATACATTGAAGTGGGGTCATAAGAGCTGTTTCAGCCCTTGGATGAAAAGCATTTCTGTTCCTCATATAGGAAGGCATTCCCTTATTAATGCTTCTCCTTCTCTTCATCCCTCAGCATGGAAGCAATCTGATAGGCATGTCAGACCTCAATGTTCCCGAGCAGCTTTACCAATACATGGTTGGGGGCCACAGGAGGTTCCAGGCAGGGATGCACAGAGAGAAGCACAAGTCTCCCAGTTACCAAATCAAGGTATGTGTTGATTTTTGCATGTTTAAGCTGAAGACAGCAGCAGTTGGAACTCTGAGAGGTCTGTGCCTACACCAGGTGACTTTGAATGTCTGCATCACTGCAGATTTAGCTGCTCTGAAAGCATATGTTGTGTTTTCACAGGAGGGAGACACCATAAATGTGGATGTTACTTGTCCTGGTGCCACGCTTGCCCTTGCTATGATCTACCTAAAGACTAACAACAGGTATGAACCTTGGAGTTGCTCAGACATGTAGCAGTGACTTGTGATAGCAGTTTAACCTGCTGTCATGTTGGCGCTGCTTTGTGTGGCTTACTCAGCTTTGTGAGCTGCTGAAATCTGATGTGGAAACCCAATTCCTTCACTGTGCTCTGCAGATCCATTGCTGACTGGCTTCAAGCCCCAGATACCATGTATTTACTGGACTTTGTCAAACCAGAGTTCCTTTTATTGAGGGTAAGATTTTCTTCTGTGTCATGTCTCGGCCTATTTAGTGATCCAAGAACTGTATTACTTGGGTCTTTAAATCCAGCCACATCCAGAATCCTTTTGAGAGCTGGTAAACCCTGTTGCTTGCCAACCAAACTAATAACTGCACTGTTTGCTTGTAGTAAGCCACTTGTCAGGCTGCACTAGACAGAATTTATTGAGGAAACACTTGAATAATACATTTTATGGGGAATGTTAAATGTTTAATAAATTCTCACTGCTTTTCCTATTAATTATGAATTAATTTCACAATAGAATATAAGTTAGGGCTCAGCATCTAAGCCCATAGTGAATTTTCATCTCTGTTTACCGCCTAAGGATACAGACTTCGTTATACAGGATTTATTCTGTGGTTCTTTTCCCTGTAAGCAGAACTTGCATCTCCTAAAAGCTGCTTTGTCATTTCTGATAGGAATATATACTTTATTTCCTTCCTTATGTCTTTGGCTTTCTCACTTGTTTTCAGACCTTGGCTCGATGCCTGATCCTGTGGGATGACATCTTGCCCAACTCCAAGTGGGTTAACAGCAACGTGCCTCAAGTAGGTATTTATGTTTCATGTGTTTCATTCCCAGTTTTCATCTCACTGGGTTGTTCTGCATGTGAACATTCCCATAGTACCTGAGCTGCCCAGGAAAATGTATGTTGTGTTCACATGGCAAGGATGGATGTTGCATTGGATTCCTGGATCGTCATGGGAGCACTGAGGACTCCCATCCCATCATCCTAAAAAGGAGAGGGTGGAGGAGGGATGCAGCTGCTCAGGACAGAAAATGGTGCCAGAGAGAGAAAGGGTTTAAACTTATCTCCACACTAACTAAGCAGGAAGTGAGGTGCAACACTGCTTCAGTTTCAGTTGAGCATTAGGAATAACTTTTCAGCAGTGATATTCCAAGATACGTTGTATGGAATTTTAAAGAGCAAATTAGGTCAGTATCTGTCAGAAACACAGGATGCTGAAGGTCTATATGGCCTCTCAGGGTCTCATCCTGTTCTCTTTTCTCTCATATTTGAGTACATACCGAAACACAAATCTTGCCGTTGTTTTACAAGTCTTTAAGGGACCAGATCCAGGAGCAGTGAAGGGTATCCCTTTGGATCAGAAGTACAATGGAGCAATAGCATGTAGGGGGAAAAAAGCCCAAACACCTTTATATGCCTGTTAAACAGACATGCTTTGTATCACTTATGAACCCTTGATACCCAGTTTCAGTTAGCTAATCGCTTTCTCTGGATTAATGTCACTCTCTCTTATCTTTCTATAGATCATAAGAGAGAACAGTATATCTCTTCAAGCAACAGAGCTGCCTTCATCTGAAGACCTGAGTTTAGAAACCCTGGCGTAAGTAACATGGAAAAAGTGCTGCAAAACACAGCTGAACTCTGTAGAGATACCAGCATGAAAACCCCTCTCCCTTGTCACTGAGGGGATTTTACTCTGTTTTCTCCAAAGGATAAGCCTGTCTCTTTAACCTTTTCCTCTTTTACTACTTCTAAAGGAATTGGAGATATGTGCTCCGATGAGGACAAGAGAAGCGTTGAGTCATTTCTTGCTTGTGTTGTTTCTTAGGCAGGCTCATGTCTACATCATTGCTGGAGCATGTTTGTCACTGGGATTTCGGTTTGCTGGGTCAGAAAATCTAGCAGCATTTAAGTGCTTGGTAAGAAGGTTTATTTTCCCCTTCACTTTCCATTGAGCTGTAACTTATCTTTTGTGTCTATATTTACTATGCATTTCTCTTCTTTCCAGTACAAATATGCAACAGATTTCCTCAAGTGTTTGTCAGCACCAACAGCTTCAATAGTAAGTTCTTTCCAGTTTTCCCTCAGTGAAAAGGAGGTTTTGCTGTGTAATGCACTTTGATAACCCTCACCAAAACCTTAATGGAAACAAAACCATCCCTTTTACTTTTCAACTATCGAATGTGGCAGGGCTGTGAATCATTTTTAAGGACTTTGCTGGTCTCTGCTCTCCCTCACTCTGTAGAATGTGGTTTTGAACTCTGGGGTAGAAAGCAGTGCATTAGGTCAAGCAGAAGCGTGTGTTTGACCGCAGAAGTAATAATGCTCTCCCTATTCCGCTTGAAGACAGGTCACTATAACCTCGAAACGTGCTTGAGTGTGCTGCTGCTGGCTCTTGCAATGGTGATGGCTGGCTCTGGAAACCTCAAAGTCCTTCAGCTTTGCCGATTCATGCACAAGAAGACAGGTGGAGAGATGAACTATGGGTTCCACCTGGCTCACCACATGGCTTTGGGGCTACTCTTCCTGGGAGGAGGAAGGTAACTTCCCATTCCCAAAGACAAGGGTTTTACCTTTCACCTCTCCTGCAGAGCTTTAGTAGTGGGCACATCACTTGATTTAATAACATCTGGCTGCAGACCAGTAAGGAGTGGGGTCCCTCAGGGATCGGGTCGGGACCGGTCTTGTTCAACATCTTCATCGCTGCCATGGGCAGTGGGATTGAGCGCGCCCCCAGCGAGTTTGCCGATGACACCGAGCTGTGTGGTTCGGTTGATAGGCTGGAGGGAAGGAATGCCATCCAGAGGGACCTTGACACATTTGTGAGGTGGGCTGATGCCAACCTCATGGAGTTTAACCATGCCAAGGGCAAGGTCCTACACCTGGGTGGGAGCAATCCCAGGCACAGCTACAGGTTGGGCAGAGAAGAGATTGAGAGCAGCCCAAGGAGAAGGACTTGGGGGTGTTGGTTGATGAGAAAATGAACATGAGCCGGCTTCAGTGTGCGCTCACAGCCCAGAAAGCAACCGTATCCTGGGCTGCATCCAAAGGAGCGTGACCAGCAGGGTGAAGGAGGTGATCCTGCCCCTCTGCTCTGCTCTGGTGAGACCTCACCTGGAGCATTGTGTGCAGTTCTGGTGTGCTCAACATAAAAAGGACATGGAACTGTTGGAACAAGTCCAGAGGAGGCCACGAGGATGCTCGGGGCTGGAGCACCTCCTGTATGGAGACAGGCTGAGAAAGTTGGGGCTGTTGAGCCTGGAGAAGAGAAGCTGCGTGGAGACCTCAGAGCAGCTTCCAGTGTCTGAAGGGGGCTATAGGGATGCTGGGGAGGGACTCTTCAGTAGGGACTGTAGTGACAGGACAAGGGGTAACGGGTTAAAACTTAATCAGGGGAAGTTTAGATTGGATATAAGGAAGAAATTCTTTCCTGTGAGGGTGGTGAGGCACTGGAATGGGTTGCCCAGGGGGCCCATGGCAGGAGGGTTGGAACTGGATGATCTTAAGGTCCTTTCCAACCCGAACCATTCTATGATTCTGTGATCTGGATGCATAAAATCATTGAATCATATAATCAACTAGGTTGGAAAAGACCTTTAAGATCAAGTCCAGCCATCTTCTGTTGCAAATGGAAGTCCTGTTTTCTTCTAGATACTGCATCATTTACATGCCATAGGAAAGTTCCTGGCTTGTGGTTTGTGTTTATTTCCTACCAGTACATGGTTATTTCCTGTTCTGCAGGAACACATTTGTAACTTCCTTACCTATGTGTACTTTACAACTGTTCTTCCCTTCCCTGGGACACCAAAATACTTTGAACACCTCTGGCCAGTGTTTGTTAGCACAGAAATTAATAGATAATGTTGTTCTGCAGATACTCACTGAGCACTTCCAACTCCTCCATTGCTGCTCTCCTCTGTGCTCTGTACCCACACTTCCCGGTTCACAGCACGGACAATCGGTAAGTTTGCAAGGGTTCATGTTCCCTGCAGCTCAGTCATCTTACAAAGCTGTTACCTAGAGGCAGGTGATCCAGAATTTGTACCTACGTGCTCTGCAAATCAATGTTTGGAGGTTTAAACAAAGAAGTGGAAAACAGAAGAAGTAAGTGAAGATACAAGGTGATGGTAGTGATCTTTGAGCAGTGAGGAACTGCAGGCAGGTTTCTGCAGGCTCTAAGCTCTGCTCCTTGGACTTGACTGTTCCAGTTTGCTCAGCTGAAAAGATTTTCATGCAGGATCTGTTCATGTGTGACTCTGAATTGGTTTTAGTTACAATTCATTACTCCCTGTTCTGTTAGCTAACGCATTAGAAAAATCCCAAACCAGTAATACAGTAGTATTACTCCAGGTTTCTCTGCTGGATTTGCCTATTGAGCTGTGTGGAGTTGGTGTTCGGGGGTTATTCCCTGCCTGCTCTGCACGGTGCTGAATTCCTTATTCCCACACCCAGGTACCACCTTCAGGCTCTGCGTCACCTCTACGTGCTGGCGGCAGAGCCGAGGCTCTTAACGCCCGTCGATGTGGATTCAAACACTCCTTGCTATGCACTGATAGAGGTGACATATAAGGTAACGTGTCTGGAGGAGTGAGGGCCTTTGAGAAGGTCGGGGAGAGAGCTGAAGGCTCTCTGCCAAAGGTGTGCTCTTCTCATTGTTGTGGTCAGCAGTCTTGGTTTGTGTTCAGCTTGTGGTGGAGAGGAGCCAGACTGTACGCAAGTAATAGAAGGGTCATGCTCAGCCCACTCAAACCTTACGTGTGCTTTGATGTCACCTTGAGAGCAGAATACAGGGCAAGGAGAAGGCACCGCAAAGTCTTCAAACAGTCAGTTGTGCAATGACTGACCCAGTATCCTCTTTCTAAAGAGTAAGGGCTTTCAAAGGCACAGAGATGGTTGGAGCCATCCGTGGTTTGAAAAGCCTTCTAACTCTGCTGAAATGGGCAACTTGCCATTTATCCATGGTGTTTGGATGATGCGTCTTTTAGGAAAGGTTCCTTTTTATGGGCTTTATTCTGTACAGGCTCATTTGAGACAGATGATGCTTATAAAGGGACTAAAGAAAGGGATTTCAGGTGAGAAGAGGTGCAGCATAGATCCCTTGTGTCTCTGGCAAAGAGTTCTGCATGTTCAGGACACAGTTTATTATTCAAACCTTCAGATTTCAGTTGAAGTGTGCCTGACTTGCACAATGTTGTGTTGATACATTGATGGGAAATACCTTTAGTTTAGGCTTATGTTTCCTGACATAAAGGTAATGCTAAGTCATGTAGTTACTCAGAACTGAGGAACAGAAACTGACTGAAGCTGCCAGTGGAGTTGTTGAAAATGAGATGAAAGTTTTCTTTCTTTTCACACAAAAATGAGCTTTACTAATGTGTGAACGCTGGTGTTTTGAAGGGCACACAGTGGTATGCAGAAGCCACCGAGGAACTGATGGCACCCACGCTCCTTCCAGAGCTTCACTTACTGAAGCAGGTAAAGGAAGTCTCCCTTTTAATGAAGAACTTAATCACTCACTTTGTGTCACAAGCAGTGCAAGAACAGATGAAGTGACCTTTCTTTGATTCCCTGTCCAGCCTTAGCCAGACTCTGGACAATGCTGTCCCATAGTAATGGCTCTAAAGACAAGTCTGTCACTGTGGAGCATGTGTTCAGTCATGCCACATGCTTCTCTTTGGTCTTTATCGTAGTGCTTTCAAGCAGGGAGTTCCCTGTGCCAGCAAGCTTTGCTGTAGGACAGCAAAACTAGGTGCTCTTCTTTCTGAGTTTTCTGGGTGGGCAGCACTGCAGAAGGGCACATGCTATTGTAAGGGCTGAGGAAGAGCTGTAGACTTGGGTACAGACTCTTTCATTTAATGATTCTGGCTATATCTAGTAACAACAATGCTTCCATTGACAGATCAGAGTGAAAGGACCACGGTACTGGGAATTACTAATAGATCTAAGCAAGGGAACAAATCACCTGAAGTAAGTATTCTTTATAACACATAGTACAGTGCTTGACTGACTAATAACCTTGTAGTAATAGTTTTCAAGTGCTTTTTTAAAGCATCCTGTACTCGTAACACCTACAGTTTAGAAAGAAGTCTGGTTGTGATGGCTTCACTGTTGTGCTGACAGCACTTCAGGGTGAAGAAAGAAACTGCGTAGTTGGTTTCACCTCTTGATGTGAATAACTCGTGCAAAAACAGAGCAGGGGAAAACCTGATAGTAGAAACCGCAGCTATTGGGATTGAGTGGGACCAGAAACCCTCTTCAACTCGTGCTTTTAGTTTAGTTTTGAGTTGATGTGATGTCATGTTTCCCAGACTGTTGCTACAGTGGTTCAGTAACTGTTACTGCTTTGTGAGGTACTGCTTTTCTCACGTGAAGTATACAAAGTGCTGCTGCTGCCTTTCACCTCTCCGTTTAAATGTGTGGCAACTGAAAAACAGAAGTCTTACCAGAATACACTATCTGTGGGTAACATCATTCTCATCTTTGCCCCTAACAGCCTACGGTGTAACTTGCTGCTGTGAGTAGTGCTGAGAAGCCAGCTGCATCTTTCATCAGTAACATGGGTTTTCTAGTTCATTCAGCTGCTTCTGCTGAGATTAAATTAGGCACCACAATGCAGCATCTCTGGGTCCTGCCTTTAACCATGACAGGCAGGACTGATGTGGAATGCACATTCCTTCAGGTCAGGAAGCACATATGGATGCATTTGCTGCACCAAAGCTCCAGAAGCCAGCCTTGTGGCTTCACTTTACCACACTCGAGTGCTTGTTTGTCCAAAAGAGCCTTCCTGCACTGCCACAAACCAGGGTGGGTGACTGAAGAGCTTGCTGCTTTTGGGACTTTCTGTTCTTACCTGTTCTCCAGCTGCTTTGAATCTGTCACATCATCTCCTCAGCCCATTAGAGCAGTAGGGACCTGCCTGGCACATGTGTGAGAAATAATCTTCCCTATCTTACTACCTGTGAATTGCTCTATATTGTTATGCAAAGCAGTTTCAATACAAACAGGTCAGTTATTTTAAGGATGCCCTTCATGGTGCAACTGATACTCCAGATGAGGTAAACACGCAGCTGCTGTGCAATAGTGTCACTCTGAGCTGCTGCACACTTTTGTTGTTGGCTTGGTCAAGAATAGCAGTGTTGGTTGCGTTTCTGGTTTGGGGGGTTATTGGTTTGGTTTTCAATGAAGAAAGGAGCACCACCTGTGGATACCAGCTTGCATGGTTTTCCTTGGTGCTGGAGCTCATCCTAGGGGAGTCTGACAGGAACCTGCAATGGCTTCAGGAAGTTATATTCCTTATACCAGTAAGGCTTATCCTTTTTTATCACGGGTGCCTGCCACCACATCACCATTTGATAGCAGCCTGCCCTCTGAAGATACCAAGTTTTCTATATGTACATGACTGAGCCAGGGTTTACATTATCAGGACGAAGCCTACATGGGGACACTGGCCTCTCGAGGGTTCCCAAACACAAGAGGAATGTGGAGCTGTTGGAGCGAGGCCAAAGGAGGCCACGGAGATGCTGCGAGGGCTGGAGCAGCTCTCCTCTGGAGCCAGGCTGAGAGAGCTGGGCTGGGGCAGCCTGGAGAAGAGAAGGCTCCTGAAGGGGAGACCTGAGAGCAGCTCCAGTGCCTGAAGGAGCTGCAGGAAAGCTGGAGAGGGGCTTGGGACAAGGGATGGAGGGACAGGCCAAGGGGAATGGCTTGAACCTGCCCGAGGGGAGACTGAGCTGAGCTCTTAGGCAGAAGCTCTTCCCTGGGAGGGTGCTGAGGCGCTGGCACAGGGTGCCCAGAGAAGCTGTGGCTGCCCCATCCCTGGCAGTGTTCAAGGCCAGGTTGGACACAGGGGCTTGGAGCAAGCTGCTCTAGTGGAAGGGGTCCCTGCCCGTGGCAGGGGGTTGGAACTGGGTGAGCTTTAAGGTCCCTTCCAACCCAAACCAGGCTGGGATTCTATAAGCCTATGATACTATTGCATCTAAACTGTTGGAGGTCACGTTTCCTTCACTGTGTATGTGCACTGATGTAAAGCCAACACTGTTGTTGCAGATCAATTCTTTCCAAGGGTGGTGTCCTGTACGTGAAGCTGAGAGCAGGGCAGCTCTCCTACAAGGAGGACCCGATGGGCTGGCGCAGCCTCTTAGCACAGACTGTCACTCACCGCAACTCAGAAGCTCGGGCGTTCAAGGTATTGCTCCCAAACTGCATTCCTGGCAGGAATGCTGCCTCTGGGAAGGCTGAGGGAAGCACAGCAGGTCCTGCTGTGTTCCTTACCTCCAGCATTTGGCTCTGCCACATGCTTATGAGTAAGAAGTTACTTGCTTTGCTTGAGGGAAAGGAAGTGTGGTGGCTTTCACAGAGCATGCAATGAGCTTGAGCTAAGAATGGGTGTTTGCTGTGGGCAGACAGAAGTGTTGGACCCAGTTTGTTCACAGTGTGCTTTATGTAGGTTCCAGTCTTGTCACTTGTGTGCTGGGGAAGGAAGGATTGGGTATAAATCGCTACTACATTTGAGCAGTAAACCCAAAATGTTCATTTTATGTGTGTTTTGGTCTGGTTTTTAGCCAGAAGCAATTTCAGCTTTCACCTCTGATCCTGCTCTGTTTTCATTTGCTGATTACTTCTGCAAACCAACTGGGAACATGGGCCAGGTATGGTGTGTACGTGTGGACTAGCATGGTTTCTTGCTTGGAGGAATAATACATGGGGAAAATCTACATTAAACTGAGGAACAGAATTCATTCCTTCAGGTCATGGAGATGGGAATATTCCAAGGGATTTTTTTTATAACATGAAGGTGTAAAACAATAACTTCTTGTTGGCATTTTTTATATCACAGTTGCTGCTTGTTGTGTCCAGTAGTTGTATTCGTTGCAGAATGTGTTTAACAAGTACTGAAAGCCCTGTGCAGTGTCCTGGAGCATTTAGGTGAAGTCACTGCTGAAGGGTTAGGGTGTTTTACACTCTATTTCTTTGCACTAAACAACTTGAGGGAGTAAAATCCAGCCGCTTCAGGCCTACTTTTAATAAGCCCAAGAATGAAAGTGAGCTGTGTAGCTTTGTCAGCTACCACTCATTGATGCAGTGTCATTGCATGGGTTAACTTTAATGGAAGGAAATGTGAGCAAAGCAAGAACCTGAAATCAAGTGTCGCCAGCACGTGCTCTGTGTGAAACATGTGTCTTTTATCAGAAACAGGAAATCCTGGATCTTTTCTCTTCAATTCTTTACGAGTGTGTTACCCAAGAAAATCCAGAGATGCTGCCCACCTACATAGCCATAGATCAGGTGGAGTAAACTCTTGCTTTCTTAAAGCTACACTTGGGCAAAGAGGATTGGGTTTGCATGTGCTTTCATAGAGGACAGAGAGGAAGAAGGGGAGACATTAGTGATAGCAGAGATTTTAAAAGCTGGAACATAGTCTGAGGTAATGAGAACTGAAACTGCACAAGAAGCATTAACTGGCAGCTTCTCAGTGGCTGCTGAGGAGGGTGGCCCTTGCAAGGTGGGGTTTGAGGATTCATTCACTCGGTGTCTGAGACAGCACTGAGCAATACCGCTTCCCTCCTCCACTTCACACTCTCACAGTCGCTTTGTGTTTCCCCTCCACTAGGCTGTAAGGAGGTTAGAACGAAAAGAGATGTCTGAGACATTTGAGCTGTGGCAGATAAAGCTGGTGTTGGAGTTCTTCAGCTCCCGAAGTCACCAGGAGAGGATGAGCAGGAATCCCAACCGAGGGCTCTTCATGAACTCCGAATTTCTGCCCGTGATGAAGTGCACTATAGATAACACATTGGATCAGTGGCTTCAAGGTATAGAGGAGAAAGCTTTAGTCCTCCAGCCGTGATTGGCATTTAGTGTTCTTATCTTCTTGCTGATCAGGGTTGACTTTTCTTGTCTCAAAAGTACTGAAAACTGATAACTGAAGGGAAGGCACTTGTGTGTCAGCATAAACCAGCATGGTTTCAGTTTTGTGCATTTGGTGTGAAGCATTGACTGTACTGGGGGGAAGTTTAGTTAACGTGGAAGGTTTTGCTTCCCAGAGAAAACGCTTTCCTGATATCACACTGGGAGAACTTTCTAGAAGCAAAAGCAAGGGATGATCACAGCAGAGAGCAGGGTGGCCATGGCAGCAGGAGGAAGGTTTGCAAACACACCCTTTGCTCACCTTCTGGGGGGAGATGGAGACTCTTTTTCTGTGGGCTTTTTCTGTGGAGATGGTGTTGTCTTGCCTTTCTGCTCCCTCAGTTTCACCAGGACATGTTGTGTGTTACAGCTGGAGGGGATGTGTCTCTGCATTCCTATCTCAGTGGGCAGCCCACAGAGGTATCTCAGCTCAGCATGCTGGCTTGCTTCCTCATCTACCACTCTGTCCCCACGCCGGGCCAGCTGGCTGCTGGTGGCTTGGAAGGTAAGACCGGGATGACAGCGTCCTCTGAAAGCTGGTCCACTGGTGTTTAGTCTTTGTCTCAAATTAAAGGTACCAACTTTATGTGGGGCTAAAGAAGCCAGAATTAGCCTAGATACAAAAAGCTTCAGCTTTGTCCTGACCGCAGTTAAGGATGTTCTTGCAGGCAGCAGTTAGAGGAGGTGTGACAGGGGAAGTGTTCTTTATGTTGAGCTGGCCATATCCTGAATGTCCTTAAATCTTTCCTATAAGCACCTCTTCAGGCAGTCACCAGCTCCTCTGTATTTCCATCCTGATTTGGGATCCAGGGAAATCCTGGACCCGTTCACTAGGCAGCTGTTCCTCTCTCCCTCCATCAGGCCAGGCTGGGGATACGCCAGTCCTCTGCTTGCCTAAGTTTGGTCAGCTTGTGATAGAAATGCAGCTGCACTTTGATTTGGGGAACTGAGGCTTGCTTAGTGGTATGAGAGGAATGTTCCCACCTCAGTGGTGAGAGAAGGCTGAGGCTGAAGGCTTCCTGCAGGCTACAGCCCCCCAGCCTGGAGAGTGGCACCCTGAGAGTACAGGATGTCTCATCTTGGGTGATCTCTAGTTGGGTGCTTGCGTGTTTGTTCAGGTCAAAAGACCTTTGTGGAAATCCAACTTTTCCCAGTCTTCTCTCTCTGTTACACGCCTCTGTTCTGGGATTCCCTGCCACCCTAATGGAATTGGGGTTTTGTAACATTCTGTTATAAAAACTTACTGTTTAACCAGTGTTGCAACAAAATGAACAGCGGTGAACATCTCTCCTGAGCCACGCCGACTGCTGTTTGCTCTCCCTCTGTGGCGCTCCTTTCTTGGGCATTACACCTGGACATGCTCGTTTTCCTTCCTTCTTTCTTCTCTTTAGGAAGCACAAACTTCTCCGAGCTGCTTCTGAAGTTCAAGCAGTTGAATATGCCAGTCCGTGCACTACTGAGGCTCGCTCCTCTGCTCCTCAGAAACCCACAGGCCATGGTGCTGTAGCTGCAGGAGGGCAGAGCTCTGTGTTGGTCAGTGCTTTTCAATACCAGGTAAAACGTACTTGATTTTGTAGCTTCTCAAACAACATCGGCTTCAAACCTGTCCCTGGATGTGGGGACTGTGACCAGGAGTTATTTATAAATTGTTACAATGGATTCAAAAGAAATTGTAAAAGTGAACTGAGAATAAATTTACTTTTGTAACTAAGGGGTCTTTACAAACGTGTGGGGTTTGGGGGGTTCTGGAAAGCCCTTGGCTGGGAACTGAACAATCTCCTTGTTGTTGTAAACACTTTGCTTGTCTTTTATCTTTGCCTTCACGAGGGGCTGTGGACTGCAGGAGAGAGGCAGCTCAGGAGGCTCTTGCACAAGAGGGACGTGGAGCTGTTGGAGGGAGGCCAGAGGAGGCCACGGAGCTGCTGCAAGGGCTGGAGCAGCTCTGCTCTGGAGCCAGGCTGAGAGAGCTGGGCTGGGGCAGCCTGGACAAGAGAAGGCTCCTGAAGGGGAGACCTGAGAGCAGCTCCAGTGCCTGAAGGGGCTGCAGGAAAGCTGGAGAGGGGCTTTGGACAAGGGCCTGTAGGGACAGGCCAAGGGGAATGGCTTGAACCTGCCAGAGGGGAGACTGAGCTGAGCTCTTAGGCAGAAGCTCTTCCCTGTGAGGGTGCTGAGGCGCTGGCACAGGGTGCCCAGAGAAGCTGTGGCTGCCCCATCCCTGGCAGTGTTCAAGGGCAGGTTGGACACAGGGGCTTGGAGCAAGCTGCTCCAGTGGAAGGGGTCCCTGCCTGTGGCAGGGCTTGGAGCTGGAGGAGCTTTAAGGTCCCTTCAACACAAATCTTTCTATGATAAGGTGCCAAACTTGCTTGTCCTCTTGGGTCTCCTGCTGGAAAGGAAAGGGAACCACGTGGCCTGCTGCTCACATGGTGCTGAGCGTGCTCTTCAACATCTGGCATCATCTTTCAGTCTCATTCATGGGATTTACTTTATATGTGGGTCTCAAGCCTACTGTACATCCTCCGTAAGCACGAACTGCTCTGCTCTACTCATCACTCCACACTCACTACTGCACTGTTTACGTCTTCGTTTCTTTCCTCCTCTTTGTTCTGCAATTAGTCAGTGGCTGCTGAGCAGGCACCTGCCTCCAGCACGTTACGTTATGTCTGGGCAAGGGCTGAAACTACAGACACACCACTTCAATAACCGGGCACTCATCTGGGTTCCCTTCATCTCCGCTCGCTGCTGCCTTCTGTGTTCCCCAGAGCACTGAGCTTGGAGCGGGGCTGGTTCCAGGTTTGCTCGGGGCAGGCCAGGCACTTAATTTGTCATTAAAGAGGTGGAGTTGCTCCAACAAAAGCAGCCAGGGGCTGAGTGATCACTACTGGAAGAGCAGCCAGAGCCAAGCTTTTGATCTGCTGCTCCCTATGTCTCAAGTTTGATCTTACGCTGCGGGACTGCTGCTGATCTCCATCCCCTTTCTGTTCCCAAACCCTCCAGTAGAGGAGCTGAAGGCTGTTAGGGATGGAGGAGGACACCCAGGATGATTACAAAGAACCCAGAAGTGACCTGGGGTTGATGGTGTCCCACGTCCTGCTGCTGGTTCCCCGTCAGGACAAAGGGTTGCAGGAAAGGATGAGGCTGACACACAACGTGCTCCTGGGAGGAGCAGTGAGTGCAGGAGGAAAAGGATGTGTCCTGAGGGCAGTTCCTGTGCACAGTGCACAGGAGCTGGCTCAGTGCAGGGGGAAAGGGTTTGCATGTGAGAGGCTGGGAAATGAAAGGAGTACCTGCAGTGCACTGGCTTTAGCCTTTGAAACACACGCCAGGGAACACCTACTCCATAGGTACCGTCTTTGCTATGTGAATTAAATGAAGCCTTTAATGGCTATGGAACACCCCCCCTGCAATGGGACGCAGCTTCTGCTGCGCTCAGTGTCCCCACAGCTCCCTTGGTGCAGGTTGGGGACGTTGTTTTTTTTCCTCCTCAATTGGGGAAATGTGAAGCATTAACCACTCAGTTCCCAAAGCAGATGGAGCCCCTTTCCTCAGCTCCCACCCTGAGGAGAAGCAGGGGTTTAGCCTGGGAACTGCCCAAGTTCCTCCCTGCTGTCTGGGCCGTGGGAGGAAGAGCAGGAAATGCAAAGGCTGGATTTTGAATGCAAAGCTGAGAGCAAACTGCTGGGGAAAGGGTTTGGGCCCCGTTCAGAGCCGTTCTGGACCTCAGTCCAGCGCCGGGGCTGCACGCTCCTGCCAGCACGACCTCGTGCCTCTGCGAGCTGGAGGGTGAGGACGCATTTGAGCACAAGCACGGAGTAAAGCAGGGTTGAGGCCAGCTCCTGCGTGAGCTGCGATGTGCGGCTCCCCTGGGGCCGAGGGAGCCCCTCTGCCACGCAGCGGGGTTGGGATGCTCACCCAGCCGGCCGCAGGCTCGGGGGTAGGAAGGGAGCCGTGGGGCTGTGCGAGCCTCCCGAGCTGCACCAAGAGCACGGGTGCACCGAGCACCGAGAGGCTTCCTGTTTCCTTTCTGAGCCTCAGGAGCGTTTGAACGCAGCCGCCGGCGCGATCCGGACCAATGGTGTGGGCACAGCACGGGGAGCATCTGCTTGGGTGCCTGCGCCCGTTACCGTCCAGCTCCAGCCTGCCAGGGTAAGGTGCTATTGAGGGGGGCGAGCGTGGGTGCTGGGGCTGCTGGCTCCGCAGCGCCTCGCAATGTGGGTGTCGCTCGGGGCAGGCTCTCGCAGGGTGCGTGGTTTAAATGGTGCCCGTTTGAGCGCTGGGTTTGGGCTCTGCCTCATCCCTGAGCTCTCCCGTAGAGCAAGTGCGGCCCCTGGGCAGGGGGAGCTGCTTGGGGAGCCCTGGCTGGGGTGGGGAAGGAGATTTGGGAGTGCAGAGAGCAGTGAAGGGTCCCCCAGAGCATCACTGCTCTGCCTCTCGTGTGTGGTACCCCGTGGGCAGCATGCCAGCGCCTCAGCGTGTCCTGCAGCTCCTCTTGCTTGCTCACCATGGGTGGGTGAGCACCCCCTTGGAAATGGGACCCCTCCAGCCCCTCTGGGAACCCCCAGGATTCGGGGGTCCTTGGAGCAGCCCTGGGACCTGCTCTGGTCTCTGCCTGTGGGCAGTCACTGGTGGGAGCTGGGATGCTCAACCCTTGGGGGGCTTTGCAGAGGGCAGCAGCTCTGCTTAGGCACAGCATGGAGATGGGACATGGGACATGGCATGGGCATGGGATATGGGACATGGCATGGAGATGGGCCACGGGACATGGCATGGGGATGGGATATGGGACACAGCATGGAGATGGGACACGGGACATGGCATGGGGATGGTACATGGGCCATGGGACATGGCATGGAGATGGGCCACGGGACATGGCATGGGGATGGGATATGGAACACAGCATGGAGATGGGACACAGGACATGGCATGGAGATGGGACACGGGACATGGCATGGAGATGGGACACGGGACATGGCATGGGGATGGGATATGGGACATGGCATGGGAATGGGATATGGGACACAGCATGGAGATGGGACACGGGACATGGCATGGGGATGGGACATGGGCCATGGGACATGGCACGGAGATGGGCCATGGGATACAGCATTGGAGCTAGGACATGGATGCTCTGCTGCACCAGCACCCCTGGGTGCCTACATCCCACCCCAGGGTCCCCCACTTGGGTAACTGCGGGCGCAGCGGTGGCCGGTGTCACGCCTCGGTCCCTGCAGTGCCTAATGCTGAGTCACCTTTGGGGGTTATTTCTGGCTGCCCTCACAGGCTGCTCAGGCTCTCCCCGGGCTTTGAGCGAGGGAGGCAGCAGGGGGGTGTCCTCCCCACACACATATCCTGCAATTTTTGCCATGGGAAGGAAATGCATCCACTCACCGCATCCCAATCCACCGCATCCCAATCCATGCTCGCTTGGGGTCTGCTCGTGTTTCCTTCTCCCTGCAAGTGAGAGGCTGTGGGAGGGGTTTAGCAGCCCAAGGGATGGATGGAGCCTGAGATCCCCCCTCCTGCCCCTTTCCCTCGCTCAGCTTTCAGCCTCAGGGCCATCCCATGGCAGCACATTCCCATTCCAGCTCCATGCAGAGCCGGTTTCCTTCCCTCATCACTCTGTTTCTGCTGTTGATCTCAGTTGCTGACCCCCTTAGAGGTCCCCCTATAGCCATGGGGCAGAGCACGGCTTCTCAACCCACCCTATGGACCTCAGCTGCCCCATGCATCACCCCGGGCTCTGCCACTGGTGCTGCGCGTGGGAACTGGTTCAAACCCGGGCCTGCCCCATCCCCAGGTTCCCTTTCCCATGCGGCTTTTTGGCAACAGTGACCTCTGTTGGCACCGCCATGGGCCCGGTGCCACCAGCCTGGCCCTGGCTGCATCCCCAGCATCCCTCACCCCCCACCTCCCTCCTTCCTCCCACCCTGGGCACAAACGGGGACATCCCTTGGTTAATCCCTCCCAGCACCGCCTCCAGCCCCGGGCGCCTCAAGGCAAAGCCCTGCAGGTCCTGCTGTGTCCCAGTGAGCCCGTGGGCAGGGAGGGGGCTCCAGCACTGCTCAGAACGGGGTGGAAGTCACTGAAAGAGCTCCTGAGGACACCCCAGAAGCCGGCGGGGATTCAATGGGAGGCGTGTGGCCAACTCCTGACTCATGTAAATAGAGATGCTGCGAGCGGTGACTCATCCCAGGAGCACTTTCTGTGTGTGTTTCATCTCCCTCCAGTCTCACATGAGTGCTTTGCACCCTCGAGAATAGTAATAGTAAAAAACACAGGTGATCTGTGCAGCGAAGGGGGAAGGAAGGGGCTTGGGAGTGGGGACGGGGGCTCTCGAGCTGGTTGGGCTCAGGGGAGGATGCTGGGGTGGTGGCACCGGTCACTGCTCCTCCATCCATGAGGCGCTGGTTGCTCCCCAGAGTGGGAGCTTTGCCTCCGGGGAGATGCTCTTCATCTGTAGCCATAGGACAAGGGGTGATGGGTTGGAGATAAGGCAGAAGCTCTTCCCTGGGAGGGTGCTGAGGCGCTGGCACAGGGTGCCCAGAGAAGCTGTGGCTGCCCCATCCCTGGCAGTGCTCAAGGCCAGGTTGGACACAGGGGCTTGGAGCAAGCTGCTCCAGTGGAAGGGGTCCCTGCCCGTGGCAGGGCTTGGAGCTGGAGGAGCTTTAAGGTCCCTTCAACCCAAACCAGGCTGGGTTCTATGAACCTGTGCAGGGCTGATCCGCACAGCCCCACGCTGCCTCCTCCTGAGTCATCTCTGCCCTGGAGCTGAATGAGGAGCCAGCCCTGCCGCTCAGGCTGCGCTGTTCTCGGGTCAGCTCATCTTGAACCACCCCAGCCGTGCCCCAGGCCACGCTGAGCTCCTGCCGGGCAGAAACCGGGCCTGAAGGCTCCAGGAGGGGACACAGGAGGGATGCAATGAAGAGAGAGGGAAAGGCTCCCTTAGCTCCACAGGGAAAGGGCTTGGAGTGGGGCGAGCATCACGGGTGGGCGCTTGCCAGAGCTGTTCCCTGGGAACGGGATGGTTCCTCCCCTCCACGCAGCATCCATCCTTCCCCACGAGGCCTGCAGGGGGTTCATGGGATCTTTCAGCCCATCCGATGGGGATGAGGGGAAAAGCAGAGCTCTTCCCAGCGGACAGGCTGGGAGCGCATCCCGGGGCCCGAGAGCCCAAAGACCGGTCAGGGCCCCTCAGCAGAGCCTCCCACCACCCCCTGGGACAGGATCTGGTGCCTGCATCTCATCCCATTCCCAGGGGTTTGGCTGCGAGCCCTGGGAAACGAGACCTTTCCCAGCAAAAGCCATTCCCACTGAGGGTATCCGGTCACCTTGGGAGAAGCGGGAATGGCTGCTGGCTGTGGGAAAATCCCGCTTCCCGTGTCTCCGTGGGGATGATGGGACTGTATAAACCCAAGAGCGCATCCCGGGCTGGGGCTGCAGCAAGGAGAGGAGAGGAGAGGAGAGGAGAGGGCAGGTAGGATGCTGGGTGGATCTGATGGGCACTGAGAGGTGCAGGGGCTCCGTGCTGGCGTCGGGAAGGGTTGTGGAGGGGTTGGTATGGGGGTACCCTCACGCATGGGAAGTAGGGTCTGTGGTGGGAGGGGATGCTGGGACCCAGATAGCGGATAAAGTGGGGCTGCGTTTGAAAGGGCTACAATTGGCTCTGGCTGGTGGGCTCTCAGAACATGTGCTCTCCTTTAACTACTGCGGGCACTCATGTCCATGGATTACCAGTACCTGATCTATGGAATCATGGAAAGGTTTGGGTTGAAGGGACCTCAAAGCTCCTCCAGCTCCAACCCCTGCCACGGGCAGGGACCCCTTCCACTAGAGCAGCTTGCTCCAAGTCCCTGCGTCCAACCTGGCCTTGAACACTGCCAGGGATGGGGAATATACAGCCCAGCTTTCCTTATTTTTCCCAATATTCTTCCCATTCTTTCCATTAATACTCAATATTTAAGCTTCATCAATGTTTAATATTGAAGCATTAATGTCACTCAGGCAGTAACTGCAGGTTTGGGCTGTGGGCTCTCCCTGGAGAGTTTGATCTTAAACCTTTGTCATTAAATGCCTGTAAAAAGGGAAACGTGGGAAGTGAAGGGATCAATCCCTGAGGCACATCCCCAGGGATTCGAGGATGTGCTTGAGCATCCTGCCCCGGGCACACACACCGGTATAAACCTAGAGGCAAAGGATGAAGCATCCATGTGCTGGCTCTGCTCTAGTCCTGCATCCGGCATTCCTAACGAAGCTCATTCCTCCATAGGTGATTCCCTGGCCCTTTGCTGATCCACAAGAAACAGAGGAGCTTTTCCAAGCAGCATGAATGAAAAGAGAAGCCCATTTCCCCCCCGGGGCAGCGGATCCTTGGAGGAGCAGCAGGGGTGAGTCAGCAGGAGCACGGATGTTCCGCTGGGATTAGGGATTGAGGGGAAGGGGGGCTCTTTTCCCCCTCCTGGTTATTTGGTCATCACTTGCTGGTGGGAAACAAGTGACCTCTGTGGCCCTGCAGCTACTGCTCGTGCGGGTTTAACCCATTCCCATTGAACACCCCCAGCTCTGATGGGTCCTCTCCCCATCGCTGGCGCTGGCTCCGGACGGGGGGGTTCGGGTGAGTGCCTCCATGGGATGAACGGCACGGTTTGGGATGGGTGGCCTGGGGCACCCAGAGCTCCTTAACCTCCAACGTGCCCGGTTCAAGCCGGGATGCGGGGCAGGTGCTGCGGGGTCCCTCTGAGCGCATCCCGGCTGCTGGAACCCTGTGCTTTGGGGGCTGTGGGGTCCAGTAAGGGACAGCGGAGCCGCCACGTGATGAGGGGGTTGGTGACCTGGCACCCCCCTGACAAAGAGGAAAGGGACAAGCACCCCCCGGAGCGATGGGTGCTGTGCCTTGGGGGGGCTTCACTGGCCCAAAATGAGGCAGCAGCAAGCGCGGTGCCGAGGAGAGGGGAGAGCAGTGCCGCGGGTGCTCTTCCCCTTCTGCTGCATCCCTCTTCCTCTTGGTGCTGCTGGTGTTGGTGCTGGTGGTGATGCTGCTGCTGCTACATGGTGCCATGCAGGGATGCAGCACCTCGCTGTGCGTCAGTCTCTGTCCCTCTCTCCTTGTCCTCCTGCAGCAGAGGAGCAGCCCAATGCGGGTGCTGCTGAGCCACATGGGTGCAAATGGGGAGCCCATCCCCGTGGCCTCTGGGCAGCCCCAGTTTTCTCTCGTTGGGTGCCCCCACACCTGTGTGGCAGGGGAAGAACGACGACAAGAGCCAAGGTGTGGGCTCATCGCGGCGTCCTTACACCAACCCCAAAAGCCCCTTTGAAGCCCGAGCGTGCGGTTGTGTTGTGCTGATAAAAGGGGTTAACGGTGTCCATGGGGGTTTCGCCTTCCCCATCCCTCTGGGTGGGCACTGGGGGTACAGCTCCGGATGGGGTATCCAGTGTCCATCACCCGAGTCATGCCGCAGGCCCTGGGCCGGGACTGGGGACCCCTGGTGTCCCGTGGGGCTGGGCAGGAACCAGCGCGGTCGTGGCTGGGGTGGAGAAACGGGAACTGCTCCTGAGCCAGAGCTCCCAGGGAAATGGGTTTAAGGAAGTGGGAACAGCCCCAGGGTTAAACCCGGGCAGGGCACTGAGGCTGAGCTGGGGGCACAGAACCACTGAGCCAGCCGGGCTGGAAAAGCCCTTCAAGCTCCTCCAGTCCAACCATTGCCCAGCACTGCCCAGGCCACCACTAACCCATGGCACTGAGGCCTCGTCTCCACGGGCTGTGAACCCTTGCAGGGCCGGTGCCTGCAGCCCTGTTCCGATGCCCGAGCGCTTCCATGGCAGCCTCCCTGCCGGCTCCAATCAGGGCCGGGCACTCTGGGCTGTATCCAGCCCTGGTTTGGATGCTCCAAGGGTGCCAGGTCCACGTTTTGTATGGCTGGGGTTTAACGGCATTCCCGGTGATGGCTCATCCCGCTCCCCGGGATGTAACCAGGAGTAAGGGCATCGGCATCCCTTTGGCTCACTGTGCCAGAGAGCAAGGCGTGCAGGGAGCTGGTTCCGGCCGGAAACCTGCCCATGCCACCCTGCATCCCTGGGATGTGGCACCATCCAGCCCCAACACGTACCACCGTGCACCCCCAGGGTGGAAGCTGCCTGCTTGGGCTTCCTGGGGGCTCCAGGCTGGGGCTCCCCAGCAATTCCCACCTAGATTTTAGGGATTGTTTATTGGAACATTTGCCACTCGGGACTGTGAGACTGGAATCTTGATCCCCCCATCTGCTCTTCCACCCACGGCACTGACACAGGGCAGGTCTATTCCCGACTGTTGCGCTGCTTAACAAAGCACTAAATAGGCTCTTTCCTACCTATGTAGAACATTCTCCCTATTTTCATGCCATCATTTCATGCCCCATTTCCAAAGTCGCATTTCTCCACCCCTCCTGCAGGTTTGATGGTCACGTATTGGGGGACAGCAGTCGTTTCACTCCCACTCAGTGGATTTGCTTTCAATGGGCTGTTCCACATGGGATTCTTCTTCTCCCCCGTGGGAAGGAGTTCCCAAGCACCCCAGCAGCTCATTCCCAAAGCAAGGCAGTGGCAGAGCGCTGCGAAACCCCCAAAGCACCGGGGTTTTGCTTTCGTTATCACTCCGAAAGTAAAGCAAGGCGCAGGATGCACATGAATCAGCAAACACCCCCCTAGCTCCCACTGCTCATCCTGCCAGCCCCACAGCCGTCCTGTGCCCTCTGTGAGCCATGGTCCCGCAATGGGGAAAGCCAGGGGCACCCAGGGCGTCACATCTGGCTTTTCCCACAGGAGGGAGGTTTATTGCTCCTTCATGAACCCACGCAGGCCATGAGACCTCTCCATAGGGGTGCCCTGCACTGAGTTATCCCCTTCGTCCCCTGGTAGATGAGTTCTTTCATTTCCTGATGTGTGAGCACGTATGTGTGTTCTGATACAAGTATTTTCTGATACACATATTTGTGATAGAGATGTAGATATAGGTACAGGTGTAGATGTAAAGGTAGATGTAGGTATATTGATATGGATATAAGGTGTATGTGTATGTAGATGCAGACATATGGATACAGAGATATATAGCTGCAAATATGTAGATGTATAGGTATGGATATTTAGATATAGATGTACACATGTAGATGCAGACATACACATATGGAGATCTAGATTTAGATATGTACATATAGGTATGGATATAGCTATAGGTATGGATATAGAGATATATGGATGTAAATATGTAGATGTATAGGTATGGATAGTTAGATATAGATGTACACATGTAGGTGTAGACATACAGATATAGAGATCTAGGTGTAGATCTAGATGTGGGTATGTATAGATAGATATAAATACAGATAGAGCTATAGGTATGTACATATAGAATACAGATGTGGATATATAGACATACAGATATCAATGTAGATATCTAGATGGATAGATGTAGCTGTAGCTGTAGATATGTAGCTCTAGATGCAGGTATATATGGGTAAATACAGGTAACTATGGATGTATAGACGCAAGATCCAGATCGATTCAAGCCATGCGGCAGTGCAGGGGATCTCCCTGGGATCCCCCCACTGCCAGCTGCGGATGCTCTCTCCTGTCCCCATGGGTCCCAGTTACCCACGAGCTCCTCCGTATCCCCATGAGGAAAAGCTTTGGGCTAAGGCGCTGCGGGCCGCAGGAAGGAGGAGGAGGAGGAGGACGGGGCTGTCCCGGCCATGGAGGGGGTTCGATGGGGTCCGATGGGGCTGAGCCCCGGCTCCAGCTCGTTCCGAGAGGGGCAGTTCCCGGCCGGGGCTGCAGGGGGGGTGGTGGGAAGGAAATGGCCCGGCCCTCGGCAGAGCCCCCCCCGCACCCTCGGTATCGCCAACTTTGGGTTTAAACCCTTTAAACCCTCATTTTCCGTATTTTCCATACTGAGTATTTCCAGGATTTTCACTCTTTTCATCATTTTCATCATTTTCATCATTTCCATCGTTTCCATCACTTTCAACAATTGAGAGTTGTTCTAATACTTTCAACATATCCTTAATATCTCCCTTGTTTTCCATATTTCCATTCCTACCCTTGTTTTTCCCTCTGCAGCAGCAGGAAGGAGCTGCCTGTTCCTTCCCACATCCCTGCCTGGGCTGGGAAGCACAGAGCCCTCCCCAGACCTTAACAGGATCCATCTCAGGCTGGGCACAACCTCAGCTTCACCGTTGTGGCTGTTAGAATAGGAATAAAACCGGGAAAGGGGAGGGCCGGGCACGGTGAGGTTTTGTCACAGAACCCAGCCTGGTTTGGGTTGAAGGGACCTTGAAGCTCCAACAGCTCCAACCCCTGCCACGGGCAGGGACCCCTTCCACTGGAGCAGCTTGCTCCAAGCCCCTGTGTCCAACCTGGCCTTGAACACTGCCAGGGATGGGGCAGCCACAGCTTCTCTGGGCACCCTGTGCCAGCGCCTCAGCACCCTCACAGGGAAGAGCTTCTGCCTAAGAGCTCAGCTCAGTCTCCCCTCTGGCAGGTTCAAGCCATTCCCCTTGGCCTGTCCCTCCATCCCTTGTCCCAAGCCCCTCTCCAGCTTTCCTGCAGCCCCTTCAGGCACTGGAGCTGCTCTCAGGTCTCCCCTTCAGGAGCCTTCTCTTCTCCAGGCTGCCCCAGCCCAGCTCTCTCAGCCTGGCTCCAGAGCAGAGCTGCTCCAGCCCTCGCAGCAGCTCCATGGCCCCCTCTGCCCCTCCTTTTATCATCAGAACTGAAGCGATGCCTCAGGACCCCTCAGGGCCCAATTCCCATCCAGTATCCCAAAACATTCCCTCCTCTCTTTCCCCCTGCATCCTTCTGCGGCTTGATGTCTCGGTGCCCTGAATAAAACCCCTTTATTAAACATGGGTGCCCTGCAGGTCACCAGCACCCTTGGGTGTCGTAGGCATGGGGGGAAGCCTTGGAAATGGAGACGTAAGATGCTTGCTGGGCTTGTATGAGCTGTCCTGATGTGATGCTCCCTTTGGAGAGGCGATGGGGAGCTGGCTGCGAGCTCAGCTCCTGCTTGAGCTGAAGGGTTTGGGTGCTTGGCAAGGGTGTTCTCCTGCAGTAACAGCGAATCCAGGTGGAAAGGGGCCAGCGAGGCCCGCTCCCGGCTGACAGCAGTGATTTGTAGCTTCCAAAGCAGCGCAGCAGAAGTGCTGAGCAAGCGCTTTACTGCAGGCACTGAAGCAAGGGGGGGCTCCAGACCCACACTGGCACTGGGAGGCCGTTCTCCCCCCCCCCCCCCCCCAGCAGCTCTCCCCTGCACAGCTACAGGTTGGGCAGAGAAGAGATTCAGAGCAGCCCAAGGAGAAGGACTTGGGGGTGTTGGTCGATGAGAAAATGAACATGAGCCGGCTTCAGTGTGCGCTTGCAGCCCAGAAAGCAACCGTATCCTGGGCTGCATCCAAAGGAGCGTGACCAGCAGGTCATGGAGGTGATCCTGCCCCTCTGCTCTGCTCTTGTGAGACCTCACCTGGAGCATTGTGTGCAGTTCTGGGGTCCTCAACATAAAAAGGACATGGAACTGTTGGAACAAGTCCAGAGGAGGCCACGAGGATGATCAGGGACTGGAGCAGCTCCTGTGTGGAAACAGGCTGAGAACACTGGGGCTGTTCAGCCTGGAGAAGAGAAGCTGCGTGGAGACCTCAGAGCAGCTTCCAGTATGTGAAGGGGACTATAGGGATGCTGTGGAGGGACTCTTCATTAGGGACTGTAGTGATAGGACAAGGGGTAACGGGTTCAAACTGAAACAGGGGAAGTTTAGATTGGATATAAGGAGGAAATTCTTTCCTGTGAGGGTGGTGAGGCACTGGAATGGGTTGCCCAGGGAGGTTGTGAATGCTCCATCCCTGGCAGTGTTCAAGGCCAGGTTGGACAGAGCCTTGGGTGCCCTGGTTTAGTGTGAGGTGTCCCTGCCCATGGCAGGGGGGTTGGAACTGGATGATCTTAAGGTCCTTTCCAACCCTAACGACTCTATGGTTCTATGATTCTAATGCAGCCCCTCTCTGGTCCCGTTTGTGCTGTGAGCCGGGGTTAGGCCTGGGGACGGGCCCGATGCTATGCACTGCTGCTCTCTCCTGGGCCGTGGTTTGACCCCGGTGGGAGGGTTTCGGCTGAAACACCAGAGGCTCGCGTGAGCCTTGACTGAAATGAGAGCTCCGGGCCCCCAGACACCCAGCAGAGCCCGCTCGCTGTCACCGCACGCATCAGGGCTGGTGCTGCTGCCAAGGCAACGGCATCGGGGACCGGCAGCACCGGGGCCACACGCCCCTGCCCCGGGGAGCATCGTATCCTGCTACCCCGAAAGCTCCTGCCAGGGCAGGCTGCGAGCCCTTGGGGACAGGGAGCGCGACCCTGCTCTGGAATGGGGATTCAGGAGGGATGCTGCTGGTGTGGGAGGGATGCTGGGAATGCAGGAGGGATGCTGGGCATGCTGAAAGAATGCTGGGGGTGTGGGAGGGATGCCAGGAGTGCAGGAGGGATGCTGAGGATGCACGAGGGATTCCAAGGGTATGAGAGGGAGCCTGGGGGCGCAGGAGGAATGCTGGGGGTGCAGGAAGTATGCTGAGGATCCCGCTCGTATGTGATCCTGTATGCTGAGCATGCAGGAAGGATGACAGGGGTGCGGGACAGATGCCAAGGGTGCAGAAAGGATGCTGAGGATTCAGCTCGTACGAGATCCTGTATGCTGAGCATGCAGGAAGGATGACAGGGGTGTGGGACAGATGCCAAGGGTGCAGAAAGGATGCTGGAGATGTAGGAGGGGTGCCGGGGATGTGGGAGGGATGCTGGGGATGCTGAGGATGTGGAAGAGATGCTGGAGTTGCAGGAGGAATGCTGGGGAGGCAGAGGGGGAATGCAGGAAGGATGCTGGAGATGCAGGGGGGGATGCAGGAGGGATGCTGGGGATGCAGGAGGGCTGCTGGGGATGCAGGGGGGATGCTGAGGATGCAGAAGGGATGCTGGGTGTGCAGGAGGGATGCTGGGGATGCAGGGGGGATGCTGGGGATGCAAGGGATGCAGGAGGGATGCTGGGTGTGCAGGAGGGATGCTGGGGATGCAGGGGGGATGCTGGGGATGCAGGGGATGCAGGAGGGATGCTGGGTGTGCAGGAGGGCTGCTGGGGATGCAGGGGGGATGCTGGGTGTGGAGGGGGGATGCTGGGGATGCAGGGGGGGATGCAGGAGGGGATGCAGGAGGGATGCCAGGTGTGGGGCATGCTGCCGAGCACAAGCTGCAGTTGCAGGTCTCGAGGGTTCCAACCCAGGTTCCAAGGCTGATGTTGTGTTCCCCTGAGCTCGGTGCCGCTCCTCAGGGCTCCGATGCAGGAGGTTACCAGGACACAGGGAAACCCGAGCTCCAGCTTGGCCGGGAGCCCGTGCCCTGCACGGACTGTGCCAGGCTCTGCTCTAAAGGCGCTCGCGTTGCCTGTGCGCGGAGCTCTCAGCATGACTCAGAACAGAGGGAATCGCCGTGCTGAGAGCAGGGCGCTCCCCCGGGGCTCCCCACGGTGTGAGGCCAGGCAGCAGCCCCGCAGGAGCCTGGATCCCTCCGGCTGCCGCGTTGGGGATGGGCAGCACCTTCTCACCCTCTGTTTTAGTTTGGAAAGCAAAGAAATCGGTGCTTGCAAACAAAGAGATGCAACGCAAACAAATACAAGCCTCGGGAACAAATGCAGTCATTGCAAACAGATGCAGGCACTGGAAATAAATACAATCCTTGCAAATTCTACGATCCTGATTCAAGTAAACGCAAGGATGGGAAGCAAGTACGAGTCCAATACAAGTCCGCTTGTATTTGAGGTGTACATCACGGTGCCAAGTGAACGAGCAAAGCATCGCCGTGGCAGGAGGGGAGCTGCCAAAGCCTCCTTTGGTTGGGGTTTGGGGCAGTGTTTTTCTGTTAAGCTCTGCCCGGCTTTTGGGGCTGGAATGTAAAGAAATGGCTCCGGCTCCTTATCTTATGCATGCCTGGGGGTTAACTCCTCCTGATGGCCCCTGTTTGTCCCTTCGGTGAGCAAGGAGATGGGGAGATAGCACAAAAAGCCTGCCTGAACTGAAGCTCCCATGTGGGGCTCGGCGTGGGGAACACGTGAGGCTTAAATGTCAGGGAGCTCACAAACACCTTCTCTCGCCAGCCCCGAAGCTTTGCTTTGCTTTTAAATCTGTATTTTTATGTAAATACCTTCTTGTCAAACCACAAGCTGCTTCTCAGTTTTGTTTTCAGCCAGCTTTGATGGTGAGATTGGCATCTTCTGGCTCAGAGACATGAGCGATGTGCTGCGGGTGCCTGGAGCGCACAGGAGGGATGCAGCCCGAAAGGGAATGATGCTCCTGGAGCAGGGATGGGTTTTCCTATGGGACCCCCTCCTTGCTGGGGCCAAGGAGGAGAAAACTCCCCTTTTCTTGCTCCTCAGCTGATGGCAGTGACCAGCCCCCAGCATCCTTCTTGGGGCTGTTTATTAACATTGCTTCATTTCAGATCAATTCTCAGAGAGGGAAACGGCCCAAACCCCACCTCGAATCCACGCGGTTTTCCAGGCACGATTCGTTTCCAAGCCAGATGTCACCACTTCATGGCTTCAGTTTAAACCCATCTCTGCCAAAGCAGGAGGTGATCCCCTAAAGAGAACAACGGTGATGATGGAACAAGATCAGCTCAGCACGAGTTCATTTCCCCCACATTTCTTCCACCTAAATGATGCTCAAACAGCGGCAAAGCAGAGGGGAGCCTGTGGCTGCCTAAAACTGCTGTAAATTCATAGCTGAAACGGCCCAGTATTCTGGTTCCTTCACGTGTAGCAAGCAGTGCAGTGAGCCCTGGGGAGCAGCCCAATTTCAGGGCACTCTCTCCGTGTTTCACTCTTTCCACATGAGTCAAACTAGAAGGATTTTTACTCACTCTTACATTACTCTTGATGCTCCCTTCGCCCCGCTGCAAACGTTACTGCGCCCGGTGGGACGCTGTGTCCAATCCTGCTGCAGAGAAATCGATGAGTCAAGACCCGAATTTACCAAACCTTCCTTTTTTTAGCTGCTTTTGGACTCTGGTTTTCAATCGATGACGTGGGGAGAAGGGGGGGGAAGCGTTTGACTTGAAAATAGTGAAGTGGAAATTCACCTTCAGGCTGACATCCAGTGCTCCGCGGGCGAGACTGAAATCAAGGGTCTTTAGGTGTGATTGTGCGATGCTGCTCCAGCCCTGCAGCCCCAGCCCCATGCTCACCAGGGGGTGAAGGGGTGGGGAGGGTGCCTCGGGGCACAGGGGGGTGCTGCGGTGCGGGGTGTGTGTTTTTGGGGTGCTTTTGGGCATTATTTCTCGGCGCTCGATAGAGGAAGAATTGAGTTTCAAACGAAGCGAGTTTCGTGTTGTCACAGGAAGTGGAGACGGCGTTGGGAGAGCCCTGAGAGATCGGCTTAAATATAGAGATCGATGTAATTCTGCCCCCCAGAACGGGGTGGGTTTGTATCTGGTGCGGGCAGGGCATGAAGCCGGATGTGGGCAGCGGGGCTGCAAGGACCCCCATCCGCGAGCATCCCGGCGGGCAGCGCCCGCAGGCTGTGTGGCTGCGGCGGCCGAGGGCAGCTCTTCCCATGGGAGCAGCCCGGAGCCGTGCCCCACAGCGGGGGAGCCCGAAATTGTGCCGGTCCCGCAGCGAGGGGGGAGCGCCCGTCCGGAGCCCCCGCGTTGGGAAACCGTTTGGAGCTGCTTTTCCAGGCAGGATCCGTGCCCCGGCGCTGCGGGCGGCGGCAGCCCCGGGAGCAGGAGCTGCTTTCACATCGCCTCATCCCCCCCCGCGCCGGGAATTCCATGGAAAACCCCCGCATTGGTTAATGCAGAGCCGCTACGGGCCGGGGGAGGTGGGTGGGGGGTTCGAAGGGGATGCGGTGCAGCACTTCCCTCGCCCGCACCGCGGGACAGCATCGCGCTGCCCCGCTTACCGCGGTGCTGAGCGCGGGGTCGGAGCGGTCTGAGCCGTCCTTAAACACCCCCAAACCCACCGCTTGAACCCCCCCTCCCGCCCCGCTGAAGCCCTGTCCCACACTTCACCTTTGCTCGCCGAGCCCTCGCCTGACTTTCGTTTTATTTCTATTAATAATGCCTCCATCCTGCGGTATTAATTTGCTTCGCTGGTTTCAGTATTAATATTGAAGAGGTTTTGGATCAGCAGCGTTTGTTTTCGGTGGTAAATAACAGCTCGAGTGATCGAAGCCACGCCACGCTTAGGAAAGGGGGGGGGGGGCTCGGCCACCCCGGCTGGGATGGCTTCGTGCTGACGGCTGGGAAAACACAGTGGGAAACGCCGTTTGGGATGGGGGAGAATGCCATGGGGTTGTGCAGGGCTGGGTTTGCCTCTCCCAGGATGGGGAAACGCAGGTAATTCCTGTTAAAGTGAGGATGCTCGGATAGGGCACAAAGGATGGGCTGGGGGTGGCTCGGCGCTGCCCTGCGGCTCAGCCCTGCCTTTGGGACCCGAATTTGGCCACAGGCTGTTTTTGGGGTGAAACCTGCCCTTTTTCTCGTTGTGCTGTGGCTTTTGTGTGCCTGTGTGCGAGGAGCTGCGCCGGTGCTGAGGAGCTCGCAGTTTTGGGAACAAGATGTCTGCTTCAAGCATGACAGAATTGGCCACAAATTGCAGATGAGGCTGATAACAAAAGCCAACAACATAAAACACGTAGAAAAACAAGAGGGCGAAGGCTGCGTGACCACTTTCGGGGGCTTTCGGGGCTGTGCGTGCTCGTTTTAACCAGCTCTCGGTGATGGAAGTGAAAACACACGAAAAGAGAAATGCCTTTGGTACGGTTCGTGGCTGAAATCAGGGGCTCCTTCGCCAGCCCACGGCTAAAGGCAGTGGCCAGGTTGGGCAGCGCTACCAGCACCGCTCCTGCCTGGACCTGCCCCGGGTGGCCGCCTCGTCCCGCTGCCCTTCGCCTGGGAAGGCTTCACGTCTGCACCCAAGGAGGGCAGATGAACGCTGGCTCGGGGCTTTGCTGTGAGCCTTACACACCCATCGCACGGAGCACATCAGGAACCCAGGCTTTTCCTGATCAGAGCAAAGGGGAAACCGAGGCGCAGGTCCCCGCTGGTGGGCAGCGTTCTTGGGAGGAATAAACGAGGCTGAGCTCAGACCCGAGGCTCGGGGTGGGTTTTTTGGGGGGTATTTTTTTTTTTCTTTGCTCTACTTATTGAACCTTTGTTTTTATAAATAAATACAAATAAGTCAAAGCGAAACTCGATGGCTTTGGTGATAATAAAAGAGCAGCCCAGGGGGAAATTTTCTTCATGAGCGTGTTCTTTCACAGCCCACACTCGGGGTTTCGGGAGGAAAACTGCTTAACCTTTGCAGCAGCACAAGCAAAGGCTGTTTGAAGTCCAGGCGCCCTGAAACACGGGCTTGCAGCGTGGAGCTGGGTGCGCATCGTTGGGTTTTTGCCTTGGTTTTAAGGGCCACAAATAGAGAAGGATTCAAGCCCCAGCAGCACGAGGCCTTTTAGCCCCTCAAATCTCTGCTTTTCCCTAGGCTAGGAGGGAAAATATGACCCCAAAAAGGAGAAGAAACCAGGACACCCCCCCCCCCCCCCCCCCCCCAAGGAACTATACCCTCCCCTCAACTGCTTCTCTGCGGTGTTGTTTTGGCTCTGTAGGGCAGCTCCGTGTTCTACCAGCTCTCTTACAACACAGCAGGTTTAGTTATTTGCAGCTCACTTCCTGTATGAGGTTAGTTTGTTTATCACAAAAACCCCTATTTTTAAACCCATTTCTGCCAATAAGTCATTTGAATGTCGATGTGAGGGCTCGTGGCTGTGCCTCTGACGCGAGGACATCGGGAGGGATGGCTGTCACGAGGCCATGGGGAGAACCCCAGCACCCCATGTCCCCATCCCTGGTGCTCGGGGGGTTTTGTGCGCTTACCAGGGGACAAAAAAAGGGGATTTGAGAAAAGCCTGGATTTTTTCCCCATGGGGCCATGGGCAGCCATGGGGGCGCACAGGGATCATAGAACCATGGAATGGTTTGGGCTGGAAGGGACCTTAAAGCTCAGCCACAGCTTCTCTGGGCACCCTGTGCCAGCGCCTCAGCACCCTCACAGGGAAGAGCTTCTGCCTAAGAGCTCAGCTCAGTCTCCCCTCTGGCAGGTTCAAGCCATTCCCCTTGGCCTGTCCCTCCATCCCTTGTCCCAAGCCCCTCTCCAGCTTTCCTGCAGCCCCTTCAGGCACTGGAGCTGCTCTCAGGTCTCCCCTTCAGGAGCCTTCTCTTCTCCGGGCTGAGCAATGCAATGCACTGGGATGCACTGAGGAATAGCTGCAGCTCTCATTGCCCTTTCCCTTTGCCCTCCTCATCCTTACATGCCATCCCCCAGCCTGCACCATCACAGAGATGCCATTTAGGGCCAATTAGTGCCGGAGCCGTGTGCTGGTGCGGGCAGCGGAGGGGATGCTGCGGTTTGCTGCCGAGCGCATTCCCCCCCTAGGGAATGGCCGCGGTGCCATCTTCCAACCGTATTTCCCCTAATTAATATCCCGGATAATTATGCCTTTGTCATAACCATTTCCACTCGGAAAATTAACGACGAAGGACGTCCTTAATCGCGCCGGGATGAAGCCTGTTTTAATTAACAGCCCGTGAGGCTGGGAGGGGAGCATTCCCTGCGCATCCTCCTGGGAAAACTAACGGACGAGCCTGTCAAAACGCCGGCGAGGAGAAATCCATCAAACCCAGGAATAAAAGGCCCCGGATCCCCACGGGGGTCCCTGCCCTCACACACTCCTGGCTCTCAATGAGCCACGCTGCAACATCCAAGGTCTTCTTGCCTCCGTGGGACCAGCTTCCATAGGCACCAACAGGAATAACCCCGCAGCCTCACTCCTATAGAGCAGCTTAAGCACTGCAGGGCTTAATCTTTAAAACTCCCCTCCCCAAAAGGTCTGTAATAGGTTTGGGGCGCTCAGGAAGGGCAGCAGAAGGTGGGTTTTGGCTTGCAGGCACCTTGCAGAGCCCTTGCTGGGGGGCAATGGGAAGGTCCCCTTGGTCCAACCACCCTTGGGCTTGGCTTACCCCATATAAATGTATGCTCAGTCCTATTATAGCATCCTTAATGCCTCTTTCTTGCTCCGAGGGCTCTCCCTGGCCTCACGCTGGGGCTGCCCGAGGTGTCTCCCATCCCTGCTTACGCAGGCTTGGCCCAGAGGAGAGGTGACCCAAGGGAAGAGGAGGAACGGGGCTGGAAGCAGCGAGCTTTGTGGCACCATGGAAATGAGATGCAAAGCAGGGGGGTGTTTGTATTTTTAGCCCTTTAAGGCTGCACAGGTGTTTGAAAGGTCAGAGGTGAGTCATTGGAACAAAAGCTATCTTGAGCCCCCGGTGCTGCTGCTGCCATGGTGCCCACTGGACATTTGGCTCTGTTGTAACCGTGATGTTCAGCCCATCACTGATGGGTGCGGGTGCTGTGTGACCCCCAGGCCCTCCTGGGGGGCCCGACCCAACCTTAGCACCCAACAGGGAACCTCATTGTTGGTTGCTCAACCCCTGCCTGCCTCAGGGCTGAGGGGGAACACCCCGGGTTGGTTCAGAGCTGGTTGGGCCATGCTGAGCTCTGTGTGTCCTTATCCTTGCGCATGAGGCCATCGTCCCACCTTGGACACAGGGGCTTGGAGCAAGCTGCTCCAGTGGAAGGGGTCCCTGCCCGTGGCAGGGCTTGGAGCTGGAGGAGCTCTGAGGTCCCTTCCAACCCAAACCATTCCATGGTTCTGAGTGGCTTGGGGAGGAGGCGAGTGCAGAGAGGCTTCCAGTGGTGGCGAGGCTTTTTCCACAAGGAATTTCCCTCTCCTCCACCCCAGTTTTCAAGGAATAAAGGACATTTGTCATCCTCAGAAACCATTTCATGCGGTTCCAATTAGTTGCTGAAGCAGAAATTGAAGGGCACAGGAAGAAGGGGCTGTCTCTTGGGAAGGATGCAGATGATGTCTGTTGGGTGTAGACCTGGACCATGACCACCCTGGGACTTGGCCATGGTGAACCTCACCATCAGCTTGGCCATGAGCAACCTGTGCCACGACCACCTTCGATCCTGGCCATGGCCAACCCAGGCGTGGTGCTGCCCAAGCTCATGGCCAGAGCTGGGATCCCACCAGTGCTGGGATCCCACCAGTGCTCATCCCTGTTGCCAGTGGGGTGGTTTCCCTCTCCCCTCTCCAAGGTCACTGGGATGGGGCAGGGATGAGCTCCTCCCAACTGGGTCACAGCAAAGGGAAATGGAGCCCATGAGGTGAGACCCTCCCTGCACAGGCTCCTAATGGCCCAAAGGAGGGATGGGCAGAGCGGGGCTGGCAGCTGGGACAGCCTTGGCTGGGCAATGGAGCCTTTGCTGGCTCTTTTAGCTGAAGAACCCCCCCCAAAATAGCATCTGAAACCAATAAACTTCCCTTTCAGGAACTTCTGTAATTTGAAACAACACAAGAACACGCACAAAGGAATCAGATGAGGTCGTGTGCTGTTGGTCAGGCAGGAGCCACGGCTCTGGGGTCGAGCGCACCTTGGGTGCTGGGTGGGGAACGCTGGGGCCAGCAGCACCCAGAGCCACCCCTGTGGCCTTCCAGGGCTCCTCAAGGTGCCTCCCCCCCCCCCCCCTTCCCCTCTGACGCAGGGTCCCAGCGCCTTGCGTCACCCACCCCAACCCAGCTGATGCTGCAGAAGAAAAGCAGCCAAAAATACCCCTGCTTGGGTCAGCAGCGAGAGCTCTGCGGCCACAATCACGGATCACGGCTTGGGGAGCGCGGGTGGCATCACCAGAGCTTCCAAACGGGATGCAGTGGGATGCTGGGGATGAAGGGGGGGAAGCAGCATCAAAACAGGGATGTGGGTGCTCGGGTTTGGTCATGGAATGGTTTGGGTTGAAGGGACCTTAAAGCTCCTCCAGCTCCAACCCCTGCCACGGGCAGGGACCCCTTCCACTGGAGCAGCTTGCTCCAAGCCCCTGTGTCCAACCTGCCCTTGAACACTGCCAGGGATGGGGCAGCCACAGCTTCTCTGGGCACCCTGTGCCAGCGCCTCAGCACCCTCACAGGGAAGAGCTTCTGCCTAAGAGCTCAGCTCAGTCTCCCCTGTTCTGGCAGGTTCAAGCCATTCCCCTTGGCCTGTCCCTCCATGTGCTGAAAGCCAGATTGGAGCCACCTCAGCACAACCTGATGCTATCACTTACCTGCCTCTTGCTGCAGAGATAGAGCACGTGGAGGGGTAGCAGGGCTGGAAGCATCCTCCCCTTTCTCCCCAGGCTGCCTGGCCATCGGCTGGGGGGTACAGAAGTGGGATGGAGAGGCAAGGCAGGAGGAAGAGGGGACGGCAGCTTCACATGGGCCGATTGATTCCACTTCAGAGCTATAAAAGCAAAAACTATTTAAAAGAATAAAGTAAAAATAACATAAGCCATAAACCACACGTAAATAATACACAAATAATGAAAGAACCCCCCCTGCCCCCCCAACTCCTTCAATAGCTGGGACAGGCAGGGCCCAGGAAGGTGCCCAGCAGTGGGGTTGGAGGCCACTGATGCAGCCCAGGGCTGCGGAACCCCATAAATGTGGGGAAAAGGCAAAGAAAGAAGAGGAAAAGCCCAGCCCAACCCAGCCCCAAGGCGCTCGGAGCTGGGGCAGCAGGGATGCTGCTCGTGGGTTTGGGAACAGCATCTAAATGTGAGCCTTGGGTGCCATGGTTTAGTGTGGGGTGTCCCTGCCCATGGCAGGGGGCTGCACCTGGATGATCTTAAGGTCCTTTCCAACCCAAACCATTCCATGACTCTATGAAACATCCCCCCCCCAAGCCCCCAAAGGAAAGAGCACCCGTGACCAACAGTTGGAAGTTTTTATTCATATAAAACTCATATTAAGAACATAAAAGATTGCATCTTAAAAAACAAACCAACCCAAAACAGATCTGCAATTATTTACAGCAGTATTGCACAAGTAAATGGCAATTACCCTGTCCAAAATTCATCAGTGCAAACCACAAGGAAGCCAGGGAAATTGCAGTCAAAATGCTACATACGCTGGGTCCTGTGACAGGAGTTAGTGATTCATCAGCACATCAGGTGCTGGCTGGTACCTGATGTTAATGCTGGGCCGGGGAGAAGCGGCCGAGATGGAGGAGAACGTGGCTTTGGGAAGAAAGGGATGCTGAAGCCAAACTCCCACTAATTCCACCAATGCTGGAGTCCGATGGGCCTAAATCACTGCTGGGAAGTGGGATTTAGGCACTTGGAGGGGAAGAAACCAGAGTAAATCTCATTCTCCAACCCACGTTGGCTGCACCGCCGAGAGGAGGCAGCGCTCTGGGAGGTGATCCATCACTTATTGCAAGGGCAGGGAGGAGAGAAGGGGAGAACCAACATCTTTACAGGAACTTAAATAAGCAGGAAATAAATATACACCATTTCTACAAGTTACAGCATTATGGAACAGTAGAGTGCATTAATTACACAGGAGAAAGAGAATCTACAGTATTTACTCTAAAAAGGTTTAGAAAAGGTGATTTTTTGGAAGCTCTTTTTACCTCTTTGATAAGCTGCACAAAACTGACACGAGAGAGGAAAGGGAATACATTGCACACAGATGTCTGGCTCAGATGATGAAAGGAATACGCTACCCTACTCTAATAAATACTCAGGTATTTACAGCCCTGGGGAAGAGGAGAAGCGTTAACGCAGCACCGGCAGTAAATCTGGTTTCCCTGCGACCAAGGAAAGCTTCAGCACATCCTTTTGGTAGGACAGAGACCTCGGCTACCCATAAAACAACCCAGAGCGGTCACCCAACAGGGCTAAAACGAGCCAAAGCCCCAGTTAAAAGCATCAGTCTTCTCATTGGTTTTCCCCCTAAACCTCCCAACGCCATGGGGTGAAACCTGGTTTTTGGGGGGGCAAATCTTCCTTTGCCTGCCTTTTGGCCGGGAACACCTCCTGTGGAGAGGCCCCAGGCAGACAGTGACAATACTTTATTAATCCTCTTAAAACTACTCCCATCTCTGTCTCCATCCCTGGCTGGCGCGGCCGGTGGGGAGGACAGGATAAAGTGCACGGCATTTCTTTGGTGTACTCCAAGGGACACATTCTGGGGATGCTGTAAGGCTGCGAGACCTGAAAGCACCGTTCCAGCCACCAGCAGGGGATGAAACCACTGGGGAGGGAGAAAAAGCTCCCTTGGTTCCCCCCCCTCCCGCCTCTGCTGCCGAAATTCATCTATGGTTTTTTGCCTTTCAATGCTATCAACAGCCACGCAGTTCCATGGAGGCTCCCGTGGGAAACGTGCTGCTGGGGTCCCCTATATAAACCCCACCGAAGTGATGGCTCAAGCAGGGCTGGGGCAGCGCAGCTACAGCGAGCCAAAACCAAGGGCTCGAGGAGCAGGAAGCTCACCGGTTCAACCGCTCCCTCTCCACCAGTGCAAAGATCCCCCTGCACCTTCCCAACGCATCCCCTGCTCCTGCAACCGCTGCTGGCCCTGCAGGTCCGAACAAACCAGAGGGAAAGGTAATAAATGGAAAGTTAAGAGTTAACGCTGCTCTGCACTCCTGCACTGGGGTGCAGCCGCAGAGCACCGACACCACGGCCCTTTGCCTACCCGGCAGGCACAGCCACGGAGGTCGGACTGTCCAGCATGAAAACCACTACGTGGCACTCCACGGCTTCCCCCTGCACGTGTGCAGCAGGAAAAACCGCTCCTGGATGCTTGGGCTTTTCCTTCTTTCCTTTATTCCTATGGTGCTGGTGAAACCAGAGATAAAACCGTGGTGTCTGGGTGCGTCTGGGGACCACCTGCACCAGCCAGAGGGAAAGGGCAGCTCCAGAGGCAGAGAGGGGTACGTTTGTGCATAGATATGGGGGTGGCTGCAGCAGCCACCCCCCAACAGCACCCACCGTGCAGCAGCCACCCGCCTTGCAAGGTGAACCGGAGGCAATGGGGAGGCTGAGGAGACGGACCTGCTTCTTCCAACAGCCCTCCAGCAAGGCTGTGGGGTGCTCCAGGGGGAAGAGGAGATGCCCTGGGACAGCACTAAGCACCTGGTTGGGTCTTCCCAGGGGAAGGAGGGTGGTTTGGAAGCAGTTAATGGATCTATACCAGGTCAGCATCCTTCGGCGTCTCTTCCAGCTGCATCCCTGCGCGCCAGCATCCAAGGTCTTGCTGCTGGTCCTGTCCTCATCCCACTGCTCCAGGCTGCCCTGTCCGAAACACAGAGAGGATCCCAGGAATAATACAGATATCCAGCGCCTTAAAACCCCTCCTGGCTTCAACAGCAAGGGACCAGCCATGACTTAAAATGATGTTAAAGAGCAGGAGCCGTTGTCTCCGGGTGCAAAGCTGCAGCGCGCTGGGAACTGTTTCTACCTGCCTCCGGTACGTCTTATTGCTGACTGAGTCACCAACGTTCTCTATTATATCATACAATACATGAGCATTTGCACACATCTGATAGAAAGAACTTCTCAATAAAGGCAACCTGGTGGATTGGGGTTTTGGTTGGGTGGGATTTTGGACCCTGGGAATCTGACAGCTGAGTCCTGAAATCAGAGTGAAAACTAAAACACAGGTATAAAACAAAGGTCGGTCAGCAGGAAATAGGCCGTTTGCGTGATGCAAATGAACGTGGATCTGGGGAAGCATTAGGTATTTACAGGGAAAAGAAGTGCTGATTGGAAGCCCTCTGCCCTTCTTCCATCATCGCCATCCTTCTTCCGCAGGCAAAGGGAGAGGGGAGGGCTCCGTGAGTCTCTGCAAGGCAAACTAAGGCAGCTCTGCCCATCAGCTGGCTCAGGTTTTCCTTTTCCCCACTGCAGGGTTTATCCCGGAGAAGCCGATGGGTTTCCAGGAACGACGCCAAGGAAACGCCGTTATCCCACTGCTGTGGAGGGTTTTCTCTGAGGCTCCTTTGGGAGAATAAAAAGGTCATAAAACAGAGCGGAGAGGAAGCAGTAAACATCACTGCCGGACACAGTCCTGCTCTGGAGATTCCCAGCTCCGTGCGGGATGCCCACCCGCATCCGACAGCCCCACCATGGGTCCTGGGGAGAGGCAGGATGGGAGCCGGGTGGTGCAGGGAGCCCCGCATCCATCCATCCGTTCATCCATGCATCCGTCCTCCCGGGGCTTTCCCAATGGGAACACAAGTCCTCGGGACGCGCCCGGCGCTCACTGCATCCTCCAGATGAGGCGGATGATGTAACGCAGGAGGCGCAAAATGACGACCTGGGGGTTTCCTGCCGGGTTATCCAAGAAACCCTGAAACCAAAGAGGAGGAAAAGCAACGTAAGCACGGGCACGACGGCGAACAAGGCCCCCCTGCTACAAACAGAGACGTTTCCAAGCATTTCAGGAAGCATTTAAACACCCTTTCATGTTCTCCTGCAATAGGAAGCTTTGTAACACTCAACGAGTCAAAGCCGCCCGCTCCCAGCCATGGGGATGTCACCTGCAGGTCCCTGCACAGGGGGTGCACGATGCTGCTGGGAGGGCTTGGAACGTGGTGAAGGAGCAGGAAATCCTGTGAGCACAGCTTCAAAACCCAGGCAGGGATGGTGCCCCTGCGCTGGGCACTGTGATGGGGAAGGGCTGAGGGACCTGGGGGGTTCAGTGTGGAGAAGAGAAGGCTCAGGGGGGACCTGATGGCTCCCTACAAGTGCCTGAGAGGAGGATGGAGCCAGGAGGGGCTGGGCTCTGCTCCCAAGGAACAAGGGATGGGACAAGAGGAAACGGCCTCAAGCTGCACCAGGGCAGGTTTAGATGGAGCTGAGGAACAATTCCTGCCCCAGAAGGTTGGGCTGGATGAGCTTAAAGGGCTTTTCCCACCTGGTTGATTCCGTGATTCTAACTAACTAAATAAGGGTAAATAATAATAATTAAAAACTCCTAATTAAAACCCTAATTCAAAATCCAACCCAAATATAAATGCATATCTATACGTGGGGAGAGCAGCAGCAGCTCCTGCGCAGGCACTGGTTCGAGGTCGCTCTGCTCCAGGCACAGCCGCTGCCTCTTTCACACAACACAGCAGCAAAACACACCCTCCCCGAGCAAGGGACCCCAACAGCACGCAGGGCAAGGAGAAAGGAATCACCACCAGATACCATTTATCTCAAGCCTTTTTTCCTACGGTGAAAGAGCAGCCCAGAGAACCACCCCTCCCTCCGCCTCCCCACACAGCCCGATTCGGGCTATATTTAGTGCAGTAAAATCATGTCCGTACATGCCCCAGACAGAGAAATGCCTCTGTTTACTCTGATATGCAAACTGCCCTCCCCACAGGCGGCCCTGCAGCGGGGCCCTGTTGCCATGGGGAGATGATGCTGAGCATCCTCTCACCCCAGCGCATCCCTGCGCCCCAGGACATCGCATCCCAGCACCCACGAGTGGGATTTACCCACCCGGGAGCTGCACCCCCCCACCCCACACAACTTCCTTTCTCCTCTAACTTACACAGTAGAGGGCCCACAGATAATACAGGAGGCACTGGATCACCCTGTTTTGCTCTAATCCCAATGGGATCTGGCTGTTCATCCAGCTCACCACACAGAGCAAGGAAAGAAACCGGTACAAAACCCCAAGAGGCTTAGAGAAGGGTGCAAGAAACATGCCCAAAGTGGGTTTTCCTTAACAAAGAGGTATAAAACCAGCATTAAGGAGTTGCACTTTCCACCTCTGCAGGCAGCAAAGCCTGAGGCATGTCACAGCACCCAACTGATGCACCCTCTGCCAGCAAAAGCCTCGGAGCGGAGCTGCTCCCCACAGCCAAGGGGTCCCTGCGGCCATCCCCGCTCACCGGACCCAGGAGCTCTGCCAGGCCAAAGAGGAGCGAGCCGTCCCCTGCCCAAGAGATGCTCCCAGGGGCAGTGACTCGGGATGGGGAACAGGATGAGGAACGCGCGACCAGTTCGACAGCTCCGACCTGCCCAGCAAGTGCGGTTCTGGCAGGGCTCAGAGTTCCCCATTTCTAACCTCAGCCTTAAAGGGCAAAGCCCGGCAGTGCCGCGGGCACGTGCTGCTGCACACCGCGCCCCAGCAAGCCCTCCTGCGCAAGGGACCCAGCTCTGCACAGATCCCCCCTCTCCGCAGCAATCCCAGAAGGAAAAGACCTGCGCACAAAGCAAGCACTTCGGGGCGGCTCTACAGCAACTGCCCTGAATCCTCCCGTTTCTGGGTGCGACAAGCGAGAAAGCCAGGGGCTAAGGCAGCCGGGTACAAAGTGCTTTGAGGGTCATGCATGACAGCCTCTGCTCGTGTCATCCAGCAAGGACGTGGTCCCCTGCGTTTCAGTGCTCTCCTCAGGGCAGCAGGATGGGAGCTTGGCCATGGCACTGGGAGCTGCCTCAAGCAAACCGGGGTCATGCTCTGTGACTGGGAACCAGCCCCCCATCCTGCTGCTGGTACATCCAGCTCCTTGGACCAGTGGGGAAAAACCTTCTTCAGCCCCCATTAAATTCATAGATTCATGGAATGGTTTGGGTTGAAGGGACCTTAAAGCTCCTCCAGCTCCAACCCCTGCTCCCACGGGCAGGGACCCCTTCCACTGGAGCAGCTTGCTCCAAGCCCCTGTGTCCAACCTGCCCTTGAACACTGCCAGGGATGGGGCAGCCACAGCTTCTCTGGGCACCCTGTGCCAGCGCCTCAGCACCCTCACAGGGAAGAGCTTCTGCCTAAGAGCTCATCTCAGTCTCCCCTCGGGCAGGTTCAAGCCATTCCCCTTGGCCTGTCCCTCCATCCCTTGTCCCAAGCCCCTCTCCAGCTTTCCTGCAGCCCCTTCAGGCACTGGAGCTGCTCTCAGGTCTCCCCTTCAGGAGCCTTCTCTTCTCCCGGCTGCCCCAGCCCAGCTCTCTGTGTCCTTTTATGACCAGATGCCATTTAAACCACAAAAGCGGGGTTCCCCTCATGAGGGATCAGGCTGCATGGGGGAGGTTGGAAGACGCACGCTCCAGATTCAGGATAAAACACAGCTTATTCCCACTCTGCTGCAGGTCAGGAAATCCTCAGCATTTGGCAAGAACACAAAGCCAGGGAGAAGTCTCCAGCAAGGAGCTGCAGACACACTGCACGGAAGGCGCTGGACCATGGCAGCCTAGCACCCATGTACGGGGAGAGCCCCTGCCCACAGGCACCCACCACAGGGAGCAGCAAGCAAACACGCTGCAAGCAGTGACTCATGAGCTGTGGAGGATGGATAAAGCTCCGGGACATCAGCACTTCATCGCTACCTGACGTGCTGCTGACTCCTCTTCCCACAGGCGAGCGCGAGGGGATGGACCAGAAACCACACGCACCAACACGCCTCCAGCAGCAGCACTTGGCAGGCGAGTCGCTGTCTGCCAGCGCTGTTCTCAGAACTGCTGTGACTTCATCCCTCTGGGATGGGCAGCTCGGGGGCTGGGGGGCTGCTTTGGGTTTTTTTTTGTGGTACTGGCACCTATTTTTGTTGCAACACCCAAAGGTGAGAGAGTTCAGAGCCTTCTGAATGCACAGGTTTCAAAACAGCTCAGATCCGTTGTGGGGAAAAGGAGTGATGAGAGCAAGCCACAGAACCCAGCCTGGTTTGGGTTGAAGGGAGCTTAAAGCTCCTCCAGCCCCAAGCCCTGCCACGGGCAGGGACCCCTTCCACCAGAGCAGCTTGCTCCAAGCCCCTGTGTCCAACCTGGCCTTGAACACTGCCAGGGATGGGGCAGCCACAGCTTCTCTGGGCACCCTGTGCCAGCGCCTCAGCACCCTCACAGGGAAGAGCTTCTGCCTAAGAGCTCAGCTCAGTCTCCCCTCGGGCAGGTTCAAGCCATTCCCCTTGGCCTGTCCCTCCATCCCTTGTCCCAAGCCCCTCTCCAGCTTTCCTGGAGTCTCTTTAGGCACTGGAGCTGTTCTAAGGGTCTCCTCCTCAGGAGCCTTCTAGGGGCTGGACACAAACCCTGCTGCATTTCCTCCCTGTGCGTTTCCCTACAAACACCAGTGCTGGCTCCTCGTCGGGCACCACTTCCAGAGCAGCTCTTCCCACCCTGCCCCAAAAGCCCCAACCCACCCAACCTACCCCTGCCTCTACTTCCAGCGGCTCCTTCCCCGCTACCACCGGGTGCAGCCCCAGGGCACCAACACCGCTACCACCCTGGTGCTACAGGAGTCCCCGCGGGCCCTGCGCCCAAAGGGCTCCGACCTGGAGGTGACTTAGCGCTGCCGCAATGCCCCAGCAGCACATCCCCGTCCCAGGGAGCGCGCGGGAGGTGAGAGTTACCCGTCTGGGACACGAGGAGGCGTTGAACTCGTCGCCGATGCGGCGCAGCTCCTGCGCGATCCACATCTCGGGCTGGACGTCTTCTGCTCGCGACGGAGACTGCCAACGGGAGGCTGCGGGGAGCAGAGAGAGCACCTGGGTGAGACACGGGGCAACGGGAGAGCACAGGGGGCAAACTGCGGGGTCCTGGCAGCGCTCAGGGCCAGGTTGGACACAGGGGCTTGGAGCAAGCTGCTCCAGTGGAAGGGGTCCCTGCCCGTGGGAGCAGGGGTTGGAGCTGGAGGAGCTTTAAGGTCCCTTCAACCCAAACCAGACTGGGGCTCTGTGAGTCTATGAGAAGGCAAAGCACTACTGGGCTTTTATTCATTCATCTTTTATAGGCTTCCCTCAGGAGCATCTCTGGCGTATCCAAGCTCTTAAATAGAGCCATAGATTAGTTAGGGTTGGAAAGGACCTTAAGATCATCCAGTTCCAACCCCCTGCCATGGCCAGGGACACCTCACACTAAACCAGGGCACCCAAGGCCATTTCCAACCTGGCCTTGAACACCACCAGGGATGGAGCATTCACAACCTCCCTGGGCAACCCATTCCAGTGCCTCACCACCCTCACAGGAAAGAATTTCCTCCTTAGATCCAATCTAAACTTCCCCTGTTTCAGTTTGAACCCGTTACCCCTTGTCCTGTCGCTACAGTCCCTAATGAAGAGTCCCCCCCCAGCATCCCTATAGCCCCCTTCAGACACTGGAATAGGGAGGAGAGCCAAGAAGCCTCTCTGCAATTCCTTCCATAGCAAAACCCTTCTCTTCTCTCTCCTTCTCAGTAACTTCCTTGCCTTGTGGGCACAGCAGCAACTCCTCCTCTAGCCTTAAAACCCCTCTGCGTGGATCACTTAATCCAATTCTCACATCTCCTCCCCAGACGGCTCCGAAGCGCCCAACAAGAAACCGGGGAACGCCTGGCTCTGTCGGACTGAGGACAAAGCCACAACTGGGGCTGCGTGCACAGAAACCACGGGGAGCTTCCACCTGCAGAACGCTGCCCTCAGAGAGCATCTCCCTGCACCGCAGCACAAAGGAAACCCCACACAAGGGAACGGCGCTGGTTTCTAGAGGAAAAGCAGCTTTTGGGTCAGTATGCGCTCCTAGACAGAAGTATTTCAGGCTCTGTTTTAAGGAGCTCTAAACACGTGGTAAAGGCACTGCACTGAGGATAAGCGGAGGAGAAAGGAGCCCGTGACGCAGCAGAACCCCCGATGGTACCTGCACCACCACCTTCCCCTCCTGCCAACCCAAGCGCAGGATCCAAGCGGGAATCACAGCTTTAAGGAAGAGAAACCCCAACAAAACCCAAGCAGAGAGGACAAACCAACCCCACACAACCCCACACACACCCTTGGCACCAAACCATTCCACACACCCCCTCAGCACCAAACCAACCCCACACAACCCCTCAGCACCAAACCAACCCCACACAACCCCACAGCACCAAACCAACCCCACACACCCCCTCAGCACCAAACCAACCCCACACACCCCCTCAGCACCAAACCAACCCCACACACCCCCAGCACCAAACCAACCCCACACAACCCCTCAGCACCAAACCAACCCCACACAACACCCACAGCACCAAACCAACCCCACACACCCCCTCAGCACCAAACCAACCCCACACTACCCCTCAGCACCAATCCATCCCCTCTCTAGCCCTCAGCACCTAAGCTAGCCCACACAACCCCTCAGCACCAAACCAACCCCACACAACCCCACAGCACCAAACCAACCCCACACACCCCCTCAGCACCAAACCAACCCCACACACCCCCTCAGCACCGAACCAGCCCCACACACCCCCTCAGCACCAAACCAACCCCACACACACCCTCAGCACCAAACCAACCCCACACACCCCCTCAGCACCAAACCAACCCCACACACCCCCTCAGCACCAAACCAACCCCACACAACCCCTCAGCACCAAACCAACCCCACACAACCCCACAGCACCAAACCAACCCCACACACCCCCTCAGCACCAAACCAACCCCACACACCCCCTCAGCACCAAACCAACCCCACACACCCCCTCAGCACCAAACCAACCCCACACAACCCCTCAGCACCAAACCAACCCCACACAACCCCACAGCACCAAACCAAACCCACACACCCCCTCAGCACCAAACCAACCCCACACACCCCCTCAGCACCAAACCAACCCCACACACCCCCTCAGCACCAAACCAACCCCACACACACCCTCAGCACCAAACCAACCCCACACACCCCCTCAGCACCAAACCAACCCCACACAACCCCACAGCACCAAACGAACCCCACACCGTCAGCACCAAACCAACCCCACACAACCCCTCAGCACCAAACGAACCCCACACCCTCAGCACCAAACCAACCCCACACAACCCCACACCCCCTCAGCACCAAACCAGCCCCACACAACCCCACACCGCCAGCACCGAACCAGCCCCACACACCCCCTCAGCACCAAACCAACCCCACACAAGCCAACCCCCTCAGCACCAAACCAACCCCACACAAGCCAACCCCCTCAGCACCAAACCAACCCCACACAACCCCTCAGCACCAAACCAACCCCACACAACCCCACAGCACCAAACCAACCCCACACACCCCCTCAGCACCAAACCAACCCCACACACCCCCTCAGCACCAAACCAACCCCACACAACCCCACAGCACCAAACGAACCCCACACCGTCAGCACCAAACCAACCCCACACAACCCCTCAGCACCAAACGAACCCCACACCGTCAGCACCAAACCAACCCCACACAACCCCTCAGCACCAAACGAACCCCACACCCTCAGCACCAAACCAACCCCACACAACCCCACACAACCCCTCAGCACCAAACCAACCCCACACAAGCCAACCCCCTCAGCACCAAACCAACCCCACACACACCCTCAGCACCAAACCAACCCCACACAAGCCAACCCCCTCAGCACCGAACCAACCCCACACAACCCCTCAGCACCAAACCAACCCCACACAACCCCTCAGCACCAAACCAACCCCACACAACCCCTCAGCACCAAACCAACCCCACACACACCCTCAGCACCAAACCAACCCCACACAAGCCAACCCCCTCAGCACCGAACCAACCCCACACAACCCCTCAGCACCAAACCAACCCCACACACACCCTCAGCACCAAACCAACCCCACACAAGCCAACCCCCTCAGCACCAAACCAGCCCCACACACCCCCTCAGCACCAAACCAACCCCACACAAGCCAACCCCCTCAGCACCGAACCAACCCCACACACCCCCTCAGCACCAAACCAACCCCACACAAGCCAACCCCCTCAGCACCAAACCAGCCCCACACACCCCCTCAGCACCAAACCAACCCCACACAACCCCTCAGCACCAAACCACCCCCACACACCCCCTCAGCACCAAACCAACCCCACACACCCCCTCAGCACCAAACCAACCCCCCACACCCCCTCAGCACCAAACCCACCCCCCACACCCCCTCAGCACCAAACCAACCCCACACACACCCTCAGCACCAAACCAACCCCACACACCCCCTCAGCACCAAACCATCCCCACTCACCCCCTCAGCACCAAACCAACCCCACACACCCCCTCAGCACCAAACCAACCCCACACACCCCTCAGCACCAAACCAACCCCACACAAGCCAACCCCCTCAGCACCGAACCAACCCCACACAAGCCCACCCCCACAGCACCAAACCAACCCCACACACACCCTCAGCACCAAACCAACCCCACACAACCCCTCAGCACCAAACCAACCCCACACAACCCCACAGCACCAAACCAACCCCACACAACCCCACAGCACCAAACCAACCCCACACAACCCCACAGCACCAAACCAACCCCACACACCCCCTCAGCACCAAACCAACCCCACACAGCCCCGGCACGGAACCAACCCCAGCGCGCTGGCAGGCGGGCTGCCAGGGAGCCACAAGGGAACCGCAGCAGCTCCCAGGCTCGGGGCAGCCGAGGGCTCAGCGAGGCAGTGACCGAGTAAATGAAGGCTTTCACTGAAGGCCTGGCTCCGACCTGCCTGGAAAACGCGCTGGGGAGCCAAGCCCATCCCGCTGGCTGCGGGCTCGGGTTTGCTTTCACGCCGTAGTAGCGCAGGACACGGCCCGCAGCCCGCAGCCCGCAGCCCTTCCTCGCCGCTCAATGAACGCCCTCGCGATATTCCAGCCCGGAATGCAAACAGGATCCCAGCTGGGGCGGGGCGAGCACCCCAGCGCCACTGCTGTGCCCAGAGCCAGCCCGCGCTGCCCGGGAGCAGAGGAAACACCGTGGGGATAGGGCAAAGAGCTGCAACGGGACACAGGGATGGATGGATGATGGATGGATGGATGGATGGGGAAACGTACTGCTCCTCTCCATCCTTTGCCTGCTCTCATCCTCCATCCTTTACCCATCAACCAGGCTGGAAAAGCCCTTTAAGCTCCTCCAGTCCAACCGCTCCCCAGCACTGCCAAGGCCACCGCTAACCCATGGCGCTGAGGGACCCATCTACACAGCATCCTCTCCTCCATCCCTTGCCCCTCTCCTCCTCCATCCCTGGTCTCCCTTCTCCTCCCCCTGTTGCCCCCCCCTCCCCAGCATCATGCCCAAGAGCTCACCGGCTCGGGCTGCAGGCTGGGGTTGGTGGCTGAGAGTGAAATCGGGCTGAGGTTTTCAGAAAGGACTTTCTGTGGTGCTGCCGAGTGGCAGCTCAAAAGGGTCCAGTCATAACTGGCCCCAGAACCAGTCAGAGCTGCTTTCGGGGGGGCGGCAGTACCGTGATGCAGCGCCTGTCACCCGTGGCACGATGGCTGCAGTGGGGATGGGGACACGGGGTGACAGCCACCGGCACCCTGGGTGCCTGCACCTCGCTGTAGAACACGGGATGCTCCAGCCGGGACTGGCACGGGGATGTCACGGTCCCTGATGAGAGGAGGAAAAAGAAACAACCCCAAACTCAGAGCTGGAGCCAGGCTGAGAGAGCTGGGCTGGGGCAGCCGGGACAAGAGAAGGCTCCTGAAGGGGAGACCTGAGAGCAGCTCCAGTGCCTGAAGGGGCTGCAGGAAAGCTGGAGAGGGGCTTGGGACAAGGGATGGAGGGACAGGCCAAGGGGAATGGCTTGAACCTGCCAGAGGGGAGACTGAGCTGAGCTCTTAGGCAGAAGCTCTTCCCTGTGAGGGTGCTGAGGAACCGGATGAGCTTTAAGGTCCCTTCCAACACAAACCAGCCTGGGATTCCATGATAGCTGCACCTCCACCTCCCAGGCTTGATGATCCAAACACTCCAGGAGAAGCTCCTTGGCAATGGCTTCAGATGAAGCACGTGCAAAGCTCAGGGAGAAAACAGCAGCAGCTCCAAAACAAGAGCAACAGGAACACCACCAGCAGCTTCTCGGCTCAAGGTTTCCCCCTTCCATTCACCTGTTACGCCCAGGGTTTCCCCTCTGCAGGCAATGAGAGGTTCATGCTGCTTTGCTCCCCTATTCCACAGGGCAAGGAAACACACCAGGATCAAAACAGCACCGGGAAAACCCATTTACAGAGCACCTCCCAAATCCCACCTGCAAGCCCTGCACTCCTGTGCCTTTAGACAGAGCTGCTCTTCAACCAAAAACCCAACAGAAGAAAATGACAGCTCCTGTGAAGAGCCAAAGGCTTGAAACACCAGCCTAAGGCGCACACAACCACCCCAAAGGGGGGGTGTCATGTCTTGGGTGTCTTGATGGCAGAACCACTTTACCATACCCTTCTGCAAAACCCAGGCTCATCTTGTTCTGTGCCTCCAATAAACTCATCCCTGCTCATCCCCGTGAGCACCTTCCTGTACACACCGAGCCAGCACCTCAACCCTTCCCACTCCCATCCCAAACCATCCCCTCGCTGCTTCAGTCTTATCTTCCCCCCACGTTAGCTTTGGAGGCAGCTGCACCCCTTTGAGAAGCAAAACAGCCCAAAGCATCGCTGCTGCCACCTCCATGCCTGGCACAACCCCTCCTCCAGCAATCAGCTCACACAACCAAAGGCATCCCCAGCTCCCCAGGGTCCCATTCACCTCTTCCGTGGCATTTAGCTCTTATTTGGCCCATCACCACTGGAACCTTTGGGGAGGTTCGATGGGATTTAGGAGAGGAAGCTTCAGGGCAGAGCATGAGCTTGGGAGCAGTCGACCGCTGCCCACGGGAGGGGCCAGGAGCACCCATTGCATGCAAACTGCTCCTGCTCACAGGAAACGCCTGTTTATTGTCATCACCATCATTAAAGGCCACTTGCTTACGCTTCCCAGAGCGGCCTCAGCCCCAGCACACACAGAAATCAGCACGGGAGAACAGAACAAAGAATGAGACCCTTCTCTTCCTCGCAGAGGGACTGACCGCTTCCATGCGGAAAGCTTAACGGTGGGACACTGCCGAGGGAAGGGATGGAGGAAGAGCCGCGCAGGGCAACCCCACAGCCCCTTCCCACCAATGGGAAGTGCAGCCCCTCACTGGGGATAAAACACTCCACACTCAGTCTGTGAGTAGCCAAGGGTCCCGTTTAAATACCTCGAGTATTTTCCATCTGCTTATAGCTGTTTCGAATGATGCCCTTAGCAACAATAACAGAACAAAGGCTGTCGTAAACCCAGCGTTTCAACAGCTTTTCTGCAAGCAGGAGGCTCAGGAGGAGCGAGGAAAACTCCAAGTTCTTCCTGGAGCCCCAAAACCCAAAGCCACTTTGCTGCCAAACGGCTGGCTGGGGCTCTCCAACATCCTTGCCCGTCTTTGCCACGTGTGTTTGCGCTACTCGAGGTTGTGAAACTTGCATTAGGCTGTAATTACTGCAATAAGGGCAGAAAACCTTTCCTAAGGGCATCTCGCAGGCAGCCCGACGGAGCTGTAACCGCAGCCATTACCCAGGGAGGGGAGAAAAACAACCCAAGCACAACAAAAAGGAGCTGCTCCGAGGCTGCAAAGCTTGGAGTCGGTGCTGGGCATCCCCGGGGCAGCGCTACCGGTGCGGCATCCCCCGTGCGCGCACCGTCCCCTCGCTCCGGTGAGGGGGCATCAGGCCGGAGGAGGGCACGGCGGGGCCGGCAGGCTCCCTGCCCACCGCCAGCCCCGGCCTTACCTGGGAAAGCCGCTCGGGAGCGGCACCGGAGCCTGCGGGACCCGGCGCGGAGCGCTCGGGAGGAGCGCAACGGGAGCCAGCGGCTGCTCCGCCCCCGGGCAGCCGCGCACGGAGCCCGGCCGAGGGCACCGCACAAAGGAGCGAGAGCTCGGGCCCTGCTCCGGCGGCCGGGACCGACCCATCCCGGAGAGGAACAACAACAACGGGAGCAAGAACCGCGGCAGCGGCGCCGGGAGAGCGGGGGCTCGGCGGCAGCGCTCCCTCGGCCATCTTGCGGGGATCCCACGCTCCCGGCTGCTCCCAGCCGGAGCCGCGGCCCCTCGGAGCGCTCCTGGCACCGGCTCAAGGACCCGGCAGCGCCTTTCGCAACCGGCCCGCAGGTACGGCGGGGGCTGGGGCAGGACGGGGGAACCGGGAAGCGATTCCGCCCTGTGAGGGTGCTGAGGCGCTGGCACAGGGTGCCCAGAGAAGCTGTGGCTGCCCCATCCCTGGCAGTGCTCAAGGCCAGGTTGGACACAGGGGCTTGGAGCAAGCTGCTCTAGTGGAAGGGGTCCCTGCCTGTGGGAGCAGGGGTTGGAGCTGGAGGAGCTTTAAGGTCCCTTCCAACCCAAACCAGGGTCCTACCCGCGGTGGGACGCGGGAGGTGCTCTCCGCCCTGCAGGTGCACAGCAGCGCGCACACGGCTGCAAACCCCGGGTGCAAGGGACACGAGGAGCCGAAGGTGCCGCCACGGGGCGGGGGATGCAGGGCCCGGTGGCAGGGGCGCTGCGGGGTGCTCGGTGCCCTCCGCCCCGCGCATCTTCCCCCCTCCCGCGCCCGCACACTCACCCATGGCGCTGAGGCAGTGGCTGAGCGCCTGGCAGGGGGGGCTCGGGGTCTGCGTGGCCTTGTCGCAGCTGAGGGGCGCGGGGCTGCGCTCGGCGTCGAACGAGAAGTACCCGCTGGAGGAGCGCGACAGCAGCGGCGACCTCCGCACGAAGATGAACAGCGGCGACCGAGTGGCGAAGGGCCCGGGGCTGGCGGGGGGACCCCGCTGTGGCGGAGGCCCCGCGGTGGCGGAGCCCGGCAGGGCTGCGGGAGCGCCGGGGCGCAGCTGCGCGGCCGGGCCCGGGCCCTCCCCGCCGTCGCCGTCGCGTTGCGCCTTCACCTCGGGGGGCTGCTTGGCCATGGGGGCTGCCTGCGGGAGGAGCGCGGCGCCGTGAGGCGGCGGCACCGGCAGCGCCTGCCCCTGCCCCGGCGCGGCCCCTCCCGCCCGGCCCCATTGTTCTGCCGAAAGTGCTGAGCCGGCAGCTCCGCTCCGCGCCGCCCCCCGCCCGCCCGTTCCCCCCCCCCCCTCACCCGCCCCGTCCCCTCGCCCCGCTCACGGTGTCCCCGCCGGCTGCAGGCGGAGCGGGGCGCCCGAGCCCCGGCTGGCGGCGGTGAGCGCGGA